>NW_028128989.1:7202500-7859684 GCF_055761805.1 Camellia sinensis | reverse complement strand
TTTTTATCTATGATCATTTTTTTGTTTTTGTATTTCATATTTTTTGTGTCATTTCTCTCTCCTCTCTTCCAACCATTTTCTGTTTTTTGTTTATAACTATTTTTTGTTGATTAATATTGTTTTTCTAGAATTTTTATACTAAAATGGCGTGATAGGATCATTTGTATAATAAAAAAAATATGTCACTCACTATAAAATGATAGATAAAAATCCAAGCAAAATCTTTATTAATAAGTTTTTTGTATTGATTTTATGTTTATATATTATTACTTTTTTTAAAAAAAATTACTTTTAATACTTTTTTGATATCATGATATGTGTTAATTGACAGTTGGTGCAGAGCATTATTTCAAATGCATATAATAGTTTTTCAAAGCTATAAATAGAAAATTTTAATTTTAATCAAATTTTTTAAACTATTAAAGGTGTTAGTCAATTATTTAATTATTTATTTTTAATATGTGCAGCTCCTCTATTCGTTTATGGTAGTTCTCTCTCTACTCCACTGTGAGTTCATATGTTTTTAGAAAAAAAATCATATGTAATTTAAAATTTTGAATCTTTTTATATAGGAAGTTAAAAAATAAATTTTAGAATTTAAAACATAACTATACAGAACCATATTTTTTTAAATATAGCTATATTTATAATTAATTTTAATCTATCTATTACCTATCCGTATTTATATTATTTTAAATAAAAATGTTGAACAATAATTGAAGTTTAAAATCCTAATCTATTTTTTTTTTCAAAATTTAAAATTGTTAAAATGCATATGCTGCAATATCATTAATTTCTTCCTATTATAAATTTTATTTTATAAATCTTATAAGATTTGTTCAATGACTAATATTCAATTTTTGTAAAAAAATTCAATATATTCCTTCCAAAAGTTAATATAGCAAGTCTACAAAATCATATTTTAAAACTCAAAATTATTAATATTAATATTTTTATTTTTATTTATTTTTGTTTTCAATAAGCATGTTAAAATATAAATAATATCCAAATAAAATTATACGTATTAATAAATATGACATTAGTTTTAATTATAATCACATCTTTTTAAAGTTTTTATTCATTTTTAACTCTTTTTTTTATATTTTAAATTACATGTTACGATGATTCTTTCTTATTCATTAAGTTTTTAAAATTTCTTTAATTATTTTCCTTTCAAAAACCAATATAAATTTTTTAAAAATTCATATATTTTTATTCTAAAATAGCAAAGTATTAGAACTATGTCATTTTTTTATAACAAAACATAATTTTAATTGTTAATTGTCAATACAACAATTTTAATCTATGTTTATGAGTAAATATTATAGTAAAGGAACATTTAAAACAAAACTCTTAAACTTATATATAAAATTTTATTTATGAGAAAAAAAATATAAAATTAAATATAATTATCATATTTTTAATAAATAATATGTTATTTTATCCCGTACATACATAATACGAGTGACATGCTAATATTTAATAAATATAAACGGGGGTAAGAAAATCCAACATGGTCTGGCCCGGGAATGTAATGTTATGACCTTTTTGTAATCTATTTTCTTAAATTTTCTAATTATTTTATTTTTAACACAAATTTAATGAAAAGATGCTCAATGAGCCTGCTACGTTGTCTTTTGCCGTAGCCTCAATAGCCGACGACGATACGGGGTGAAATTACTATTAAAAAAAATAAAAATAAATTACACTTTATACTTTAATATTTTAGGCTAAACTACAGTCGTGTTTCTTAAAATGTTAAAAAAAAAAAAATACAGGCAATTTTATAATTTTAATATAATTATATTAACTTTTTTTAGTAATTTTAATTTATATAATAATTAAATTATTTTTTTATCAATAATTGGTTAGTTACATGAATAAAAAAAATAATATATTCATATATTTTCAATTAGAATATATATACATATCTTATTTATTTTAGTGTATTTATCGTCTATATTAATTTCAGTCGCTTTAACATTATTAAAAAATGTTAATATAATTATGTAAAAAATATAAGACTAATATTGTAATTTTTTTTTTCAAATCTCAAAGACTATATTAGAATTTATTTTGGTCTATATTTTTTTAATTCTAACAGTCAATCTCTGATATTTTGATCAAATCACAATATAACCCTTTCATTAATTTGATGTTAGATTATTTAATAAAAATTGTCATAGAACTCTCATATGATAACCTTTTTTATAATAAAAACATAATTTCTTTATTTTTCTTTTCTAATTCTCTAATATAACTCCATCATATTTCCATAATCATTTTTCTCTACACTACTCATGGCCATTGCCCCTCCCTATCATCGCGACCCACATCCTTTCCCCACATGCTTTTTATTATCTATTACCACAATTCTTTTGCCAGATAATTTTATTCCTTATTATCAGCTAATGCCATCAATAAATGGTGGAGAAATGATGAAATAGATTGAAGTAACATAAAAAGTGAGAAATAGATTGAAGTAACATAAAAAGTGATGTAATTACAGTATAAGAAAAAAATTACAGTTGATAGATATAAAAGAATAAGAAATAAAAATGGATTTGTATTTTTCTTTCACTAAAAATACCTTGTACTAGGGTCGTCCCATGACAATTTCTATTAACTAATTAACATTAAATTAGGGAAATTCTATTTTCATACCCCTAATTATCTCAATGCATACTTAATAAAATATTATTTTAATGACAATTATATTTTAAATTAAAATGACCATAATGAATTTCCACTAGCACCCAAAATATTATGAAAATATTCTCTGTACACATTTTTTAAAAATGAAAAAAATCTTAATATACACATTTTGAGTAAAAAAAAAATCGTAATTTTTTCATTGTTGTCACTTTGCTTACTACACACCCTATACTCTTTTATTACTTAGAAAGAAATACTCTCATAACAACTCTCATATTGTTTTAATCTCTAGATTTATACTCCATTAGTGATGAAAATGTTAGTTTTTCGTACAGAACTTTTTTTTCCCTTTTCCTTTTGCGGTTTTCAATCGAACAATCAGTGCTGAATTATTTTATTATATTCGGATATCAACTGTCGAATTATTTCATTACATTCAGACATCAACTGCTGAAAGTTTTTTTTTATTTTTTTTCAGAATAAATTTATCAAACTAATGACTTTTATTTAGGAGTTATTAAATGTATAATTTTGAAAAAACAATGCCAAAATCCCCAAATCGAAAAATATTTATTAAAAAAACAAAACATGAGGGTTTTATAGCAATGGAGTGCACAGAGATCTGAAAATGGTAAATGCAATAACAAATTGGAAAGATGCCTCATCTTCAATAATATTTTGAAGGGTTTTCAATGGTATTTTTAATAGAGGTTCAATAGGGTCTTCAATGGAAGATTTTGTCTTACTTCACATTGTGGTCTTGAATGATCTTTACGTCGGTATAAAATGGGTCTACAAATCTAAAAGTAAGGTCACTTAACAAGTGTGTAAAAATAAGATTGAGTGGTGTATGTACAATGATTATGAGTGAATGATATAATTGTAACTTTTAGTGTGTAGATTGAAAAAATTAATTAATAATTAAATTAATAAGTATGTGTATTAAGACAAGATGTGTATTGAGGTAATTAAGGGATGATTAGAATCATCTAAATAAATGTATTTTTTGACTTTAAGATAATGTGACTTAAATAGGATAGTGACTTTTTGACTTTTTTAGATCATACCAAACAAGACCGGAGTATGTGAAAATAGAATTTCTCATTAAATTAACGAAAGGACAAAAATAAAATTAGGTATGAAATGGAAGGGTATAAAGTGTAATTTACCGTATTTTGTTATCCATCCATACTCCCCAAAACAGCCCCTTGTTAGAGCTTCCGGATTCCAATTGTGAGAAGAGAGAGAGAGAGAGAGAGAGAGGAGAGAGTTGCACAGCAGCGATAAGTCGAGAACAAAAAAACATAGAGATAGCAAAGAGTGATGGTGGGGGAGATGTCAAAAGGACTAGTGGCGACTCAGACACAGAACCCAGTAGCTCAATTGCAAGCCAAGTTCAAGGAATTGGAGGCAGGGTTCAAGGCATGGTTGGCCAAGCAGTCGTTGCCAGTGGAGGCCGCCGTCGTCACCGCCACCAGCGCCGCCCAGGGTGCCGCCATAGGTGCTTTCATGGGCACCCTCACCAACGACGTCTCTTCTTCTTTCCCCACTCCTCCTCCTAATGCTGCCTCTATGAATCCCCAAGCCATGGCCTCTCTCCAGCAAGCCCAGGTTCTTTTTCCATCCTCACCCTTACCCTCCTAATTTTTCATATATTACTTATTTTTCATGCATACCTATATGTGTGTATTCTATTGCTGGCTTCACAAATTAGGTTTTGTGCCGAGTTAGGGGTTTTTTGGGGGGGATTTTGGTTCACTACAATGCTTGAAAACTTGAGTAAAAGCTTACTCAAAATTTTACTCATTTGAATAAAAATTTGTGTAAAAGCCTTATTTGGTATAAACCACTCCGGTGGACATATTCAGATTTAAGTAAAAGAAAAAAATTTAATAGATAATAATAGAGAAAAAAAAAAAAAAAAAAAAAAGTAACGTGATAATCAAAGCTGATACCCATCCTCACAAGGAGGATTAACAAGCCAAGGACGGCAAGTTCCCAAGTTTAACTTCCCGCCCCATGTTAAAGATTCGGTAATTGGAGAGTGGTAAATTTGAGAGCCACTAAATAACCTTGAAAATTTTGAGTAAACATTTGATTTGGGTAAAATTTTTAGTAAAATTCAATTTGGTGTAAGTTTGGGACAATGAGTGGAGGGTGTTTTGAGTGATTTTTATCCAAATTTAAATTTGATATAGGTTTGAGTCAGGGATTGGAGATGCTAAGTTCTGGATTGATTTGCTGATTATATAATTTGGGGTCCTGTGCTTATATCTGTTAAAATAGAGCAAACTTGGTTTTTGGTTGCTTGTTTTATGGGTCATGATAAGGATATTTCTATTTATCTGTTCATTTGTTGAAGAATCATTTAGGGCTTTGTTTGGTTTTATTTGGAATTGTATCTCATTTTGAATGTGGAATGGATTCTTCTATTAGTCAAATTGAGAATTTTCAGGTATTCTAATCTAAGCATACCCTGAATCTGTTAAAATAGAGCAAACTTGGTTTTTGGTTGCTTGTTTTATGGGTCATGATAAGGATATTTCTATTTATCTGTTCATTTGTTGAAGAATCATTTAGGGCTTTTTTGGTTTTATTTGGAATTGTATCTGATTTTGAATGTGGAATGGATTCTTCTATTAGTCAAATTGAGAATTTTCAGGTATTCTAATCTAAGCATACCCTGAATAAGTTGATCCGTAGTGCAAGCCTTTGGAAGTGGAATTAGGGCCCTCTGGTTCTTATTCTAACATCCTGTTTCTGGCAACCCAAATTCAGCTTTTTGATGATGCAACTACTGTTTAATGTAGAAACTTACTTGATGTGTAATTAACAAATGGTTTATTTTGTTTATAGGCCCTAGCAGGGGGTCCCTTTGTACAAGCACGCAATTTTGCTGTCATGACAGGTGTCAATGCCGGTATATCATGTGTCATGAAAAGAATAAGAGGGAAGGAGGATGTGCAGTCTAGGTAAGCTTACTTGAACCTTTTCTTTCCACCTTATTGTTCAGGATGTTTTTGGCTTACAGCTTATTCTTCAAAAGTTCTATGTAAAATAGCGGAAATAAAAACTATTGTAGTCATCTATTTGCATATTGGTGGAAGATGTGGTTGGTTATTACTATTGATATTCAATGATTGATGCTAGGAAAAATGTTTTGATTTGCAAAAAGAATCCATGAGAATCCCAAAAAAATAAAATATAAAAATAGATATATTATAAAGAAGAATAACAGAAATTGTAATGGTCTGGTCTGGTCTCTAACATATGAATTTTCTTGCAAATAATAGATATTGAAGTGCACTGCCAAATTTGTTTAATTGCAATATTTCATAACATATGGGCATTAATCTACCTAAAAAATATTCACCCAAAAAAATATCTACCTAAAAAATAACTAACAATTATCATATCCTTGACTGTCACAACATCATCAGTATTTGGCTCCTTAATATTTGGATATTAGTCATTGGGATTATTGCATTGCAAATTTTTTTTGGTACCACGTGATGAAGGACATCTATAATTGTTTTGGGCTTAAAGCTTATTCTTTATGTTTTTGTAGTACGTGCCAACCATTTAAAAGGAGCAATTCTAATGTAAAATGGTTGTTAAAAGTAGTCATCTATTTGTATAATGGTGAAAGATGTTGTTACTACTACTATTGAAATTCATTTATTGATTGTAGGAAAATAGTTGTGTCTCAGAGAGGATGCATGAGAATCCGAAAAAACAAAAAAAAAAAAGGTTCTATATTTTTTTAAATGTTTTTGTAGTACGTAACAACCATTTAAAAGGAGCAATTCTAATGTAAAATGGTAGTTAAAAGCAGTCATCCATTTGTATATTGGTGGAAGATGTGGTTACTACTACTATTGAAATTCATTTATTGATTATATGAAAAAAAATTGTGTCACAAAGAGAATGTAGTTAGCAAGTAGGAGAGGTAGCAAGTAGTTAGCTTCTTCACACTTTTTTTTGTGGAGAGAGGCTAATTCATGTGACTGGAACCTACACCGAAATGCTTGGGGCAGATTGCACTTACTATCACACCAATTCATAAATATTCCGATAAATAGGAACAGAGGGGAGCTGAAATTGCAACGGTCTTATAACTAATTTATGAATTTTCTTGAATATGATAGTTGCTAAAGTGTACTGCCTCATTTATTTAATTGCATTGTTGCATAACACTTTGGCATTAATCTACCTAAGAAATAATAAACAATTATTGTATCATTGACTGTCATAACATCACCGGTGTTTGGCTCCTTAACATGTTTGCATATTAGTCATTGGGGATGATTGCATTGCACATTTATTTTGTACAACATGATGAAGGGCATTTAAGTTTCAATAGAAATGGTAGAGGATTGGCGGTGAGTGGGCAGGTTGAGAAGCCCTCTGGGAAGTTATGGTAGGGACTGAGATGGCATGAAAACACCAGAGGTGGAAATGGGGAGAGATAAGGTGGCAGAGAGAGTGGCAATGGAGACTCTTTGGGCTTGCCGGAGGTGAAGTGCACTGTTCATTGCATGCATGGCGGTGGCCACATTCCTTGGGTGAGGACCAGTGGCAAAGCCATCAGTGGCCCAGGAGGGGTGGTCCCCGCTTAAAATTTTCAAAACTATCATTTTGCAATTTGTCCCCTCTTTTCATGTGTGCCCCTCAAAATTTTTATAACCCCTCTTTTTTTTAACAAATCCTTGCGAGGTGTATCATTTAAAGCTATGTTTGGATTTTGAATTTGCAAAGGGGTTTTATTTTCCCTTACTCTTATTTGTCTACTTATTTGAGATGATTTATGATTGCAGTATGGTGGCAGCTTTTGGTTCTGGAGCCATGTTTTCATTGGTGAGTGGCTTGGGTGGCCCGAACCAGGCAGCCAATGTAGTCACATCTGGCCTCTTCTTTGCACTTGTTCAGGGTGGACTTTTCAAGGTGATAATCCAGAGATGAAATTCATCAACTTCAACAGCACCCCAGTTATTACCATGTGTTTACTTTGAAGTCCATTGCTATAAAGAAGTCCAATGCATGCTGTGAACATGTTAGAATCTGCATAATTCTAGTGTTGGTGCTATTTATGGCGAACTATATGATATCCAATGGCACTGCATATGAACTGACATACTGTCTGTTGACCCCATGTTGTTATGTGTTCAGATGGACATATGTAAAGCTAAAATTTACCACATTAACATGGCATTTTTGACATTAGGGGCAGGTACTCTGAACTGTTACACTTCTAACTTTCAGGAGTGGTGTGCTGTACTCGTGTGCATGACACTTGTCTCCACTTGTGTCTGCCATCTGTTTGGACATTTGTAGAGGAGTCTGCTGTTATAACTTGAAAATTGTATTGATGAACAAGTGAGTTTCACCATTTGGTAGCAGAATTTGTTGAAAACTCACTTTCACTTTTCTGACTGTCACTCCCTCAGGTTCTTCCACAAACTGTAGCTACTTGAACACAGAAAAAAACTTTAGTTTAAATAAGTTTGCAAAGACGGACATATTTAGTTATGTGCCATTGGCAAGGTTTTTGGAGATGCTGTCTCTGATTCTTTATGTACATCTCCACAGATTTTCAAAAGCAACATGATATAATCAATCTATTACAATGTGATGGTAACATGCTGAACATTAAGGCTTGGACAATGCTTGAAGTTATTGTATTCAATTGCATTATTTGGGTTTGACATGATTTTGTGCATCCCTTCCTAAGATTAAATCCCTAGCCAAGGAAGTCTGCATGGATTTCTGATTTTTTTTTTCAATATTTTCCATATAGAGGAAAATATGCATGGATTGCTATAAAAAAAATTAAAATAATTCCTGAATATAGGGAAGAGGAAAATGTATCTAATCTATATGAAGAGAACTATTCATATTTAACCTTTCATACATGGAGAACCTGAATGAATGTCCTGGTAAAGTAAGGTTTAGGCAATTGTGTATGACATGAATTGATTTGTCTATGTCATTGTCCATGGCCTTCTCTGAGCCAGGTGAGAATGTTGAGATGGTTCTATAATTGTTTTGTGTTGATATACTTAACCATGCTTAGAGCATTTTCCGTGTGGTCATGCAGCTAGGGGAGAAGTTTTCTCAACCACCAGTTGAAGATGTGCTCTACGTGAAAACGAGAAGCATGTTAACCAACCTTGGCCTCCAGAATTATGAAAAGAATTTCAAGAAAGGCTTGTTAACCGACACCACTTTGCCTTTGCTCACCGATAGGCAAGTAGTTAAGATTCACCCATCCTTTACACTTTCATTTTAACTGTATTTATATTTTGATGGTATTTTCCACGGTGATATGTTTCAGTGCTCTTAGAGATGTCAAAATCCCTCCTGGACCTAGGCTTCTCATTCTCGATCACATCCAGAGGTCTGACCCATGCGCCCTGTGAACTAATTTTATAACAGTAGTTCTACATACACAAACAAACCATAGAATGGATTACAGAACACTCACAATGGTGTGGGGTCCTATACTGTGTGGGCTCCACAGTTGGCCCCACCCCTAGTGAGTGTTCTATGAAGTATCTTTTTCCATTTTATAATCTTTACTCGCGAACACAACTCATCTGTGACTGGGTTTGTGTGTTTAGGGAGCCTGAGCTGAGAGGAAGTCGAGGCAGAAACTAATTTGCTGCATTGAACCGGGTGGTTACAAAAGAAATATTTCATTCATCAGGGAGAGCTTTTTATGTTTTGAGATTTTTGTCTCAGTTGTCGTATTAAAATTCCAGTTACCGTTATGTGCTTTTTTAGAAACTTTAAAGACTGTTGTAGCTTTATATTGGAGCTTCTGCATAATTTAAATAGCCATGGCGCCATAAGTGTTGTCAATGTTGGAATGTGGAAAATTCTGTTTTTTTTTTTTTTTAAAATATTTAAATGGGTACGAGTGTCTTTTGCTCATTATTCTGCACATATGTCACAAATTGTTGTTTTGTTTGTCCTTCAGTGTCTATAGGTGTATAGTTTACAAGGAAACAGGAAGGGAAGAGTGTTGAGAAAATGAAATGTGCAGGGTTTCGTGCTTGCGGATTGCTTACTTGTGGCTGTGGATCGCCCTTGGCGCATATTTACTGTGGAAGTGCTTGTGTGAATTTTAGTGCAAGATGTTAGCAGAAAGGGAAATAAGTGTTTGTTCCAATCAATATGTTTGTGTGTTAACAAAAAAATCTGTCAGATGTTTGTGTCATGTTTACTATGTGAAGACTCTAATAACAAGGAGGGAAAGAGAAAAAGAGGGGGAGGGGTCTGGCCAGACGGTATGAGAAGGGAGAGAAAAGGAGGGGTGTGTGTGGCCTAACACAAAGACACTATAAGAAACTTTAACATCTCTCAATACTCATTTTCTTCTTAAATTAAGAAAGGTTTAATATATAAATGTGGGTTTCATTTTTATCACCAATTGTCATATAGCATACTATCAATTTTTTTGGGTACATGTCATTCTGTGTTCTATCAATTTGTTTGTACTTATTTTTATCAATAATACAATTTTGGGTACATGTCATTCTGTGTGTTAATTTGTACTTATTTTATCAATAATACTTCTGTGTGCTATCAATTTGTGTAATACAATTTTGGGTACATGTCATTCTGTGTGCTATCAATTTTTACTTATTTTATCAATAATACTTCTGTGTGCTATCAATTTGTACTTATTTTATCAATAATACAATCAGAAGTTATATAGTATGTATATTATACTAGTAATAATAATATAATTTTAAAAAATAAGAAATTACATGTGTATTTATCTTTCTAAAGTTCGAATCTTAGATCCGTCGTTGCAATAAGATGTTATTTATTATGGAGAATATTTTCAGTTCATGATTAAAATGGAAGATCAAATTTTCAGTTCATGATTAAAATGAAATATTTTCAGTTCATGATTACTCACAAGATGTGTTTTTTGAATTAGGAAACAATAGGTTCAGATGCAAAAAGGAAATGAAAATTAGTAGTGCCATGGACCTAAACATAAAAATCAAGAAATTATTCAGAGATTCATTTTAGATGTGAATCTCGCACATGATCAATTTAATTTTGACCACACATATATAAATTCTGGATCCCAACGCTAGCTTTTTTGAGTGGAAAAATACACTAAAACAGGGAACCTATGAATTCACTCATGACTCGTGAACCTTGACACACAACAGAATTCATGGGGATTCTACTGGAGACAGCGAACTCTTCTTCTCCTACCTCACATAATTATATTCATATATATGTATACATGGTGGTGGTGGTGGTGGTGGTGGTGGTCATTGAGGAGTGGAGGGGAGTGAGATGGAAGAAGTAGTGTGGATAAGCTTTTGAGCGGCAGAGAGCTGATCCATCAATGACAAAATGCGAGCTCGATAGGCCCGGTCCTGATCGACAGCCTCCGCCTCAAGCTCCCCGAGTTGGGAGCAAAGCCGCTCTTCCGCCTCCTCGGCCACCCTCAGCCTCTGCCACGTTCTCTGAAGCTCTAGCCTCATCTTCTCCTCCCTCTCCACGCTCTTCCTCAATTCTCTCTCCAACTCCTCATTCCTCTTCCTCAACACCACCACCTCCTCCTCCTCCTCCTCCTCCTTCGCCGCCAGACTCGGAGGTTGGCGGCGGTGGAGCTTCGGTTGCTCAGGTATAACTGCTAGTGTTGGAGCCATTTTCTATTCTCTCTCACTAATCCAGGATTCTTTCTTTGGAATGGTAGACGGAGGGATTTGGTGTGGGACTTTTATAGGCCCAAATGGAGTATGTCCAGGTTCAATGTACATCTGCATGGAGAGTTCCCTATTGCACTTTTGCTTGCTTGCTTGCTTGCTTCCTTCCTTCCTTGCTTGTGTATTTTATTGGGTTTCATATCGTCATTGCACATCCAATGCATTGGAATAGACATTAATAGTAGTACCTAGATAATTAAAAATAAATAAATAATTCAAATTTTAAAATACTTCTATAAGGATAATTTAAAATTGTAAAATGTGTAATAGTATTTATACTAACTCAGTCTTCATGTTACATAATAGAATAGATACAACTTGTTAATTTTGAAAAAAAAATTATTAAGACTCTTTCAAGTCTCATAAATTACATGTTAATTTTTAATTTATTATAAATTCAATCATAAAAAAATCTACTTCCATTTTCATGAAATCACAGGTGATTTAAATTGTAAAGTTATATTTTTATCTATTCGAATAGGTATTTAGGCCCCAGCATTGTTAATGATCTAGGTACATCTCTCCAATTAGACTATATCCTGAAATGATAAAATTTATGAATTAAAATGATGAAATTGAAATTTTAGAATATTTTAAAATAAATAAATAACACCAATCACTCTTGCAATTTAAAAAGATATAGTTTTTTTTTTGGATAAGCAAGTCATATTATAACTAAAAAAGAAAGATATACAATGAAATTTAATACACATCTTTCGTAGGAAGAACATACATAAACAAAAACAAACTAATTCCTCAAAAGAAACAAACTAAGCCTATAGAGACAAACACAATATACACAACAAATGATTCAAAATTTCCCTCCAGCACTCTTCAATTAATGAAGTTTCGCTTTGATTTTCTTCTGTTATCCTCCTTTTGTAGTCTCTCCATTACTGGGATCACTTAGAGATGGACTCCTACTTTTTAGACTCTTTGTTTGGCACAGCAACTCTTGATTTAATTCTCTATTTCCCAACTCTCCCATATCACATGATTCAAGGACATCAAAACATTAGATGTTGATGGGGTGAAATGCTGCGTCTCTCCCTCCTTGTTTATCTCTGTCGTTGAACCTTTCCCACCATCTCTCCCCTTTTACTTCACCACTTCCCATTTAGTTGGAATTTGTATGTTAGTCTTCCTGACCCTTCACTCTTGTTTGGAAGATGGAGGGTTCAAGGACTTTGGCTTATGAAGGCACAAATTAGTGGTATAACCAAAAATCTCATAAACGTCACACGTTTGAGGCTTCCATGAAACCTTAACTTGAATCTTACATGGGTCACTATAACCAAGATTTATTTTGAAAGACTCAGGGATCTCTTTATTTGCTGGCATTTCAATACATATTCTCGCAAACGTAAGTATGCTTCTCTTGAACGTAAGCTCATCCAAATAAAGAGGAGTTCCAATGATGTTAGCAAGATAACCCAAACCTTCTTCAGTCCAAAGCTCCAAAGGAACATTATACAACTTCACCCACAACGGCACACTCAAAAATTCACACTTTGTTAGTTTTAGTTTAGGTTGTTATTTTTTAACAACAATCAATCTAGCCCCAACGTAATAGGGGCCATTTTTCAAAATTTTGTCCATGGCCTCTTCACTATTTACTTTAAAAATAAAAGACCCATTATCAATGGAGCCAACATCCTCAAGCAAATTTCTCCAAAGTTTCTTTGCCCAAGTTTTCACATAATGGAAAGAGAATCTTTTATCAATGAAATATCTAACCAATACATTTTCCCAATGAGAAAAGTATTTTTTGAGATCTCTATAGGAACATTGTACATACCATCTACTAGGTTCTCAATCTTATGAGCACCTATTTTATACTTCATTTTTGACACCTTGTTAATCTTCTCTTTAAGTAAAGAGCTCCAAACTTGTAGAGGCTTGCCTGATATAGCAGTTGTATTACGATCAAGACATTCACCCTTGCTAGATTATATGTCTTCCATATGTTGTTCAACCAAATCCTCATTTCTACAAGCTTACACATTTTCAACACTCTTCCGTTGCTTGGTGCCAAGTACTTCTCTCCTTTGATCAGCATTAGGTGAGCCAAGTTTATTTGACATTATCATTTCATTTGCTGCCAATGGGGACACAATGGTTAATTTTGGCCACTGCTCAAGATCAGTTAGCACTCTATTTGGTGCGTTCCATGCATTAGATGTTTGATGCTGCTTTGATAATTGCTCAGTTAAGACTTGCATTTCCACATTCAATTGCAACCGTGATGTACCAAGATTTCCACATAAACATAGATCGACACAATTACACTCGATTGAGCTATCCTTTGATTCCACATCCCTTAATCCCCTTTTGTTTTCATTCGAGGGCCCTTGCCATGGTCCCACAAAATCTCCAAATATAAGAGATTTGGGGGCTCCTCGGATGCATGTGTAGACCTACAAGGGAGTACATTAGGCATCTCATCGGTAGATATTTGAGCATCCACCTAATTATCAAACTTCTTCAAGGAAACCTTGGATGATTTGCACTTAGCAGATTTGCTTTTTGATTTACTCTTGGCTAATTTGCTCTTAGCTAGTTTACCTCTCTCCATTGATAGCTTGTTGCTCTCTCTCTCCTTAATCATCTTATGACTTCTCAGTAGCAGAGTTCACTGAGGCATTTTTGTCGAACAGGTGGAAGGTAAAACTAGCAAACACTTTGGTTCACTCTGGTTGCATAGGGAACTCTCCACGTTGGGGTCAGCTTGTCCACTTTCAGCAACAACTAGGATTAGCACTCAGCAACCTAAAAACAAACCAGCAGGTTGCAATAGAGATGAAGTCTGTTGTGAAACCTGTACAGGCTCAAGAGACGATCTTTTGAAAAAAGTGTCTGGGGAGCTCAGCTATGGACTCTGGATGGATGCGCTCTCTCTCTCTCTCTCTCTCTCTCTCTCTCTATGTGTTTTGATTCTCTAACTTTGAAGGCCAGAGATGGGGAAGCAGACCAAACCCAAGTCCAAAAAACCAGAAAGCTATGGTAAAGGGAAAATCACTCCCGTCCAAATCGCGAAAGTAGTAAAAAAAAAATTTTAAAATAAAGATACTATAAGTCACACATTTTTTTGTATAATTATATTAAATTGTAAATTGTTTTAATCTTTTTTCATTACTTGTGGATTATTTATATTTTTTAAAAACTTCATGCTTGTCAAATAATAATAATAAAACAATAGATTAGGATTATAAAAAAAAAAAAAATTGAAATTAAGCATGCTCATTTGAAGTTCCCTCGTCAGACACGCGAAGAAGCTCTTTCCCTCTTTCCGAACTGACCGCTCCATTGCTAAACCATCCCCACAGAGACAGAGAGAGAGAGAAGAGGCGTTTGGTGTATGGATCAGTCGATTTGCCCAATTTGTCATCAATCTGTTCCGTCCTTCCAACTTCAAAGGTATATCTTTGTTCATAGATCAATCTGTTCATATCTCTCTCTCTATATAAAAGATATATGCGTGTGTGTGTGTGTGTGTGTCTTTGATATCGAGTTCTGCAATGCGTATATCCTCTGTTTGAACTTTGTATTTTGAGAGAAAACTGTGAATCGATGATTGCAGGCATGCCAACAGCCACTTCGAGGATGAGGAACTCGCAAGGGACATGGAATTGGCCCAACAAATCGCTCTTGCTCCCCCGAGTCCCCCCTTTATTGTAATTCTCTCTCTCTCTCTCTCTCTCTCTGTTGCTTTATGTATTTCTGTGTATATGCTTATGTGTTGAGCCTGTGACTGTAATTGTATAATGCTAGACGATCAAAGACAATCAAAGTCTTCTTTTTGTAGATAATCAAAAGATAAAATTGAAAATTGCTACTTCATTTTTCACCAGCTAAAGGACAAAAAGGTATGCTCTTTACTGCTCTTTATTTTACCTATCCATCCATACAAACTGTTCAAACAGCCTCCCAAGGCTCTTCGAATGTAGCTAGCTTGGAAGAGAAACGTTAAAATAGCTATTGTAATGGCTAATTTGTTAAAGGTGGGAAAATGGGTTTAGGATAGCTATAATAACCAATGTGCCTGTTTTAAAGAGCCTGTGGGAGATGCTCTACAATTGTAACTTTATTATAGGAAGATGTAAATTTGATGCGAGAGCCTAGTGTCACGGACTGGGCGCTTGTCATCTTCTCGAGAAGCCGGCTCCACGAGTGGTACTGTATACCCTCGTGTATTATACCCAAGGACCAACCCAAGAGATGCGATAGGGATCTACCTTGCTTGCTTTGCCGCTCACAAACTAATACGTTTGCAAGGTGCTTGGTGTAGAACTTGTACCCCCAATGAGTCGGTACGTGACATGCTACCACCGTCAGTCCCTGACACCCTCGTCGGGGGGACATTATCCTGCCTGCCTCCATGCTTGTCCGTTTCCCTACTCACGAGAAACCCACCCCGCGCGGACACCACCCTTGGTGTGGACCCCACAATGAAGGTACTTGGTGTAAGTCCCACGTACCGTTCTCACACAGTGCCCCTAGGTTGGCTCTGATACCACTTGTCACAGACTAGGCGCTTGTCATCCTCCCGAGAAGCTGGCTCCACGAGTGGTATTGCATACCCTCGTGTGTTATACCCAACGAGCAACCCAGGAGATGCGATAGGGATCTACCCAGGAGATGCGATAGGGATCTACCCTGCCTGGTTTGCCGCTCACAAACTAATGCGCTTGTAAGGTGCTTGGTGTAGAACTCGTACCCCCAATGAGTCGGTACGTGACACTAGGTAGAATGAATGGGTGACGGGATATCTCCAATGGTCTAAATTTGACACTGGATCTGCTATTATTTTCTCTGCAATGATTTTACTAAGGTAATTCAACGCGCATGTAGTTTAAAATAAAAAGACTAGATTTTAATTTTTCTTTGAAGTTGGACTGTTGGATTTTGTAATTTGTTGGGTGCCTGATCATAGCAAGATCATTGGAGAAAGAAAAAAAAAAAGGCAGAGGATCCTAATCCATTACAAAGGACCTTCATAAAATGCCACTTTGAGAGATAGAGAGCTTTGTGGAGCTGTGACACTGTCATACGTTCTTCTTAGTCTATTGATGGTTCATATATACTTGTTATTGCTAATCCTGACACACACTAGGAAACCAGAATTTGAGATTTAAATAGATTTTGTAATTGACAACTGGATCCCCACTGATATATAAAGATATTCTAAAACATTAACCCAGATTTGAATCTCCTGACAGAATAAGAATGGACAACGGAGCATACTTGGAACATGTATTAGCTCAAGTTTATGCATATTACTAAATAAGTGCCACATCATATGGTTGTCTCTTCATACTTGTCAATTGTTTGTTTGGCTGTTTTTATCAGAATCTGCAGCTCAATATACTCACATTAGTTAATGACAAATTAGCAGAATAATCCAGTGAAGAATGACATGCCATGTGAAACTAGTGCTCAACAAAGCCAAGGAAGTAGTACCTCGAGGTGTGATGGGAGGGAAAGTGATGATGGAGAAAGTAGCATTGATGAAAAGATCTATTATTTAATCAGTTTACAGATTAGAGCGTCCTTCTACAAAGTTGAAGCTGGTTTGATGGCCTTGTTGAGAAAATGTTTGGAATTAGATTCTGCAAATTCGACTAGTATATTGTCAGGTTATGTTGATCATTTTCAGAGCATTGAATCAGAGGACATAGGCTGGGGCTGTGGTTGGCGTAACATCCAGATGCTCAGCTCGCACTTGCTTATGCAAAGACAGGACGTGAGGGAGGTTTTGTTTGGTGGTTCTGGATATGTTCCCGATATTGCATCACTCCAAAGATGGCTTGAAATCTCTTGGGAAAGGGGTTTTGACATGCTTGGCTCGAGTCATTTCAATCACAAAATTTATGGCAAAAAAAATTGGATTGGAACTACCGAGTGTGCTGCACTTTTTCGTTCTTTTGGGCTTCGTGCCAGGATAGTTGATTTTGACAGCAAGAACATTAAAACAATATCTTCTGCTTCTGGTTTGCGAGATGGGGCATCAGGAATAAAAATATACGGGCCAATGGACAGATATCTGTCTAGAGGGGATCCTAATATCCCCCAATCAGGTTCTAGTTGCGAAGATAAATCTAGTTATTCTAGTATCTGTGTGGCAAATGATATGGGTACTTCTATCTGTAGCAATGCAGTTAAAAGGTCACTCATGGGCCATCAAGTTCTCATTGATTGGGTTTGGAATTACTTCTCTGACAATAAGCTCACTACATTGGGCAATGCTCGCGTTATTGTCAGCGAGAAAGCGTATGTGACATTTAGTTACTGGCTATAGCCTACTTGGCTACTTCATTTTCTGAAGGATTCCCTTTTTTTTATTGGATTATATAAATTTGAGATTTTCTTTTTTGGAAATGTTAGACCATCTCCAATCCTTCATCAGGCCTTTCATCAAATTTGATGAAAAACTGATGAAAACGGTGCTCCAACCATTTCATCAATTTGGTATCAAACGAAAGAAGCAGTACTTTTTTCATCAAATTTTTATATGACTGTTGGGCCGGACGTTTGCCCAAACATCCTCCCGGACAACCAGTTTTGGGATGAATTTGATGAAAATTTACTCTAGATAGACAACCGGCCCCAGCCAGATTTGATGAAAGATTCGAAGTGCATTGTATCAGATCAACCTTTTACTCAAATTTGATAAAATATCTGATGAACGATTGGAGATGCTCTTATAACACCAGAACAAATACATCCTTCACCGTGTTCTGATCTGTTGAGAGCTACAATGAGCAGGCCCTTGTACTTCCAGCACGATGGCCATTCACGAACCATTGTTGGGATTCAAGTCAAACATCAGCACAAGGGGACACAACAATACAACCTATTAATCTTAGACCCTGGTCATGTAAGTGTATCCATATTCATTTATATCTGCAAGTTACTTGGCTTCTTATATGAAAGTTATGCTGCCTTTAAGGCTAGTGGTGTATATGTGTTTGAAATTGACCTTATGTATATAGAAACTTCTGTTACCCTAACAAAAGGTTAATCTTGGATGTTTTACAATGTTTAGTTACATCCTAACTTGCTAGCTGGAATTAACATTGCAATCCAAAGATCATGAAACTGAGTAACAAAGTTGAGTGTGCTTCACAAACTGCTATGTAGGTGGCTGGGTCCATTGTATAATTTTGTTCTGTACATTTTGGCTTTACAAAAAGACATTGAGATGTGAAACTTTTCTATTTGTCTAGTATCTACTGTCTCATGAATTCCCTTCATCTTACCATTTTTTGTGTGCCTATATACAGGTTCTGCATAATGCATATTATCTGCTTCATTGCTATCATGTTCTATCATTTATTCAATCATTGCTATATTGGTAAAGGAATAGGTTTGAAATTTCACATAAAAATTTCATGTATTCCTGTATTCACAATTTATGGGACATTTCTTTATCTAGCACTAGGAACGAACCAGATACCCTATACTAGGGTAGTATTAACTTAGTTGGATTACGCCCGGCCTTGAAAAACTAGGTTTTTTTTGCTCAGATGATATGTCTGTAACGAAGTCTTAATGCCACGCCAGGTGGTGATCCACTTTATATCTCTTATTCGGGGTCTGCCCCGTTCTCAATTGTTTATAGAGATCGGCCTTGTTCAATAAATGTCTCAATCAAGTCGTTGCATAGAAGCAGCACATTCTTTATAATATAATGCTGCGTATGAAATAATTGCTGTATACGAATTTGCGACCATGCCAGGGGAGGGGATGCGTTCTCTTCCGAGATGATTTCTTGATGTATTTTCCTTTTAGTCATTTGAAGTTTTAAGGACTTACTAGTGGACTCCTATGGGATTTGGAAAAACTCAAGCCTATAGGGATACAAATTTGTTGTCTAAGCATTGATTGATTCATATAAGAATCTGTTAGAATTTACCTACACCTACCACCACCTACTACCACACCTACTACACCTACCACCAATTTACCCTCACCTACTCCTCACCTACTACCCAAACCCTCTCCTATATAATGAGCTACTCTGATTTGTAATAGAATACATCAATCAAACAATATCAATCAATAATACAGTATTTTTTAACATGGTATCAGAGCAGGTTTAGAACCTAAGATTTTTCGCTTCACCGGCGGACGGCAACCTCACCTTAGCCGTCCGCCGGACCTCAACCTATTCCGCTTATTTTCTATACATACCTTCCCATCAGTGTGCTTCGCCGTGAGCCAGCGTAGTTTCAAACCAAAGCCAATCTTCTGGCCTTTTCCCATTTTTTTTTTGAGAGTAGAAAAGCTACCATTGCGCCAGTGTTATCTTGTCATATGTCTCGACATTCGACATTTGGCAGGTTCTGGTTGTTTTTCACTAACAGTTTCGCCGCCTCCATGTTTCCAGCTCCGGCAGCCCTGTGAAGTGCTGTTTTTTTTTTTTTTCTGCTGTCACCGAGAGCTAGATCCTCTTGTGACATATGCTCCTCAACTAGCTTCTTCACAAAATTATTTCTCTGCTTGACTTTACTGCAACGATGAGCGCTGTTTCTCAGTCTGCTGTTGTGGCAGCCCTGACTGCAGTGTTATCTGGTTCATTTTTTATAAATTTGCTGGCCATCTCCCAGTCACCTTCGATTCCATTTGGTTTTGTCTGCTCCGTCGTTAGCTAGGTGGCTCGGCGTTTGGGCTGGTTTCAGAAATTTTAGCTGGTTTAAAAACAAACGGGGGGCTGGTTTATGGTTTTGTTTTGTTTATTCTTGTTTTTGAGAAAGTGCACTGCTGTGTCAGAATAGAGTTTGTGAGTGAGCCGTTGATCTTGGCCTGCTGTATCCAACGTGGGTCCGGTTGTGAGTGGTATATATATTTATTTATATATACCTTTTTTGTTTAGTGGAATCCATCTACGGGTGTTAGTTGAAGTGGGGCCCGATATTTTTTTTTGGGCAGAGTTACCAGCTGCAAATACGTCTTCTATCACGTGGGGTGATAATTGGTTTGTGAATTATTTTAAGTGGGTGTCAGCTGGAAAATGTAGCTTTTGGAGGCAACAAGTTGAGGTATTATTTTGTTATTACGTAGCTATCCTACTTTTATATTTATATTTATATAAATATATATTGTGGCGATTTGGGTCCAAAAAAAAAAAAAAAAAAAAAAAAAAAAGAAGAAGAAGAAGAAGAAGAAGACGACTGCACACAAACTCATTTTATTTATGTCGGGGCTCACCCCGATCACCATTTTCTAAAAAAAAAAAAAAAAAAAAAACAACAACAACAAACAACACATCCACAGGCGGGATTTTTTCTTCTCTACTCTACTGCAGGTCTCTTCTTTTTGCCTCCGTCCTGCGCGGCCCTAGACGGTGCGGCCTCCGTGTTTCCCACTCCACTGGGCATGATCACTACTCCCTGCTCCTCCACTGCAGCATATGGCGGCCCTCCAAATCGGAACATCACGGTGGCCTTCCGCTTCAGCTCCTTGTTTTCTGCCTTTAGCACACTGATCTCTGCTCGCGCATCCTTATACATGCGTTGGAGCAGAGCCAGCTGGGAGTTTAAATGCTGCACCTCATTTGTCCTACTCTGCAGCCGGTTCGACAAATTTGTGACCGCCGTCATGGTTTCCACGCATGACTTCAGAGTATACTGATTAGCCTCAATATCAGTTTGCATCGCCATTTTTTGCTCCACCGACCGCATCGGAAAGTTCAATGGAGCAAAACCAGAGGTGTTTGGTTGCGGTTCACTGGCCACCGCACCAGTTATTTCTCTTGTGGGCTCGTTCAGTTCTGGAAAGAGCGTGAGCAGGTTCTGGGTAACTGGACGGGAAGAAGAGGCCATGTTTTTGAGTTGCTAAGTGTTTCAGAGAAGGGTTGGTTTCCGGGTGTTTCAAGATTTGCAGAGACAAGCTCTCCGAGCGTTCAGAGGTTTCAGACTCGTATGCACAGCCTTCGCCTCAACCTTGTTTTAAATAGCCAGGGCCAGCCACGCGCATCGCGCGCCTCTTGCCGCCCGACAAACTGGCACGCCTTTTCATGGCACATCTTTTGATGAATTGGGCACGCCTTTTGATGGCACGCCTTTTTATGGATTGGGCACACCTTTTGAGGGTGCGACTTTTTAAGGGTCCGACAAGACTCTGTAAACTGTCCCGACATTGATTCCGGTTAGCTCCTTTATGGGTCCGACAAGACTCTGTAAACTGTCCCGACATTTGATTCCGGTTAGCTTTTCCAAGGGTCCGACAAGACTCTGTAAACTGTCCCGACATTGATTCCGGTTAGTTTCTACAAGGGTCCAGCAAGACTCCGTAAACTGTCACAACAACTGTCACAACATTGTCTGCTACAACGGTCCGACATGACCCCATAAACTGTCTTCTACACCGGTCCGACATGACCCCATAAACTGTCTTCTACATCGGTCTGACACCGCCATCCAGTGTCCTCTACACCGTTATGACACCACCATACAGTGTCCTCTACATGGTTATGACACCACCATACAGTGTCCTCTACAACGTTATGACACCACCATCCAGTGTCCTCTACCACGTTATGGCACCACCTTTCAGTGTCTTCACCAACGGTCTGACACGACCATACAGTGTCTCCTATCTTTATTTTATTTTTTATGTATTTTCTTGTTTTGTTCCTCTCTCCAAACTCAAGTTGGTTAGTTTCTATCCTCCTTGAGTTTGCGGGGGGCTGTTAGAATTTACCTACACCTACCACCACCTACTACCACACCTACTACACCTACCACCAATTTACCCTCACCTACTCCTCACCTACTACCCAAACCCTCTCCTATATAATGAGCTACTCTGATTTGTAATAGAATACATCAATCAAACAATATCAATCAATAATACAGTATTTTTTAACAGAATCATAGTACTTCTTTTCCTCTTGTGACCAAATGAAGCTTCTTGTGGAAGTATACTAGAAATTTTATACATTGCCTAGTCAGAATTGGTTGTAGATTCGAAATTTTTAATGCATTTGGTCATTTTTGTTTGTTGCCATATAATTCATTGTTTTAATTTCTATAGCTGTGGCTCATCTATTTTCTCCATGGATAAATAATATGTTAATACATGTCTCTAAACAAATTGCCAGAAGTATTCTAGAAGTTTTACTGTCTACAAAATCACATTTTTTTTTGCTTTCTCTTGGCCCATGCCTACAGAAAACTGCAGCTCTGGAAAAATCACTCAAAGAAAATGTCGGATGGCAAAAGCTAATAAAAAGAGGTGTACACACATTGAAGAAACCACAGTACCAGGTTTTACTGCAGTTGAAAAACTTTTACTTTTTTGCATTTTGTTATTTGATAAGTTGGTTTGGTTGATGCTTTGTATTTGTTTCAGTTGTGTTATATTGATCTTGGAATTGCCTACGGCGTGGAGATAGAGCAGCTCAAGACCTTAGACAGTGTCTATGTTGAATTTTAGACTATATCTGAAGTTGTGCAGTTTTTTTAGGTGCATCTGCTTCAATGCTTTATTTGTCTGGAACTAAAACGAGTACAATTTGCATCCACCATGTGATAAGACAATCAAGATACAAAATGAAAAACATTGGGCAAACATCATGGAGTATACACTGTATAAAACTTTGTAAGCATGTGCGTTTGCGTGTGTGTAGGTATTTAATTCTCTGCGAAGCTCTGGAAGCTGTAGAATCTTGAACGAGGTACCCATTTACATGATTTTTATAATTTTGGAAAGTTCATGGGCAATGGTCACCTGTGTTGTTCTAGACGATAAGCTGCCATTGCTTTTCAATTTTGTTGATTCCATCTATGGAGAGCTGAATTCACACTGACAATTGACTCCAGCTATGGCGAGCTGGATAATTGCTTGTACCATGTCAAATGTGTGACACTAACAATGAAGTTGAATCCATAGTACCCTCCAGCCAAATATACAAATTCAGGTTAACTGTCTGTTTATTTATGCGGAAAACATTTTCTTGGGAAAACACTTTCCATTGAAAACATTCTTTAGAAGAAATCTTTTGTTCAGTAGCGGCTCTAAAAAATGATGGTGTTAGCAGTTGTAAGGGTGGTAGGGACAAGGTGGTGGTTGTAGGGTGATGCCAGCTTTTGGTAAGACTCCATTGTCTCTTTACACATTTGAAAAGCAATCTAATTGACTCCATTGTCTCTTTACACATTTGAAAAGCAAATTAGTTCATTTTTTATTGATTGCAAAAAAATATTTTCTATCGTGAATGCATAAAATATTTTTGACCGAAAAAAGCTAGTGTAAATGAGATCAAATATTAAATAATACACCCTATTGTCGCCTTCTCTTTAATGCTAGGTCGTGTAGCGCATGATTGAAGAAAATATATTATATTTTGATACATCACTTTTTTCTTTATTTTTTTAGACAAATCTTGATTCATCACTTGGACCAGATCCTTAATACGAGAAAGTGGTAAGGAAATGTGTACCTAGGCATTAATTGACTATTTTTTTTTCAGTCAGACTTAAATGATAGTAAGTTGTTAGGTCAACACCCACATGGCTTGTACATAATTATTAATCTATTGATTATGGCCTGAGGCAAATTTTAATTATATATACATATATTATCAGATGAGTTTTATAAAAAAAAAAATTCATTTCCTATTTATGTATATATGTTGGTAAATTTTACGGAACATCATCTCTTTATAATGATCGTATTATGATGATTTAATAGTCTGTTTAAAGTTAAAGTAAAATTAAGTCATGTAAACGAAGGAATGTGATTTTATTGTCACTTTTACTTTACGTTAAATTTGATCCATTGATATATATTTTTTGACTTATTGAGAGATTGTTATCATTATCGCAAAATCATAGCTGAGAATTCCTGTTACATTATTTGTTATGTAGATTGACATGAAAAAGGGGGAAAAACTTTCAGGTGAAATTCACCTGACATCTCATTTAAAAAAATAAAATAAAAGCTAGTTACTGTATCTTTGTCATTAGAAGGTAGGCAGGTAATAGAAAGTTAAATGCAACAATAACAAAGGCGTAAGGGTGTTGGAAATTACCAGCTTGACGCCTTAGATCCAAGGAATGTTTTAGATAGATGTGAAAGTATGAACAACAACACCATTTTAATACTGTTAACTAGCTTTGACAACATTAAAACTAAAGATGGTTTCATATGAGGGTCTAATTTTCGTTTCAAAAAAATATAATAATAAGGGTTTAATTTATTGATTTGAACCGTTTATTTCATATAATTTATTGACAAAATATTTATATATAAAATTAGATTGATCGAACATGGAAAATCAAATGATTGGATTACATTTGTGTTTAAAAAAATAGACTATTTATCTCAAAATTATATTTACAATCTAATTTTATAAGATAAATATAATTCAATTATGTAATTATTAATATGTGATTAATCTTATTTTTTATATAAATTATATTTTTCGAAACGATTTAGTCCCCATTTGGGAATTTGGTTGGGGCTAAAAAAGTATAAAAAGATAAAATAGATTACATAAGTCAATAAGATAAAATATCATATCCAAATCATAATCATTTTACTTTTTCTCTCAAAAAAAAAAAAAAAAAAAAAAAGTCAAAAAATTCCTTTCAAATGGAATTAATTTAGCCATGTTAAATTAGCTAAAAAAATTATTTCCAGACAAAGACGCTCAATGAGTTCATCCGCACATCCCCAGTGGGAATCAACTAGAGATAGCCATCACCTTCGAAATACTCTTATCTGAAACTTATAAGGTCTGTTTGGTTTAATTTAAAAATAATGATTTGAGTGTGAAATTATATTTTGAATTTTGAGTTTTTGAAACATAATTTGAAATGAGAAAATTTATTTTGTTATTGTTAGTGTTAATTTAGTGTAGTGATAATTTAGTGTATTATTCATAGCAACCAGCTGTCCTCCCATTATGTACAGTCACGACCCATTAGCCTAGACATTTGTTAGTGTACATCACTTTAGCTTTATGTTTAGAGCTTTTTTTTTTTTTTTTCCTGACTGTACATAATGGGAGGACAGTTGGTTACTATGAATAATACACTAAATTATCACTACACTAAGGCCAAGTTTGGCTAACAAAAAAAAGTGTACTTATTTCATCTTTTTATCTTTTTTTAGTCACATCAATCAACATCTTCTCTCTACTTTTTCTACACATAATACAAAAAAAGTCAAAAAGTACACTTATTTAGTCTTCCCAAACTTGGCCTAAATTAACACTAACAGTTATGAGTTTTGAAAAAAGTTTTAAGATGATTTGTAGTTTTTTTTTTAATTGATTGATGTATAGAATGTGAGAGAACGTAAGAGGAGAGAGGAGAAAAAAAATAATAATTAATTGATTGATTAATAATTATTATAAAAAAAAAGGTAGGAGTTTTGAAAAAATTTGAATTGTACTTTAAAAATATATTTAATTAACATGTTTAATTCAAATCATGATTTAAAAACAGAATCATGATTTAAAAAATGAACCAAATGCTTCTGTAATATGTTTGAATTTTAAATTTGTATAGAGATTTATAAAGAGAAAGAAAATAGGAAAGATATCGTGAATGAAATAAAAGATGTTTAAGAAAGATATCGTGAATGAAATAAATGATAAATATTTTATGCGGTTTTTTTTTTTTTTTTTTTTTTTTGGCTCTTCACAAATTTAAAATTTCAAAAATCTCAAAAAACTAAAAGTTTAAAAATAAAAAATAAAAATTGAGAAACTTAAACGTGAAGAAGAGTAGCAGCATTAACGTAGTTGAGTGCTGATCATCTCATATATAATAGTTTTTGGATAAGAATGGCCCGGATTGGATCGGATTGGAGTAAAATCAGAATCAATCCGTTATTTACGATTCTTGAAATATTGGAATCAATCCAATCTGTTTAAATCATGAAATCAATCCGAACCAATCCATTTAAATACTGATTAGATCGGTTTAGGATCACGGATTCACATAATTAAATAACAAAAAAATATATATAACACTTTAATTTCATAAAAACATAAACATAGCGCTATGTTAGTTCCACAATAGCAACATGTCTTTCTATAATTGCGACATATTTTAGAATTTAAACAACCATAAGAAAATTGGTTTTGCTATAAATATTTAGACCATTACAAATTAAAATTAAAAACTAACAAATAAAAGTAATAAAGAAGATATGATGCGGATTTAGGTTTAGTTTCATATGGAATAAGAGAAGATACTATAAGGGAGGATGCATAATAAAAATATAGACTATTTGTATACGGTCCGGATCGGTTCCAATCCGGAACTGTAGGGTTCAATCCGGAACCAATTCATGGACTATGAATTTTTAATTCTTCAATCCAGAACTGAACCACAGATTTAAAAAATCAATTCAAACTTATCGAATTTGATTAGACTGAATCAAATTACAAATTTTACAGATTCTTTACTTAGCTGGGGGTTGGTTTTGGGTTTGTTTAAATATTACTTAGCCTCCGTTTGGTAAGTGGGTTGGCTTTTTGGCTTTTTGGTTTTTTTGGCTATTTTAGCCTGGGCTAAAAAGTTTGGTTTGGGAAGGACTTTTTGGCTTTTTGGTTTTTTTGGTTTTTTTTGTGAGAGAAGAATGTAATGATTATGGGTTGGATGTGATATTTTATTTTTTATGGCTAAAATAACCTATTTTATTTTTTGTGGCTAAAATAGTCAAAAAAGCCCCGTTTAACTCTTGCCAAACGGAGGCTTATTTAAACACACTTTACTTAAAACTGTGAGCATGGTTAATCGTGTCATACAAACTGAAATGAAGAGAAACCTTTTTTTTTTTTTTTTTTTTTTCCCCTCGCCTGTACTTCCGGAAAATTGTTGTGCTTATCTTTTGAAACAAGTTATTCTTTCCTCTTTATTAAAAAAAGAGAAAAAAAAAATTATATTCACATAACAGAAAAATAATTAACGAAAGTTTCAGAAAGGTTTGCACAGTCACAATTTTATTTCAAAATCTATTCCTTAAAATTCATGTGTGAGATATATGTAAACAGAAATGTTTTAGGTCGCAAATTCAAGAGCTCTAATAGCTCACAATTTTATTTCAAAATCTATTTCTTAAAATTCATGTGTGAGATATATGTAAACAGAAATATTTTAAGCCTCTAATTCAAGAGCTCTAATAACTCTAATTTAGATATGAGTCCTACATGATAAAATATTTTGATCTTGTTTTTGTTTTTTTCTTTTTTTGTGATTTCTCAACACATTAAAATTGATTTATGTTGTGTCTGGTTGAGGGATTTGGAAAGGGAAATGGAAAAGGTAGGTGAAATATGAATAAAACATGCCTAAATTTCACCTAATTTCACACATCTTTTCCCTTTCCCTTTCTAAATTCCTCCTCAAATCCTCCAACCAAACACATCATGTGTTTCAAATTTAGAACTACAAATCAATGCTACATAAGTAAATTGGGAGGGTTGGGTCCAACTTGGCTTCAATTGGCTGAAAAGGCTAACCCAACGTTTTGCTTTGGTGGATATTCGTTTGGGACTAGATTTTTTTTTTTTAAGTGATTTTTTAGTTTTTTAGGTTTTTAGTTAAAATAGGAGGTGAAAAAAATTACTAATATGTTTAGAATGAATTTTTATTTTTTTACAAAAATATATACAAAAAGTAGGATAAATGGAAATAATTTTTTGATTTTTTTTATATTTGTTGGCTTTAGTGATTTTTTTTTACTTTTAGACTACAATGGCCTTGTTTGAGAAGTTGACTATTTTAATTTTTAGATATTTTAATAGGCTAAAATATTTGTATTTGGAAAGAATGTTGGATTTTTTTAAGTTGAATGCGATATTTATGAGAAAAAAAAATAAAATAATTATGAATTTGATGTGACATTTTGTCTTTTTGTAAATTTTAGTTCAAAAAAAAGTCTATTTTTAGCTTCCCAAACAAGGCAATGTGTAATTGTCAAACGAGACCTAAATAGACATTTTATTAATGATTTATTTTTTAAATTATATTTATTTTTTATTTTTTTATACATAAATTAATAGTCATAATACAGCTCCTAATTTTGCCCCTCCTATTTCAATCTCAATGAGTGGTGTTTGGCAAGTTGGGTTGGGGCTAAAATAGCCACAAAAGACAAAACAGGCTATTTTAGCCACAACAAACAAAACATCACATCCAACCCATAATCATTACACTCTTCTCTCACAAAAAAAGTCAAAAAAGCCAAAAAGCCAAAAAGCCAAAAAGCCCTTCCCAAACCAGGCTTTTTAGCCCAGGCTAAAATAGCCAAAAAAGTCAAAAAGCCAAAAAGCCAACCCACTTCCCAAACGGAGGCTAAGATCCATGTAAAATGTTCTCATACTCATTTCTCTCATCTTTAGCTTCCTTCTAATTTTACTTCATTGAATCATTGTTAATAATTTAGCTAGTTTGAGATTGATTTTTTAGTGATTTTCTTATTAATTTTTTTAAGTAAATTTTTTTTTGAGTTTTTAAAAATGTTTCATACTTTTAAATTTTACTTAATTAGACTAATAAAAAACGTAGAACGAAAATTATTTGATAAATAGTCTACTAAAAAAATTTAAAATACTTGACTTTAAAAAAATTTCCTATATTAAACAAGTTAAAAAAAAATTTAAAATTTGGCTCCAATTAAAAAAAAAAAAAAAGAAAGAAAAAAATACCAAACCACGCCGAACATAGGGAATGCGGTGAACGTGAACCCAAGAGGCGAGCCATTTGCTCCAATATATTATATCAAAAATATTTTATATCACTAATTTAACATTATTAAACATACTACTAATAATATGGTGAGATGTGGATCTCATATTGAGATGATAATTTGGTCTTTAATATTTTTCTTTTTTTCTTATACTGTAAGATCATTAGTGTTGTTTTTAATAATGGTGTATTAAGGTCAAGTTTGACAACTCAAAAATAATTCATCTTTTTATCTTTTTTTCATCACATCACTTCTCTACTTTTCTGCACATCTTTTCGTAAAAAGATAAAAAGTAAACTTATTTAGGTCATTCCAAACAATCCCTAAGGTTGGTTTGGGGTGTCCTAAAAAAGTATACTTTTTGTCTTTTTACGAAAAGATGTGCAGAAAAATAGAGAGGTGATGTGATGAAAAAAAGATAAAAAGATGGATTATATAATGTACCCCAAACCAGCCCTTAGAGCATCTCCAACGGTTCACCAAAATTTTCATCAAATCTGAGTAAAAAAGTAACTTTTTTTTTATTCTGATACGGAGGGCTCCAATGGTTCATCAAATCAAATTTTCATCAAATTTGCGCCGGAACAACCGGTTGGTCAACCTGCTGGTCGACCGGTGAAGACAAAACAATTTTTTTGGAATTATTTGAACCTTTTCAGTGAACTGACTAAACTTTTTTCCGGGACGACCGGCTGGTCGATCGATAAGGCAAAAATTTTTTTTTTTTAACTGTTTGAACTTTTTTTTTGAACTG
Source organism: Camellia sinensis (assembly GCF_055761805.1). Taxonomy (NCBI): domain Eukaryota; kingdom Viridiplantae; phylum Streptophyta; class Magnoliopsida; order Ericales; family Theaceae; genus Camellia; species Camellia sinensis. Next base: position 7,829,831 of record NW_028128989.1, on the reverse strand, counting down.
TTTGAACCCTTTAGTGGTCGACCGGTTGGTCTCCGCCAACGGTCAGGAACAGTGATTTGATGAAATGCTGCGCCTGTTCTCATTTTGGTAAAAGGTTTAGTAAATTTTCGATTTGATATTGATTTGGTGAAATCATTAAAGCTCAAAAAAGTGACTTTTTCACTAAATTTTAAATTTAATGTCAAATTTAATGAAACATTAGAGATGATCTTAATAGTCTGAATCGAAACTCATATTATATTACCTCTAATTTATTTGAGAGAAGATTCATTTTATAATATAATTTAAAATTCTTCAAGTCATGGCTTGATGATGATGCAAGTTGGCATCACGTGTGTTTGTAGGTGGAATAATGTTATACATATTAATTATTATATTAATGAATAATGCGATATAATTTAAAAAAAAATTAATAGTTATAATTTATAAAATAAATAAAATTAATAATAATATTATAATTAATATTGATATATTAATGTATATAGCAGTACGGTTGTATGTATAGATAGCATTGATAAGCGTTTTTCAAAAAGTTGTTGGGGTCAGGGCCATTGGAGATAAGGTTCACAAATCCCAACAGCTTCAAAACTTTAAAAAAATTATTTTTTGCTTGCAGTTTACGCCTGAATGAATACATATATAGGGTTATTGACCAATTACAGTAATTGATCACATAAAAAAAAAAAAAAAAAACACGAGAAAAAAAAAGAGAGAGTTATAATCAGAGACAGAGAGAGAGAGAGAGTAGAGAGAGAGAGAGTCTGTATACAAAAGAGAGGGGGGGGGGGGGGGTGTGAAGCATTGGAGTGTGTTTTTTCAGAAATAGAAATGGAAATGGAAATAGCAGCAGAGCAACAATGGCAGCAAGCCGAGGAGGAGGAGGCGGATGTCGCGGCGGACGCGGTGGCTTTGCAAGGAAGGCGGCCTCGGCTTCCCAACACCACCGCCGCCGCTGCAAGTATTGGTGAGAGTAGTAATGGTGATGTAATGGTGACCTCCCCAGAGTCTTCCAATGGATTTGGAGACGGAGAATATCGACAACAGGAGCTTCCAAATGGTAATGGTGATGGTAATGGAGGAGGAGCTTCTAAATGGAACGTTTACTTTGACAATGACCAAGGTACATTTATTTATTTATTTAATAGCCATTTTATGTATGTATGTATGTATGTATGTTATGAATATGTGAGTCGGTCTTTCTTGCGTATGGTTGAATGAATTCATTCATTCATTCATTCATTCATTCATCATGATCATCATATTCGTAAATTGAAGTAGGGTTTTTGAAACAACAAAACTATAATATAAGAAGATTTCAAATTACAGCAATGCCCCTTAGACCCTACTGCCTCAGCTTTCTTTTACTAATTCCTTGTCCCTTCCTCTTCCCCCTCATCCCAAAATATTTCTTTAGTATATATGTATTGAACAAATGCAACCTCTCTTCCATTCTCAATCTGTAAAGAACGAATAATGTTGAATCCAATTCCGCCATCTCACCTAAAACGTGTTAGGGAGGGTTTCTTTTATGGCATTTTATGGTGCACCCCACCCGCAGGCTTATTTTTAGAGTGGTCGTGACAAGGGACCTTGTGTAACTAATAATCGTTCCCTCACAATGATGCTCCCATGACATGACAACCTGACTCTAATACAACTTATTGGACCGAGTTCCACCATGTTACCTAAAATCAATTGCTATTATGTTTTTATGGCATTCGATATCGCATCTACATGTATGTTTTTGTAGCGGTTGCAGGGAGAGGTACCTAACAAATATGTTTTGAGATTTTCCCTGGGGAGCCCACCTTCACTGGTTCTGCTTGAAGTAAAAAAAAAAAATTTCACCTCCTCAAACATGTTTTTGTGTTAATATGTGCATGTTTGTTGGAACATCCATATTCAAGCAAGGGATTGATTGTTGGTGTTACTAAGATTGGTTGATTATACTAACATTCACATATTCTCCGTGTCGTGATTCTGTGGGTTACTTTTCAGGATATTGTTACTGTGAAAGTCAGTAATATGCAAGTAATTGCAGTAAGAGTCTATCTCCCTCAATTGGTGAATGTGATGTGACCTAGAGGCTAGATCTTTAATAACACCAAAATTATGTATACCATATTGTCACTGTGGTCATTTGATTCACCCATGCTTTCTTATTCAAATTGTCACCTAAAACTGCAAATTTGCAATCCATTTCTAGATATATCTATGCCATAGTTTTGATCGCTAAATCTCATGGTCATATCCTGATTTTTTTCATATAAATTTACAGGCTTTTACTTACTAAACATAGCCAATGTTTGTAGCATGTATCTTGCCTGTGAAACCATCTCAACCAAGTTATTTGATTCATTCCTTTAGTATGGGATGATTTTGGTAATCGTTGAACGTGCAATAATTGTTTTCTATTTCTTTTTTTTTTTTTTTTTCGTGAGTTAGTTGGAAATGTGGATTATGTTGTAGGAAACAACTCATTTTTCTAGATGAATCTTCACCAATGCTCTGCGTTGTCTGGAATTTGATAAATTTCATACTTCTGTTTTGATCTGTCTAAGCTTTTACCTATTTATAAAACATAAACCCATTCTTGTATATCTTGCACCCTTGCTTGCGAGACCACTTTGAGTGCATTACTCAATTCATTCCTTAAGAATGGGCAATTTTGGTAAAATTGCAATTATTTTATTTCTTATTATGAATGAAGGAATATGGAAATGTCGAAACTGCTTTTGGACCTACCAAAGTGGAAGTCCGTGGATTGATCACACTCAGCATCCTAAGTGCAAGTGGCAATTGCATATGCCGATGAATGTCGAAACTGTAGATCAACAGGGACAATGTTTCTATTGTGAAATTAAAGGTCAGTAGATTAGATACCATGATTTCTAGAAAACAAAGTATGTGTGGAAAATGACAATTAGTACAAATTGCTGTTATCTGTTAACAGATATGGATTTTTCTATGTTAATTTTGAATAACATTGATCGTAGAGATGTTTTCAAAAAGAAAGAAAGAAAGAAAGAAAACTATTTATCCTGGAGCTGTTTGGTTATTCAATTGTGGCTAGAAGATTCTTTACAGGGGCCAAAGTAATAGGTACCTAAAATTTTGTAAAAATAAAGGAGAGAAAACTATACACTTTTTATTATTAATATTTACATTTCATAAAGTAAAAATTAGGATAGTACTAATTTTGTTCAATTTTTATCTTCTGTTACTCTAAATTTATGATTGTACTGAAAACTTATGCACAAATGCATCATAGATTGCGTCCTTGTTATTTTTCATGTTAACTGAAATTAGTTATAGATTACACTGTAACACGTGAAACATACAAGCGCACAGCATATCTCAAGATGTTCGTGACTGGCATGTGTACCTACGAAAAAAGAGACTGTGATTGTGCATTTTAAGAATATCAACTCTGTCGATGGACATTTTGTGTGTATACATTTTAAAAGCAAGAGTTTGTAATGAATGTTTGTTTGCTACATGATTGCAGATACTAAATCCATTAATGGACTCTCTATGACAGAAAATAGTAGTGTTCAAGTTTTTTCTTCTGAGAAAAATCCTGGAGATGATGGATTAGTCATCACAGAAAATAATTTTGTCAGTCAAAGCACTGTAATTAACCATCAACACAAGCAAATCCTGAAGGATGGCAGCTTCTCTGGAAAGTCATTTGAAGAACATAACACAAACAAATCTATCAGTGATATAACAGTAGCATGTGATGATACTGAGCTAATAAAGGAGAGTGATCAGGAATTGGCAGAATTAGACGTTGAGGGAGTATTAGAGAAGCAGGATACACATGACTTGTACTGTCCAAATTGCAATTCTTGCATTACCAGAAGAGTTATTCTTCGTAAACGAAAACGCAAAATTCGAATTCCTGGTGAAGATGCAAAACGTAACAAATTGGAAACAGTAGTTGCATCTGAGTTAGATGCTATTTCTGGCCATGCAACCAACGATCAAGGTCATAATGCAGTTGATTTTTCCTTGGATGGTAGTCCAACACCTGCAGCCAATGACAACAATCGTGACAGAGAGCCAGAGATTTTCAGATGTTTATCATGCTTCAGCTTTTTCATTCCTACTGGTACAAAACTACTCCAGCTTAGCAGAAAGCTTTTTTCTTTTTAATTTTTCATATTTGTTTGCATTATCATTATTTGGATGTGATTTCTCATGGGGTTGGCAATGAAAACTGTTCTTTTTCATGGTATTTGGGAAAGTAATGTTCAGGTTCTTACTATTGACAGAAAATTTACATATCTAATTAAATTTCACAGGTAATGGTTTTAAGATGTTCAATATATTTGGAGATAAAAGGGAGAAGGAAACCATGCAAAATCCTCAACAAATATCGGCAACGAAGAAAAATTGGCTTTCATCTATTTTTGCATCACGTAACGATGAATTGTTGATCGTGCCAGGTACTGAATCATCTGCTATCCTTTCAACTGTCAAACTTGATTAGGCTTGAAATATTTGTTGCTTCATCTTTTCACTAGTTCCTTTAAGTGCTTTATGTGTTAGTAAAGTTATATGCTATGATTGCTATCTACTGAGCTAAAATTTGCAATATATTGCCATATTGGAATTGGTTGTCTTAACTAGAAGATCTATTTCTTTTAAATTACTGTGGACAAGTAATTATTTTTTTCCTGTTACACCTACTGTCTTATTATATAAAGATTTCCATACTGAGGTAGTGTGTTTTAAGCATACTAATTTCCTGCCTTGGAGAAATTGTAAACCAGTTAGAAGCAAATATTTCAGGCTATCTACGGTTGGGGGAATTAAATTGGGGGGGAAATAGTAGTGGAAATGAGTTGCATGGAAATGAAAGGGCATCTGTTGGAGGTGTGGTTTGCCATTAAATAGTGAAGATATTAAAGTCAATATAATATCACTAGTACTTTTAAAGAAAAGTAAAAGTGTTTACTGAAGAACTTAGCGTGACAATTATAATATTAACAATATTCTAGTGATGCCCTATATATGTTCAGTAATCATAAACTGTCCCTGTGCTTATGTTTCTAGGCATACCGTTGTTTAATGTGCTAATGCAAATATTGTTGCAGCATCAAACCAAGAAGTTACATCACCTCCTCAATTGTTTGGTGCTCATGGACTTGTAATAACCGGTAGTGCTGAACCTCCAGAAGGTGGAGATGATATCGTGCCTTCTTCAACGCAAGGCTCCGAACTTCTTGAGAAAGTTTTAGCTGACAGAGGAGAGAAATTAGTTGATGTAATGAAAAAACAAACAGGTATGGCAGTTTTGCTTGTGAATGATGAATGGACCACTTTGTGAAGTAGGAAGATTGTTTGGATTTTTTTCTGAACCTAAAACCATTACAAAGTCATCTCATCTGACTAAATTTATGCAGTTTGGTTTTTTCTAAACCTAAAACCATTACAAAGTCATCTCATCTGACTAAAATTATGTAGTTTGGTCCTGCTGCACATGCTACCACAACTATCAATGTCTAATTAATGGATTTGGCATGCTGTATGCATATGATTTATTCACATAGAGATGTTAGAATATACAATAATGGCCAAAGCTCATCTTCTAATGCATACTTGCATGTTTAGCCTTTTATCAGATGTCCTCTGGAAATTAATGAAACCGACAGAAGGATTTGTGTTCCATCTTCTGTTACTGAAGCATGAAGTACCTCATGCTTATCTTTCTCACTAGTAATGTTCCCCAAAGTTGATTGGTTATTGACGGTATTTGATAATCGTGGTTGGACAATGGTACATGTATTTTGCCAGCAGTTTGAATCATAAGATGTATGTAACATTTTATGCTGACTGTTGCATATTTTGATTGAAATCTGTTACAGAGGGGGCTGCACCGTACCATCCTGAATTAGATACTGTTAATCAGTTGAATTTATCAAGATTTTCGGATGAAATGCTACTGAATCATGAAAGTGATCATCCAGCAACACAAATTACTGGAAAAAGATCGGTGCATACTGAAGAACCAGCTGAAACTGCTGTCTTCAAACCTCAACAAGATGGACTAAAGATTCTAGTTCATTCAAGTGCAGAGTCTATAACTCTTGAGAAATCACAGACAGACCAGAAACTCAATGTGACAATAGAAAGGAAAAGTGCAGGTATAGTTTCTGATGTTGAATGATGACAGTGATGCACTGACTATAGTACAAAAGCCATGTTTGACAATGCTAACACCCCTCTAGTATAACCACATAATTTTATTGCCAAACTTCTACTTTAGCTTAATCTGTACGTATTCTTTTATGTAAAGTTTAAACATTTGAGAAGCACGGAGTATTGTATGTACAAGAGGTGCTTATGTCTTTTGAAGCTGCTTGTTTTTTCCCTTGCTTTAATGCTATCTGAAAAATGTTAATTTTGTTGTTCAGGACTTTGAAGTGATGGATTTATTTTCTCATTTGAATTTTTATTGCATATTGAATTGAACATGTGCAGATGATAAAGGCTCATCAATCTTGTTATTGTCGAAACCAGTTTCAGTACTTGGAGAGTTGGATATTAATGAGAAAGCGAATATTGTAGTAGATCTTCCTTCTGAAAATGGGCAGGTCAAACTTCCCACCAAATCTATAGTTGAAGATAAAAATGAGCAACTCAAACTAAATGGTAACGGTATGTAAGTGAAATTTTGTATAGCTTGTCCTATAAACTACTTCTTATTATATGCACTTCTCTTGTCCTTCTGCCTTGCAATCTCCAACTGTTGATAGCATGTGCCACCAGACCTTGCAAAAGTAATAGTAAGTACATATTTTATTTTCCTCACTTTCTGTGGTTACAGATTGAAATTACTGGGGGTACCTTGGTGAATGGTGTTGTTGGGATCATGTTGATGTCAATTTTCAACTATTCAAGGATTGGCCTGTTAGAATATGGCAGTTACCATTTAGCAACATATGAAACTATAGTAATTCGACGGACGTTGCCAAAGCATGCTCCCTTAGGGTTAGGTTAGGGGTGGCAATTTCCACCTTTGCAAGGTACACTGGGGCTGGGTTTCCTTTCGGGCTAGGCTAGGGGTGCGGCACTTCGAACCTAACCTAGTTGTATGCATAATGTTTCATTTACCTTAGATTGCAAAGAAAAATTGAGATAATGTCCTTATGCTTGTCTTTTTTAGTATATCCAAGTAGCCAACTATTACAGATTTAGTTTTTGAAATGATTAGCATATGTAAGCCAAAATCAGGCCAAAATCAGGCCAGTAGGGGAGGATGATGGCTTTTAAAAGTATTCTGGTGAGGCAGGAAACTGAGTTGACCCTGCTTAGGGATCACTTTGAGTTGCAATGTTACCTTAACCCAAAACTAGACTCATTTAATAATTTGTACTCTGAATGTTACTTGTGTAGTACAATGAGTCTATGACATCATGGCTAGTATCATTTAATGTTCTTTTTAAGTAAACACACTCATCAGAAGCTTCTTTGGTGCTTTCCCATGTGCCTTGTAATAAGAAACATTTTGACATGATTGAAATTAATAGTCATGTAATGTATTGCAATTTATGTTAATGTCATATGAATTTGTTTTCCATAGAATGGTGATCAGGGCTTTTCTATCTGCACAATTTCAATAAATTTGATAATGTTCATGGCAAAATTCAGACATGCCTTTGCTTGTGAAGATAACAATACTTTACATTGCCAGATGCAGCCTATCCCTCTGGAGTTTCTTCGCATGCCATCATTGGCACCAAAGTGGACATTCATGTAGAGGAGCCCTTGAAAGCTGATACTGACGCCCTTACTCTATCTGTACAGGATGTTTTATTGCGTCCTGAAAGACTAATCAATACTACTAAAGATTTGAAGGATATGCCAGCAAAAACCAGTGCAGGTAAGAAATTTTCTTGTTTTCTGTTTTTTTGTTACACCAATGTATCCCTGACCCATTTTTGAGGTGAGACCATTCGCTACAAATATGCGTAGTCATCTGCAGACAATGTGTATTGGGTAAGCATGGAGAGAGTTGATAGTTGAGATGTTTGTCTTCTGAGGGTATCTGAGGATATGATGTTCTTACTTTTGGAGGTCTCTAAAACATAAGTTTGTTATATCCACAAATAACTACATAGAATGTTTTTTTCACAAGAGAAGAAATAATGGTAGAAAGAGTTTTGGGGTGTTGAATTGCCTCTGCTATCATCCCCTGGTATTATTATGTTGTTGCAAACCACTTTAGTGATCAAAATTTTCAAATTTGATTTTTGTAATAACAGGAAAAGCTGATGATATAAATAGTAGTTAAAATATATCATCAACTGATTAAGTTGATAGTTTGTTATTTCTTATTAAAAAAAACTAATAAGGTTTGCATAGGGTAATTATGAACTTACTAATTGAACAAAAACCCCTTTTTTTCTTCCCTATTCTCATGTACTACTAATAAATTGTGATGTTTTCAGCTGAAGCCAGTCGTACACTACTAGTTCCAAATGAAAAATTCAGACCCCATAATCACAAATGGGTCATAACTACACACTTCACTCATAACCAAAAAGTACAAAATGTCGTAACAGGAGGAGCATATGCTCGTAGGTTCTGCGTAGGGTAACTGTTCTTTGCTTGAAGCACATTCTACTAGCCTCCCCACAAATCAAATGATTTTGTGATTGCTAAACTAATTTTCCCTTATCTTCTTTTGTTTGCAAGACTAACCAAATTCTTCGTCCCATAAAGGTCTTTATTATTATAAAGCATGCTCTTATTCTTTTTGTCTCGTCCATAATATTTGCCTACTTTAAACCTTATTTGTCAAATTGTTGTCTTATTAAAATATGTTGCAGGCAGTGACACAATCATTATCATAAAAGAAGGGCCTGTTGAGCCAGCAGAGCCTCACGAAGCACGAGATATTGTTGCTTCAGCAGCAATAGGGCCTTCACCACATACTGAAATTACTGAAGCTAGAGGTTTTCAAGGATTGGATGTAATAAAAAGTATTGTGTATGGTGGGCTGATTGAATCAATTACAAGCCTAGGTATTGTGTCGTCTGCAGCAGGTGCTGATGCCGCCACATGTAAGTGTTAGATTTTTCTTTCAGCCGTGCTTAGGCTAAAACAATTGATCAATGATTAGAGTTAAAACAATTGATCGATGATTAGAGTTGAAACAATTGATTGATGATTAGATTTTGTTAGGTTCCTATTCATGATATAGTATGAGGTATTTGTAAATTGTTAATTTCTACTATATATACAATGGTTGCCTTGAGACTCAAACCTGCCAAGCTTTTACTACTGCAGAAAAGGTGGGCAATTATCAACTTCAGGAGAAGAAATTGCAGTTTTGGTTTAAGTATTCTTGAATTAGGATGATAGTTGGTAATTGCTTTGAAAGATTGTACATATCCGAATGGACATGAAAAATTTTACTCTTTTAACTTAATTTTGTACAAGTCACTACTGCAAAATGGTTAATTTGGTCACAAGTGAGACAGGATGTTCCCTCTGTAATTTTTCAAAAAATGCATGGGTTTTATTTAAAATGGGTGTACTACTAAAACTATAATACTGATACACTAATAATAGCCAATCCTAATCTACTTTTCGGTAAATCACAAGAGTAAGTTAATAATTGACACCTTTTTTTTGGTTTGATAGATCCATAACTTGTGACTAAAAGATAACATTAATAACAAAAAGCAATTTGAAAAATCGCCGAGCTGAAAATTGGTATTCTCTGTTCAGACACCTGTGCCTAACGTAATGTGCATCTTTTTCTGAAATCTTTTGGGAAAAAAAAAAAAATTTGCTGAAATTAGCAAGCATCTGAATCAAGACACTTTTTACTGATCTCCTTCTGTATTGATGATATGACATGGTGCTCTTGTTTCATATGGGATTACCATGACATCCTTTCTAGGGTTGTTGCCTTTGTATTGCAAAAATTGTTTTAAAATTTTCCTTTCTTGTGCTTATATGTTGTTCTGTAACTGTTTATTTTCTTTGGGTCTGTGAAATATGCATGTATCTTGGTGATTAATATTTGTCTTCTATTATTGCAGCAAATATTTTGGCTTTGGGATTGGCTAATCTGATTGGTGGACTATTCATCATTGGTCATAATGTGAGTTTTTCTCGTGCTTTTGCCAATGTTGCAATCAATAAATGTAGTAGTCATTCCAAAAATCATAGTAGTCGCACTTGTCAAATAAAAAGGTTCATGTAGAAATGCTTTTGTCAAGATGATTGGAAATTAGGTGAGTTTTGCAAAAATTATGATTAATTCATGTTCTTTTTCCAAGTCCACGTATCCTTAAATTTGACGTGTAGGAAAGTAGAGAGGTAATATGATCCAAATAAGTGCACTTATCTAAATAAGTGCACTTATTTAGGGGATGCCAAACAAGCTTTTGATGCGTCCGACATCTAGATATGCATCCACACTCGACACCCGTCCATGCAACATAGCACGTAACAGGACTGGTAATTTTTGGTTCTCTCAAATGATCTTATTGTTGTTTTTGTTCCTCACTGTACATGTAACGTTACAGCAGATATTATAGAGAAAAAACATGGTTGGATTGGAACTCTAGTAGTGATGATGTGTCTTGGTAAAAGTAGTAACTTGAACCATGATATGTCCATAGAATCTGTTTATTTTAACCTATATCCATGTTACTTCCATCTTGAACTTACATGTAATCTTACAGCTGTGGGAGTTGAAAAATGACCGTTACGAGGGTGTTTCTTCCCATCAAGTAACTGAGAGACTAGACAAGTACCAAGAACTACTGGGCCGGAGAGAAAATTTCTTGCTTCATGCAACAGTCGTCATCTTATCATTTCTCATTTTTGGCTTACTGCCACCTGTCATATACGGCTTCTCTTTTTGCGAGAGTAACAACAGAGATTTCAAACTCATTGCAGTTGCCGTAGTTTCTCTTCTGTGCGTCACTATACTTGCTACCGGAAAGGCTTACGTTCAAAGGCCACTGAAGGCTTATATAAAAACAGTAATGTACTATGTTATCGTCGGGTTTATGGCCTCTGGTGTTTCTTACGCGGTAGGTGATCTAATCAAGGAACTCCTGGAGAAACATGGGTTCAACTCTGGTGATTTAGCTCTCACCCTGCCCATTCTTGAGGCAACATCAAAGCAGCCAGCATGGGAATCCTATTAATTGGTAACAAATTTTGAAAGCAGAGTTGTTTCAGAAACTTGATTGAGCAGTGTGGCAGTGGGTCAAATGAACCATTTTCCTGCAGTGGTGTTTCATTTTCGCGCTTTTTTATTTATATTTTCTAGTCATTTCCTAGGGCGACAGCAACTTGTAAGAGAAACAAAATTTCGTTGAAATAAAAGAGAATCAAATAATTCAATGCATGTTGCAAAAATTTTTATACACGTACAATGTGGATTACATTACAAACAAGGCCATGGTTGTTCGGATCGACATAACCTTATAATTGGATTAATAATTCAGCAAAATATATTACTTTTTGATTAAGAAAGTTAGGTCTAAATTAATTGATCACCAAGACATAACTATTTTAATTGGCTGCTAAAACATGATGATTGGGTTAGGATACAAAATGTAAAAATAGGAAGAGATTCAGACTAATCGACTAAATTATAAAATGGATAAAATCTTTGTCAATCCCTCATAATTTGGGATTCATTCAAACATAGATTAGGATACACAATTTAAAAAAAATAATGTTATATGTACTAATTAGTGTATTAATTAATATACCAATTGATGATGTGACATAATTTAAGAAATTTTTAATATTTATAATTTGAATAAGTAAAGTCAATAATAATGTCATAATTGATATTGATACAATAGTTAATAAAATAATGCTTGAGACCCCCTTTTGGGAGTCACCCCCTCACCCCCCTTTTGCCACGTGGCGGGTGATGATTGGAGGAGCAGGAAAAAAAAGAAAAAGAAAAAGAAAAAGAAAATGTAACCAATGAGAGAGAGAGGGGGTCAAAAGGGGTGGGAGGAAAAGGGGACATGAATCATTGTTGTAGTTAATATACTAATTGGTGCATATAACACCACTGACTCAAAAATAATAATAATCACATAACGTACAGTCATAAAAATGTTGATATCATCTACTCTAATCCATCCAAACAAACATAATCCTAATGTACACATCTACAACAAATCAAACTAATCTTGTCATTTTCTCTGGAAATTTACGAAAAGAATAGAGATTTTATGACAGGAAAGTAAAACTTTGTGATGTCTTTACACCCATATTTAAGCTACTCGTACCATTGTGAAACGGAAGGGTATAACTTGAATAGTTTCATTCCTGCTCAATCTCCAAAATTATAACTTTTGGAGGGTGTAGGCTACAATGGTTTACCACAGTTTCTAGTACATGAATAAGTAACCACAAGACTTGCACAGATAAAAAGTTCGAAAAACAATTGTAACACTACAAAGAAAGTGTAATGTTCACACTAATTTCGTAATCCTAATGCTATGTTTGGTTGGAAGATTTGGAAAAAAAAAAAAAAAAAAAAAAATGTGTAAAACTAAATAAAATATAAATATATTTTATTCACATTTTACTTACCTTTTTCATTTCTTTTTCCAAATTCTTTCTCAAATTTTCAAACCAAACACACCGTAAATGGTCCTCCAAAATGAGACAGAAGACAGCAACGTAAAGCACTCAAAAAGAGTAATGGCATAATCTGTTTGAACATTTGTACACTAAAATAGAAAATGATAATGCTATGTGCCAAAATGTTAGTATCACACACCTCAACATCCAAGACAAATTACACATCACCTAAATGACAAAAATAAAAAATAAAAATCGAAGCTGTGTGTGAAAACATCAAGCATAACTGTCACAGTATGTATGATTGACCTTTTAGTTCAAACTTTAACAACCAACCTACAGCTCAATTGTATGCAATCAAAGGTCGCACTCACAAACAGCATTGATGGTCTACAAGTAAAAAGGTGAAAAAGTTGTTACAAGTAAGAATGGGTTGAGTAAGAAAATTTTCCTAATTCCTGTTCCCATATCCTCAACTCAGTGAGCAAAAGAATCTCCATTCACAAATTCTTAAGAATGGGATTGTGGATTTAGTTCTGGCTTACTTTTACTTTTCTTCATTTTTGCTTTAAACCGAGATTTTGCCAAAAGTGTTTCTACTGTGTTTGCAAAATTCCCACCTGCCATGATAATCAGAAGGATCCCACAAGTGGTCACCTGCCAAATCAAGTTAGGCAATCCATTTAGTGCTACATGACAGTAAATTACTTGAGCTTATATACTGAAATGTAATTAAGAATTTAACCTGGAAAGCTCAAGCACGTCACAAAAATAAAAGCCATGAAAATAGAACTCCAGCGGGTCTGCTTAATACTATAAGATAGTTCTTACCTGCCACTCCGAAACAACACCAACCAGTGCAGTTTTAAGTAGCAGCATTCCGACATATGCTTCAAAACCCTGAAATCAGTGTACACACAAATAATGGTAACTTTGATTTGGCTCAGTCTTTAGGGTAATTCTTTAATTGGATTTGTAACAAATGAAAGAGAACAATTGATTTCCAAGGCCTAATACTGAAGAAAATATTTGGTACTTCGGAGGACTACTACTGAAGAAAATATCTGGTACAACTATAGAGCAAATGCAAGGCCTTGAGCCTTGAGAAGCCATAGTTAATGACATTGATGGCAGGCCGTTAGTAATTTTCTTTTGAAGTACTTCATTGTCTTTTTCCAGCAAAAGATTGAGCTACTAATGATCATCATGCAAAGATTTATGGATTATTTCCTTTTGGAGAGTATAATACCTCTTCTCTCTAATATCTTGATATGTACACTAGTCATTCCACGAACTACATAGCGACAAGTGGGCCAAGAAATTTACAAAGAGAGAGAGAGAAGGTTATGAAAAGAAGAAACTTGATACACAAAACTACAAAATTCTCAGATGGAAAACAGAAAGAGATTAATAATATGACTACAACTTCTGCAAGAAATGAAAGAAAACACTTATATATGTTTGTCTGTAACGACGGGTATGATATTTAATGAAATAATTTCCTTTCCGTAGAAAAAAAGTTCGGTAAGGTATTGTGGGAAAAATATTTGTCAATTCAATAATCTTGATTCAGATCACTTTCATGTTTGATTCAAAATGACTAGAAGCACAAAGCATATATTAATACAATCATCATGGCCATGATCCCCAAGACAGTCATTTGCATAGCTTGAATCACCTGCAATATGAATAGAATGGGTGCCAACAGCCACAGTTGACCTTCGACTCCAGCAGTTTCTCCCCAAACAACATCCATTCTCCTAGCCTATGACCAGCAAAAGGATCAAAAGGTAAGAGCCTCGCCAGACCTTTAGAGAAAAAACATCAGCAACCTAAAAATTTCTGATAATGCCCACCAAAATGAAGTTCCATTGGCATTTTGGTGGGTTATAAAAAAAACTAACATGCATCAGCTAAGATTGATATGCATGGTTATTTCCACCAGCACAGGCAAAAGAACTCATTAAATTTCAGCAAACCATGCAAGAAGTCAATGCTTCAAAAAGAGCATGGACAGGAAGAAAAGAAGAAAATAAAAAGGTTTTCTCTAGTTGCACCTTGCCCAGTGCAATACGTGTGTAGAGTCTTTGCCGTTGATATCTATTTTGTAGAAGCATTGCAACACCTTGCATGATGGCCCATTTCAGGAACAGTTGTACCCCTCTCTGCACAATACATGTACAGTCTCAATAAATAAAGAAGTAAACTAAATTTCAATATACAATTCAAATATAGTAACCTGCTTCTGGGCACAATCAGGTTCCCTTTCTATCTCCCAAGTGAGACTGATAAGTGCCATAGCCATAGCAAAGTAGTGATGGTATATCCACCTACAATAACACAAGTGTCATGAATTAAGATGTCCTGTGGTTGTCTATTAATCAAGGATGGGGCAGATGAGAATCACAAAGAAATCCACTGCATTTTCACATTGTCATCTAAGTCATGAAGCAACTTGGCAAATTAAGTTAATGTAATGAGGGACCAGTTGAATAAAAGAGCATGACATAAGTTAAAACTATATTCAACATATTCCTGGAATTAGAATGTAGTGGCACATAAGTATCAATATAAGAGAACAAGAGACCACCAGAAATATGCAATTCAACAAAGTTTAATCCCTCTAGTTAAAGTCAACTAGATGAATTCTTTTACAACATACAGCTCCATCTAGAACCATATCCTCT
Source organism: Camellia sinensis (assembly GCF_055761805.1). NCBI lineage: Eukaryota > Viridiplantae > Streptophyta > Magnoliopsida > Ericales > Theaceae > Camellia > Camellia sinensis. The sequence goes on along the minus strand of NW_028128989.1, from coordinate 7,814,559 downwards.
ATTCTTTTGTTATTGACAACCACATTTTTTCTCATACACTCTGCCCTCACTATTCTTGTTGTAATCGCAGTGAATCTTAGACTACAGAGTAAATGGAATTCATTTACCGTAATATCATACTATCTTTACGCATGGAAGTTACAAAATGATTCTTCTGGCACTAACTCTATTTTATTTCATAAATTCATTGCCTGAAAAATTTTAAAAGTCCCTTTTCTCCCTGAAAGGTACAGTACAGGAAATGAAAATTACTAACATCTAGCTCTATGATAAATTAAAAGAAACACATTCTCAATCAAAATAATTGACCTGGTGAAGGATAAGAGCATAACCATCTGAACAACTAAATGCATAAAAAATCATATCCAATTACCATGGGCGAATATCACTTCCATTCACTCTAAGAATGTTCTCTCGCAAAGCCAAACCTGTGTAGAGATATAATAACCAGGCCTGAAAAAGCTATGCTCAGTATGGTTCAAAACAAAAACAAAAGCAAAATACAAAAATAAAAAATAAATCAGATGAAGAAGAGGAGTTATACAAAGACTTGTGTCCACATAAGTACCTGGTAAAGCTGAACTGGCAATGCAGGTAAGCACCCGCCCCATATCCATGTCCTTAACACAAGTAGCAGTGATGGGAAAAAAAGAAACAGAAACGCAGTTCTATCCTGTCCACAATGGCATAAAAAATTATGAGAACAATTATATTATAACAAGATGAAAATTATTAGGAGATGGTTTAAGGAATTGCTTGATTGCATACTGAGAGTAGATAGAATCAAAATATACACAACATAGAAATAAGAGTCAGATAAGCACAGAAGCATCCTCCACGTATAACAATTAACAAACCTCTCACATTGTTAATAAAACCCATTCAGCCATTCCTTGGTTCATTCACTATCAAGAACACCACCAGATGGCGGAAGAAAAGGTCCACTATATTTCTCTTCTAATGCCTGAGGCTTTTGACCACCATTAGCCAATGAAACATCAAAGATATATCTCAGAAACACCCATACGAAAACAAATCTAACAGCCTCAATCATTATTCCATGACATGGGGTAAGGGAAGAACATTTACAATTGCATATCTTTTTCTTTAGGTAAAAACAATATGTATCAGAAAAAAATCACCCCAACATAAATCATTTACATTTAGCACATTGATGGCCAAAGAATAATGAGTGTGCTTATTTTTCCTACGAGTAAAATTATTAAGGGTAAATTACACTGACACCCCTTAAGGGTAAAATTATAAGTAAAATTATTTAAGGGTAAATTACAATTCACGATTCACGCAACCTGTTCACATCGATTACCCACTTAATCAAATTGAATCGTACGATTCTAATCGTAAATCGTATGATTCTAATAACAAAGCCTTAATTCCCTTCAAATTCTACAACATCACATTACTTTTTTTTCAAGACCCTACGCTTTTATTAACCTCAAAAGGGTTCCCAATTTCCTCTTTAGACCCTTGATATAAAATACCAAGAAACATAAAAAGATTTAAATTCATTTCATAACCCATACATATGGTTCTGTTGAGATCCCTTCGCATTTTCATTTTTTTTTTTTTTTTTTATTTGAAAAAAAAAAAAAATCTTTGCAAAATCTTCATTGGTGCTTACTGTTGTAATGGAGCACTCAATTGCCACTAATAACCCCTCCGATGTCAAAATCAGAATATCTTTACAATCCCCCTTTATTCACAGAAATGACAGGCATTTAACGATTCTCATTTCCTCCAATTCATCAAGTATCAACCCAGAGAGCCCTAAGCAAACCAACCCCCGTTCATGTACTCTGCACCATTTGACTTAACACAAATATTGACTTGGGGTTACAAAGCCCCTTAAGCAGATAGAGCAATTCCCCAATATACTTTTGTGTTTCATTTCAGCTTTGAATCAACTGCACTCACTATTGATGGAGCATGGCCTGACTTGCCAGACTTAACAGGAGTCATTTACCTATACTCGACAAAATCCAAAACAAAATTAGAAGTGACTTAAAAAATTGGAAGTTAAAAACCCGAGCAAATGATATGGACGCTCCAAATGGTTTGTAGATCATCCATCCACAGGGCACGTTAAAAAAATATATTAAAAAAGAAAGAAAGAAAGAAAGAAAGAAAGAAAGAAAGTATCAACAAGGCTCCATTTGTTGCAATGAAATCATCACTCGGGGGAACAAAATTCACCAAACAACTTAATATAATGTTAATATTTCCAAGCAGAAAAGAAAAAAATGAGCTAGAAAAGGTAGGTCAGCATACCCTGAAGCTATTGTACTCCTCTTTGACTTTCAATTGAACATCCTTCCTAGTGGCACGGACATTAATTGGACCGAGAAACATACTCAAGAACCGTCCTGCCGTCAATCAATAGCAAGTTAATCATCACATCTTTCGAATGCAATTAACAAAAACCCCATTCATAAAAAAAATAATAATAAAAAAAAATAGATAGATAAATGAAATGAGTAAACACAACACAGAAAGGCACCATGAGATTTCCTGGGAATAAAAGCGGCCGCATCTCCTTCACTCAATATGTAGCTAGATCTGTATAATTCTTCTTCCAACTAGAGAAACAGAAAGGAAACTGTAGTGTGAGTATATCATCCAAAATCTCAATAAATAAATAAATAAAACTTGTATTCTATAGAAAGCAAGAGCAAGAGAAAGAGAATGAGATTTGGAGTAGTTGTTACTTTGTCGGCCTCTTTGGGATCCAAATTGCCATTACGGACTAAGGAGGAAATAGAACAACGGAGGGTGCGAATAGCGGAATCAAGAGCGAGGGCTCGCTGTCGCAGGGCTTCGTCTTCGCGAGTCGTTCTTGAAATCAACGAAGAAGCTGAGTCCTGTAACTCCTTGGCCGAATCGATCAGTCTCGAAACTTCTTCGCCGACTGCTCTATCTGAGTTCGAGTTCGACTTCGAATCGCCCATCCCCGAGGAAATCGATCCAGATCAATTCACGCCTCGCCTACCTAGGTTTTACGTGTATGTGTATGTAGAGTAAAAGAATCGAGAGAGAGAGAGAGAGAGAGAGAGAGAGAGTGAAGCGCTGGTGGTGCTCCCGAAGAGACTAGAGTTTATTTATTTATTTTTAATATTTATTTATGGAGTATGTATTTTGGGTTATTTGTTTCCTGAAATGTGATGCAATAAAACCTCTGCTCTGCTACTGGACTGGAGTAATTATAATTATGGATTGTTTTGAAGTGCGATTATGTGGTGTTTTACGGAGAATATAATTAGTAAAGAGGATGAAATTTATAATTATAATTAAAAAATATAATATATAGTAATTAATAAAAAAATATAAAATATTTTAAAAACACCAAATAATTTTTCGTGCTACTGGTGTTTGGTTGCGGGTCACCTAATTCACTTTGCCTTCGCCCCACGGCAACTGCCACCTTTCCCGGTGTCTCACGTACACCATCTCCCAACCTTTTTTTTTTTTTTTTTTCAATAATTTCTAGAACTAGTAAAAATCATTTTTTTTTTTCTAAAAAAATACACCTAATATATCTCAAAAACATTATCTCAATTCAGATTTTTTTAAAAAAATTGTCTCTAATATTTTATCTTTTAACAATTTTGTTAAATTTAAATAAAAAAATAGTTGTTGAAGTTTGATAAAAGATTCAATTTATTTTTCATTTGATGAAACTTTTCAAAAAACTTGATTAATATAAGTTTGATAAATTGATTGGATCTTATTTTATAAATTTGATTAAGGATTTGGTAAAAGATTAAAGATGCACTTAGGTAAAATAAATCAAAAATCAAGTCAAAAATAAAATTAGTCACATAATATTATCGTTATATTTAATATTTACTCATTAGATGAGATTCTGGTTGTAATTTCTCATATATATAATATATTTTTTTGTTTTAAAAATTTGTGTAAGAATATTTTATGCAGCAAAAATAATGACACAAGCAAATTACAAAAATTAATTACTAAAAATTAAAGAGAGAATTACTTTTATTTGTTACCTTTTTTATTATCAACTTTTGAACCACTATCTAAATTGTTACATCAATAAACTAAAAAAATGATGATATCGAATGCTAAAATATATATCTTTCCTAGTTTATAGATAATCTGACTTATTTAAGATAAAAACTATAAATAAAAAATTGTAATAAAGCTACAAGTAACCCAAGAGTTAAAACAAACTAAAAACTGATAATTAAAATGAAAAACTAAAAATAAGCTAAAAATGATAATATGGAAAGCTAAAATATATCTTTCCTAATTTATAGATAACCTAACTTATTTAAGATATAAACTATAAATAAAAAATTGTAATAAAACCACAAGTAAACCCAAAGTTAAAACAAACTAAAAACTGATAATTAAAATGAAAATCTAAAAGTAATTTTATAATAAAAGCCATGCTGATGCAAACTCATTTTACTTTCATTTAGTATGCCTTCTATCCTTCCACCATATGTAATCATTTTTAATGTTAATTGTTGTTAATATATAACACCAATCTATCATTTTCATTACGAAAAGAAAGAGATAGACAGAGAAAGAGGGAGTACTACAATTTAGCATCTAAAACATCTCTTCACATCATAATCCAATGTCATCTGTGAAGGAGCTTCGTTAAACCCTCCCCGTCTATGCATACCATTGATCACCGGTCGCAGGTTCACTCTGCCCCTATCGATTGATGACTCCCCCTTCCCCATATCTTTAAAAGAAGACTAGATATAAACTATATTTTGGGTCTTTATAAAAATAAAAATAAAAAAATCTTCACATAGATGTATAGTGGGGAAGTTGAATGAAATTAGATTCTTCAAATAAAATACAAAAGCAGCATTTCTTAGAACTACTCCACATCAACCTGTACACTGAAATAACAGCCCAGCAATAGCAGAAAATTTGAGTATGACAGTTTTGGCTGTGGTTCTTATTTGTCAACTTTGCGGGTAAAGGCAAAGGCAAAGATAGTATACAAATTTAACACATTTAATTCCTACGAACACTCTGAATACAAGAGAACTAATATACACAAAAACATAAAACATGAGTCCAAACTCACGTGTAAGTTATGAGACGACTCTTCCATTCTCATCTGTCTCCTATCCTCTGTGCCTTGTTGAATCCACATCACCAGCTCTCTACTCATTTCTCCTCGAAGTCAATGTCAATTATTTCAGGTTCAGACTTTGAGGAAGATGGATTACTGCCTCCACGACCTCTCGAGAAGAAATCCCCTTGTGGTTGCCATACAATATTTCCACAACCCGTGCAGCGAACTACTTGGCTCTTTAAACCCACAAACTGCCTCTTGCAAGCCGGACAAGCTCCCTGCTCAAATCAATTAAAACAATATGCCAAACAGTTCGGTTATGTAGATTTTTCCATGGCCACAATGGCTTCACTTAATCTCTCAAAACCCACACATTTGAACACATATTATGAGTACTAGTATTAATATCTCACTGGATATAGTAAGTAATTTATGAGAAAGTGTGTGCGCTCCATAAATTCAATTGAGGAACCAATATTACTGGAAAGCATTGTAGAAGAGTTGTCAGTGAATTTAGAGCAAGCCAGCTGCGGCCTGTGAGAATTATAATGTATTTCACTAAACTGGCTACAAACATGTGAGACCGTCACCAACAAAATGCAACTAACAAGAAGTATAGGAGAGGGGCACAAATACAATCAAACATGTCTGACAAAAATTTCTAACGAAGGGTGGGCATGTCACACAGTTCTTAAAAAAAAGTGAATCCTAGCTGAAGCCAAGGACGGAGGGATATTTGGATGTGTTATGAGGCAAAACCAAAGACAAGCAAGAGTTGATTTATTGAATGCTGAAAGAGGACTTAAGCTTATATCCAATTGCCCCATGTGTAATATGAGATGGTACATTACATTATTACCAGCACAGCTGCAAATCAACAAAATTAAAACAACAATAATTTATCAATACAAAAACACAAATGTCTATGAAAAGTAATGGCAGCTTGTTTTACCTTAATGACTAAATTATTGGCAACTGTTCCAATGAGAAGAGGACCCGCAAATGGCAGTATCCATGTTGCTAATATCAAGAAGCGAAACAGCCATCCAGATAGTGCAAACCAGATGAAGAATATTGTCTACACATATAAACAAATACAAAGTGAGCTTACAGAAAATTGCACAGCCAGAGACTACAATATATGAAAATTGAAATACTTAAATGTAATTCATGAATATTAGGCTACCAGTATTAGTTTCAAAAACAAAATTAAAATCATTGCCTTGTCTATTCCCCACTTAATATACTCACTGTGGAATAGGTGCTCCCTCTGACTAACATTTACATAATTAATATTATATATCACACTTGCTGATTCAATCAAACTCAAATTCTCAATATAGCAGCCAGAATAGATTAGAAATCTAATCCAAACTATTGGATGGACCTATTGTTCTCTATTAACTTTAACCTACCAAAAAGTTCATTAGACATGATGAACAACATCATGCCACATAGTTCAATCAATAAGTGCACAGCATGCAACATGAAATTGGGTGATACTCACAGCAAAACTTTTTCCAATAGGAGTGTTTGAAAAGTCATTAAGTTGCTTCCTGTACTGCAAGAACAGAGAAAAAAAAAAGAAAAAAGAAATCAGACAATTAATAAAACTTCTCTTTCAGCAACACAAAAAACAACAATTCATCTTCTAGCACCAACAAATAACAAAGCAATACAACTAAACTAGGTTGCCAAATTTATAAAATAGAAAGAAAAAAGAATTGCCTAGAGACAAAAGATTGTTGTAGGATAAAGTACTAACCAAAGTATGAATAAAAGTATAATTATTGTAGACAGCTAGGAGGCACCAAACCACTAGAATTGGGTTGGGTGAAAGCTAAGGCGGCCTAAGAGAGAGAGAGAGAGAGAGACGGCCAACGGAGGTATAGAAAAGATGAACCAAAGCTTCTAACCAAAAGAAGGTGATTGCTTGCCTAGAGACGGAGCAAGCTTACTATATATACGGGTGGTTAGGCCATGGAGACCAACTCACCACACAAGTCAAGGGCACAAAGCCAAGCAAGTACAAGAAATAGGTGATCCTTTGCCAGTGGAGCCAAAGGTCATAAAGAATATGGAACATACTCCTTAGATTCAGAAGAGTATAGAGCAGATGATAGTTTAACATCCTACTAGTGGAGATTGTGATCAACCAAGTGCAAGAGACAAGTGGCCTCTACTAAGTTTAACATCCTACTAGTGGAGCGATCTCAATTCAACTAATAATGGAGCCAAATGTCACAAAATATGTAGGAAAATGAACACAGTATAATACATGATCTTGGTGTTCTTTCTCTAAGATTGGTCAAGTACAAATCCCTTAAGGGAGAGTAAGACGAGCAACTTGGTGAACCTTCAATTCTAACAACCAACATAGGTAACACTAGATGCAATGATCAATGAACCAACCCTGAGAGGGTCCTTACCGCCTTGTTCCCATCCCGGCATGGTGTGAGATAATGTGGTGCCATTCTAGAGAAGGAATCACAAGACATAAGAAGAACATGCTTAGGTGTAGAGACATTCATGCAAGACGAGGATGTTCCAAACGAGTTATTATTACGTGAAAAAAAAAAAAGAGAACTTGCTTGAAATTGAAGGTTCAGTCAGCCAAGGAAGGGGAGATAGATAAGGACACACTACAAAAAGCTCGGAGAGGGGGAAAGAAGGGCAAGCACATTATAACAAGCTTATAAGAAGTGCTTTCTATACATTATTCTTGACCAACTAGGTCAAAGGCTAAGGCACCATGTTTGTTAGTCTCACTCAAAAGCAATATGGACCGACCTAAGAGGGAAGCTAACGAGAAAAATGTGCGTTGTGTGATTCTTGTGTCACGTCACCTCATGCGGTTGACATAGAGGGAACCCCTGGTGATCTCAACATGATGAGTAGAAAATGTGTCAACATTTGATAATGCCACATTACATGGCAAAGAAAGCCCATGTAGACACAAGTTATGGAACTGGTTCCCCTTCCAAAGTTCAATCCTCGATAGCCCTCCTAACAATTAATCTTCATGTAGTATATGGATAAAGATCCTAGGGTTTAAAATGTCTAGAACATTAAAAGTTCAGAAGTATATATCAAGTATATCTCTCACGAAAGCCCTTGCTGCTATAAACATCAACACTTCAGCAAATTCCAAGGATGCATTTAGTAACTGATTTAATTAACAAGACAAAAACATCTAAAATCACCATCGGAACAATTTCAAGTTTATTTACCTTAGTAACAGGGAATCTTTTTGTTTTTATTTTTATTTTTAAAAACTAGGAATGATCTCATCATTCAAAAAGTTTCTCAGATCTTCTTTTGAAAACTATCCTAAGTAATTCTATCAGACTATTTCTTTAGTTTTTGGCCTTGATAAACGTCAAGAGCCAAACCATGAATCCTATATATATAGATGTGTGTGTGTGTGTGTGTGTGTGTGTGTGTGTGTGTGTGTGTGTGTGCATGTGGACAAAAAAAATAAAAAATAAATAAAATAACTAGAATAATCTTGATGTTTTTCTTGACAAGAGGATGATAATGAGTCAGATTTCCAGTGTTGTTAATAAGAGCTCAAACCCATGGTACATTATTGAAGCTATTGGTGGCATGAGTCGAATTTCCAAGGTTTAGGGTTATGTGAACCAAGTAAAGATAAGATTTGGGGTTAAAATTTGGCAAAATTCCTAAACAATACAACCAATCTTAATGTTTTTTTCATTAAATTAATAGAAACTCTTTCATAATAGACCGTAGAAAAGCACCAATAATTTTAGCAACATATGAGATACAGCTCTGCCGGTCCCAAGCCCGGGTTAAGGAGGAGGGTTGTGTGTTAGGTAGCCGATAGCCAACACGTAAAAAAGCCGCTCGGATCCCTTATGACAATGAATCCTACTTTGAATCGTTTAAATGTTAGGTCGTTACCCTCAAGTGACGCGTTGCGCCTGCCTCCGGGTGTTTCGAAAAGTGAGCAAGGGGCGCCGCATCGACGCCTGGGTGCAGTGAAAAATGGCCAAAGGTTCTCTCTTTTTTCTGGACGAGCGCAGGTAAAGAAACTAGTCCAAGACTATAGGTTTAGGGTAGTCACTTGGAATATAGGAACCTTAATTGGTAAAACAATGGAGTTGGTAGATGTTATGATTAGGAAAAGAGTTAGTATAGCTTGCGTACAAGAAACTAAGTAGACAGGCGAAAAAGCTAGGGAATTTGAGGATACCGATTTTAAACTGTATTATAGTGGTAAGGATAGACGCAGGAATGGGATAGGAATCTTAATTGCCAAGGGCCTTGTGGAGAATGTAGTGGCGGTCATTAGGAAAGGGGATAGGATTATGTTAATTAAACTAGTTATTGGAGGAAATATTATGAACGTTATTAGTGCATACGCCCCTCAAGTAGGATTAGATGATCAGACTAAGAGGGATTTTTAAGAGCAAATGGATGAGATCTTACAGGAGACATGAGTAGGAGAGAACCTGGTTATAGATGGAGATTTTAATGGCCATGTAGGCATAGATAAACTAGGCTATGAAAGGATGCATGGTGGATACGGTTTTAGTGACAGAAATGAGGTTGGAGAGAGTATCTTAGATTTTGCGTTAGCTTCTGACCTGGTGGTGGCCAATACTATGTATAAGAAGAGGGAGGAACATTTGATAACTTTTGAGAGTAGGTCAATTAAGAGCCAAATAGATTACTTCTTAGTGAGAAAAGTGGACCGCCTAAAATGCAATGATTGTAAGGTGATTCCTAGAGAGAGCCTGATCTCTCAACATAGGATTTTGGCACTAGATTTATGCTTTAGAGGGAAATACTAAGTTAGGAAGGATGGTGGGCATCATAGGACGAGATGGTGAGACCTAAAAAGGGATAAAGTAGAAATATTTAAGAATAGAATGGATAAGGAAGGTGCTTGGGAGTTGGAAGATGATGCTAACACTATGTGGAACTCGATGGCCAATTGCATAAGGAGAATCTCAAGGGAAGTACTTGGAGAGTCGAAAGGGACGGGACCCAGCTCTAGGGAAACTTGGTGGAGAGAAGAGGTTCAAGCAATAGTTAAGGCAAAAAAAATAGTGCTTTAAAAAGTGGCAGAAGGATAGAACTGAAGAAAACCTTAAGAGCTATAGATTGGCTAATAAGGAGGTCAAAAAAACAGTGAAAGAGGCAAAATTGAAAGCTTATGATGACCTATACACTAGACTAGACAGTAAAGATGTAGCGTCCCGAAAATAAACCAACATGATCAACCCATATTAATTAACATCCACTAAGCCATGACAATGAACCATCCATCTTTACATAGAAAATGAGAGAGTTTATACAAAAGTTCACATGCAAATATACATTCAACGATAAATGAATCACTTGAATCTATAGCATGTAAGGCATCTAATCTCAAAATAATAAAATGCCCTTAAGGGCTTACATCTTCCAAGGCAGTAGTCCGGTTACATGAAATGGTCTCTCGGACCCAAACATATTAGCCCTTGGCTTACAAAAATATCACAACAAAAATAAAAACAAGACTACTCTTCACCAAAATACATCCACACCCTTAGCTCGGTGGGATCACGACATCTTTACCTGCACCAAATCCCATAGGGGTGAGCATAAAGCCCAGTAGAGAATTCTCACGAAGTATATATAGTTATGCTTTTTCCTCAACACAAAAGTAAATGTAAATGCAATGCTATGCCAAGGTTAATCAATGAGGAAAAATATTCATTTCAATACATTGTTTTAAAATTACCATGTTCTTAATATTATCATGTGATTTCATCAATTTCAAACTTCTAATATTAATTCAATAGGGGCGGTAAATACGACACTGGTAATCCCTAGGCTGGTGTCTGCAAGTAGGCTCAACAAGCACTACCAAACTGTCATTTTTACCGGTGACCGGAAGGCTCGACACCTATCCGCGCGGTTTTCTGGTCTTTCACCATGGACACTCAGGCCAACTTAACAAAGTTCATCTACACCCTCTATCCGGACTTACCACGTATTTACCCCATTCACATTACCATATTTCTCATACAAATCATTTTCTGTCGTGAATGCAAATTCCTTCGATTTAGAACCACAATGCACAATAATAAATGAAATGGTTTGCAATGCAATAATTTCCATAATTCATAACATTTCTTCATGTTCAAAATCTCTACAATAATGCCACATTTACAATTTCCCATTTCTTTCCTTCATTGTCTTTCACAAGTCAACCATAAACCATCCATTCATACCACAATTCCCTCATTTCACAAGTCATAGCAACATCGTCTCATCAAGGGCTACACATGAAATTTTTTAAAAAAAAAAACAATTTCTCCATCTCATTATATATAAAAGGTTACCATTCTTGCAAACACATTATGAAATTTATACTCAATCAACCTCTATTCAAAGAAGGAAAAAATAATTTCATGAACATATTCCAAATTCTCCAAAAATCCCTAAATTTCTAGGGTTTTTACCAAAGAACCAAACATTTCCCATCCCCGTAAAGAAATCCCATTAAATCATCCCCTTGAGTTCAATAACTAAACAAGCCCACTAGTATTTAGTAAAATGATTTGAGATTAAACCCATCTTGAAAACTCCACATTTTAGGTCACAAAATCAAAATCAACACTAATCTTTCAAGGAAACTTTTAAATCAACAACAACAATACATAACCTATATATATAACTCAAGAAATCCTTACCTCCAAGTAGAAGCTCAAAAGGAAAGATGAGAGAAACCCTAAGGTGCTCCAAACTCGTATTTTCTTGGATCAAAAGAAAGCCCACACCAAACTCTAGCCTTTTTGCAAGGATGAAGGGTAGGAAAGCCCTAGAGCATGGAGTATTTTTTGAGAGAAGAAGTGAGAGAGAGAGAGAGTCGGATCTAGGGTTTTGGAGGAAGTAGACAATGAAAAAGTGATAAAATTCCCACTGCTGAAATCTGATATATGCGAAGCTCGCTCAAGCGAGCGAAGGAGTTGTCGCTCGAGAGACCAGACACAACGAAAGAACCTCGCTCGAGCGCAAGAAGCTTTGCTTGAACGGACAAAGCAAGACTTTAGGTCTACAACCCACCAACGCAGACGCACGCTCGAGCGCAAGAATGCTCGCTCGAGCGAAGGAATACAGAGCTCACTCGAGCGTGAGAAATCTCGCTCGAGCGAAGAATGCCACTCTTCAGGTCTAAAAGAGACGCAGACGCACGCTCGAGCGCAAAGTTTCTCGCTTGAGCGAAGAGACAAATACCCAAGTCTCGCTCGAGCGAAGAGGCAAAAACCTGGGCAGCAACCACTTGCACAAACTCACAACCAACCTGTTCCAAACTCGCTCAACACATCCCAAAGCTCAAATATAAAGAAACAAGGGTGGAAAACAAGATATAAACTACAACACTCAACCACGGGTCGCTATAAAAGAGGGAGAGAAGAGGGTATACAAACTTACTAAAATACGAGAGAGGAAAATAAGAGATTTTAATCAAGTTAAGTGCATCAAGAGTGATGATTCTAAGTATGGGTGGGCAACGGTTTATCCGAACCGCTCAAACCACCCAACCCGCATATGAATAGGCGATTTTGCAAACATAATGAGGGCGGATGCGGTTTGAAATATCACAAATTTGCGGGTTGCGGGCGGGTCGCGGGTTAAACCCACAAAAACCGCCCGCACTTTAATTATTATTATTATTTTTTTTTTTTATATACCAACTTTGTAACTTTAACAGGAGCACTATTATGTTCTCTATGGCACTATGATTCTTATTTTTAAGTATTTCTCAACTTTCTTAATGCCATAGAATTATCAAGTCCTACACTTGATTTCTCATATAATTTTCATTGGTGACTCATCCACTTTTTTCTAATAAAATTTTCTTTCTGGTGGTCAATGGAACTTCTAGTTTGATTATTGATTACTGAATTGACAATTCTAATTGAGTACAACCTTTAATGCATTGATATACATTTTTTTCTACATTGATATACATTTTTTTCATGGCAAAAATGTTAGTGTAGGGTCTCTTTATTTTGGGTACTTTTATTTAATGCATTGATATTCAATTTTTATTTGTAAACTCATCAGAAAATTGTTGTCAAATGATCACAAATATATAAAATGAATCTGATGCCTAAATTCGATGGGAAAAAAAAAACTCAAAAATTAATTTTTAAAGAAAAAATTCTAAACCGCAAACCGCCGACAACCGCCCGCACAACTGCAAACCATATCCGCACAAACCGCAAATCGCACTGCGGGTGGTTGCGGGTTGACTTTTTTCCAAACCGCATAGATGCGGGCGGGTCAAAACCGAACCGCAAACCGCACAAAACCGATTCCGCGAACACCCTTAATTCTAAGGAATTGGTGAAGGATGAAAAGATTAAGGAAAGATGGAAGAACTATTTTGAGAAACTATTAAATGAGAAATATGGAGGAACGGCAATAGAGAAAGAAATGACCAGTAATACGATAAACCAAGACTATAGATTTTATCTCAGGATTAGGAACTTTGAAGTGGAGATTGCACTTAAGAAGATGAAATAAAATAAGACTTTAGGACCCGATGATATCCCTATTGAAACTTGGAAATGCTTGGGTAAAAACAGAGTTGCTTGGTTGCCTAGGTTGTTTAGCAAAATTTTGTTGACTAGGAACATGCCAGATGAGTGGAGGAAGAGTATTTTAGTGCCAATATATAAGAATAAAAGAGATGTCCAGAATTGCAGCAACTATAGAGGAATCAAGCTAATGTGTCATATAATGAAAGTGTGGGAGACGGTGATGGAACGCCGATTGCGAGATATAACAAAGGTGTCAGAAAATCAATTTGGGTTTATGCCCGGCAGGTCAATAATGGAAGTGATTTATCTTTTAAGGAAAGTAATAAAAAAGTATAGAAAAAATAAAAGAAACATTCATATGGTATTTATCGACCTTGAGAAAGCATATGATAGAGTGCTCCGAGATAGAATATGGTGGGTGTTAGAGAAGAAAGAAATGACAAAAAGTTACATTGATGTGATTAGGGACATATATGAAGGGGTGGTGACCACTATTAGATCGACTGCTGGAGAAACAAATGAATTTCCTATCACTGTTGGGTTACACCAAGGATCTATCTTAAGCCCTTATCTTTTTGTTTTAGTTATGGATGAGTTGACGAAAAATATTTAGAATGACGTGCCATGGTGTATACTTTTCGCAGACCATATTGTGCTAGTGGATGAGACTAGAGAAGAAGTTAACACAAAGTTGGATATTTGGAGAAAAGCTCTTGAATCTAAAAATTTTTGGATAAGCAGAACTAAGACAGAGTACATGGACTGTAAATTTAGTAACAGTAGAGGAGAAGTGAAAATTGAGAACCAAGAACTGCCTAAGAGTGAACATGTTCGTTATTTAAGGTCGATTATTACAACAGCGGGGGGAGATTGATACGGATGTGACCCATAGAATTAAGACGGGATGGTGTAAATGGAGAAATACATCTGGGGTACTATGCGATAAACGAATACCCACTAGACTCAAAAATAAGTTCTATAGAATGGCTATTAAACCAGCGATGTTGTATGGGATGGAGTATTGGGCAACCAAGTAACAACATGTAAGATGAGTGTGATTGAAATAAGGATGCTAAGGTGAATGTATGGCAAGATTAGACAAGACAAAATTAGGAATGAATGTATTCGGGAATGGGTAGGAGTAGCACCAATAGAAGATAAGTTGAGAGAAAATCGATTGTGATGGTTTGGTCACATTCAACGGAGACCAACAGAGACAGTAGTAAAAAGATGCGATACTATAACAGTAGAGGGGACGGGATAGGCCTAGATTAACATTGGCTAATGTAGTTAATAGAGATATGGATCTACTTAATTGGACTAACTACCATGTGGAGAAGAAGGATTCGTGTAGCCAACCCTATTTGATGAGACTTAAGGCTTGACTTGGCTTGGCTCAGTTTGGTTAATGAGATACAGCTGGATTCAGAACACTCAACATTTCATAAAATCTAATTAGCTAATTTAATTGAAAACCATGCCCTAACTTGCAGATACTAGCTTTTCCTCCTACTCACCAGGAGGCTCTCACAAGTCCTTGGTTCACAGTTCTATACATAGAATGTCAAAATTCATACTGAACTCAATACACAATCAAATAGATAAAATAAAAGCATCAAAACATAGGTAGAGAGAGAGAGAGAGTAAAACAAACCCTCGGCCAATTCCGACTGAAATCGAGGGTAAAAGTCCGCCAACGCTGCGTGATCTCCAAGTCGCGGTCGATCTCTCTGGCCCGGTAGGAGGCGGATTGGGCGACCGCCGAGAGCCGCCGCGAGACGGAGTACCGACGGTCGATGCGCTCCGCCGTCTTCTTGGTCTCATAAAGGAGTTGCTCGAAGCCGTCGTTGGCGCTCCGCCACACGTCCCTCCAGACCTCGCCGGTGGCCATGCGCCTCGCGAAACCATCGAAGTCGCTGCGCCTAAAGGCCTGTACGAAGGGAGAGCGGTGGCGGTGGTGGTGGTGGTGGTGGTGGTGGTGTAGGCGTATAGGTTTCGAGGGGAGTAGAGGATTCCATGGCAGGCTCGTCGCCATGACGACACAGATCGAATACATAGATTTTTGTTTGGTGGAGAGAAATTATATTATATAGCTTCTTGGGGTTTACAGAAATTTTGATTAAATTCAAAATTACAAATACATCTATCACATTTATTTAAAATACGAATTACTCAATTAGTTTAAAAAATTATAAATATTTTTTTGTCAAAATTTTTTATTTAACATAATTAATTAAAAAAATAAAATTTTTAACTATTCACCTATACAATAATAAAATTATATAAATTATTAATTAAAATGAAATTATAACATTATTAAAAACTGTTAATTAACTTAATGATTTATTAATAAAACGACGTATTTGTTATAAAATTAAAAATTTTAATATGCATAATGTAATTTCTAAAACTACATGAGACAATTTATAATATAAATAAATCTCAAAAAGTGTATATATAATTTATCATTCTTTATCTATAAATAAGTTCAAATAGACTCTATAATTATAAAAGTCATATAAATATGAGTTAATATTTACAAATAGATGAAGGATCATAATGTAACTAATCATTTATTATTTATAAGAGTGTCGTAAGTAGTTAATATTTTCATTTGCAATAATAATACATATGATACCATATGATATTTTTAAAATATGTACTATATATTCCAATTGTGTTCCTTTTTTATTTAATAAAATATGCATGAAAATAAGTTATACTTGATGTTATAATATGATTAATGAAATTTGACACATATATCTGTTTATGGAGAGATATGAAAGGACACAACTCTGACACCTAAATGAAATCTCGGTTTCACCCCTAGGCATTGTAATAGTGGTGGAAGTGATGACCATCACTTTGCTTGCTTTCATTTTTTTAAAAACTATTTTTAAAAAAATTTTACTTTTTTATTTTATGTGTTTTTATTTTTATTGATTTTTTTTAATATTTTAAGTAATTTTTTTTATTAAATTAAAAAAAATTACTTAAAATATTAAAAAAAAAAATCATTAAAAATAAAAAAATACGAAAAACAAAAAATTAAAATTTTTTGAAAAATAAAACGTTTTTAAATATATTTTCTGTCAAAGTAAAAAGAACCACGTTGTACCCACCAAGATACAAAGGGGACTTCAACACCACAGCATCTAAAGTCAGCAAAACCGGACAGCATTGGTAATGTGGTCGTGCAACATTCCTGAATTGCTTTCTCCCTGTAAAATCTATGAAAAATGCTTGGAAGCACTAATTAGTACACCCACTAATTAGGTGGCAGTGGATCCCGCCATTAATAATGTGATGTTTTAGTCTTGGAGTTGTGTTTTTTTTTTTTTTTTTTTACTTTTTTAATGCATTAGTGCTATTAGTGGTGATATTTTTAGTGGGATGAATCATTGTTGAAAATCTATATCAAGTCTCCAAAAAAAACAAACTAAGCTGCAAGAAGACAAAATACACAGATGCAAAATTATAGAGACCAGAATCAGAGCATCTGATTCAAGTTTCAACATTATCTTCCCTGTTCCAATATACATTTCAAGTGCAGGTCTAGAACAGAAATACATGAATGAATCTAAAGCAATTAACACCATTGAGCAAACATGCCAAGCAGCAGATATATAGGCAATTCATGTCAAACCAGCAAAAGAAAAGATTGACAGTGAGCATACAAGCAGAAAGGTTTGTTGGGTGCTAGACTGCTAAGTAGATTAAGATCATGCATAAAAACCCATCTCCACACAAATAACACCATTCACCACTGAGCGTGGAGTATTATTATATTCACTCAACAGCAAGCAGTCCCCACCACCAAGGCATTGTCAAAAGAAACTTACACCAACCTCAAAAGTAATCAAGTTTAAAATAATTGAATAACGACACAGTCAAAAGAGTTGGGTGGTGCCTTAATCTTACAAGGATCCAGGATGATGGAACACAAAAAATCCAGACAATGGTATAAACGAGTAATAATCAAAATCCATACATTCAACTGATATTGTAAACACTACCACTACTGGTTCAAAAGAAGTCCAGCAAATTAACTTACGATCTGAAAAAGCAAAAATTAAAACAAAAATTCCACTCATCAACATGGGCAAAAACTAACTATTTCTTTTCTTCCTTCTCAGCCTCAGCAGCCCTCTTCAACCTGGCACCAACATGGCGTGTATTTGTGCGCTCCACACGTAGCTTGGCATAGGCCTTGAATGATTTCATCTCATCTGTGACCTTGACAAGCTCCACGGTTGGCTTCTCGCGCACAATAGGCATGTAAGAGCCTTGGACTTGGGTGGCTGTTGCCAATTCCTCAGGAGCAGAATCACCAGCCTGCAGTCAAAGTAGTTACATAAAAGGTGTTGAAATATAAACTAATAGCAAGCAAATCCTACGTACCAAAGTTCAGTCAACCATATTAACAGTACCTTGAACTTGCGAGCACGTCTTGGGAAGACGACCACCTTGGCCTTGTATGTCTTCAGCCTCTGGACATTTGTCTGGAGACCCTCCAGGGAACGGTTCCTGCGGCGATGATCAACAGCAATGCCAATGGTCGGGGCAAGTTTCTTGGGAATACCTGCTGCCTGATAGGGATAGAAAAGAGAAGGGGTAAACTACCGAAGTATATCATTTGATGAGATTTTAGATTCAAAGGGATTACCAGTTTTACAACAATTGTCCAGTTGATCCAAAAGTGAGATTGAAGGATTTTATCCGAAACTAAGGCCCTGTTTGGGGATTTACTTTTTTAGCCAATTAGCCAAAAAGTTACTAAATTAGCTAAAAAGCCAAAAACTCATATCAAAAAGTCAAAGATTCTCTTTTCTCTCTACTTTTTGCACATCTTTTCGTAATTAGCCAAAAAGTTATTCCAAACATACAAGTTTTTTTTACCTACCTTTTTAGCCAAATAGCCAAAAAATTACTAAATTAGCCTGTTCCCAAACGAGGCCTAACTACAAATGTATAGCTCCCCTCCAATTCTAGAGGCATAGCTTTTAAATATAAAAAACATTCATACTTGTTATCAAAACATTCAAGTGAAGAACATTCACATACTAAAACATTTTCTACGTATTAACTTTCTTGCCTCCTTTTAGTCAAGATCTAAAAGAAACTTAAATATAACAGGGAAAGAACGTTGAACTAATCATCCTACTGATAGAAATGAAACAACTGACCTTGAGCTCCTCAAGAGAAAATCCCCTGCCAGCCCTTAGCTTCATATTGTACTTCAATGTCTGCCCATGAACTATGGGACGTAGTGGGCCAGCTGTGGGCCGAGGGAAAATCTTCACAGCCTTCTTTTGTCTCGCTGAAAATGGGAATAAAAGACAATAATCGCAAACGTTGGCATAAAAAAAATTACTATAAAAATTTAAAAATTAAAACATACTAAACTCAACTTGCAGAACTAAAAAGAACACAGATCAGCATTGTGGCATCCTTTACTGTCTTTTTTTGTTAAAGACAGGATCTGCTTACCATTTCTTCTTCTGGTTTTGCGGGCTGGCTGGTTGAACCAGGTCTTCACATAGTTCTGCCAGTGCTTCTTGAAGTGCCCATTGGGCACAACATTGTTATGCTTAACCATGGCTTACCTATAAAGTAGTAGAATGTATAAAAATCACAACTCCAATAACAGCAAGCCAATTTCATTCCAAGTGATTAAAGTAAACAAAGGTCAAAAAAGGGAAAAGGTAAATTGCTTAATATACAGTACACACTTCAGATGTGTGGCACAAAATTTAGGGTTACTTAGATGCTTGGTTTGGGAACAAATTATCTTAGTAATTTTTTAACTTTTTACGAAAAGATATGCAGAAAAGTAAAGAGAGTGAGGTGACAACTTAAAATGACTTTTTGCCTAAAACTTCAAGTTGCCAAATGAGATCATTGTTTAATTATTTAGTTTGCCATGATTCACATGCTGCTATAACAAAACAAATAAAAATAGAAGGTCCATCCATGAATAACTTGATGATATTATGCATTAATGATTATTCACGTTATTTTCACCCAACAAATAAAATAATAATAGTAAATTGTAATGAATACAATCTTTCCTTTTTCATCACTCCAAACGGCACAAAAAAAGATTGTTATCGATATTAGGACGTGATCTAGACCTAAAAGATAATTATAATATCTTGAGGTCAAGGTTTTAAAAAGCGACCGCATACGTAACGGTTGTGGTGGTTACTGTCACCCGTTACGGCCGCTTTTGCAGTGTGATTGAGATTCACAGGTGTGTCGGCCGTAGCGGTTGTGACAGTGCCGTAACAGCCGTAACGGTCGGTTACGCACCGTTACGTAATGATTCCGAACTCTTCTTTCGAAAAAACACACAAAAAAAGTTGAAAATGGGGGAAGAGTGATAGAGAGAGAAGAGGGAAGATAAAAAGGGAATATGAAGGAGCAAAAGATAGCAAGAAAAAAGGAAGATGAAGAACATGTTATTGACTTGTTGAAACTGTAAGACCTATGCTATTTTATTCAGCTGCTATCACTCAACCATTTTGTTTGTGCGTGTATATTGTTTGAAAATAATAATAATAATAATAATAATAATATTAATAATAATAATAAGTGTAGTCATTATCTATTTGGCTTGATTAAAATATGCATATATATATTTAGACTTTTATTTATTCTCTTACTTTTGTCAATGTTTATTTTATATATAATAATTAGTGATTGATTTTTTGTATAATATAAAGTCATTAATTATTATAATAAAATGAAAAAAACTCAGTTTATAGTGATTTAAAAATATGAAATATACTGGATTATACTTAAAAATTTACAAAAATTGATCAATATTTATTTTAAAACCCATCATGGAAAAAAATATGCGTATCGGTAAGTTTTTTTCAAATTGTGCGAAAAATAAAAAATTCACGGTTTTGGCTACCGCAACCGTTACGCTACGGCCTTTACACCCCGCAATCACAACCGCGCCACCGCCACCGTTACAGCGACTGTAACCGCTTTTCAAAACCTTGGTTGAGGTGCAAAATATTAGTTGAGGTGCAAAATATTTGCAAGCAATTCAAAGAAACGTGTTTTACATGTTGATCAGGAATGCTATTTGGAATAAATCATTAAAATTATAGACGCAGTTTGAAAATATAAACAGCATTTCATTGGCCAGGGCATCCATGAAAGGGGGAAAAAGCAGCAAAAACCCACTAACAACCCCACAATACCATGCTTACAAAATCAGCCATACATATTGATAATGCAAACCACACGAAACCGGTGAGATGTTCAGTCGAGCCACATGAAATTACAGAACCAAGATTCAAAAATAGCAACACTATTACCGTGTATGCACACTGAATGCAACTTGCAAGTTAACACCAAGGAAAATGGACAAAATTTGATTTGCTCAATTACAAATGACAACAAAAACTAAATATTTCTCAAATTGCAAACAGAGAAATATACTATATCAAATGATAAAATCAACCATACATATTTACCATGAAAACCACACAACTGGGGACAGGTTCAGTCAAACCTCAAGATATTCAATATAGCAGCGCTATTAACATGTATGCTCATTCAATTCAAGTAAAAACCAAGGAAGATGAACATAATTCGATTTGCTCAACTACAATAGCTTCAGGAAAATGACAACAAAAATTACATATTTCTCAAATTGCATACAGAGAAACATAATAATAATTCAAATGATAAAACAACATATCTAAAACCCTAATCAAAACACTTACACCCATAACATACAAAAATCGATTTCCAAAGAAAACAAGACAAACAAAACAACTACATGATTTCTCAGCGAAGTTAACTAGTTGCATAAAGCTCAACCGATTACGAGCCATTATCATCTTAAAACTCCATAGACAACAACAAAATTGATGAACCATTTGCATATAACAGAACCAGAGAGAAGTGCACAGATCTCAGAAAAATACTTACAACAACGTCGCCAATGAAGCTGAGCAGAAATGGCGCAGAGCTTCGCTACTGTACTGTCTCCCTCTCGACGATATACATATAGCAGGGCGAATGTTGTCTGCTTTGGTTTCATATATAAGGGAGGGCACCATGAAAAACCCTAGTTTTAAGGTGGGCTTTGGCCTGATCAAAAGTGCTTTGTAGGTAACCCAAGATGCCTTGAGAATTTACCCATACTGTTAAGCCCAAGTCCAAACTTTGCAAATTTACGTTGGGCCTGAACTGGGTTGGGCCTCGGTGAGCTTCAATAGTATTTTGAATATGAAAATAAAATAAAATAAAATTTGGCCAAAACCCTTTCATTAAACCTTTTTTTTTGGGTAAAAAGAACAATTCATAAATTTCTTCTTCATATACTGCCTCACCTGGGGCCCATACTTGATGGAGGATACAGAAAAGAAAAAAAAAAATTACTTTTTTTTTAGACAAACTTGTCCTTTCATATCTATATAATAAGGGAGAAGGGTTTTTGAATATGTCAAATTTATCTTACAAATACATTTTGATCAAATGGTTTAAATTGTCTCAACTCAACTTCAATGGTTAATATGTCTTTATTTTCCGCCCAAATGCTCTTTGAGCATCAACAGTTGAAATCAATTACCATCAAGATCTAATGGTCAGAAAATCTCTCTCTCTCTCTCTCTCTCTCTCTCTCTCTTTACCTGCATCGAAACCCATCCCGTATGACGACCACCGACCACCTCCTCTCCTCTCACCCTCCTCTTTCGTCTCTCTCCCCTTGTAAGGTAAACTAGAACTTCCAACTTTTGCAATTCACGATGTTTTTGTAGGTTTGGTTGTAAAGTTGCAATTCATGATTTTTTTTGCTTGAATCTGAATATTTTTGTGGGTTTGTAAAGTTGAATCCGGATATTTTTGACATGTGGGTGTTTGGTTGGGTTGATTTTGAAATGAAATGAGTTTTCATTTTTGAAATAGATTTTGAATCTGGATATTTTCATTTTTAAAATGTTTTGGGTCTGAAATGGGTTTCACTTGATATATATACATGTATAGTCCAGTGAATAAAATTCATGAAGGGTTGGAAATGTTCTTAGTAAAATGTTTAAGACCCTAAAATATTTTCTCTAAATTTACTACATAGCAGGGGTTGGGTCTTGGAGATGTTCTTGGTCTTGGTTGTTTCCAAAACTAATCAACAACAGCATATAATAGTACAAAGTAAATACTTATCTGATTTAAGTATATTTAGGAGTACCCAACGTTACTCAATAAATACTCCAGATCTAAGCATGTAGAGATGTTCAAAGAATGTCTTACTTTCCCATGAAATGTCCATTAGGTCTTATTAACACTTGAATCAACTCTCTTAGCATATTGCTAATATGATTGAAGAGGAAATTCTATGGGGAAAATAGGATTTAACTGGTCAAAATTAAACTATTTTGATGTATGTTTTCTCGTTCTTGATTATCAGGTTATCCTTTATGTTTACTTAACTTTCATTAGCTGTTAATGAATGCAATTATGTTGAATTTATTGATAGTACTAGCGTATGGCCGTGCCTGAAGGCACAGTGTAAATAATGTTGGGATTAAAATATAATTGTAATCCCAACACTATTTAATAAATTATAATTACCAATTATATTTAATAAATTATTAATATAATTGTAATCCCAACCATTCCTGCCTTAAAAATAAATTATCAATTATAGATATGAAATTATGCCTTCAACCTGAAAATTCCTGTTTCTATACCAAGAAAATGGCATAGGCAAACAGCCATTGTTGAGCTTTGGGTCAATTATAGAGATGAGATTATGCCTTCAACCTGAAAATCCCTGTTTCTATACCAATAAAATGGCATAGGTAAACAACCATTGTTGAGCTTTGGTGACCCACCATAAAACAAACTCAAAAATATCTATCTAAGTTCACAGAAGCTGTGAGAGTTTCCAATCAAATGAAGGGATTTGAAATTAAACTTTATAAGAACGTAGGCGAGTTTTCAAATGAAATTCAATTAACGCCCAAATAGTTTTATTTTAGTTTAATTACGTGTTTATGCGATCTTTAAGTTGTTGTTCTGTTCTTTCGTTTACAGTCAACAATAAAGCAAAAAGTTTTGTGAGCAGGTAAAGAACAAAGTTTTCCAACAATCAAAGCACATCCAAACTCAATGTTTGAACTTTCAAGGAAGGAGAAAAAAAGAAGCCTGAAAACAAAAACCTATTTGGTAAATTTTTAGCACATTTTCTACAGATTAAAAAGCCTAGAAATAAAACGTCCATTGTTTAATTGAGATTGAGATCAACTCCAAAATACATTATTATTAACTCCAAAATTGGACATGTCTCTATAAAGTTACATGTCAAATAGAAGGCTAACTATTGCAAAAGGGAAGCACTATGTGCTGTATATGAAATCTTAAAAGTAATACAAAATATTATTAACCAACAAATCCAAACAACAAATCCTTCAGGATTCAGAATTCAAACATCAAATCCAAACAACATAATCAACCAACAACAGCGATCAAGAGCAGAGAAAGGAAAATTCAAGAGACAATGTAAAATACCTTTGTTTTGGTGTTGAACGATGGGTCTTGAAACCACTGTTGGGAAATTAAAAAAATATTAAAAAAAATTTGAGTTATTGACATAGAATGGTAAAGCTAAAGAAACCTCAAGAAGGTCTATTAGTGTGTCCCCAATCTGGGAGTCCTTTGCATCATATATAGGACAATCAGTAGTGATGGGTCATCACTCATGTCCATCTGTGTGTGTCCATCTCTCACCTCACCCTTTGCCTTCTTCTATGCAAACATTTCAACTTTCATATTTGTAATCTCTCAATCTCCTCTTCTCTATATCTTTGCTACTTTCATCTTAGCCTTTCAAATGCCAACCACCAATCATATCATTCTCTGTAATAATTTATAGAGAAATAATCTTGTAATTTAAACATCTAATTGATTGTCTTTTGAGGTTTTAACTGTTCTTAAATCACCCATGCAAGATTATTATACATTTTTTGTGTGTGCATGGTTTGGTTCGTAACCAAGGAGGATACATCCCTTTAAACAATACCCAATCCCAAACCCCAAAACAAAAATCGCCCAGCTGCGACCACCATAGAATGAATTTTATACATTGGCAAAAGCAACTGGGGATCATTCCTTCAAAACCTACCTATATAAGAACAAATACCTCTAAACCATAAACCTACTTAACAAACCCAAATATTTAAAAAAAAGAAAAGAAAAAAAAAAAAAAGAGAGAGAGCATAACCATAGTGTTAAAAGAAAGCTATATGTCTTCGATCTCGCACAGTCTTCAAAAATCTTTTAAACCCAAACCATCTTCCTGAGCCTCCTATATAGTTGAAGCACCTATTCAACTAGTATGAATGGTTTGAAAGCAACCATATCTGTGACGCCCCGATTCTACACTATTGGTTGCAGTCAAGGGAGAGTCACTAATGAGTCCTATGGTCAATAACCAAGTAAGATCCCAGATCGCCGGATGAGTCAAATTAGCCTCCCTTCTAAGTCCAGCTTTCTTAGGCAACGCACTACCCTTTTGACAGATCTTAAAAGGTATTGACGCAAGGTCTCACAAGCAACGATAAGGTTCATGCATATACGTAGAATATAAATACATAACAACCACAAATATCCTTAATTCAAAAGCTTGTTCCATTACATTACATCCCAAAAGAAAATTTAAATCTTCACTGGAGTCTTACAAAATATCAAAGGAAATTTCTAACTTTCCTAAGATAGCTAAAAGTCTTCGAAGGTTTCAGGCTTGTCGTCTCTAGCTATAAGTTCATCTTCATCATCTGGCATGATACGTCGTGAGCTTTGAATGCCCAATAAACACACACACACCCCATCCCCTTTTTTCCCAGTCCAATACGCAATCACCAATATAACATCAAGCAGTAAAGCATGATACTCAACTAAATAAATAAAATGTTACAAGTTAGGTGTTAGTAAACTAGAAATCCTCCAAAGAGATTTCGTCCTCCCAACCACAAGAATCGGACGCGGATTATTCGGTATGTCCCCTATTTTGCTACTTTGTTGCAGAATTAACCTCAAATGCCTACCAACGGTTATATACCGCGTAGCGCCAACCGTAAGGCGTCAAAAGAGATGGTAACAATGGGCCTTGCCCAAATCCCTCCTCACACCAAACCACCTAAGGTCCGAATACAACCACTCCGTTCAAGGGTTCCGAAAACACTTGCGCAAGACTTAGCTTCCAAATAAGGAACGCATCCCAACAATCTATACATCACACATTATCATCTTTTCATTACTCCAGTGATCAAAATTCCAATACCATCCCAATTAAGTTTTTCGTTGAGTCAAATGTTTTAAATCAAGGTTAGACCAACTTAACAATATAATAATATCCACATAAGCATGCATCATTAAGATGAAGAAGATAAAAAACATAACCATAACACATATAATATCATGCCAAGATATGATCATAAGCTAATAAGCATTGTCATGAACACGGGAGTATAAAACATCCATGCACAACAGAATTTCCAGATTTAATATCACATAAGGATTAAAATGAAAGGACTATTTTAGAATTTTTACCGGACTCAGCCTACCTATGGTTCGTAGAGAATTTAATCTAGTTTCCAGAACATATTTCAGAAATGGGATAGCTTTTCTAGATTTTAAGTTATTTAGAAAACACTCCAGCGCTGTCCAGATTCGTCGATCGTTACGAAAATTTGATTTTCTTGCAAACCGCTCACTTTTTTTCAATGAAACCAATTTTAGTTGAAATATAACTCCTTAAGGAAGATTTTGACATAAAATAGAGGTCCAGAATAATTTATAAATTTTTCTAGAATTTTTGAAAGTGGGTTGCGAAAACAGATTCTAAGGTACAATGCCCAAAACAATAAGTTTTATGAGAAAAGGGATCCACTAAGGGAAAATTTTCGTCTCTATTGTGATAAAAACATGCTAAATAACTTATATTTAACTCAGAAAATTTTCTTGAAAGTATGCCTTTGGAAAGTTTGAGAGATTGGTATGAAAAAGATGGTTTTGTGCCGAAATGAGGGAAAATACAAGAGAGGTAGGATCAAGGCTCAACTCTTATCATTTTTAACACAAGTAACTCATCAATAACACATCTGAAAACATTATTTAGAACCTTTAAGAACATGTATTTGAAAAAGGAAAAATGAAAGAGAAAGTTGTGTTGTGGCTTACTTTGCTAAGCTTTGAACAAGGTGGCTCTCTTCTTCCTTCCTCTCCCTCTCAAGACTTCTCTCTTGCTCTCCTTCCTCTCCTCTAGGCCGAGTGTGTGTGTAAGTGTGTTGCTTGTGTTTGCCATGCTAGGGAGTGGTGATATTTATAGGCAAATTTTGGTGTAAAAGGATATAAAAGCCCACTAGTTGGAAATGGATGGGAAAGTTAGGATTTACTTGGAGTCTAATGGGATAGGAGTGATTAGGGAGCTTAATCATAGGATTAGGCAACATCTAGTTGATTCCTAGTTGAAATGAAACTAGCATTGGAAGCAACATCCTAGGTCTAGGGGTACTAGGTTTTTTTTGGATTTCTAGAATACCATGATTATAAATCTTGAAAATAGGCTTCTCACTTCTCCCTAGGGTGGCCAGCCATTGGGAAGGGTGATGGGACTATTTTTTTTTAATCAATTTAGGTACTAGGGGCACATTCCTCAATGTGTATATATATATATATAGATCTCAATTGATTGATGGTACTTATAGTATAAGGGTAAATGTACTAGTTTTTTGGGAAATTCTTGAATTTAAATAAAGAGTGAGGGCTTGGAATTAAATTCATGTATTGGAACCTTACTTATGTAGAATTAAATTAAATTAGGCTAAGGAACCTAATCCGGCTAGGATATTCCTGTTTTGATAAAAAAATAATAATAATAAATAAATAAATAAATAAATAAAAATCTAACCGACAAGGTTCGAAATAATTTAAGGAACTGAGGGGCTTTAAGAAAATAATGCAAACATTAGGGTTTTTAAAGTGAATACATTTTTCAGGGGCTTCACAATATCAACTTGAGGAGCTATGGGATTTCGAACATGGCAGTGCACACAAACCAAAATTTTACCAATACCAACACAGCCTTAACGAGGACAGCAGCAGCCCACTTTTAAAGGACCCACGAGCATAGCAACACAGATAGAACTCGTAAATATCATCAACATAAGGTTACACTATTGCAACAGCCAACATAAAGCATCAAAATTAGCTTCAGTAGAAAACAAAACCATATTCTTACATGTTACCTCACTCTATCTTACTCACTCACTATACACTACTTTTTTCTCCTGTCTAACTCTCTATGTCCTCATTTCTCACCCTTATTCTAACTCTACCAGCCCACTCTTTCTTTCTCACTTTTTTTTAAAAACTCTCCATAAGGTAAAATTCCAAACCAGCCCATGTTTACGTTTCATACCACATAACATCTAAACAGCTAATAGAACATCCCACAGAAGGAACAAACTGCCACTACCCTAGACTGCTATTTCAGCAGCAGCAAAAACAGAGTAGCAAGCAACAATCAGATTCCTGCAGAGGCAAACAGGCCCATGTTCACTAGCATCAGTCACTGCTAGGATCAATTCCTGTGTCATTCACTCTTTACCACTCTATATAGAAGTTCAAAAATACTAAAAAAAGCTTACAAAAGGGAAGTACTGTGTGTTGTACATGAAATCTTAAAAGTAATACAAAATATTATCAACCAACAAATCCAAACAACATAATCAACCAACAACAGCAATCAAGAGCAGAGAAAGGGAAATTCAAGTGACAATGTAAAATACCTTTGTTTTGGTGTTGTACGATGGGTCTTGAAGCCACTGCTGGGAAATTAAAAAACATTAAAAAAATTTGAGTTATTGACGTAGAATGGTAAAGCTAAATAAACCTCAAGAAGGTCTATTAGTGTGCCCCCAATCTGGGAGTCCTTTGCATCATATATAGGACAATCAGTAGTGATGGGTCATCACTTATGTCCATCTGTGTGTGTCCATCATATATATATATCAGTTTCTTGGTCATTCCCATCATAGGTATGAAAAATCAAATATCCAAGGTAGGTGTCATTCACAATTTAAAAGAAGATATCATAACAGACCAAGTACTGTGAGTGAATCTGTATTTTTACCCTAAGTAGTGAGTGAATATATCATAATTTAATATCTTATTTGATTTTGTCATAACATTAACATTACTAGCACTTAGAGCATTCAAGCACTGTTAATCAAACTCTCTATAGGAAAGGTAAGTGAATCTACATTTTCCCTCCAAATAATGTATCATTCACAATTTGAAAGAAGATATCATAATAGACCAAGTATTGTGAGTGAATCTACATTTTCCCCCCAAATAGTGATTGAATCTATCGTAATTTAATATCTTATATGATTCTATCATAACATAGACATTACAAACAATTAGAGTATTCATGCACTGTTGATCAAATTATCTATAGAAAAGGTTGTTTAATCATTTACTTGGCTTGTTATGATAGATTCACTCGCTATTTGACCAACAAAAAAGTTGAATTATATAAGTAACTGGTTTAACCAAAAGAAAATAAACTATTTTAATTGAGTCATTTTACAGAATATGGTATATGCACAAAGATACAAAATAAAAGAGCTTTACTGTACCAAAATAGGCAAAATACCCAGAATGAAATTCTCAAGTTTAGAGAGAAATGAGGAGATGAAGAGGGGCCAAACTAATTTGTAGAAAGAGTCCTCAAGAAACATTCAACAAAATTTCAAGTGGTATTTTGAACACAACAACGTGAGATTTTATTGGCAACAATGCACAGGAAAAAAAAAACACAAAAAAAAAAAAAACACAAAAAAAGGAAAATAAAAAAGAAACAGAATACAAACCCAAAAAAAGAAAGAGAAACCCAAACACATACATAATGAAAGATAGAGTTTAATAAACAAAAGCAACTTAATCTAGTCAAGGTCTTCAGTAGATGAATTTGATAATACCTTTTTAGATCTTCAGGGCTTTCCTAGAAATCATGAAGTTTCACTTGATTTCAAGCTAATTCAATCCCTTCATGCTTATCAAATTATCTAATACTACACAAACAAACAAACAAACAAAAATAAGGAAAAAGAATTCATTACATGAAATAGCAAGTTATTAAAAAGTATTAATTTTGCAATCTTAATTATATGTCAAAGTTTCCATAAATTTAGGACTTTTTGCAATCCTAAAAACAATGCTCACTTCCCATCATTTATCTTAGTGTTAAATGATTTTTATAATGAGAGGAGAAGTGGAAAAATGGAAGAATAAGAGGTATGCTCGTCCCTAAAGATACGATGCAAATAATTATTGAGATCAAAATGTAGTTGAATACAAATGTAATTTATCGAAAAACATACAAAAAACTAAGACATTGAGAAATAACAACCCCTAAGCATGGGTATATATATTGTTTTTAAAACACTTCCAATAATTTTCCTGGTATCACACATGCTACAGAACTCAATTAAAAATAGCAACCCCTAGGCACAGGTATATATATTTGTTGTTTAATAAAAAATATTCCATTTTTATTATTCATTCGTTACCAAATAATACCAGCCAAAGCTATTGTACATATATCAATACTTTACAATAAATAAAAAAAATTTACTAAACACCAAATGAAACACACTAGTCATGCTATGCAATCTAGAAAATCGAATTCAAAATTAAATAACAAACAATGCACATCAGCCAGTGCTCTGTAATACCAAAAAAATAAATTTAAAATAAATAATAAACAATGCACACCAACCAGTACTCTGCAATCTCAAAAAATAAAAAGAAAAATTAAAGTGAAACCTTATAGAACAAGAGATTCGAGACTTTCTAAACTTGAATATGAGACTGAAATTGTCTTAAACACCTGTCATTTGGAGAAAACATAAAATTTTATTAGAAAGACCACCTACTTTACTGTGTGGTACACCATTGATGTGTCACATAGAACTAATGTTGTACATACCATGATGGAGAGGCTTGAATAGTCAAAATTAGAGCGTCATAGTGTTGGTGACCAGTTCATACCCAAATCTTGCACATACCATGATGGAGAGGCTTGAATAGCAATTTCATTCACTTATAAAACTCAAAGCATTATGAGCTACTTGAAATACTTTTATTCAACAAATGGAATTAAAGTGCAATACTCACGACTTACATATGTCAAAATAGACAATAAAAGATAACATTCATTTGAATATTTTATCAGGCTTGGAATTGCATTCTTACTTTCTTTTAATGCTAATGCTGTGTTTGAATCATGAATTTGGATAGAGATTTTGAAAGGGAAAGAAAAATAGAGAAATAATTTAGTTTATATTCCATTCACATTTCACTCATTCTTTTCCTCTATCTTTTCATAATCCTATCAAAATCCACGATCCAAACACACTTACGAAGATTATACAACACATCCGTAACATAGACATTTTCATAAACATATCTTTTAAAAAGAAACATAAGCATAACTATGCCAATCTTAAGCAATGTTCCTACAGGAGAGGGGGAAAAAAAAAAAGAAAAGAAAAGAAAAAGGTCATATTAGCACCTCCACAATTCAATCCCACGGGAAATTGAAGTGTCAAAAATGATTATTGAGTAATATTTATTAAGATATAAAGCTCACAGGCATGGCTACTAATAGAAATTTTTTTTTATAAAAATTATAGAAAAAAAAGAAGCAAAAAATCATATGCATAAGGCAACCATTCCCTTTGGAATTATACCACCGGAATTTTTATTAACCCAAGAAAGACAAATTTAGTGATGTACTAAATTTATTGTTCAAGTGGCAGATAACATCAAATTTTATTACTAAAAATATAATTGAAATTACCTAATAGAATTTCCAATTAATTTAATCAAACTTATAATTAATGTAAACAAATATTAGCTAAACACACATACATGTTCCTCAAAGAGATAAAGAGAGAAAAAGAAAGTGAGAGGACCAAACATCAATCAATTGAAGACAAACCCATTACAAATATCTTCTGTTTATTCTCCACTACAAAAGTTTCTCTTTCTTTCTCCGATTCAAATCTTAAGAAAGCAAATGCAACATATCAGCCTATACCCATTTTTTATATAATAAGGATATGAAAACAAAACAGTAAATTTCATGAAACAGAGTACCCATGAATGGCACCTTAAACTTCACAAAAACATCAAAATAAACAAAACTCAGTAGAAATTATAACCCAATAAATATATATGAAATGAGAGGAGGTTAAATATGGGGTTTCATGAACCTGAGAAGAAAACAATTTATACACTAGACTATACATGAACCTGCTAAATGACACAAAATATCTATATAATAAGGGAGAAGGGTTTTTGAAAAATGTCTAATTTATCTTAGAAATACATTTTGATCAAATGGTTTAAATTGTCTTAACTCAACTTCAATGGTTGAGATGTCTTTATTCCCGGCCCAAATGCTCTTTGAGCATCAATGGTTGAAATCAATTATCATCAAGATCTAATGGTCAGAAAATCTCTCTCTCTCTCTCTCTCTCTCTCTCTCTCTCTCTCTCACTCCTCTCCATCACAGGTACTCATCTCCTCTCTCTCTCTGATTTCAATTTTTGAACTCTCTCTCTCTCTCTCTCTCTCTTCCTGCATCGAAATCCATCCCGTGCGACGACCACCGACCATCGCGACGCTGACGACCACCGACCACCTCTCCTCTGTGTGTCATCCTCTCTCGACGACACCACAGATCACCTCCTCTCCTCTCACCCTCCTCTTTCGTCTCTCTCCCCTTGCAAGGTAAACTAGAACTTCCAACTTTTGCAATTCATGATGTTTTTGTGGATTTGGTTGTAAAGTTACAATTCGTGATTTTTTTTGCTTGAATCTGAATATTTTTGTAGGTTTGTAAAGTTGAATCTGGATATTTTTGACATGTGGGTGTTTGGTTGGGTTGATTTTGAAATGAAATGAGTTTTCATTTTTGAAATAGATTTTGAATCTGGATATTTTCATTTTTAGAAGGTTTTGGGTCTGAAATGGGTTTCACTTGATATATATACATGTATAGTCTAGTGTATAAAATTCATGAAGGGTTGGAGATGTTCTTAGTAAAATGTTTAAGACCCTAAAATATTTTCTCTAAATTTACTACATAGCAGGGGTTGGGTCTTGGAGATGTTCTTGGTCTTGGTTGATTCCAAAACTAATCAACAACAACATATAATAGTACAAAGTAAATACTTACCAAATCTAAGTATATTTAGAAGTATCCAACGTTACTCAATAAATACTTACCAGATCTAAGTATGTAGAGATGTTCAAAGAATGTCTTACTTTCCCATGAAATGTCCATTAGGTCTTATTAGCACTTGAACCAACTCTCTCAACTTAGTGCTAATATGATTGAAGGGGAAATTCTATGGGGAAAATATGATTTAACTGGTCAAAATTAAACTATTTTGATGTATGTTTTCTCATTCTTGATTATCAGGTTATCCTTTATGTTTACTTAACTTTCATTAGCTATTAATGGATGCAGTTATATTGAATTTATTGATAGTATATTCTGTGTCATTTAGCAGGTTCATGTATAGTCCAGTGTATAAATTATTTTCTTCTCAAGTTCATGAAACCCCATATTTAACCTCCTCTCATCTCATATATATCTATTGGGTTATAATTTCTACTGGGTTTTGTTTATTTTGATGTTTTTGTGAAGTTTAAGGTGCCATTCATGGGTACTCTGTTTCATGAAATTTACTGTTTTGTTTTCATATCCTTATTATATAAAAAATGGGTATAGGCTGATATTTTGCATTTACTTTCCTAAGATTTGAATCGGAGAAAGAAAGAGAAACTTTTGTAGTGGAGAGTAAACAGAAGATATTTGTAATGGGTTTATCTTCAATTGATTGATGTTTGGTCCTCTCACTTTCTTTTTCTCTCTCTCTATCTCTTTGAGGAACATGTATGTGTGTTTAGCTAATATTTGTTTACATTAATTATAAGTCTGATTGAATTAGTTGAAAATTCTATTAGGTAGTTTCAATTATATTCTTAGTAATAAAATTTGATGTTATCTGCCACTTGAACAACAAATTTAGTATATCACTAAGGCTCTGTTTGGTTGTGAACTGAAATCAATTTTCAACACGTGGGCTCGCGTATGACGTTTGGATACGATGTTCAAAAATTGATTCCGCGTGTTAATTCAAATTACATTTTGAAAATCTGTTTGGTAGCAAATATCTCCCTTTCAACGTTTCTGCCTTGTTCATCATCTCCCAACTTTCACGTGAACCTCATCTACACCTGTCCTTCAGATTTATCACGGGCGGCTTCTCAGTGTTCAGATTCATCATGGATGAGTTTCAGAGAGTTTCAGAAGTCAGACTCATTTTATAAATAATGAATCTACCCAACCCGCTTCGTACTCGTATCATATTTCACAAATCAACTGAGTTACGATTTGTGCGTTGCGGACAATTCTTATTATGGGCAACCAAACAACGACGACTGCGAGGTGAAATTACTCACAAAATTATTTACATATTTTGTTATAGGGAAATTATTTGAGAAATTCATTCTAATTTTTTTTTTTCAGGTCAAATTTATCAAATTTATTGTCGAATTCGACGAGCAAACAGTGGCACGTTCAATCAGTATACACATTCCATCACCGGCGATAATTATTCAACTCCCACTAATCTGGTAAATAAATCCTTCATCCTTCATCTGTTATCTGAAAATGATTTCAAACGAGTCGATCAACTGTTTCAACTTTTTGTTCTTCAAGAATAGTGTAAATCATTCATCTGTTATGTATAAATGATTTTGGAGAAGTTGAAATCAGTTCGTAAATGGTTTATCAGAATTTGGTATGTCGTATTTTCCATTTCAGATCGGTTGTCATTTGAAATTATGAACGGTTTGAACCTTTCTTCTATCAAAGGTATAGTGGCAGTGCCTGGGACACCCGGCCGGTCGTCCCCCGGGTCATCCGGCTGGTCGACCGGCCGGTCGACCACCCGGTCTTCCCACCTCTCTTCCGGTTTTGTCTTCCACTTTCCATTCCTGAATGGTTTGAACCACCGGTCCTCCCTGAACTGTTTGAACCCACCAGCTTTTTTACTATTTTTTTTTCTTAATTTCAATTAACAACCAATACTGATTTGTTTTGAATTCAAATCAATATAACACAATGTTAAACACATTGTTAAACATTGAATGTTAACTGAATTTTTTTTGTAAAACATTGTTAACTGAATGTTAACATTGTGTTTTTTTTAATTCAGATTTTTTTTTTTACATTGTTAACAACCAATACTATTTTTTTTTTTATCTGATTGTTAATTAAAAAAAAAATTACTGATTTCTTTCCTACTATTTAAACACAATGTTAACTGAATTTTGAGGCTTTGAGAGCAAAGACACCCCAATGTTAACTGAATTTTGAGGCTTTGAGAGTAAAGACACCCCTAGCGCTGGCACACACGGTTAAAACCAGGGATAGCTACTGTTACATTACCATTTAGACATATATATGTCTATATTTATTTATTTATATGGTAAATAAGATTTATACAAAATATAGTAAAGTTTTTAATTTTTATAGCATTTCATTTTTTATTAATAATTTATCATTCATATGAATATGAATTAAAAATAATAATAATGTTATCTTTTTTACATCAAAATATTTTTTATTTTGATCTTATTAAAAGATAAGTCAATATACTTATGTTAAAATTAATTATATTTTTTCATAATTTTTCAACAAATTAGAATATTTATGTATGCATTTTCATTTTTTATTATTTTGAGTCATATTTTAATTTATAGAAATAAATAAATAAAATGTTCATACCATACTTTTGTTTTGATCGAGTTCATACCATACTTTACCCTCCTTTTCTTTCTATTGGCTGAAATTACATTTTGTAGAATTAAAAAAAAAAGGTTTAGCGAAATTTTTTTTATGCAAAACTTTTTTTGATAAAACAAAAAAATGTTTTTTCCATGACTACTAGCAAGGGGTCGTTTGGGACATAGGAAAAAAAGTTGGTTTTGGGTTTATAAAAGTCGATTTTTTTTTTTTTTATTTGTGGTTATATTTCTGCTATCTGAATGTTTTTTTTTTTTTGTGATTATATTTCTGCTATTTAAATTCAATTAATCTGCTACGTACTTTTTTCCTTAAAATAAAATAATTTGTTCTTTTTCCTTTATCTGTGTTCTCCTTCAAATCATTTTGCACTGTTATTGTTGTATATCCATCGCAGTGTTCTTTAAAATACTCTGTTCTGCTTGTATATTCATCCCAAACTAGTTTAAATATAATTTGTATATTTATAGATGGATGGAAATAATTCCGATGACAATGAGAACACCAAAATGTGGACGCCCAGAATTGAAATGAAATTAATAAATATGTTGAGAGATGAGGTTAGAAACAATCAAACAACCGGCCGTACTACTTCGTGGACAATTAGGCATTGGAATCATTATGCAAATCAGTTGCACAACATATATGGATTTCGGTATACAGGTGTTAAGGTGCGCCAAAAATATCAGCGCTTGAAAGCTGATTACCAGACATTCAAGCGACTCCAGGCACAGACTGGTCTGGGATGGGATCTTATTACAGGCACTGTTGTTGCACCCGATGAATTTTGGGATAAGGTTTTCCATTAATCTGTACTATTTTCTAATTTTATTTTAAACGTTTCATGATATACACAATGCTTAATTCTTGTTTTGTACTTGTTGTAGGCTAGCAGAAATGTGAAGAAGTTTAGGACAAAAGGGTTTGAATATTTTCAGGAAATGGCAGAAATTGTTGAAAATTGTTGTGCTACAGGGGCCCTGTCTCGTGCATCCACACAAGGACCCCTTGACTCAGAAGAAGAAGACGACATGTTAAATAAATTTTGGAACGCTGATGCTGGTGGGAGTAACGCTGTTGAGGCCATTCCTGTTGACTTATTCGGGGATGAGTATATAGATCCAGCAAAGGGCAAAAGTCACAAGAGAGGTCCTGCAACCAGCCAGACTGACAGTGGTCGTTCCAAAAAGTCACGGTCAAGTGGGTTTGATGATGTGTGTGCTGCTTTCACATCCTATGTACAAGCCAAAACAGGACATTCACGTGCACGAGAAAATGAGACTGAGGCTGTAAGTGCAGGTGGTGATGATTATTCCCTTTATGCATGTCAAGATGCATTGCTTGAGCTTGGGGACATACCACCGTTGCAGTACGTTAGGGCACTGACACTGTTCAAGGATAAGGAATGGCGAAGGTTTTTCATGCGCACTCCTACCCATTTGCGCCTAGCCTTGATCCTGGCTTTGCAGTGAACTGAGATTATCCCTGTTTTGCTTGTGTTAGCAAATCTTCTTGGCTGAACTGTTTGATCATTTCATTATCCCTGATTTGGTTTTAATTCTTATTTTTTTCATTCCATCATATCCTCTTTCCTTTTCTATGTTCGTATGTTTTTTTTTTTTTTTTTAACTTTTAAGTGTTTTCTGTTATATTAAAACTATGGAAGTTATTATAATATGACCATGTGTTAAATAAATTTTGTTATCCTCTGAATTTTACTGTTTCACCAATAACGCTAACTGTTACTGCATGAATAACATATTTTATAAGTATGCTTTTACTGTGATGTAGACAAAGGCATATGTCATCCGACAGAGAAAACAATACAATGGAGCTCTCATAAGAGGAGGATGAGGTTGTTGATGATTTTATGGATTTCTTGATGATTGCTGTAATGCATGACCATATCAACGTGTCAAGTAGTCGCCGATAGCAGCGAACGTGTCCATTCAAAGGTGATGATTACATCTTCGGCCTATTAAATGGCCATCCAGAAACAATGATGAACGTTATGCGAATGGATGCACAAACATTCATTTTATTGAAAGACACTTTACTCCATAATGGCTTTATCGATACTGAACATATGCATATAAGTGTGAAGGAATCGCTTGGAATTTTTTTATACACTTTCGCACAAAATGATCGCCATCGAATAATGGCAGATAGATTTCAACACTCAACGGAAACAATTTGTCGGCACATAAAAATTGTTATGTGGGCATTGTGCAAGCTTTCATCATCGGTTATCAAACCACGTAACCTAGAGGACATCCCGGGAAAAATTTTAAATGACAGGCATTTTTTCCCTGGTTCAAGGTACGAACAGTGTGACTGTCCTGTAAATTTGTTCATATCCATAAGGGTTAATAAATATTATTATTTTTTAATTATGAAAGTAAAATCAATCAGTTTGTTTCGCTTTTAGTATCAAAGGCTGATATTTGTCAATTAGGATTGTGTCGGTGCTATCGATGGCACATTGGTGGATGCATGGGTCCCTGCTTCAAGACAACATACATTCCGCGGTCGGAAAGCAACGGTATCGCAAAATGTACTCGCAGCTTGCAACTTCGATATGTTGTTCACATTTATTAATTCTGGATGGGAAGGTAGCGCTCACGACAACGCTATTCTGGTTGACTCTATTACACGAGCTGATCTACAGTTCCCACACCCACCCAATGGTGACTGTCCCTGAACAACATACTGTACACTTTTTTCCTTGGCTGTTTTTATACATATCAATTGACAGAACTGTGTATTCATTATTTACATGTAGGCAAGTACTATTTAGTTGATGCTGGTTTCACGAACATGCCTGGATTTCTTGCTCCATTTCGGTCTCAACGATATCACTTGCAAGAGTTTCGTGGCCATCGTTATGCAGGACCTAAGGAATTGTTTAACCATCGACGTTCGTCATTACGCAACGTCATAGAAAGAACATTTGGTGTTTCGAGGAAGCGCTTCCCAATATTGCGGTCCATGCCAAATTACTAGTCTACACGACAAGGGCCTCTCGTGATTGCATGTTATGTAGTGCACAATTGGATCCGTTTGCATGCAGTTATGGATCCATTCTTTATGGAAGCTGATAATAAAATGGCCGCAGAAGCAGAAGCAGACGGGCTTCCTGGAGACCAACCTGACTACGTTGGCATGTCACAACATGGGTTAACGTCCCAATCGAACGTTAGGGATGCAATTGCTACTGCTATGTGGCAAAATCATGTTCACCATGGGCATTGAAGATAATGGTTTTCTTAGTACATGTGTAGTTAAATATGCTGTTCATGCAATGTGTAATATGCAAATTTATGTATAGTTTACCAAAGACAATTAAATATGTTGTTATTAATATGCAATGTGTTTCTTAATAACTTTTAGAAATAAATATGTTGTCATTAAATTAAATGTGGTGGTGGGTGGTGGGTGGTGGGTGGTGGGTAGTGGGTGGTGGTGGCAGATGGGTGGTGGGTGGTGATGGATGGTGGTGGCAGGTGGGTGGTAATGGGTGGTGGATGGTGGTGATGGGTGGTGGGTGGTGGGTGGTGGTGGCAGATGGGTGGTGGATGGTGGTGGGTGGTGGGTGATGGTGGCAGATGGGTGGTGGGTGGTGATGGGTGGTGGTGGCAGGTGGGTGGTGGGTGGTGATGGGTGGTGGATGGTGGTGATGGGTGGTGGGTGGTAGTGGCAGATGGGTGGTGGATGGTGGTGGGTGGTGGGTGATGATGGCAGATGGGTGGTGGTGGCAGGTGGGTGGTGGTGGCAAGTGGGTGGTGGGTAGTGATGGGTGGTGGTGGCAGGTGGGTAATGGGTGGTGGATGGTGGTGATGGGTGGTGGTGGCAGATGGGTGGTAAATGGTGGTGGGTGGTGGGTGATGGTGGCAGATGGGTGGTGGGTGGTGGTGGCAGGTGGGTGGTGGTGGCAAATGGGTGGTGGGTGGTGATGGATGGTGGTAGGCGATGGTGGCAGGTGGGTGGTGATAGGTGGTGGGTGGTGGTGGTAGATGGGTGGTGGATGGTGGTGGGTGGTGGGTGATGGTGGCAGATGGGTAGTAGGTGGTGGGTGGTGGTGGCAGGTGGGTGGTGGGTGGTAGTGGTAGGTGGGTGGTGGGTGGTGGGTGATGGTGGTGGGTGGTGGTGGCAGGTGGGTGGTGGGTGGTGGTGGCAGGTAGGTGGTGGTGGCAAGTGGGTGGTGGGTGGTGATGGGTGGTGGTGGGTGGTGGTGGTAGGTGGATGGTGGTAGCAGATGGGTGGTGGATGGTGGTGGGTAGTGGGTGATGGTGGCAGATGGGTGGTGGATGGTGGTGGGTGGTGGGTGATGGTGGCAGATGGGTGGTGGATGGTGGTGGCAAGTGGGTGGTGGGTGGTGATGGGTGGTGGTGGGTGGCGGTGGTAGGTGGGTGGTGATAGGTGGTGGGTGGTGGTGGCAGATGGGTAGTGGGTGGTG
The DNA here is from genome assembly GCF_055761805.1 of Camellia sinensis. Lineage (NCBI taxonomy): Eukaryota > Viridiplantae > Streptophyta > Magnoliopsida > Ericales > Theaceae > Camellia > Camellia sinensis. The sequence continues at coordinate 7,774,549 of NW_028128989.1, read as the reverse complement.
GTGGCAGGTGGGTGGTGGGTGGTGGTGGTAGGTGGGTGGTGGGTGGTGGTGGGTGGTGGTGGCAGGTGGGTGGTAGGTGGTGGTGGCAAGTGGGTGATGGGTGGTGATGGGTGGTGGTGGGTGGTGGTGGCAGGTGGGTGGTGATAGGTGGTGGGTGGTGGTGGCAGATGGGTGGTGGATGGTGGGTGATGGTGGCAGATGTGTGGTGGGTGGTGATGGGTGGTGGTGGCAGGTGGGTGGTTGGTGGTGGTAGGTGGTGGTGGTGATAAGTTCACCATTTAAAAGTGTAACAAATAACGAATAATAATAAAAATAATAATAATAATAAATTAAATAACATAAAATAATTATTATATTTTACTTTTTTATATCCCCCGATATAAAAAACAAAATGTTTATTATTAAATATATTTTTTTTTGCTTATATGAATTTTTTTTTCCCTTTTCATTAAAAAAAAGAATGTTTATTATTAAATATTTGTTTTTTTAGTACACATGTTTATTATTAAATTATAAGTTGTTGTATTTAATTTCAGAACATTAATTTCATTTTTTCTATTAATTGATGCACACAAATTATTTAATAATTGTGTAATTTTTATTTTTTTTATTGAAATGAAGGTTTTCATAGACATGTATGACGTACTATTTATTAACATTATAACTGTGCAATTAAATGCTTCCAAAAAAAACCCCTCGTTCTTATTCATTACGTGAATAGAAAAGTTTATAACAAAATAACAAAAGTAAAACAATCACAACAAAACTCACCAAATAAATAAGCAAAACAAAAATAAGGGAAAAAAATATAACAACCGTATGATTTTTAAACAAGTTAAGCATCCTTATCAGGTGGTGTTGGAGGTGGAGGGAAATGCTGATGGTACAGCTGAGTGACTCGATGGTCAATCAGATCAATGCGGTTCCTTGTCAGTTCAGCACGTCTCTCGGAGTCTACGCGGAACTCACCAAATTGATGAATTAGTGAGTTCTGAGCGGTGGCAATTTCATCGAATCGAGTACCAAATTCATCAAACCGAGTACCCAGTGTATTGAGCTGATTAGCCATTTGTTGTTCCCATTGTAGGCGCTGATTGTACCGTTCTTGTTCCAAGGCTAAATAATTTGTCCAGTAACGGGGTTGTTCATTTGGTGGCATGGCATTGTCATTGGGTTCTTCCTCATCAGGTATTGTTTCATTTTGAAGATTAAGAGAGCCCATCAACGTGTCAGAACCACTAGCTCGGGTCAGTGTATATTCAGAAATTGGTGAAGTGATTTTGATCCATACTTCATCTTCAAGGTTCACATCATGGGCTTTGAAAATTATGGTTAATAAAGCTCCAAAAGGTAGGGACCGGCCACTCAAAGTATCCAATTTTGCAACCATCATTTCTTTTAGTAATATAAAGCATATATCTAATTTTTGTCCAATTTCAAAACAATATAACAAGTAAACTTGAAAACATGAAACAGTATTATAATGTCCTTTTTTGGGGGTGACATTTTCAACTATCCATCGATGGAGAATACGAAGGTGAGGTTTTAAATGACTGACTTTTAAATTAGTGCCACTAAATCGATTGTCACAAATTGTGGTATAAATCTGAGTGACATCATCAACAATTTTTTCTAAGGCAGACTCATTTTGAAAATAACATTGTAAATCTCCTGTTTCGACTCCAATAATTTGTGCAAAACTACGCAGAGAGAGTGTGATTCTTTTCCCCTTAACATAAGAGGTAAGACTCCACGGTTCATTTTGTTGGTCACCCGCTGTCAAGTGAACATAAAATAATTGTACAAGACGGGGATATATCTTACTTGGTAAATTATTTAATGGTAACCATCCCATTGTATCTAATTTGCCAATTAAGAGTGAATCATATTGAGAAGGTAGTTTTACGTTTCTCCCCGTAACAATTGGTCGACGAATGAAATGTTCATAGGCTTGTTCATAATGATATGTTGCAAAATCATTAGTTGCATAGCCATCATCTTGTTGCTGTGGTGGTGGTACAGGGTTTGACGATTTACCAACTTCGGGTCTGGTTCGTTTTGTTCTTGGCATGATTGTTCTTGGCATGATGACTGTAAAAGTGAAAGAAAAATGTATATTAAAATATACGAGAGGTAAGAAAAATGAATGAAAAATATATCAAACATTAGTATCCTTTTATGCATACAAACTTATTTTTATGAAAAAAATAAATATAAAAAAATTTGGTGACAAAATTTAATTAGGCAGATTCCAAAGAAACAGATTTGTATAAAAAAAAAAAATCATAGGGAATAATATTTGTCATTGGGGTTTGATTCATAGAGTTTATTAGAACTTAGAAACTGATAATTAGAAAAATAAATGATAGTGCAAAAAAATTATAACAGATATCAGAAAATATAACAAATGAAAATGGAACAGATTTATGAAAATGGAACAGAAATGAAAAGTGACTGGGCCGGGATGACCGGGCGGAAGTCCCACGGGATAACCGGCCGGTAGACCGGTGGGATGACCGGCCGGTCGTCCTCCCCTTCCCCTTCAGTGAAGCTAATTTCTGAAGCTCATGTTTGAACCAAATATGAAGATGAACTGGCATCAAAATCTCACCTGTAAATTATGGAAGTGGAGAAGGAGGACCTAACCAGATGGTGGATATCTTCTATTTGTCTAATTTAATTCTGTGATGTAACTGGAGAAGGTGCTTCCGAGAAGGTGAAGTTGGTGCAGTAAATAGAAGGAGATTCAGATTTAATAGGAAGGGTGAGGTTCATATAATTGTAGGAATTTTTTTTTTTTTTTTTACTTTTTATTTGTTAAGTATAATATTATTACTTTTTTCAAATCAATATCACATGCGTCCTCTGCTTTTTCTTTCCCTCACTGTTAGAACATAGCTATTATATAATAGGGAGTATATATTAAGTAAGTGAAATTACGATCTTACCCTTTGTATTTTGTTTTATATCATCACTTCTCATTTAAGTCCAGGGGCATAATGGTCATTTCATATGTCAATTCCTACAATTATATGAGCTCTTCGTGGACAATAATAGAGTGCATTTCTGTTACACATCTGTACTAAATTACAAAAAATGTAATAAATGAAAAATAAATTGATAATATTTTGTAAGATTTATATTATGATTTGTATTTTAAAATATGAAAGTTAGTATATTTATCCCTTCTTTATTAATATGTATTTTCAAAAGTTGTTGACTTTAACAAAATGTTAGAAAAAATTAAAAACGTATTTTATAAATGAATTGATAGAAAAATTAATTGGCAGAAAAAATTGACATCGGTTTATTTTAAAATGAAAAAATTATTTCGAAATCACAATTATTCAAAAAAATTACTTAAAAAAATAATTGACAAAAAAAATCAATGTTTAATTTCAGTATTTTAAAAATAGTTTGGTTATTATTGTTGATAAAAAAAATAGATATCGATATCGATATATGAGTTGTGTGTTTGATGATAAATTATTGATTGAATTAAGTTTTGAAAATTACTTTCAAAACACATCACCAAACAAATTTTCACCTTTCACATGTCACATCAAACTTTCAAAACATAATTCAAAATACATCTTCAAAACACAATTCAAAACTCTATTTAAAAATCATAACCAAACAAATTTTCTACACTCAAATCATAATTCTACAACCCATAAACTCAAAATACAATTCATACTCTCAAATCACATTTACAAAACACAACCAAACGCAGGCTAAATTTGTCTTTCTTGGGTTAATAAAAATCCATGTGGTATAATTCCAAAGGGAATGGTTGCCTTATGCATATGATTTTTTGCTTCTTTGTTTTCTATAATTTTTTTTTTTAAAAAAAAAAAATTCTATTAGTAGCCATGCCTGTGAGCTTTATATCTTAATAAATACTACTCAATAATCATTTTTGGCACTTCAATTTCCCGTGGGATTGAATTGTGGAGGTGTTAATACGACCTTTTTCTTTTCTTTTCTTTTCTTTTCTTTTCTTTTTCCCCTCTCCTGTAGGAACATTACTTAAGATTGGCATAGTTATGCTTATGTTGCTTTTTAAAAGATATATTTATGAAAATGTCTATGTTACGGATGTGTTGTATAATCTTCGTAAGTGTGTTTGGATCGTGGATTTTGATAGGATTATGAAAAGATAGAGGAAAAGAATGAGTGAAATGTGAATGGAATATAAACTAAATTATTTCTCTATTTTTCTTTCCCTTTCAAAATCTCTATCCAAATTCATGATTCAAACACAGCGTTAACATTAAAAGAAAGTATGAATGCAATTCCAAGCCTCATAAAATATTCAGATGAATGTTATCTTTTGTTGTCTATTTTGACATATGTAAGTCATGAGTATTGCACTTTAATTCCATTTGTTGAACAAAAGTATTTCAAGTAACTCATAATGCTTTGAGTTTTATAGGTGAATGAAATTGTTATTCAAGCCTCTCCATCATGGTATGTGCAAGATTTGGGTATAAACTGGTCACCAACACTATGACGCTCTAATTTTGACTATTCAAGCCTCTCCATCATGGTATGTACAACATTAGTTCTATGTGACACATCAATAGTGTACCACACTTTAAAGTAGGTGGTCCTTCTAATAAAATTTTATGTTTTCTCCAAATGACAGGTGTTTAAGACAATTTCAGTCTCATATTCAAGTTTGGAAAGTCTCGAATCTCTTGTTCTATAAGGTTTCACTTTAATTTTTCTTTTTATTTTTTGAGATTACAGAGTACTGGTTGCTGTGCATTGTTTATTATTTATTTTAAATTTATTTTTTTGGTATTACAGAGCACTAGCTGATGTGCATTGTTTGTTATTTAATTTTGAATTCTATTTTCTAGATTGCATAGCACTAACTGGTGTGTTTCATTTGGTGTTTAGTAAATTTTTTTTATTTATTGTAAAGTATTGATATATGTACAATAGCTTTGGTTGGTATTATTTGGTAACGAATGAATAATAAAAATGGAATATTTTTTATTAAACAACAAATATATATACCTGTGCCTAGGGGTTGCTATTTTTAATTGAGTTCTGTAGCATGTGTGATACTAAGAAAATTATTGGAAGTGTTTTAAAAACAACGTATATACCCATGCTTAGGGGTTGTTATTTCTCAATGTCTTAGTTTTTGGTATGTTTTTCGATAAATTACATTTGTATTCAACTACATTTTGATCTCAATAATTACTTACATCGTGCCTTTAGGGACGAGCATACCTCTTATTCTTTCATTTTTCCACTTCTCCTCTCATTTTGAAAATCATTTAACACTAAGGTAAATGATGGGAAGTGAGCATTGTTTTCAGGATTGCAAAAAGTCCTAAATTTATGGAAACTTTGACATATAATTAAGATTGCAAAATTAATACTTTTTAATAACTTGCTATTTCATGTAATGAATTCTTTTTCCTTATTTTTGTTTGTTTGTTTGTTTGTGTAGTATTAGATAATTTGATAAGCATGAAGGGATTGAATTTGCTTGAAATCAAGTAAAACTTCATGATTTCTAGGAAAGCCCTGAAGATCTAAAGAGGTATTATCAAATTCATCTGCTGAAGACCTTGACTAGATTAAGTTGCTTTTGTTTATTAAACTCTATCTTTCATTATGTATGTGTTTGGGTTTCTCTTTCTTTTTTTGGGTTTGTGTTTTGTTTCTTTTCTTTTTTTTTTTGTGTGTGTTTTTTTGTTTTTTGTGTTTTTTGTGTTTTTTTTTTCCCGTGCATTGTTGCCAATAAAATCTCACGTTGTTGTGTTCAAAATACCACTTGAAATTTTGTTGAATGCTTCTTGAGGACTTTATCTACAAATTAGTTTGGCCCCTCTTTATCTCCTCATTTCTCTCTAAACTTGAGAATTTCATTCTGGGTATTTTATCTATTTTAGTACAGTAAAGCTCTTTTATTTTGTATCTTTGTGCATATACATATTCTGTAAAATGCCTTAATTAAAATAGTTTATTTTCTTTTGGTTAAACCAGTTACTTATATAATTCAACTTTTTTGTTGGTCAAATAGTGAGTGAATCTATCATAACAAGCCAAGTAAATGATTAAACAACATTTCCTATAGAGAATTTCATCAACAGTGCGTGAATGCTCTAATTGTTTGTAATGTCTTTGTTATGATAGAATCATATAAGATATTAAATTACGATAGATTCAATCACTATTTGGGGGAAAAATGTAGATTCACTTACCTTTCCTATAAAGAGTTTGATTAACAGTGCTTGAATGCTCTAAGTGCTGATAATGTCAATGTTATGACAGAATCAAATAAGATATTAAATTATGATATATTCACTCACTATTTAGGGGAAAAATGCAGATTCACTCACAGTACTTGGTCTGTTATGATATCTTTTTTTAAATTGTGAATGATACCTACCTTGGATATTTGGTTTTTCATACTTATTATCGGAATGACCAAGAAACTGATATATATATATATATATGATGGACACACACAGATGGACATGAGTGATGACCCATTACTACTGATTGTCCTATATATGATACAAAGGACTCCTAGATTGGGGACACACTAATAGACCTTCTTGAGGTTTCTGTACCTTTACCATTCTGTGTCAATAAATCAAATTTTTTTAATGTTTTTTAATTTCCCAACAGTGGCTTCAAGACCCATCGTTCAACACCAAAACAGAGGTATTTTACATTGTCTCTTGAATTTCCCCTTCTCTGCTCTTGATTGCTGTTGTTGGTTGATTATGTTGTTTGGATTTGTTGGTTGATAATATTTTGTATAACTTTTAAGATTTCATGTACAGCACACAGTGCTTCCCTTTTGCAGGCTTTTTTTAGTATTGTTGCACTTCTATATAGAGTGGTAAACAGTGAGTAACACAGAAATTGATCATAGTAGTGACTGATGCTGGTGAATATGGGTTTGTTTGCCTTTGTAGGAATCTAATTGTTGTTTGCTACTCTACTATTGCTGCTGCTGAAATAGCAAGCTAGGGCAGTGGTAGTTTGTTCCTTCTGTGGAATGTTCTGTTAGCTGTTTAGATGTTATGTGGTGTGAAACGTAAACATGGGCTGGTTTGGAATTTTACCTTATGGAGAGTTTTAAAAAAAAAAATGAGAAAGAAAGAGTCGGCTGGTAGAGTTAGAACAAGGGGAAGGGGGGAAATGAGGACATAGAGAGTTAAACAGGATAAAAAAGTAGTGTATAATGAGTGAGTAAGATAGGGTGAGGTAACATGTGAGAATATGGTTTTGTTTTCGGCTGAAGCTAATTTTGATGCTTTATGTTGGCTGTTACAATAGTGTAACCTTATGTTGATGATATTTACGAGTTCTATCTGTGTTGCTATGCTCGTGGGTCCTTTAAAAGTGGGCTGCTGCAGTCCTCAATAGGGCTGTGTTGGTATTGGTAAAATTTTGGTTTGTGTGCACTTCCATGTTCAAAATCCAATAGTTCCTCAAGTTGATATGGCTGCTTTCAAACCATTCATACTAGCTGAATAGGTGCTTCAACCACATAGGAGGCTCAGGAAGATGGTTTGGGTTTAGAAGATTTTTGAAGACTATGCAAGATCGAAGACATGTAGCTTTCTTTTGACACTATGGCTGTGCTCTCTTTTTTTTTTTTTTCTTCTTTTTTCCTTTTTTTTTTAAAATATTTGGGTTTGTTAAGTAGGTTTATGGTTTAGAGGTATTTGTTCTTATATAGGTAGGTTTTGAAGGAATGATCCCCAGCTGCTTTTGCCGGTGCATAAAATTCATTTTATGGTGGTAGCAGCTGGGCGATTTTTGTTTTGGAGTTTGGGATTGGGTATTGTTTAAAGGGATGTATCCTCCTTGGTTACGAACCAAACCATGTACACACAAAAAATATAGCGATCCCGGGTTTACCCTTGTTATACCGTGATCCGGACATGTGTCCGTGGATGTTGGTAGTGGTTATTATCGTGTTTACATCCTCTTTGCTTTGTATTTGAGTTATAGGATGTGTTGGACGGATTTGTTTCAGGTTGGTTGAGTTTAGAAGCCAAAACTAGTTGCCCAGATTTTGGCCTGTCCGCTCGAGCGGAGGTGTTGGCGCTCGAGCGGGGAATACACCCATCCAGTATTTCCTGTGCAGTGTTGTACGCTCGAGCGTGGGATTGGCTGCTCGAGCGGGGTTGTGTGAGTGCCGCTCGAGCGGGGAGTTGGGAGCTCGAGCGGAGGCCTGGTTCTGCGAAAGTGCTGGGCGAGTGCATTCTGCGCTCGAGCGGGAGGGTGGCCGCTCGAGCGGAAGTCTGTGAGTGGACGCTCGAGCGGAGTGTTTTACGCTCGAGCGGAAGACTGGGTTTAAGTTTCGAAGTTGTGACTTTTCAAATCACTTTTTCACTTTCTCTTCTCTCTCTTACTTTTCCAAAATCACCATTGTTGAGCCTCTCACTCTAGACTCTACCTTCTCTCTAGGTTTTGATCTAGTAGGAGTGATTTACTCACCTTTGGCCTTTACAAAAAAGTTATTGATCGTCGAGGGCTTCATTTTAATCTGAAAATCTCGGGTTTTGGAGCACGTTGGGTTTTGTCGTCTTCTCCTTTTGGACTCCGAATTTGAGGTAGGGATATCCTACTCCTCTCTATGGGTTTTGTCTTTAAATTTTGGTAATTTGAGATGTTGGGCTTGGTTTGGTAATTTTATGAAAGTTTGGGGTTTTATTCATAACAAACCTAGATGCATGTTTGGCATAGAAAAATGGAATTAATGTTGAATCATTGATGAAAATGGGACCTAAGGGTTGAAATGTTAATTATGGGAATTGACCTAATTACATTGTTTAATTAATTGGGATAATTAATTGAGAGGAATGAAGAAATGAAATGTCGATTGAATATCCATTGTGCATTTATTTTCTGTTTAGAAATAACTGCTTTGGGCTATCGGTAGAGGATAGTCGTGATTGTTGTAGACAATGCTTGATGATTAAGTAAACTGAAACTAATCAATGGAATGTGTCATGGAACTTGACGGTTGATTAACTACATTAATTATATGTATTGTGTGATTGTATATAGAACCTTTGTGTTTGTATACGCTATGTGTAGAGGAGGAGATAGGGGATGTACTCCGCGGTTTAGGGGAAGATAGGGGATGTACCTCTAAACCGGATAGGTATTGGGAGGAGATAGGGGATGAACTCCGTAGACAGAGCTCATATGCTTGTCTAGAGAAGTGAAGATAGAGCTCATATGCTTATCTTTGTGAAGTGTGGATACAGCTTGTATGCTTATCTGTGGATATTGTTGATATACATATCTGTTGAGAATGTGGATATAGCTTTTATGCTTATCTGAATGTGAGATATAGTTTTTATACATATCTGTGGAAATGATGATAGAGCTAGCATGCTTATCTGTTGAAAAAGGGAAAATGAAAAGTAAATGGGACTTGTAAGTCGTTGACATAAATATGTAATTTATGTGATTGTATCAGTGTTGACCAACTATCAATTGCTAATGTTTTAGTCATTGTCCATGGTTGGTTTAGTGTATTTCTACTGGGCTGTGGCTCACCCTATATGGGAATATCATTTTCAGGTACAGGAAGCATGCCACCTCCAAGGACATAGCTGGGAGGCTAGCGGCGGGCATAGTTTTGTCGTTTTACTTTTGATGTATTATATGTAACTTCAAGCCAAGGGCTTAATGTGTAAACGAGTTAGAACTCTTTGTTGTAACCAAGTGTTAACTTGGAAAGCTGTAAGCCCGTAGGGCATTTTGTTATGAGGTTAACATGTAATATTTAATTAACGGAACTCTAATGAATATAAGAGTGTGGTTAATTTATGTGTAAATGCATGGCTTATCTGATGGGTTTATTGTTATTATTTTGAGGGCGTCACAAAAAATGTATAATAATCTTGCATGGGTGATTTAAGGACAGTTCAAACCTTAAAAGACAATCAATTAGATGTTTAAATTACAAGATTATTTCTCTATAAATTATTACAGAGAATGATATGATTGGTGGTTGGCATTTGAAAGGGTAAGATGAAAGTAGCAAGGATATAGAGAAGAGGAGATTGAGAGATTACAAATATGACAGTTGAAATGTTTGCATAGAAGAAGGCAAAGGGTGAGGTGAGAGATGGACACACACAGATGGACATGAGTGATGACCCATCACTACTGATTGTCCTATATATGATGCAAAGGACTCCTATATTGGGGACACACTAATAGACTTTCTTGAGGTTTCTTTAGCTTTACCATTCTATGTCAATAACTCATTTTTTTTTAATATTTTTTAATTTTCCAACAGTGGCTTCAAGACCCATCGTTCAACACTAAAACAAAGGTATTTTATATTGTCTCTTGAATTTCCCTTTATCTGCTCTTGATCGCTGTTGTTGGTTGATTATGTCGTTTGGATTTGATGTTTGAATTCTGAATCCTGAAGGATTTGTTGGTTAATAATATTTTGTATTACTTTTAAGATTTCATATACAGCACACAGTGCTTCCCTTTTGCAATAGTCAGCCTTCTATTTGACATATAATTTTATAGAGATATGTTCAATTTTGGAGTTAATAATAATGTATTTTAGAGTTGAGCCCATCTCAATCTCAATTAAACAGTGGGCGTTTTATTTCTAGGCTTTTTAAAATAGGTTTTTGTTTTCAGGCTTCTTTTTTTCTCCTTCCTTGAAAGTTTAAACATTAAGTTTGGATGTGCTTTGATTGTTGAAAAACTTTGTTCTTTACCTGCTCGCAAAACTTTTTGCTTTATTGTTGACTGTAAATGAAAGAACAGAATAGTAACTTAAAGATCGCATAAACACGGAATTAAACTAAAATAAAACTATTTGGGCGATAATTGAATTTCATTTGAAAACTCGCCTCTGTTCTTATAAAGTTTAACTTCAAATCCCTTCATTTGATTGGAAACTCCCACAGCTTCTGTAAACTTAGATAGATATTTTTGAGTTTGTTTTATAGTAGGTCACCAAAGCTCAACAATGGTTGTTTACCTATGCCATTTTATTGGTATAGAAACAGGGATTTTCAGGTTGAAGGCATAATTTCATGTTTATAATTGACCCAAAGCTCAACAATGGCTGTTTGCCTATGCCATTTTCTTGGTGTAGAAACAGGAATTTTCAGGTTGAAAGCATAATTTCATCTCTATAATTGATAATTTATTTTTAAGACAGGAAGGGTTGGAATTACAATTATATTTTAATCCCAACATTATTTACACCGTCCTTTCAGGCACGAGCATACGCTAGTATATATATATATATATATATATGAGAAATTTTAATCAAATCTCTAAATGTGATTGAGGCCTTGTTTGGAAACATACTATTTTAGTAACTTTTCAGCTTTTTGGCTAAAATATAAGGTAAAAAAATTAGTATGTTTGGGTCGACTTTTTTACTTTTTACGAAAAGATGTGCAAAAAGTATAGAGAAAAGAAAATCTTTGACTTTTTGATATAGGTTATAGGTTTTTTGACTTTTTGAGTAACTTTTTGACTTTTTGACTAAAATGTTAACTTGTCAAACGAGGCCTGAGTACTTAATATCGCAACGATTCCTTCAACATCCACAAGTTTTTTTACCAACTAACACATCCATCAATGTGGTCTTACCAACCCCACTAACACCCATTAAAACTACAAGAACTAGCATATCACCAGTGCTATGCATGGATTGTGTTTACAATTATCTATATATGTGAGTTGCGATTTTTAATTTTTTTTTTTTAAATGCCTTCTTTTTTTCCTTTTTATATTACATTAAGCCGTTTTGGGAAGAGCACAAAAACGCTTGCGTTTTTGTTGCTATGGAAAAAAGCTGGGCCAACTAAAAAAGCAATTGTTGCATTTGGGATGTGCTAAAAATGTTGCCTTGTCAAATTACGTAAATGCCCTCTATGTTAACAAATTATGTAGAATTCCAAAGTTTGGCAACGTTATTTTGGTCATTTTACTTTGATTTGATGCAATAAACAAATATTAACTAAAAAGTCAAAAGCTAGCTTTTTATCAACTTCCCAAATCATTTTCTAAAAAAGCCAAAAAGCTTAGTAAAAAGCTAAAAGCCAACTTTTTACCAACTTCTCAAAACACCCCTAAAGTTTAATATTTTGATAATAATTATATGTGTTGGAGTTTTCAAGGAATTAAATGTCTTTTTTTTTTAATTATATTATATTAAAGTTTAATATTTTGATAATAATCATATGTGTTGGACTTTTCAAGAATTTTTTTTTTATACTTGTTCTTAATACATTAAAGTGTTATTATGAGGGATAATAATCATAGGTGTTGGGACTTTTCAAGGAATTCATATGTGTTGGATTTCAAAGAAATTTTTTTCTGTTTGTTCTTAATGCATTAAAGTATTATTATGAGGGTAAGACTTGGGGGTTAGGAGAAGTTAATAAATGCTAAGGTTTTTTTTTTTTTAAAATCAAAAAATCAAGAAATTTAGATTGGGAGAGTGGAGCTCCCACAAGGCTTGAGGTTAAAAATCTCCTTTTGCTTAATATATAGTATCTATATATGTGAATTGCGATTTTTAATCTTAATTTTTTTTTAAATGCCTTTTTTTCCCCTTTTTTATATTATATTAAGCCGTTTTGGGAAGAGCACAAAAACGCTAGCGTTTTTGTTGCTATAGAAAAAAGCTGAGCCAACTAAAAAAGCAATTGTTGCATTTGGGATGTGCTAAAAACGTTGCCTTGTCAAATTACGTAAATACCCTCTATGTTAACAAATTATGTAGAATTCCAAAGTTTGGCAAGGTTGTTTTGGTCATTTTACTTTGATTTGATGCAATAAACAAATATTAACTAAAAAAGTCAAAAACTAGCTTTTTACCAACTTCACAAATCATTTTTTAAAAAAGCCAAAAAGCTTAGTAAAAAGCTAAAAGCCAGCTTTTTACCAACTTCTAAAAACACCCCTAAAGTTTAATATTTTGATAATAATTATATGTGCTAGAGTTTTTAAGGAATTAAATGTTTTTTTTAATTATATTATATTAAAGTTTAATATTTTGATAATAATCATATGTGTTGGACTTTTCAAGAATTTTTTTTTTACGCTTGTTCTTAATACATTAAAGTGTTATTATGAGGGATAATAATCATATGTGTTGGGACTTTTCAAGGAATTCATATGTGTTGGATTTCAAAGAATTTTTTTTTTTGCTTGTTCTTAATGCATTAAAGTGTTATTATGAGGGTAAGACTTGGGGGTTGGGAGAAGTTAATAAATGCTAAGGTTTTTTTTTTTTTAAATCAAAAAATCAAGAAATTTAGATTGGGAGATTGGAGCTCCCACAAGGATTGGGGTTAACAACCCCCTTTTGCTTAATATATAGTATAGATTCCAAACCTAAAAGCATTGCTCACGTTGTTTAAAAGTTCTAATTGGTCATCAACAATGCCTTGAGCATTCATTTCCTAGAAACGTGTCAACAAATTCAGTATGTCCAAAGTAAGTATAAGACTCAGAAGTTTATCACTCAAAAGTTCAAACAAACACTATATTACTTGACTAATCCATAGAACTCAAAGATACCTATGCATATCAACTGCATATTTGATTATTCATACAAAGTAATCAATTGGTTGATGTTTGATTTTAGGAATATAACGAGAGGAATGGTTTAGTAGAGGGACGGTTTAGGGGTGATGACGTGGGTGGATTGATAATGCTGATTTGAGAAAAGTAAGTTTAATTTGTAAATATGAAATTGAAATTTCATTTGTAATTGTTATTTTTGCTCTTTTAATATTTATTTATTTATTTATTTGGATTAATGCTTTGTTTGATAATGACAATAAAGTTTTACTTTGCAATTGTTGGAAAAAAGGATTAATATAGGCATATTTTTGAGCCCTAATTTGAGTGGGCCCAAACAACGTTTGGGGTAGGTCCGAAGAGGTGACGTGTTCCTTGCCGCGTGGCAAGTCACACGGTGAAGACGGAACATCAAAACCATTTATGAGTGAATGGAAAATTGACGTCGTTTTCGAGTCTAACATTAATTTTTTAGATAAAATTCATTTGAATTTTTTCAATAAAAATTGTTGTAGGAATTTCATTAAATTCTAAATTCAAATTTTGAATTCCTAAGTGGTTTCCTAAAATTTGTAATTGTGAGAATTTAATTTAATTTTAAATTCAAATTTTAGGTTCCTAAAAAGTTTCCTAAAGTTTGTACCTCATCATTTATTTATTTATTTAACTATTTCAATAGTTTAATATATATATATATATATTAAATTTTATTCGAACAGATCCATCATTAAATTGGTGAATGTCTTGGATATCTTGTATTGTGGATTGTTGTTGATTATGTTTGTAATTTTCATTAACAGTAATCCATTGATCAGGTAGATCTATATTTTTTCCAATTCAATTCATGACCATTGGAAACATTTAACTGCTTTTTATTACACAATTAAAAACCATGGTTTAGTCATATCTGCTCCTAAGATTAAGTTATTCCAAACTAAGGTTCGATTTTTAGGTTACAATATTCATCATAATACTATTCTCCCCATTAGTCGCTCCATCGAGTTTGCGTCTAAATTTCCTGATGAAATTCTGGATAAAACCCAATTACAGCGATTCTTAGGATCTCTTAATTACATTGCTGAATTTTATAAAGACCTTAAGAAAGTCCGTCAACCTCTGTTTGATAGGTTAAAAAATAATCCTCCTCCTTGGTCTTCTGCTCATACTGCTATTGTTAAACAAGTCAAACAATATGTTAAAACTCTTTCTTGTCTTGGTATTCCTACTGAGCATTCCTTCAAAATTATTCAAACTGATGCTTCTGATATTGGTTATGGTGGCATTCTTCTTCAGAAAGTCACTCCTCAATCATCTGAACAACTTGTTCGTTATCATTCTGGTGTCTGTAATAAAGCACAATTAAATTATAGTACTATTAAAAAAGAAATTTTATCTCTTGTTTTATGTATTCAAAAATTTCAAGATGATATTTTAAATCAAAAATTTTTACTTCGTGTTGACTGCAAATCTGCTAAATATGTTTTGGAAAAAGATGTTCAAAATCTTGCTAGTAAGCAAATTTTTGCTCGTTGGCAATCTATTTTGAGTATTTTTGATTTTGACATTACCTATATCCCTAGTTGCCAAAATTCCCTTCCTGATTTTCTTACCCGGGAATTTTTACTGGGGGGTAAGGGATGAGTGCTACTCCACAAATTGCCTATATTAAAACCCAAATTACCCATTACCAAACCCTGATTCACCAAGTTACTTTCCGAATCCAACGCCTCCAATTAGCCAGAAAAACTACTAAAAGAGCCCAATACATCAATTTCCATCAAATTCAAGCTCGTCGCACTTTACTCACTGAATACATTAGTCATTTGAACTATTACCAGAATTATTTAGATCTTCTTTCTAGTTGCTAATCCTTGTTTCTTGATTCCACAGATGTCTCACCCAAGGCCTTCTTCCAAGGCTTTGGTCCCATCCTCCAGTAAACCTAATCAACTTTTTGTTCCTCCTCCTTTGGAATCAATCACCCAATCCCACTTTCTTGAGATGGTTAATCGTTACCAAATTCTTGGTAACATTTGTCGACCTAATTACTCATCTGCTTTGGCTAAAGATCCCTTTGCTTCTAGCCAATCAGTTTCAGTTACTCCACTTCCAGTTAATCCAATCAAATCATCCCGATCTGAGTACACCAAATCACATATTACTAATCTGTTCTACAAAGAACCAAGTCACCCCAAGAGTCAAACCATTCATGAAATTGCTCAATCTTATTTTGGCTCTGGATGCCATTTCATCCTTTCCCATCCAGAGAAAACACTCTCCTATTACAAAGATATTTTGATTCATCATCAATCCATTCTGATTAAGCCAATTCAGGATCGAACTTATTCCTATAAGATCCTGTATCATTCAATCTACATTCACAACATTGTTTCCTTAGCTGAATGGGGTCCTCCCTATCAACTTCGAGATTTACCTGGTCACTCCATTCAGTATAATTACCATGATTATGTTGATGCCTGGTTCAAGATTTTCTTATACCAAAATGAAACCTTCAGCCATTCTTGGTTTATTTCATTTGATCAAAAATTCAAATCTGAGTTACCTTTCTGGTTTCTCCGATGGTGGACTCATTATGGTGCCATTTCAGATATTCTCCCTGATGGTTTTAATGAGCTAATTCATTATTTTGCTTCTGTTTACCCATTCACCACTCACCAAAGACAATTTCCACTATTGTTAATATTTATATCCAAATATAAAATCCCTTGGATATTCAAATGGCATTATGGACTTGATGATAAAATAGTCATCCGCCAGCATTCAGTCAAATGGTGGGCTAAGTTCAATTTGCCCCGCATATTTGAAATTGTTCAAGAAGAATTCTCATCTGATCAATGTGCTCCAACTCTTGCACTTGCTAAAGCCCAGCAGAACCCAACTGCTGCAATCAGCCAAGGAAGTCAGCCCAGTCTTCCTCCAATCAATCTTGGAAGCCCCTCATCCAGTGGCTCCAAGCCCAAATCCAAAACAACCCAGTCTATTCAAACAAAATCCAAGGCTAAGTCCAAAGTTCCTATTGCTCCGGCCCAGCCCAAGGATCATTCACGGCCCAAGCCAAAATCCAAATCAAAGGCTCAGTCCAAGCCCATTTCATCTCCTGATCAGCCCAAAGTCAAAGCTAAAGGCAAATTCAAATTATCTAAAGATGAAGTGCTTCAGCTCGTTCAACAAATTATGGATCAAAGTGAGGCCCATTCATCCAGTTCAGAAGGAGGTTCAAAACATTCCCACTCTTCTGAAGGATCCACCAATCAATATTCTGGTTCAGAGTTTCAAGATGCTCAGGATCCGTTTAATTAATCAACATAGGATTCCCTATAAATACAAATTAGCTTCAATCAATACTCTTTTGAGAAAAGCTGTCAATTTGTATTTATATTGATTCCTTTATTCACATGCTCTACCGAAAGTGATGAATAGTAAAAGTTACTGTTCACTTTTGCTGTTCACCGTCACTATTCACCCAATCAACTTTTGTTAAAAGCTGCTTCAACTGTTCAATCAATCAGCCGAAAGCAACCGACAGCTCTGCTCAGTCTCCAATGCTGCCAGCTGCCTTCTGCCAACTCACATGTTGTATAGTTAATTTATTTTCTATATATTGTAATCAATTGTATTCATTCAAAAAAGCTTCAATTTTTCTTTCCATTTTGTTGTAAGAAAAACCAGAGTACTCTGAGTGACAATTAATCTTTCCCTTGTACCAATTAAAGATCCTTGCAGTTGTAGTTGCAGTTGCTAATTGTAATTGTAAGTTATTTTCTGTAATTTAAATTACAATGTTATATTTATTTTAAAATGATTTGCTGTAATTAGTGCATGCATTCCAATTCCTTTGATCAAATTATAATCATATTTGATTTTGTAATCCATGTTCTTCATTCTGTTTGCTGCTTCCGCCCTTTTGGTATCAGAGCCAAGTCATGTTGTATCCTGTTTCTAACTGCTTTGTTTCTTCCAATTAATCTATTCTGTTGTTTATTTAATTAATCTCGTTTTCAGTTTATCTTGATCACCCAAGAGATCGGTTTGTGTTTATCCACCTGGTTTCAGTCACCCACTTTCGTTCCCTGTCCAGAGTAAGTCCTTAGTGTTAGGCAGTGTAGGACATAGGGGTTCTTCCGAATAGGGTCTGTACTAAAACCATTTTGGTCTGTGATAACATGACAAGAATAGGGTATGTATTAAGATATCTTTAAACTGATTAATTAAACTGAACAATGAGTTGATTATTTAGAAGTAACTCATCAGTCAGTTCTAGGTCAACAATTTTGCCCTCAATACCAAATCCAGGATTAGTAATAAATGAAGAAGATATTGAAATACAAAATGATAAATTTGATGCAGGATGGAATATACCTAAATTACCAATCAAGGAAATTTATAAAACTACTTTATACAGAATGTTTTTAAGATTGCTCTGCATGTTAAAACTATTGAACAAGTTTATGCCTTAGAAAAGCCTCGACAAACCTGTCAATTATTTGATTCAAAATTAATCAAAAGACATTTAAATGATGGTTATAATTTCATGCATATTGGTTTAATCCAAGTCGGTCTTAATCCATTAACCATGGTAGGTAAAAATACCTCTGTTCTGTTATGTTTACGAGATGCTCGCTTTCTTGATTATAATGATAGTTTAATGGGTATGATGGAAACTGGTCTTCATAAAGGTCCAGTACATTTTAATTGCCTTCTTGATTTTACACTTAGTTTACGTGATCCACATATTTTAGATGCATTAACACTAAATATTCAATTACATGGTTCATTTACTAACATGAAAGAAAAAGTACATAATATTGCTTTAATATATCGTGTTCATTACAAATGTATGCAAACTAATTTAAATGTTCACGCTCTACACAAGAGTCCCAAAGACAAAACTCTATTAATCCAAAGCAGTAGTAACCCTGGAGAATCACATATTAATGTCCCCCAAATGATTGAATGGAAAAATATAGATCTACCTGATCAATGGATTACTGTTAATGAAAATTACAAACATAATCAACAACAATCCTCAATACAAGATATCCAAGACATTCACCAATTTAATGATGGATCTGTTCGAATAAAATTTAATCGTAGTCAATCCTCTAGACATAGTACTTCTAGTGTTCCAACTGACATTGAAACTAAAGATGAAATATTTAATACTCCTTTATTTCGAAAAAATAGTAAAATCTATCTCGGTCAAAATAATCAACCTTCTACTAATAAGTTAAAAGGAATTGATAATACTACTTCCTCTCAGATCAGTAAACCTGTTTATTCTACACATACTCATCTACCTAAAGAAGAAAGTGCTTCTAATAATTCTCCTACTCAAACTGATTTTGAAGAATTTATACCACCTGTTAATCCTTAATTAATGACGATCAAAAAAGAATTTAAACCTGATCTAGATAAATTACTAATTGAGTTTAAATCCTTTAAAAATAAACCCCAACGACATGCTTATTATGCTAAATATAATTCTGCTCAAATGTCCAAAATTACTAGACAATGGTATGATTTTATGGTTGAATATGGTTTTGAATTACCTCTATTAGAATATGTTGACAAATATTATAAAAAGATTAATACAATCACAAAACATAAATGGAAAACTTCTGACACTACTTCTGTTAGTTCTAGTCATCCTCCTTTAGAAAAAATAATCCTTACCCAACAAGGTTCTGAAATCCCTGCTTCTCCTTTCAAATTACCTGGTAATGATAATGAGATTAAAAACGTTATTGAACAAAATAACTATACTAATCAATGTTTAAACACAATTGGTAAACAATTAGACAAAATAGAAACCAATTTAGAATCTGTTCAAACCACAGCTACTAAACAACCCTTAGATCCACCTTTGCTTAATCTACCCAGTAATCGTTCCAAACGAACTAGTTTAGTTACCAATGATCAATCTACTGTTAAAGCTATTGAAAAATTATTTACTAAATTATCTACCTCTGATAATGTTTCACCATCTAAAGATAAAGGTCTCACTGTTTTGAATCAACAAACTATTATTGAACCTATTTCTACCCAATCTGACACTGAAACTACTGATAATGAGCTCAATCAATTAGTCCAACTATTTCAAACTTCTAATCTAAATAAAATTCATTATCCCAAAGTTAATCCACACACTACTAAAAATTGGTATTCTCGACCTACTCCTGTTGATCTTCAATTTGAAGAACATAATCTTAATAATTAATTTTCTGTCTCTGCCAAAAAATTATACGAATGGAATACTGATGGTCTTAGTGAAGATCAAATCCTCCAAAAATTAAATCATCTCTCTATGGTTGCTAATAGCTATCTTAGTAATTATCCCCATTATACTCAACCTGAAATTGTTACATTAATTACTTCTGGTTTCACTGGTATGCTCAAATCTTGGTGGGAAAAATATTTAACCGAAGAACAAAGAGAATCTGTCACTTACGCTAATCAAACCGATGATAATGGTCTACCTATTTTTGATGAAAACATTGGATGTTGCCACCCTGATGATATTAATGCCTTAATTTATACAATTGTTCGACATTTTATTGGTACCCTAACTAATATTTATTCTCGCATACATGATTAACTTAGTAATCTTACCTGTCCTACCTTAAGTGATTTTAGATGGTATAAAGATGTAGTTACCTCTAGAGTTATGTTAAGAGAAGACTGTACTAAATCATTTTGGAAAGAAAAATTTATTAATGGATTACCTAGTTTATTTGCTCACAAAATTAGAGATGTCCTTAGTCAACCTACTGGCGTTATTGAATATGATAATTTAACCTATGGCGATATAATTAGCACTATCCAAAAAGAAGGATTAAAAATGTGTATTGATCTTAAGCTTAGTCAAAAAGCCACTAAAGACAAACACAAAGCTAAATATGAATTAGGAAATTTCTGTGAACAATATGGTTTACCTCATGTCACACCCTCTCGTAAGAAATCACATAAATATTCTAAGCATAAAAATAAATCCAAATATTCTAATAAATACAAAAAGAATTATTCACCTTCTAAATCCACTGATAAATTTTATACTAAACCCAAAAAGAAATATTACAAGAAATCACATCCAAAATCTAAATCCACTAAAGATATAACCTGTTATAACTGTGGTCAAAAAGGTCATTATTCTAATAAATGTAAAGAGAAACAAAAATTAAAAAATAAAATTAATCAATTACAAATAAGTGATGACTCTAAACAACAAATATTTGAAATCTTTCAATTAAATCAATCTGTTAGTGATTCCTCTTCTGATAATCCTAACACGTCCTCTACTAATTATTCCACCAATACTGCTTCTGATAATGATAAAATAACATTAGGATGCAATGATGTCTGCTGTAAACCAGTAAAACAAATTACTGTTCTAACAAAATCAAATCAAGAAGAATCTGCATTAATAGAATTAATTAGCAAATTGGATGATCCTAGTTTAAAACAAAAATACATGGAAAAATTAAAATCTTTATTAATTCATTCCGATAATAAGCCTAAGTTTAATAAACCTATTGTTAGTTTATCCAAAACTTTAGAATGGTTCAAAAATAAAAATAAAGAAGTCGCACTCCAAGATTTACAATCTGAAATCAACCAAATTAAACAAACTATCCGAGATTTACAGAATAAAGACAAAAAATTAGAAGATGAAACCATTTCTCTAAAACTTAATCAAAGTTTTGATAATTTCCAACCTAACCAGAATACCTCCCCACACGAATCTGAACATAATTCTGATTCTGATCATACTAATCCTGATAAACTCTTATTTGATAATCAATCTCAATCTAATAATCTTGAAGACAAACGATTGAATCTAATCAATAAAATCTATATGCAAAAATGGTATTCACCAATTAAAATTATTGTCAATAATTTTGAATTAGAATTAGTCGCTTTAATTGATACTGGTGCTGATTTAAATTGCATTCAAGAAGGTTTGCTCCCTACTAAATATTATAAAAAATGTCATGAAAACTTAACTTCTGCTAATGGTAGTCAAATGTATATCCAATATAAATTGCCTAAAGTACATGTCTGTCAAGATAATGTCTGTTTCAAAACCTCATTTGTTTTAGTTAAAAACATGACTGATAAAATTATTTTAGGAACTCCATTTATACATTTACTCTATCCATTTACTACATCTGCTACAGGCATTACTACTCATGTTTTAGGTCAACCTGTTACTTTTAAATTTTTATTTCCACCAGAAATGCTAGAATTAAAACTATTAAAAGACTGTTCTATTTCTCATGCTATTAATCGCTTAACCAGACAAATTAATTTTCTTAAAGAAGAAATTAATTACAAGCGAATTGATCAAAAATTAACTGATCCAATTATTGTTTCCCAGATTAATGATTTTAAATTAAAATTAGAATCAACTGTCTGTTCAACTTTACCTACTGCATTTTGGCATAGGAAAAAACATGTAGTTACTTTACCATATATTAAGAATTTTGATGAACGACAAATTCCTACTAAATCTAGACCTATTCAAATGAATCATGAATTACTTGAAATGTGCAAAAAAAAAAATAAATGAACTATTAAGAAATCGGATTATTAGTCCTAGTAAATCTCCATGGTCTTGCCTTGCTTTTTATGTCAATAAAAATGCTGAATTGGAACGAGGTGTTCCTCGCTTAGTTATCAATTATAAACCATTAAATGCTGTTCTAGAATGGATTCGCTATCCTATTCCCAATAAAAAAGATTTAATCAAACGACTTAGTCAAGCTGTTATTTTTAGTAAATTTGATCTAAAAAGTGATTTTTGGCAAATTCAAATTCACTCAAAAGACAAATATAAAACTACTTTTAATACACCCTTTGGTCAATATGAATGGAATGTCATGCCATTTGGATTAAAAAATGTCATAGTGAATTTCAACATATTATGAATGATATATTCAACCCATTTAGTCATTTTTCAATTGTTTACATTGATGACATATTAATTTTTTCCAACTCAATTCATGACCATTGGAAACATTTAACTGCTTTTTATTACACAATTAAAAACCATGGTTTAGTCATATCTGCTCCTAAGATTAAGTTATTCCAAACTAAGGTTCGATTTTTAGGTTACAATATTCATCATAATACTATTCTCCCCATTAGTCGCTCCATTGAGTTTGCGTCTAAATTTCCTGATGAAATTCTGGATAAAACCCAATTACAGCGATTCTTAGGATCTCTTAATTACATTGTTGAATTTTATAAAGACCTTAGGAAAGTCTGTCAACCTCTGTTTGATAGGTTAAAAAATAATCCTCCTCCTTGGTCTTCTGCTCATACTGCTATTGTTAAACAAGTCAAACAATACGTTAAAACTCTTTCTTGTCTTGGTATTCCTACTGAGCATTCCTTCAAAATTATTCAAACTGATGCTTCTGATATTGGTTATGGTGGCATTCTTCTTCAGAAAGTCACTCCTCAATCATCTGAACAACTTGTTCGTTATCATTCTGGTGTCTGGAATAAAGCACAATTAAATTATAGTACTATTAAAAAAGAAATTTTATCTCTTGTTTTATGTATTCAAAAATTTCAAGATGATATTTTAAATCAAAATTTTTTACTTCGTGTTGACTGCAAATATGCTAAATATATTTTGGAAAAAGATGTTCAAAATCTTGCTAGTAAGCAAATTTTTGCTCGTTGGCAATCTATTTTGAGTATTTTTGATTTTGACATTACCTATATCCCTAGTTGCCAAAATTCCCTTCCTGATTTTCTTACCTGGGAATTTTTACAGGGGGGTAAGGGATGAGTGCTACTCCACAAATTGCCTATATTAAAACCCAAATTACCCATTACCAAACCCTGATTCACCAAGTTACTTTCCGAATCCAACGCCTCCAATTAGTCAGAAAAACTACTAAAAGAGCCCAATACATCAATTTCCATCAAATTCAAGCTCGTCGCACTTTACTCACTGAATACATTAGTCATTTGAACTATTACCAGAATTATTTAGATCTTCTTTCTGGTTGCTAATCCTTGTTTCTTGATTCCACATATGTCTCGCCCAAGGCCTTCTTCCAAGGCTTTGGTCCCATCCTCCAGTAAACCTAATCAACTTTTTGTTCCTCCTCCTTTGGAATCAATCACCCAATCCCACTTTCTTGAGATGGTTAATCGTTACCAAATTCTTGGTAACATTTGTCGACCTAATTACTCATCTGCTTTGGCTAAAGATCCCTTTGCTTCTAGCCAATCAGTTTCAGTTACTCCACTTCCAGTTAATCCAATCAAATCATCCCGATCTGAGTACACCAAATCACATATTACTAATCTGTTCTACAAAGAACCAAGTCACCCCAAGAGTCAAACCATTCATGAAATTGCTCAATCTTATTTTGGCTCTGGATGCCATTTCATCCTTTCCCATCCAGAGAAAACACTCTCCTATTACAAAAATATTTTGATTCATCATCAATCTATTCTGATTAAACAAATTCAGGATCGAACTTATTCCTATAAGATCCTGTATCATTCAATCTACATTCACAACATTGTTTCCTTAGCTGAATGGGGTCCTCCCTATCAACTTCGAGATTTATCTGGTCACTCCATTCAGTATAATTACCATGATTATGTTGATGCCTGATTCAAGATTTTCTTATACCAAAATGAAACCTTCAGCCATTCTTGGTTTATTTCATTTGATCAAAAATTCAAATCTGAGTTACCTTTCTGGTTTCTCCGATGGTGGACTCATTATGGTGCCATTTCAGATATTCTCCCTGATGGTCTTAATGAGCTAATTCATTATTTTGCTTCTGTTTACCCATTCACCACTCACCAAAGACAATTTCCACTATTGTTAATATTTATATCCAAATATAAAATCCCTTGGATATTCAAATGGCATTATGGACTTGATGATAAAATAGTCATCCGCCAGCATTCAGTCAAATGGTGGGCTAAGTTCAATTTGCCCCGCATATTTGAAATTGTTCAAGAAAAATTCCCATCTGATCAATGTGCTCCAACTCTTGCACTTGCTAAAGCCCAGCAGAACCCAACTGCTGCAATCAGCCAAGGAAGTCAGCCCAGTCTTCCTCCAATCAATCTTGGAAGCCCCTCATCCAGTGGCTCCAAGCCCAAATCCAAAACAACCCAGTCTATTCAAACAAAATCCAAGGCTAAGTCCAAAGTTCCTATTGCTCCGGCCCAGCCCAAGGATCATTCACGGCTCAAGCCAAAATCCAAATCAAAGGCTCAGTCCAAGCCCATTTCATCTCCTGATCAGCCCAAAGTCAAAGCTAAAGGCAAATCCAAATTATCTAAAGATGAAGTGCTTCAGCTCGTTCAACAAATTATGGATCAAAGTGAGGCCCATTCATCCAATTCAGACAGTTCAGAAGAAGGTTCAAAACATTCCCACTCTTCTGAAGGATCCACCAATCAATATTCTGGTCCAGAGTTTCAAGATGCTCAGGATCCGTTTAATTAATCAACATAGGATTCCCTATAAATACAAATTAGCTTCAATCAATACTCTTTTGAGAAAAGCTGCCAATTTGTATTTATATTGATTCCTTTATTCACATGCTCCACCGAAAGTGATGAATAGTAAAAGTTACTGTTCAGTTTTGCTGCTCACCGTCACTATTCACCCAATCAACTTTTGTTAAAAACTGCTTCAACTGTTCAATCAATCAGCCGAAAGCAACCGACAGCTCTGCTCAGTCTCCAATGCTGCCAGCTGCCTTCTGCCAACTTACATGTTGCATAGTTAATTTATTTTCTATATATTGTAATCAATTGTATTCATACAAAAAAGCTTCAATTTTTCTTTCCATGTTGTTGTAAGAAAAACCAGAGTACTCTGAGTGACAATTATTCTTTCCCTTGTACCAATTAAAGATCCTTGCAGTTGCAGTTGCTAATTGTAATTGTAAATTATTTTCTGTAATTTAAATTACAATGTTATATTTATTTTAAAATGATTTGTTGTAATTAGTGCATGCATTCCAATTCCTTTGATCAAATTATAATCATATTTGATTTCGTAATCCATGTTCTTCATTCTGTTTGCTGCTTCCGCCCTTTTGGTATAATAAAGTTCTACAGGTTTATATATATATATATTTATTTAATTAGTTTAATATATATATATATATATATATTTGAAATAGTTTAAGTAAATAATAAAGTTCTACAAGTTTTTATTATTGACCAACGGTTTCTTATTTAAAAGTTTGAATAATATGTTCAGAAGTTCCAACGGTCAAATAGGTTGGGCACCTGTTCATTACCATATTGCACCTTTTCGGGTCCATTGTTGTTGCCTATAAATACTTGGTATTTCCAACAGTCTTGGGTTTGAAAAATCAGTCTAAAATTTTGTCTTTTTGCTGTCCAATTTTTCCCTAGTGCATTTATTCTTCATATTTAGTTTTAGAATAAATTAAAGAGAGTATAGATCACAGGTTTGATTCGCCGAACAAATTGTTTGGAGTACTACTACAGTTTATGGAGATCATTGTATTCTGGGATATAGACGCCACTTAACCGTAAGTACCGTTGCAGGGCGAATCTGTCATAAGGACAGAGTGTCACACACTCGACTTGGTCTTAATTTTAATTCGGTTCGATAATAAATCTGGTATGTTATTTATTTATTTTGTTTGAATTTATTTCAAGTTATTTTATATATACAGAAGATTGTACCAACAATCTTAAGACAGATTCGAATTATTCTGTTTACAGAATTTTTCGTTTGTTTCTCTTTTTTTTTCATTCTTCGTAAATAATTTCGGAAGAAAATTATTTTCTGTGGATTTACAAAATAATATTCTAGTTGGAAAAACAAATAGTGATTATATGCTATTTGACAGATAGTAGTAATATGCTGTCTCTTTTCTTTGACAACAACTAGTAGTACGATACTGGTGTCATTAACAATTCAGAATATATTTTTGTGAAATTTTTTCAGAAATTAATTTTGGGTTTAGAAATTATTTTCTGAGTTTTCATTAATTAAAATTTTGTTTCAATATTTTAATTATTGAAGTGTTACAGAAATTAATTTTCTGCGTGGAATTAATTTGGTTAAATAAAATTTTATTTTATTTCCAAATTAATTGAAAAATAAAAGTTATTTTCTTATTTCTTTTATTTTACAGAATTTAATTTCCTGTGTGGGATTAATTTGGTTAAGTAAAATTTTATTTTATTTCTAAATTAATTGAAAAATAAAAGTTACATTCTTGTTTCTTTTATTTTTATAGAATTTAATTATGTGAATTTGGATTAGTTTTCGGTGTGAAATTAATTTGGTTAAATAAAATTTTATTTTATTTTATTTCCAAATTAATTGAAAATAAAAGTTACATTTTGTTTTGTTTCTTTTATTTTAACAAATTTTATATCTGTAGTTTGGTTTAATTTGTTTAAATAAAATTTTATTTTATTTTCAAATTAATTGGAAATAAAAGTTACAATTCTTGTTTCTTTTATTTTTACAGAATTTAAAATTATGTGTTTTTTGGTTTAAATTTTCTGTGTAGTATAAAATTCTAATTATAATTTTATTTTATAATTTAGAATTTATGCCTACTAAAACTGGTCAAACTAATGTTCAAACCAGTACTGGTATGGTGTTTGCTATTACGCCAACCTCTCCTTATGTTGGGACTGTGCCAGTGAATAATAGTGAAAAGGCAGAGAAGTTCTTAAGAACTGATTTTTGCAAAGGCAAAGGAAGAACAAGTAAGAAGGTTACTAAAGCCGATATAACCGAAATGGAAATAATTTCCAATGGTGTAGATGTCATAAATCTTTCTGCCGTTGTTTCCGAGACAAATCTTGTCGGAAATCTTAAAGAATGGTGGGTGGACACTGGTGCCACTCGCCATATTTGTGCCGACAAAAAGATGTTCACATCTTATTCTTCAGTGGACAATGGTAAACAACTTTTTATGGGCAACTCCTCAACTTCCAAAATTGAAGGACAAGGAAAGATTGTACTCAAGATGACATCTGGAAAGGAACTCACTCTCAACAATGTGCTGCATGTACCGGACATTCGCAAGAATTTAGTTTCCGGATCTTTGTTGAGTAAAAATGGGATTAGGCTAGTTTTTGAAAGTGACAAGTTTGTACTTACCAAAAACGGAATGTATGTAGGAAAAGGTTGCATGTCTGATGGCCTTTTCAAGTTAAATGTAATAACCGTTGTACCTTCAGTTATTAATAATACTACATCTTCTTCTTACTTGCTTGAGTCTTCAAATTTATGGCATGGTAGACTAGGACATGTTAATTATGGATCTTTGCGTAGATTAATTAATATGGAATATTTACCTAAATTTAGCATTGATTCAAATCATAAATGTGAAGTTTACGTTGAGGCAAAATTATCTAAAACTCATTTTCATTCAATTGAAAGAAGTACGGAACCACTTGAATTAATTCATAGTGACATTTGTGATTTTAAATCAATTCAAACTAGAGGTGGGAAAAAGTATTTTATCACTTTTATAGATGACTATACTAGATATAGTTATGTTTATTTAATTCGAACCAATGATGAAGCTTTGGAAACTTTCATTCAATATAAGAATGAAGTTGAAAATCAACTTGGTAAGAAAATCAAGAAACTTAGAAGTGATAGAGGTGG
The DNA here is from genome assembly GCF_055761805.1 of Camellia sinensis. Classification (NCBI taxonomy): domain Eukaryota; kingdom Viridiplantae; phylum Streptophyta; class Magnoliopsida; order Ericales; family Theaceae; genus Camellia; species Camellia sinensis. The sequence continues at coordinate 7,746,300 of NW_028128989.1, read as the reverse complement.
TGAATATGAATCACCTTTTGGTGCGTTTTGTAAAGAACATGGAATAATTCATCAAACCACCGCTCCTTACACACCTCAGCAAAATGGAATTGCTGAAAGGAAAAATAGGACTTTAAAAGAAATGATGAATGCCATGTTAATCAGTTCTGGATTACCTCAGAACTTGTGGGGGGAAGCAATACTTTCTGCTAATTATATACTTAATAAAGTACCCCGAAAGAAAGTGAATCAAGCACCTTATGAAATGTGGCATGGTAGAGTACCATCCTACAAATACTTAAAAGTGTGGGAGTGTTTGGCTAAAGTGGCTATTCCTAGTCCTAAAAAGACTAAGATAGGTCCTAAGACCATTGATTGCATTTTCATTAGTTATGCCAAGAATAGTAGTGCATATCGGTTTTTGATTCATAAATCAGAACATTCCGAAATGCATGTAAATACTATTATTGAGTCTCGGAATGCATCATTCTTTGAACATGTATTTCCAAATAAAATTGGACAAGAGACTAGTAATAATAAGAGATCTTTTGATACTATTACTAGTAATTATCAAGAACATGATCAAGAGCAAGAGTTAGACAAAAATGAGGAAGAAGAACATAGGCGTAGTAAACGTGCTAGAACCTCAAAATCTTTTGGTCCAGATTTTCTAACATTTTTGTTACAAAATGAGCCTTTAACTTTTAAAGAGGCTATGTCTAGTCCTGAAGCTCCTTTATGGAAAGAAGCTGTCAACAGTGAAGTTGAATCCATCTTGCAAAATCACACTTGGGAATTGGTGGATTTGCCACCAGGTTGTAAACCTCTTGGCTACAAGTGGATTTTCAAAAGGAAAATGAAAGCGGATGGATCAATTGACAAATACAAGGCAAGACTTGTGGTCAAAGGATTTAGACAAAAAGAAGGTCTAGACTATTTTGACACATACTCACCAGTTACTAGAATAACATCTATTAGAATGCTAATTGCCATTGCATCTCTATATAATCTAGAAATTCATCAAATAGATGTTAAAACCGCTTTCTTAAATGGTGAGTTAAATGAAGAAATTTACATAGAACAACCAGAAGGGTTTTCTATTCCAGGGAAAGAAAAGAAAGTGTGTAAATTGGTTAAATCATTATATGGTTTAAAACAAGCGCCAAAGCAATGGCATGAGAATTTTGACAAGGCAATGATGTCAAATGGATTTAAAATTAATGAGTGTGACAAATGTGTTTATATTAAAAACACAGATAAAGGTTATGCCATTGTATGTCTTTATGTAGATGATATGCTCATCATTGGTAGTAATAATGACATGATTAAAACTACCAAGAAAATATTAAATAAACATTTTGACATGAAAGACATGGGCATTGCTGATGTAATTCTTGGTATGAAAATTACCAAAATATCAGAAGGATATGCTTTGTCACAATCTCATTACATTGAGAAAATACTTGACAAATTCAGCAAAGATGATGATCATCTTGCTAGAACACCTGTAGATGTTAATTTGTACCTTTCTAAGAATGTACAGGAAAATATTTCTCAATTAGAGTATGCCCAAATTATTGGAAGCTTAATGTACTTGATGAACTGCACTTGCCCAGATATAGCTTATGCAGTAAGTAAATTAAGTAGATATACGAGTAATCCGGGAGTAGAACACTGGAAAGCAGTTATAAGGGTTCTAAGGTTTCTCCGATTTACTCGTAATATTGGGCTGAATTATACTAGATATCCAGCAGTACTTGAAGGATACTGTGATGCAAATTGGATATCGGATACTAGAGACTCGAAGTCCACCAGTGGGTATGTCTTTACTCTTGGTGGGGCGGCTGTATCTTGGAAATCTTCCAAACAGACTTGTATTGCTAGGTCTACTATGGAATCTGAATTCATAGCTTTAGACAAAGCAGGGGAAGAGGCAGAATGGCTTCGCCACTTCCTTGAAGATATTCCAATTTGGCCAAAATCGGTGCCTGCTATATGCATACATTGCGATAGTCAATCAGCTATAGGTAGAGCACAGAGTCATGTGTATAACGGTAAGTCACGACACATTCGTCGTCGACATAACACCGTGAGACAACTACTCTCTAATGGAATTATTTCCATAGAATATATTAAGTCTAAAGACAACATAGCGGATCCACTAACCAAAGGGTTAGCAAGAGAGTAGTTGAGAATTCATTGAGGGAAATGGGACTTGAGCCTATTAAATAAGAGTTACCACAACGGCAACCCAACCTAGTTGACTGGAGATCCCAAGATCTAAGTTCAAAGGGACAACCAAGTTGTGAATGACTCAGAAGAATCACTGGGGAGTCTAACTCCTACCCATTTCTATGATGAAATAGTGATGTCTGCAGCGTTTTAGGTTAAATAAAACTTTAAATGATTCTTGTATCTAGGTAAACCTAGTGGAGTATGGCAGGATACTTTTCATAAGAATCACCTATGTGAGTGTGAACTGGGCCGGTTCTATAAGACTTGTGAAGGGCTACAAGTCTTTAGAGCACTCATGAAGACCAGGTTGTTCAGGGCCAAAATGAACACTATAGTGAGAACTAAACTGTGTCTGGGGATATACTGTGTGAGTTCTATTGTCTTGGTTTACACAAACGGCTGAACAGTTCAAGACATCATGTTCACTGGTTAGCTAGTAAATCCGATAGTGTCTCACAAGGGAAGGTTCAAAGCCAAAAGCTACCTATCCTTTGCAGAATATTTTCAATTTCTGTACTCTCTGTAATTAGATCATGTTGTTGCATTTTCTCTCCGTCAAATTCCATTCATGTGGAGGATTGTCGGAAAAATGGTTTAATATAGGCATATTTTTGAGCCCTAATTTGAGTGGGCCCAAACAACGTTTGGGGTAGATCCGAAGAGGTGACGTGTTCCTTGCCGCGTGGTAAGTCACACGGTGAAGACGGAACGTCAAAACCATTTATGAGTGAATGGGAAGTTGACGTCGTTTTCGGGTCTAACATTAATTTTTTTGATAAAATTCATTTGAATTTTTTCAATAAAAATTATTGTGGGAATTTAATTTAATTCTAAATTCAAATTTTGAGTTCCTAAGTGGTTTCCTAAAATTTGTAATTGTGAGAATTTAATTTAATTCTAAATTCAAATTTTAGGTTCCTAAAAAGTTTCCTAAAGTTTGTACCTCATCATTTATTTATTTATTTAACTATTTCAATAGTTTAATATATATATATATATATTTAATTAGTTTAATATATATATATATATATATTTGAAATAGATTAAGTAAATAATAAAGTTCTACAGGTTTTTATTGTTGACCAACAGTTTCTTATTTAAAAGTTTGAATAATATGTTCAGAAGTTCCAACGGTCAAACAGGTTGGGCACCTGTTCATTACCATATTGCACCTTTTCGGGTCCATTGTTGTTGCCTATAAATACTTGGTATTTCCAACAGTCTTGGGTATGAAAAATCAGTCTAAAATTTTGTCTTTTTGCTGTCCAATTTTTCCCTAGTGCATTTATTCTTCATATTTAGTTTTAGAATAAATTAAAGAGAGTATAGATCACAGGTTTGATTCACCGAACAAATTGTTTGGAGTACTACTACAGTTTGTGAAGATCATTGTACCCTGGGAGATAGACGCCACTCAACCGTAAGTACCGTAGCGGGGCGAATCTGTCTTAAGGACAGAGTGTCACACACTCGACTTGGTCTTAATTTTAATTCGGTTCGATAAATAAATCTGGTATGTTATTTATTTATTTTGTTTGAATTTATTTCAAGTTATTTTATATACATAGAAGATTGTACCAACAAGTGTATTATTGAGTTATTCCTTCTCTCTTTTTAATTTTTTTTAAATTATGTTAAAATTTTAATTTTATAGTCCGTCTTGTCGAGATAAACTTTAAAAAAAAAAACACTAAAGGCAAAAATAAGTCCAAAAAAAATTATTTATTTTAACTTATTTTTGATTTCTCTAGATTTTTTTTTGAATTTTTTAAAAAAAAACATAATTTTTTTATTTGTCTTGTCAAACTAAATCTAAAAACTTAAAACATTTTAAAAAATTTTAAAAATGGATAAATTATATTTACACCCCCTAAGGTTTAAGTTTAATACATATCATCTTGACGTTTGAAAAATTACACTAATCCTTTGTCATTGTAATTATTTAAACGAAATGAGAACACTGAATTCACACACTCTCTATTTTCTTACTTTGCTTTACTTCTTCTATTTTTTTTTCTTTTAATTTTGCTTTACTTTTTTTTTTTAATATAATTTTTTCTATTTTTTATTAAGAGTTATTATTTTTTATATAAACAAAGATTTGTGAAACGAGACTATTAATCATAAGAATGAGAATATAATTTTTGGAACGTCAGGAGATGAAATATAATTGAACCAAACTTAAAGGATGTCAATGTGTACTTTACTCCAAAAAAAAAAAAAAAAACAGCGGTGCTAGAAGCCTCGAATTTGCCTCGACAACATTTTTTTTTTTGGGTGGTGGCTGTGTTAGTTAGTTATTTTATTTACTTATTTTTTTTTTTAAGGGTGGTTTATGTGTAAGAATGTGTCAAAAAATTAAACATTTCACACCAACTCATCGTATAAAATTATATGAAATTAACAAAATTTAACCAACAGTCTAACTGATTAGTTAATTTTATCACTCAACCAGTCCAACTTAATTGACTGATCAGTTAAGCTGCTGGTTAAATTTTGTTAATTTCATATAATTTTGTACGATAAGTTGGTGCGGAATGTTTAGTTTTTTGGCACACCCCTACACATAACCACCTTTAAAAAAAAATATCAAACCAACATAGCCCAACAAATAAAATAAAATAAAATAAAATAAAATAAATAACATAGCCCAACAAATAGAAGAAAAAAAAAAAAAAACTCAGCCTATCTAGTTTGATAAGGTGAGTGAGTGGAGTTGGACTTTATAAACATATAGACTGAGTTAGTACAAGATGTCTAATACATATAACCACCCTTATAAAAAATATATAAATAAATAAAAAAAAACAAAGGGGTATTTTTTTTAAGGTCCCTGATATTATGATTTTATAGTATAAAGGACATCAAATATTTTCATGATGTCTAAGGTCCCTTAACAGGATCCAGAGAAATTTCAGTCCTAGAGAAATTCTCTCCAGAGAAAATTGAAATCCAGAGAAATTTCAGTTCTAGAGAAATTCTCTCCAGAGAAAATTGAAATTTCTCTGAGTACCAAATAAATCCAGAGAAAATTGTGGAAAGGAAATTTGTATGGCTATCTAGGAAATTTCTTTGACTTCGCAAATTTCTCTGGCTCTATTAACTACAATTAAACCCATGTCTGACAAACCCACAAACCCACAAATTTCTCTGGTCCAAAACTAGAGAAATTCTCTTCAAACCAGACAAAACAGAGAAACTCTTTGGATTGAAACCAGAGAAATTCTTTCTATTTACAGTAAAGTTGTATTTTTATGAGCAGAACTTGGTGATTGTACATTGATCTAGGAAATTTCTCTGACTTCACAAACCAGAGAAATTCTCATCTCCAATCCAAAGAAATTCACTTAACCCAGATAAATTCTCTCTCTCCAACCCAAACCAAAGAAATTCTTCCTCTCCAATCCAGAGAAATTCCAATTTCTGTGATTGGGATGCCAGAGATGGAGGCAAATTTCTCTGCTTTAACATCATGGGCAACTTTGTATACATCAAGAAGATAAATAACTAATAAAAAACCTCAATTCAATTCAATTCAATGGGATTCTTAAATAAGAACCAACCATATATGTACTAACTAACAAAAAGCAATTTCTCATTTTCTTTCTGATTTTTCATTTCATTTATTTTCTTTCCCCTACCCTTCATGCTTTGTTTGGAGAATAGATTTACGTAGAGATTTGTTGATGGAAAAAGTGAAGGAAAAAAAAAATTCTACTTCATTCACTTTTCCATTCATTTTTCTTCTCTCTCCTCAAATCCTTTCACTAATCCAAAGTTCCAAACACAAACACCTCATTTCTTCGAGAATAGGCAAAATATGTCTTCTATTATCTTGGTAGCTGAAAAAGAAAATGCTGGAAAGGAATTTAAATTGGAGAACCAAAAATTCACAAAACTGTTCGAACCACAGAAACATGCAGTTTTTCCCAGATCATGTTGATTTGTCTTTTGGATCCTCCTCTCCAATCAGATCGTCGTAAGTAACAGGTACCGTCATTCTATCATGAACAGATGTCCGTTTCCTCTCAGCATCAGACTGCTCAAGTTGGTTTTGCACATGAGCTTTCGGCCCTCACGTCCGCCGCGAAGAACCTCAGCAGCACCGCGCGAGAGACGAGCTCGATGTCGCGGATCTTCAGTCCGGCGTAGGAGATGAAGATGAACGCCTAGATCGCGAGGGCTTCGGAGACGAGGATGTATGCGATTGCGATGAGAGGGAATGAGAGGAGGAGAACGAGGCCGGGAATCTCCACTGGGTAAAGCTTTGGGAAGTGTTGGAAGATGAGGAGAACTGAGAGTCGGGTTGTTGGGGGTGGCGGTGGGTCAGATGATGAAGATAGTATAAAGGACTGAAATTTCTCTGATGTATGTTTAGGGACCTTAGACATCAAAAAATAATTTTGTGGATCTCTTCTATTACGAAAAGTGAGAGAGGAACCCTAAACCAATTTTCCCAAAACCAAACACGCATGGAAATAAAAAAAAGAAAGAAAGAATTTCGAGGCAATTTAGAGGCCTCCAATTCAAGGCCACAAGCATTAATAATAAAAAAAAATACACTACAAGGAAAAAAAAAAAAAAATAATAATAATAATAATAATAATTGTACTTCCCAAAACTCCCCTAAATTCCCAAATCGGTTGGTTCGTCATAGGTACCCGCCCCATGTTTTGACAAACAGCGGGTCTTGTATTTTACTTCACTCTCTCTCTCTCTCTCTCCCCTCCGGCGCGGCGACTCTCTCCGTCGGCTCTGACCACGGTTCCGGCTAGGTGAGTCTCTGTCTGGTTCTCTCGTTGTCTCTTTCATAGTAATTGTTTCTCTGAGATGGGTGTGTTGGAGCTATGGGTAATCTTCACATTCCTTCTTGTGTTCTCTTCACGAGTTCATTTGAATTCCCTAAACCTCACATGCAATTTGAACGATCTCAAGGCCCTAGAATGAATGATTGGAAAACTAAACTGGTTATTGTATGTATGAATCGATGCTTCAATTATAGAATTAATATTTTCTTTGACTCTTGATTGGGTTCATCCAAGTTTAGTTGTAGCTATTGATTCTGTTTCTCTGATTTTTTATTTTTTATTTCAAAACCAGTAGCACAATTTTTTGTTCGACACGGCAGATTCTAAAAATCTAGTCCAAGAATTGTTTTTATTTTCCAAACAAACCACAATTTTATTTGATGAGGTTTGATTGGTTATGATTATATGTGATGGTTCTGTGGTGATTTTAAATCAAACAGGCTGCTGATTTTTATTCAAAACTTCTTCTTTTTTCCCCCCCACAATTTGAATAGTGCTGCCAAATAAAGTTGGGAACTTTCTTCATAATTTGAATTCCCGAATTAAAACTATAAACTTAAGTAGTTTCTTTAATGCAGCTATAGCATGTGCTTGGAGATGCAATTCATGTTCCATGGCAAGCCGCATTCAGGTTCATTTGTTCATGGCAGCTCGCCACTCTTCCCTGGTTGTCTGAAATATCTCAATTGTCAAAAAAAATTCCAGATATTTAATTGTTCATATCATCCCCTGCAATGCAATAGAGTCATAGATTTTGATGTTAATGCAATTGGGAGTAGTTCAAATACCATCAAGAGCTCAATTTCACACCCATGTGGTTCCGAAACTAGAGAGGAACTTTCCCGCGAGGGATACAACAATCTTATATGTGAGCTGTGCAGAGTGGGGGATGCTGATGAGGCTATGGCATTGCTTGCCCAAATGGAGGCTCTGGGCTTTCGTCCAAATGCAGTATCTTACACTTTCTTGATTACAGCTCTTGGAAATGTTGGCAGGACTTTGGAGGCTGATGCAATTTTCCAAGATATGATACGTTTAGGGTTTAAGCCTGGGCGAAAGGTGTACAATGTCTTGCTCAGAGGCTTCTTGAAGAAAGGCCTCTTAAGGCTTGCAGATAAGGTTCTAGTGGCAATAGATGATTTGGGTATTAGGAGGAATCAGGAAACATATGAGATCCTTCTAGATTATTATGTCCATGCTGGGCGCCTGCCAGATACCTGGTCAGTTATTGGTGAGATGAAACAAGAGGGGTTACAACTAAATTCATTTGTGTATAGCAAGGTTATTGGACTTTACAGGGACAATGGGATGTGGAAGAAAGCAATGGGCATTGTGAGAGAAATAAAGGAGACGGGGGTGCCACTGGACAAGAAGATTTACAATAGCATCATCAATACATTTGGGAAATATGGCGAGTTAGGAGAAGCCTTAGAAGTGTTTGAGAAAATGCAACAAGAAGGCATAAAACCTGACATCACAACATGGAATTCGTTGATCAAGTGGCATTGCAAGTTTGGGGATGTTGCTAATGCTCTTGAGTTGTTTGCAAAGATGCTAGAACAAGGGGTATATCCTGATCCAAAGATCTTCATTACCATCATTAGTCGTTTGGGGGAGCAGGGAAATTGGGATATGATGAAGAAGAACTTTAAGAATATGAAATGTAGAGGGCATAAAAAAAGTGGAGTCATTTATGCTGTTTTGGTTGATATTTATGGTCAGTATGGAAGATTTTTGGATGCAGAAGAATGCATAAATGCTTTAAAGTTGGAAGGCATTCAGCTTTCAGCTAGTGTCTTTTCTGTGCTGGCAAATGCTTATGCCCAACAGGTGTGTTCCCCTTTCATTGGCATACTAAATTTCTAGGGTAAATATATGATTCCTAAACATAATTTTCTTATAGTTCTTCGTACATTTTGTTTGTACTTAATATAATTTATATTTTCTTCATACTTGGCTTGGCAGTTGGATGGCACTATATAATTTATCATATGATTGAAACCTAGTGGTAGAGAGAAAATGTTGAAAAATTTCGGTAATGGGAAGTGGATAGTGAGTTCAAGATGTAAAAGATGCCATTAATTTGCAAAAGCCAGAATTGAGCACATCCCATGTTGCTTGTAATTTCATGGTTGAACACCTTTTCTTTTTGTTTCATTGAAGAAACTGAATGCGGTGAAGTAAATGATATCATGACATGGAGAAAACTCACGGTTTTATACATTTATTTAGAACTGAATCAAACTCTAGCAAGTAGCAACATAAGTGTTTTGGATATCTTGGAACTTGGGAAGTGTGCTTTGTTTGAAAGATGCTTTTGAAGCAGGAATTAAACTGTTTGGGAAAGACAACTTGGAAGCTCAATTGGGTGATTTCATTTTGTTTATATGGTTTGTGTTAGAATAGAAAATAGTATTACTTATATTTTATTCTTATTTGATTTTATTTTCCCTTGATTGATGTTGATTGGTGTAATGGGTTGGCCCATAATTTATGCCTTATGGCACTCCTGTAATTATTCATTATTATCAATATAAAAGGAGATGAGGTCTAACTCATTCCCTATATGTTTATCTTCTTTAAACTTACATGGTATCAGAGTGATCAATAATGGTAGGAGGAAGTATAGCAAAGCGGCGACTTTCCTCATTCTGCACAAAAGCAAAGGCTTCTTGGAGAGATGGAAGCACATCCATGCCGAGTACTCTACTCTGAACAGGATTATACTCCACATTTACACCCTCTAAGAACTTGAAGACCCGCTCTTTCTCCACAAACTTCTGGTGACCAGTAGAATCAGTGGGACACACAAGCTTGTAATTCTAAAGGTGATCAAGTCGCTTCCACCCATTGCTAAGGAAAGCAAAATACTGGAGGATAGTCATCTCACCTTGTACTGACCTCTCAATGGAGCGATGTAACTCAAAAGCCCATGAGAAGTTCCCTTTCCTGGAGTAAGTAGTCGTTATGACCTCCCAAATATCTTGGACAATGTCCATAGACAAATAGCCCTCTCTAATCTCCGGAACCATAGAATGGATCAACCAGCCCATAATCAGAGAATTGGTGATCTCCCACTGGTTATAATGAGGGTCTATGATACTGGGTATCTGGATCCTCCCATCAACAAATTCCATCTTCCCTCTGCTCTTCAAGAAAATAGTCAGACTCTGCGACTACTCTAGGTAATTTTGACCATTGAATAGGGAAGTGGTGATTTTAAAGCCAGTGTTGAAGTTATTAGTTATAGTGGAAGGGATAACAGAACTCTCGCCCTGAGGTGGTTGAGAGGTAGTAAATTCACTAGTCAAATCTGCTATAGACACTCTACTAACTATTCCTCAAACACGATGTCAATCACAAACGCGGAAGATGAGAATAAGCACAACAGTAACTATAAAAGCATAATCAAATAATCTGCAGTGAGAACCACTTTCCCCTAATAGGATCGTGGGACACGCATTTCAAAGGATAGACAACGGGTCACATCAAGAAGGTGGCGATTTTTCTGTTCTGCAACACCATTTTTTTGAGGAGTATTAGTGCAAGAAGTTTGGTGAATAATGCCATGAGTTGCAAAATAACTAGCAAGACCAGAGTCAAGATATTCTCCCCTCTTATCAGAATGCAAAATTTTGACAACCGCCCTAAACTGAGTGCAAACCATGCTGTGGAAGTTTTGAAATACAAAAAACACTTCACTCTTGTCTTTCATCAGATATACCCAAGTGGTCCTAGAACAATCATCGATGAAAGTGACAAACCATTTTTGACCCTTTAAAGACACAAAACGGGAGGGACCCCATATATCAGAATGAATCAAAGAAAAGAAACTGAATTTTTATTAATAGAAGGAGCAAAAGAAGCTCTGTATTGTTTTTCAAGTTGACAAGACTCATATTGAAAATCAGACACATTATTTTTCTCAAAAACAAAAGGAAATAAATACTCAAGTAGTAAAAAGGAGGGATGTCCTAAGCGACGGTGTCAAAACCAAAGGTCTTCTTTAGAGGATGGTAACTGAAGAGATGAATGAGCCAACTTGTCTGTCTAATCCAGAATGTAGAGACCATGTTCTTCTCTACCACGGCCAATCCTCTCCCTCGTGATAAGGTCCTGAAAAAGACAATAATCAGGAAAAAAACGTCACGCTACAATTTAAATCACGAGTAATACGATTCAAAGATAAAAGGTTAACACTAAAATTGGGAACATGGAGTACAGAGACTAAAGGAAGGGAAGAAGTAGCATGAATTAAACATTTCCCTGACACAGACGGTCAACTTCTGGATATTGCACATTTGTTGGAGGCAATCTAGTCACGTGACGAAGTAAGAAACATAATGTGGTTGCTAGATCTAGTGCTGAGGCAGAATTCAGGACTATGGCACAGGGCGTATGTGAGTTGCTATGGATTAGATTATTGTTGGGAGACTTAGGGATATATCAGATTGATTCCATGAGATTGTACTGTGACAACAAGGCCACAATCAACACAGCTCATAATTTAGTTCAACATGACAGAACCAAGCATGTAGAGATTGATAGGCACTTCATCAAGGAAAAGCTCACTAGTGGCACCATATGTACTCCATTTGTGAAGACTAGGAGTCAACTAGCAGATGCTCTCACTAAGGGAATAGGGAGCAAACCATTTCATGGCATTTTCAACAAGTTAGGCATGAGAGATATCTTCGCATCAGTTTGAGGGGAAGTGTTAGAATAGGAAATAGTATTACTTATTTTTTATTCTTATTTGATTTTATTTTTCCTTGATTGATGTTGATTGGTATAATGGGTTGGCCCATAATTTATGCCTTATGGCACTCCTGTAATTACTCATTATTATCAATATAAAAGGGGATGAGGTCTAACTCATTTCCTATCTCTTTCTCTTCTCTAAACTTATAGTTTGAACCTCATCCTACACTTTCTATATCTACTTTTTGCTTTTTGAAAGTTATGAATTATATTTATCTTACATTCAATACCCTAAAATTATGCTTATGTCCTTTGTTGAGGACTAGTAATTATCATAAAGAAAGGAACAAAAAACATTAAGGCCTGGTTTGGGGTGTTTCAAAAAAGCCAAAAAAGTTACAAAAAAAAACAAAAAAGTTATCACTGTTCACAAATTAAAAATATTAAAAAATTAATATACATAATATTTTAATCAAACAAACTTTACACAATTTTCGGGGCTGAATTGACCCTTTAGTACCGTGAGAGGGGAAAAAAAAAGAATTACATATATAAAATCACTAAGTTGGACGGAAATGTTGGGCCCATGGGGGCCACCACGTGTCCCGTTTTGATAATACGAACCGCTGAATATGTAGAACTCGTCCAGAACTATATGCCTATAAAAAATTACGTTAATCGGAAATCGCTAACTACATGATCAAATCAGTTTTGTATAAAAAATGGATGGTGTTATAGTTAACAGTTGATAAGAAAAAATAACACGATCAGATAGCTATTGATATCCAACCAACGTGATTTTTTATAAGCATATAATACTCGACGAGTTCTACGCATTGACGGTTCTGATTAGCAAAACGGGACCTGTGATGAGCCCCAACAGGCCGAACAACACAGTCCAATTCAAACCCGAAAAGTAGGCAATCATTTCCCATCTCATACCAACCCACTAGCTTGCCCAATATATACGGCCGAATCCACTAACTTCTCTTATACACTTATTTATACAATTTTTTAATACACATTTTTTTGGAAAAAGTCAAAAAGTTAACCAAAACATCCATCTTTTTTTCCTCAACTTTTTAGTCTAAAAGGACAAAAAGTACATTTATTTAGGACACCCCAAACAACCCCTAAAATAAATAGAATCCTCAGAATTTTTGGCACAATCATCTGTACGAGTTGTTTGGATTGTTTTGACCTTGCGTACTGTCATGAACCGAACCCGCTCCCATGGGTTAAAGACATAACCGGCTAGTAATCCTGAGATTATCTACAGCCTCAAACCAAACCAGACATAACTCATCAGAGTAAAGGGGCCAAACGGAAGCAAAATTTAAAACTTTGTCCATAGAGTTGTGCTTACATGGCACATCATAACAAACCATGCATATACATATTAATAACTCACATCAGAAAATACAGTAACGCAAAGTTCTGTACAGACACGATCATTCAAGTCTAGGTCAGCCAATCAAAACTATATACAACGTATCCAAAGTCCTCGCCAACATGACAAAATAAAATAAGATAGCAAAAGGGCGAAGACAAGTCTCGTGCGTGAGACGCAAGGGCTGACTCTTCAAAACCTTGGTTGTTCCACGCAAACTTCACTGAGGTTGGGTTTGGACCTCTCTTGGCTCACTTGCAAAAACATGAATGAGCGCGAGCGAAAGCCTAGTGAATAATATCAATAAAGGAGATACATTGGAATAATATACATCAGACGGCCTTGGGCCCAATTCATATTTCTATCTAATACATATATATATATATATATAGATCAAGTAACTGCGATTTCGAACACATCAGACGGCCTCGGGCATAATCTGTTCATGTCGAACTGGCCTTTGGCCCATTCATACTTTCATATCAAATTGGCCTTTGGCCCATTCATACTTTCATTTATGTCAGACTGGCCTCTGGCCCATTCATTCTATCATTCATGTCAGACTGGCCTCTAGCCCATTTATTTGGCCTAACAAACATTGTCCACCATTCAAATTAACGAACTTATAAGACTTACATAGAAGTAAGCAATTGGACAAACAACACATTTCAGATATCTTTATTAAGATATTACTCACAGTGATCGGCTGGATGATTTGCCCTGGAGCTTGACCCTACACATTACATAACACATATGGGTCACAAATGATTCAATCTGTTCTTAATTCACATATTCCTCTTCAGACTTTATTCTTATCCTTTTAACTCATTTACAATGCTCAATGCGTGCCTAAGAGTGCTTAGAAGTGAAAGAGAACGGAAAACGAAACATAGAACGCATTTACAAAATTTCAGAAATAGGGGTCCCTGCTCGAGCGTGGACTTCCCCTCTCGAGCGGACCGAATATGTCTGCAAAAGTATTGGTTGCCTCGTTTTTACGCTCGAGCGTGAACTTGGACGCTCGAGCTGAAGGTCATCCTACATAGCTCCCCGCTTGAGCGTGAACTTCCCCGCTCAAGCGGACATCCATGCCTGCAAAAATACTGGGAGTCCGTATTTTACGCTCGAGCGGCGGTTCCCCCGTTCGAGCGGACGTCAAGAAATCTGGGTTTTCCAGAACTGATCTTGAGCTCAAATTCAACATTCAAATCAACATATCTTGTATATTATGGCTCAAATTTCACATATACATATACTAACATGGTACAAACACCAAATCTATGAAGCATGGATATTCCAAAAATGGTGCCGTGGCAGTGTCCTACACGCGGACACACTGGGGACACGTACGGGACACGCCCGGGACACGCCAGATGGCGTGTCCCTTTAATATAATGATTTTTTTGGAAGGGGACACGGCGGAGACACGCGTTAAATTTTTTATATTTATTTGGGGTCAAAGTATAATATTTAAAAAGTTTAAAAAAAAAAAAACCAACGGGCAAAGCCCTAATCGAACCACTGAGGGATTAAATGAGTAAAATCAGACCTGCGAAGCCCTTCTCTCTCTCAGTCGAAGCCCTCTGAAGTCGATCGAAGATCTCTCTCTCAGTCGCAGCCCTCCAAAGTCGATCGTAGACCTCCAATCCAGTCGCCTCAGTCTCTGTTTCAGTCGATCCAGTCGTCTTCGACCTTCGATCCAGTCGTCTTCAAAGGTAAGCCCTCTTTCGCCTTTGTCTCTCTTTCGCGCTCTCTCTCTCTCTGCTTTGCTTTCGGTTCGATTGAGACTGAGACTAATTTTTATTTTTATTTTTATTTTTTTTATACGTTTATATATAATTATATGTGAGACTTCTTTTATTTTTATTTTTATTTTTATTTGTTTATACGTTTATATATATAGAAGACTTTTTTTTTTTTTTTGTAATTATATGTTTATATATATGTATATATATAAAATTGTATTTAAAAAATAATAATTATAGGTTTATATATATATATACAGTATGTAAACTCTGTTTTTTATTTTTTATTTTTTATCCTTCTAATGTTAATTTTAATTAATAGGAAAAATGTCTAGTTCAAATTCTGCCAATAACACACAATCTGCCTTTAATGCTGAAGATGATAAGCCACTGTGGAAATATGTGACTAGATTAGAAAAATTTGGTGCAAGATGGGGGAATTATACTTTTCAATGTAACTTTTGTCGGGTTACACGTAAAGGTTCATACACTAGGGTAAAAGTCCATTTGATGCAAATTAAAAATCAGGGGATAGAAGTGTGTCCAAAAGCAACAAGTAAGGATAAAGCTGATTTTGAGAGAGTAATTGCAGAAGCAGAGTTGAAATTGAAAAACTCTAGGTTGAAGAAAGTCCCATTGCCTCCTCCTAGTTCAAGTGCATCATTAGGTTTATGTTTTAATGAACCAGAGGAGATGTATGGATCAAAAAGGAAGAGGTCAACTGCTATTGGGAGTGGAAGTAGTAGTAACCCTGTTCTGAAAGCATTTAACATTGGGGCTCGAGAAAGACTAAATAGTGAGATAGCTAGAATGTTTTATTTAGCAGGCTTGCCATTTCATTTGGCAAGAAATCCTTACTATGTTAGTGCATTTACTTTTGCTGCAAATAACAACATACAAGGATATGTACCACCTGGATATAATATGTTGAGAACTACATTGCTTCAAAAAGAAAGGATAAACATTGATAGGTTGTTAGACTCTATTCGAGGCACATGGAGAGAGAAGGGTGTGAGTATAGTCAGTGATTGATGGAGTGATTCCGAACGGAGGCCATTAATAAATTTTATGGCTGTTACCGGAGGTGGGCCTATGTTTCTTAAAGCAATTGATTGTTCAGGGGAAACAAAAGACAAGTATTTTATTTCCAACTTGATGAAGGAAGTAATTATGGAGGTTGGGTCTAAAAACGTGGTTCAAGTAATTACAGATAATGTTGCAAATTGCAAGGCAGCGGGGCATCTAATTGAAGCACAATTTCCTCACATCTTTTGGACTCCTTGTGTTGTGCACACCCTCAATCTTGCCTTGAAGAATATTTGTGCTGCCAAGAATGTGGAAAATAATTCAGTTGCATTGGAAGAGTGTAATTAGATTAGTGAGATTGTGGGTGATGTGATGATGATCAAGAATTTTATTTGTAATCCTTCCATGAGGTTGGCAATGTACAATGAGTTTGTGAGTTTGAAGCTTCTTTCAGTTGTCGAAACACGCTTTGCTTCTTCCATTGTCATGCTTAAGAGGGTCAAGTTGATAAAGCAAGGTTTCCAAACAATGGTAATCAGTGACAAATGGAGTTGTTATAGGGATGATGATATTGGTAAGGCCAAGTTTGTGAAGGATAAGTTGTTGAATGACTTTTGGTGGGATCAAGTCAACTACATATTTTCCTTTACTGCTCCTATTTATGACATGATTAGAGTTTGTAACACCGATAGACCTTCTCTTCACTTAGTATATGACATGTGGGATACAATGATAGAAAAAGTGAATATGGTGATATATAAGCATGAAGGAAAGTGACTAGAAGACGAGTCTACATTCTATAATGTAGTACATCAGATTCTTGTAGACCGGTGGAACAAGAACAACACACCACTTCATTGCTTGGCACACTCATTGAATCCAAGGTAATTACAACACAATTTACTATTTTTATTAATTTAAGTTTAATATTATTCTTTCATATTTATAATGAGTAGTACTTTTTTTTCATTTTAGGTATTATAGTGATGTGTGGCTTCATGAGGATCCAAGCCGAATTCCCCCACATAGGGATGAGGAGGTTTGTCTTGAGAGAAAAAAGTGCTTGAAAAGGTTCTTTGATGATCCAATGGAGTGCACTAAAGCAAATTTGGAGTATGCTAAGTTCTCAACAAAAGAGGGGCCATTTGCTGACATTGATTCCATTGGAAATAGATGTGATATGGATCCTCATAGTTTGTGGGTTGTTCATGGTGCATCTGCATCCACTCTTCAATCTTTGGCTTTAAGGCTACTTGTGCAACCTTCTTCTTCATCATGTGTTGAGAGGAATTGGAGTATATACTCTTTTATCCATTCAATGAGAAGAAACAAGATGACACCCCAACGTGCAGAGGACTTGGTTTTTGTTCATAGCAACCTCCGTCTTTTATCAAGGAGAACCCCACAATACCTTGAAGGAGAGACCCAGTTATGGGATATTGCGGGCGACACATTTGATTCATTTGATGATGTTGGGATGCTTGAGGTTGCAAATCTATCACTTGATGAACCTGAGATGGAGGTTGTGTTGTTTACAGATGATGGAGGTGCAAACGAAGAAAAAGGTGGTGATGCTAATGATGATGAAGATGCGCAAGAAATTGGATCTACTTGAAGTTTTGAAAGGCCTACTTCTTTTCTTTTCTTTTCTTTTCTTTTTCCTTCTTCTTTGCCTCTTATTTAGTGCTTTTGTGAAGAATATTGATGGATGTTGGATGTTTTCCCCTTATATTTATTGTTGGATGTTGGATGTTGAATCTTTTGCCTCTCTTATATTTATTGAATTAATGGTATTATGTTATTGTTTGTTAATTTTGATTTAGAATGAATGTAATACGAATCTACATAACACATAAAAATATATATATAAAAAAAAAAAAAAAAAATTCGCCGTGTCCCCCGCCGTGTCTGTGTCCCCATATTTTGGAAATTGCCGTGTCCCGTGTCCGTATCCGTATCCGTGTCCGTGTCCGTGCTTCATAGCACCAAATTACAACATTATGAAGCTCAATTCCATGAATTACTTACATGCATGTTCCAAATTGCACCAAACTTGTTTCCATCATAACAATTCCATGAATTTCAAACCCATCTTCTTATGGATGGTACATGCATGTGAAACACAACTTCTATTCTCAACTTACATGATGAAGAGATGGTCAAAATATGAGCTTCAACTAAAATCTCACATGGTTTGTACATTTTGTGCTCAAACATGCAATTTCAAAGCAATTTCTCACATGCATGTGCATATTGACTTCCAATTCAACAAAACCAACTCAATTCCATCACTTATAACACAATTCTTGCTCTTAATCATCAATCAACTTTAAATTCACAAGATTACAACATTAAACTCCTGAATTTACTTACCTAGAGGCTCAAATCTTTCAAATTATAGTTAGCTTTTGAGTGTGGCTTCAAGATTACCAAGTTCCCTAGCCAATTCTCTTCCTTGAGCTTCCTTTCTCACTAACTTTGGCTCCCCTCTCTCTCTAGAGCATAATTTCAGATGTTAGAGCATAATTTCAGATGTTGAGCTCAAAAAAAAGCAAAGTAAGGGTGTATAATGGCCCTTTAAAAGCTCCCTCTCAAATACAATTATTTAATATTAAATAATTGGGCACCATTTTATTAATTTAATCTATTTAATTTGATCCGAATCAATTTCCAATTAAATTTCACCGTAGGCTCTAAAAATTATGTCAATCACAATGGCGTAGTCAATTTCGGGTTTTGTGGCCGATAAGACCTTCAATTTAAATTCCAAAACAGATAATCAAACAGATATTCCTATGATGAAAAGATAGAAATTCAAAACCACATATTTTCACATAAATGGCACACAAAATCATATTAGACACATAATCACATTCATAATAAGGACCAATTAGCATAATATGGAACATGGTTATCACACGTACAGTGCTCAATTATTTAAATCTTGCTTACTTTGTGTGATGAAGTTATGCATGATAATATAATCAAGAATATTTTTGCAAGTTATTTATTGCTTTATGCCTACTTATTCACAACACACTTAATTATTTGATTTTTTGTGCAGGGATTATGTGAACAGACTGTAAAGGTTCTTCAACTCATGGAAGTAGAAGGAATTGAACCAAACCTTGTAATGCTGAATGTATTAATCAATGCATTTGGTATTTCTGGAAGGCTTTCGGAGGCATTATCTGTTTATCACAGTATAAAAGAAAGTGTAGGACCTCATATTTCTTGATCTATTTACTTCTAAAATACACTGCTAGATTGTTTGTTACTGACAATAGTCTTGTTGTTCTGAAGGGTGTTAGTCCTGATGTGGTTACCTATAGCACACTTATGAAGGCATTTATGAGAGCAAAGAAGTTTGACCAGGTCTGCTATATCTTAGTCTTGATCTAATAATCATATCTTGGTGAAAATTTTACTAGCACATTCTTTCCAAGTTACACGCATCATTTCTTCCATTTTAATTTCATTCTGCTTGGATTTTCAGGAAGATTTAAAAGAAATGAAAATTTGAAATTTATTGCATGTTCAAGAGTGTCTAGTTTTATGCAACTCTCGCCAATGAAATGCTGCCTAACCCTTGGAATTTATTTCTGCGTTGGGCCTTGCTTTGTGTCTAGGAGACTGATCCTTAAATCCCCAAATTATAGGACAGAATGACATGGATGAATTATTGAATTCTTCAATTTATCATCCTTTATATTTTAGGGCATACTAAATTGTGAATGGAAAATATCCAACATGGCTTTTTTGCTAGTATTGAATTATACTTGCAACAAAATAGTGACCTGAGAAAGCAAATGGGCTAAATAATACTGAACAAAGAGTATGTTCCTTATCCCCAGTTGGACATGCCTTTGTGTGCATATTCAATTTGTGTGTGGGACACACATGTAGTGGTTGTGTTGTGTTGTGTTCAAGATGGGTACTTCATTTATTTTAAAGTGCAAGTGTAAAGTAAAATTTAGATCCCAATTTTATGAGAGAAATTAGAGTTCCAATTGAAGAATTGTATTTCCTTTCTACAGCTTTTTAACCAATTCATTTAACTGGTTTTCTGACCAGATCCCTGTAATATACAAGGAGATGGAATCTGCTGGATGTACACCGGATAGGAGGGCTAGAGAAATGCTGCAAAATGCGTTAATGGTCCTTGAACAGAGACACTTATAGTGTTACATTTGATCTCCAGCTCCTTTGCCTCTGCCTGTAACAGACTGTATATATAATCATACTCCAGAGTACTTCTAATACTCGTAATCACCACGATTTCTGGGATTCCAATCATATTGCTGAAGCAGGTAAGGATTTATTTTCGACCATGTGATATTTGGATATCTCATTACATGTTCTGCTTTTGATACGTAAGTGCCCATTTCATTTTAATTCACTCTGAATTCTCACTCAGTATTGTCTTTGTACTCCCATTTTTCTCGTTGTGCTCATGTTTGAAAAGTTTGCCTACTATTATTCTGAAATGGCTGCTGTGCATTGCCTCACACTTAGTGCAGAGGCTTTGACCCTCTTGATTGGGGGTGTTTGGGATGAGAAGTTTGGGCTAAAATAGCCAATAAAGACAAAAAAATGTTAAAATAACCAACAAGACAAAATGTCACATCCTACACATCAATCAATCACTTTTTTTGTCACAACCGTATATTCAATTACAAAAAAATCCACAAATCATCCCAAACACTACTTTTTTTCATCTCATAAAATAGCTAAAAAGCCAACTAAAATAGCCAAGGTTCCAAACGGGGCCGATATATTTCTCAAAATTGAAGGCTTAAGAGGACCAAAAGTACTGCAATGAATTTTTTTTTTTTTGGAAAGTGAATACTAAACTAAAAACATTATCCAGAATGTTGTTGATGTGCATCTTTCCTAATTACTAATGGAGTTTGGGGCCTTGAATGCTAATGTCATGGTATTGCACATTTCTCTCTTTCCTTCTTTACGTACATGTGTTCATATATAATACATACGATTCTTTCTTGTCCCTAATCCAAGACAAATTAGGAAACTTGAAGTTCCATATCTGATACTCTTCTGTTTTGGCATTATTTGTATGGTTTTCTAACATTCCAGCAATGTCTATACTGCTTTCTTTTGCTCTTAGATGAATGCTAAATCTCTTTTGCAGCACCAAACTTGAAGTTTTGGGAATTGTGGTTGCAGTGTCAAAGAATGGTGAATGACAAGAACTGGACTGTTTTCTCTTCCCTCCCGAGTCGCAACTTAGCTGGTCAAACTGCAAATTGAGCATTGGTTTGGATCTCTGAGGTATCTTCTGCTCTCTTGGATTTCATGTATATATACATCTGTTCAGGTAGAGAAGCATTGATTCCCTCCCATTGTTGGCAGATAGATACCAAAAGGCATGTCCTTTCCTAGAACATAGATTCTACAGATGATCAGATGATATGCCCGGTTCAATGTCCACCATAGAGCCATATGCGTGTCATAAAAAAACCAGGGATTTTAAGGTGAAGAAACTGAATTATCAACTAAGGATTTGGAATGTGAATCTTGAAATTGAATAATTGCAGGAGGCTCAACAATAACTGGAAACAAGAAAACAAAGCTAAAGTGTTTGAATGTGCAACATCAATGTTGTCTCCATCCGTTATGCTACAAGTCACAAAGTTGAGATTGGTTCCCAGAGAAGATGGTAACATTCGAAACTGGTTGTTGTCTTGTGTAATTGTATATGCCCTAGCTATTTATCTGCATAATGACTCTCTGTGGGTGTAGGATGTGACTCTTGCAATGGTTATGTTTTACCCTCCATATAGGGTGTTAGAGTTAAACAGTGACTGAAGCAGACAATAGTGTCCATTAGATTTCTTGATTCATGATATCATCTTATCTTCTGCTGGTATTATGCATGCTTACAAATGAACCACCCCAACTGTTGGTCCCCCCTTTCTCTCCCTCATAAACACTTGGATGACAGTGGCCCCCACTCTCTCTGTGTGTTGTAGCTATTAGGTAATGTTGACAATTGTGGTTCCCTGTGCCCTTTCATTTTTGTCCTTTCGATTTAATTCTGCTAAATTTCTTTTTGCATATGACATGAAAATAAATATCAATGGGAGCACTGGTGATCATTTGGTTTATCATGTTTTTACATTTGGCATGCTGATTAAAATATTAGTTCAGTTGTTGAGTCCCAATCAGTTATGCTGGTGCCACTACTAGAAAATTGATTTTTTGCGTCTATTTTTTTGTGATTGTCTGATTAGCCGTGGCAAAAAAAAGAAAGAAAAGGCGACGGTATAATGAAACGCAAGCAGTAGTAAAAGGTTCCTATTTTCTTTCATTTATTTGCGCACTTTTCTTAGTTTTGCCCTAGCAGACTCACTCAACTCTCTCTCTCTCGTTCTTGCTTTCTGCCTCGCTCTTGCTCTCACTCACCTGCCCATCGTTGTCTGAAGAACTCCACCGGTATGAATCTCTCCCTCGATCTCTCAATCTCTCTGTTTCTGTCTCGATCTCTCTTCCTCTCTTGATCTCTCAATCTCTCTTTCGCACAATCTCGCTCTCTCGCTATGTCTGTGTACATCTCTCGCTGCAATTTGCTCGATTCATCGCAGAGAAACCCTAACTCTGCTAGTAGACTGCATTGAAAAGGTCTCTTGGAGTTCTCAAATACAGCAGAGTAAGCTCACCTATCATGCATTTCATCTATCTCAAAATTCACCTACGTTACACACACACACTTAGACTATCTTTGAGCTTCATTGTGTACAAATCAGGTACCTACTCTCTTCAAATTTCCTTTGTTTTTTCTATTTAGTTTGTTTCGATTCGTTTCATATCTGTACTTGATCTGGTTTTGTATCTGAGAATTCCTGTGTTTTTATTTTTTGCACTATAATAATACATTTTTTTTATTGATTTGTTTGTTCTCATTTGAGTTTGATCTGGTTTTGTAGATCAGAGTTCTTTGGTTTATTGTGATTAATTTAGTTATCTTTAGATTCAGTATTTGCTCGTCAAATTGATATGGATCACAATCTTATGATTGCAGTTCTTTGTAATTTTATATAGCGTTAGTCAAATGAAGTTTGAATGATAGGTACTCTTTGAACTACTTGGATTGATCAAATTACAATGACAGCTTAGTATTAAATGTCTCTCTCGTTATGCTGCTTGTTTTCTTCACATTCAGATTCCAACTCTGTTAAAAGTTCCTTTGTTTTTCTATTCGGTTTGTTTTGATTTGTTCTCGTTCTATATTGAGTTCTTATCTGTACTTGATCTATAACTCAGAATTTATTGTTGTTTTTTTATTTTTTATTTTTTTATAGTATAATCATACACTTTGTTTTATTCAATTCCAATGTTTTGTTGCTCAATTTTTTACAGTATAATCAAATTCTCTCTATTTCTTTGAATCTCTATGTTCTTACACCATTGTTTTTTCTTGTTTTGTTTTTTGGCTTTTCAATCTATTAATCTTTATCACCTGATTTTGATAGGAAATTGTTTTTGTTGTTGTTGTTGTTGTTGTTTTTTTTTTTTTTTTTTTTTTTTTTTTTTTTTTTTTCCTTCTAATGCAGCGCTCGGCTTACAAAAGCATATCAAACTGCTGCTGTTCTATTTGAGGTTTTGAAGGCTGTTAATCTGACAGAATCTCTTGAAGTGGCAGATGAGGTGAAACTGACAGTTTGTTGATTGGTGATATTTGAATAATATCAGTCCCTCGATGGAACTTCTTGTATCAGTTTTGTCTAGGCTAAGACTAACCCACTTCTATTTAGAACTTTGTTGTGCTTCTGGTAGTCTTCTTTCATATTGAGTGTTGATGTATCTAGTTTGTTTGTTTGTTTTGTATATATATATATATAAGTTTTTTTTTTTAAAAAAATAATAATAATTGGACATACATATGCATGTAGATTTTGGAAGCTCACAGTAAGGTTGAGGAAAAGACTGCGATATATGTAACTTATAACATACTTCCTCTTGATCCTGACAGCTCAAATCAAGCAATCATGAAATATCCTGAGGTTAGTTTTTGAATATCTAGAGTAGTGTTCTTGACCTTTTTGAATTATATCTTTAAAGTACCTTTTTTATACCTTGGTTGTTTAATTTACAGATTCAAGTTTCTGTTTCTGCACTTCAAAACACCAGAGGGCTGCCATGGCCCAAGGGCCACAAGAAGAAAGTAGATGAAGACATTCTAGACTGGCTTCAGGCTATGTTTGGATTTCAGGTGACTTTCTTGTTGCTTTCGATCACTTCTTTTCATTTGAATCTTGATGGGAATCTGTTTCTCTAACTATTGATCTGCAGAAGGATAATGTGGCAAATCAGAGGGAGCACTTAATATTGTTGCTGGCAAATGTGCATATTCAGCGATTTCAGCCTGATCAGCAGCCCAGGGTATTCTGCTCACAAATAGCGTTGGCTCATAATATTTTATTTTGTTTAAAAACACTTAGTTATTCATAACATATACCTCATTCATGTTCAGTTGGATGACACCGCACTTACAGAAGTTATTAAGAAACTTTTCAAAAACTACAAAAAATGGTGCAACTATTTGGGTCGCAAAAGCAGTCTTTGGTGAGTGGAGATTTTTACTTTCTTATTTTTTTTTATCATTTTTATGGCTTAGTGGAATAATTATATTCTGATTAAGAATGACTTCTTCCTCCATTATCCATATATCTCTCATTTTCTTTCTTGCTAGTCAAACATTGACTTGTAGGTTATCTTAAAACTTTTTTTAGTTCATCATTGTTGTATGTTGTGGTTAATTTTGGTGATTGGTTTAACAGGTCTGCAATTATAAGTGAATTCTAGTTACTTACAATTCTTATTTTTCTAGAATTGTTATCTGCTCTGCTTGAAATATTTTTCCAACTCCCTGATGATGGTACAACCGAATCATATTTTGGTTAAATTTATGCTCATAAATGGTTACTTTCGATTTATGGTCTCATAATGCAGATGACTTTAGTCCAAGTTGTAGCATGTTTCCATCACCTCAACTTATTGTTTAGGTGAATTTGTTTTCAGGTTTGACTTCAGCTACAAATCTAACAATTGGGGCGTCGGCCTTCCACCAAAAGAAAAAAATGAAAAAAACTGGCCCCTGTAAGCATTCAGTTATTTCCTTTTTAACTATGGATTTATATAGGTTACACCCAAACTTCTTTTGGAGTTTAATTTTTCTATGCATACAATTCTATTTCTTGGTTTACCCCTTGCTTTATAAGCATCCAGTTTTATATATAATATCTATAATAAGCTTGAAGGTGTTGTTTCTTCTTCAGAATTAAACCAAGATTAGCAGATCCATCCTTCAAGCCTCAGAGTAGTCACATTCTTGCTGCTGTAGAGAATTTTTTAAATGTGTTACAAATTTGGTACTCTTCACCACTTTTCTGATTGAGGACAGCAAATGCCATCCAGGTTAGAACAGCTATTATTACACTTTCTATTTAATAAGAAACTGTGGCATGACTGGTCAAGGGGGCATTAGGATAAGGAATTGGTTGGAAAGTTTGCAATTATAGATAATTTGGATTATAAACAAGGGGGCATAAGGATCATGGGGTGCTATTCCTTTGTTTAAAAAACGCTGCGAACACCTGTTTCCAACAGCAAGGGAAAGAAGAGGATCTTTTTAATTCTCCTCAATTAGGGGGTAGCTTGTGTGATTAAATGATGATTTTGTTGCTGCTGATGGAGACAGGTAGCAGCATCTATAGTTAGTTCAACTTTGAGAAAATTGTTTATTATGACAACAATGAACTGTTTCTGAATTATGTCCTAGATTAGATGTTGATGGCACCAGAAAATGACTTTTAGGAAGTAAGACAATCATTTTTAGGCATCCTTATAGTCATTCAATTAGTCATGAGTCCGTGCTGATGGAGACATGGGGTAGCATCTGTGCTTAGTTCAAGTTAGACTTCCTCAACAGAGTGCTTAATTGAGGCATGTTGCTTTAAAAGAGAACATCTATGAAGCAGCAACTACATTGTTCTTAGAAAAGGAAATTCTGGGATAATAAAGCTGAAAACCAACTACATTGTTCTATAGATGAAGAGAACAAAACAGTCCATTTGACAGCATTGGAGGGAATAGATTGCTTGGAGTTCTATAAGAGTTGTAACCTCATCTTTCAGATCATTCCCAAAGGAGAGACCAAAGTGGTGAAAATTACAATAGAGTATGAGAAATGAAATAAGGATGTCCCTGATCCACAGAAATATCTGAACTACTTGATTAATCTCTTTAAAGATGTTGATTCTAAGCTTGTCCAAGCTTAATGCAATGGCTATATATGAATAATGGTTATAGTATGACACTATGTAATAAGAGCTGGGAGCTCTAGTGTTGATGCTTCCTAGTTTCATTCTTATGACACTACAAAAAATGAAGGTTTTAGAGACTAAAATTTAGGGACAAAGTGTGGTTTGTTTGGATCTAACATTTAGAGATTAAAGAAAATAACACCACTGTTTTCACATTCTCAAACATGGCTAAGTGTGGTTTGTCTTATACTTGATTTGGTTTTGACTTAGTTTTAATCTTGTAGGGATAGTGCCATGTGCTTGTAGAATTATATTAAAACCGAGGCAGGTTTTGCACTGCATATCTCATTGTTAAATTTGCAATAAGAAATATATAGCCTCCTGCTATTTGAAATCTGGATTGTGACATGTTACCTTTTTTCAATCTAAGTGCACTATACCCATAGGAGTGATTAAAATTGATAATTTTTATTTTGGCAGTATATAATTTTTATCATTAATGCCTGAAATTTTTGTTGCATAGGTGCAATGTGGTGATGTGGAATTTGAAAAGAAAATCGATGAGAAGATTGGCCAGTTCACCGATAGAGTGGAGAAACACCCGAGCAAGAAAATTGATGAGAAGATTGGCCAGTTCTAGATTGTATTTTTTTCATAAAAGAACTTTTTCCAAGTTTTTAGTTGAATAACTTTCACGTATGGCTCCAATTTTGAGACTCAAATGGAATGTTCAATTAAACTACAATGCGCTCCAATTTTGAGACTCAAATGGAATGTTCAATTAAATTACAATGCTATACTGTTTGAATTCTTGTCATTGCTATTCCTAGAGTGCTTAACGGTACACTTTTTTCTTTTTTTTCTTTTTTTTTTTGGCGACGGTAACAAGATAATCGCCAAAAATCATGTTAGTGTTTTTCTTTGTTTTTTGTGACGGCAAAATAACAGTCGTCATAAGTAGTTTAGGCGGTCGCAAATAATTTGCGACTGTTGCTTTGCCGTCGCAAAAAAGTATTTGCCACCCCCACATTCGCAACCTCCATTTGCCGTCACATGAGCCGTCGCAAAAAGTCTTTTGCGATTGTTTTCTATTATTTGTGACGGTTTATAACTGTCGCAAAAAGTATTTTTTTAGTAGTGTGCTGAAGCGTTGTTAGTGAGAAATTGAAGTTGTTTTCATTCAGAATTATGTTTTCGTTCAGAATTACAATATTCTCTGATAACAATGTTTTGGTGTTATCGTCACATTGAGCAATTCTGATATCTCACACATTAAATAAAGACCTCCTACGCTCCTACAAATCTGTCCAAACTGACTAGAATACACCCTAATGTTTTGCTCACCCTGTTCCAAACCAGCCTCGTAATGATTAGTGGAGTACTGTGCCCTTCGGTGGGCTCACTTCAGACTTATTTCTGTGATCTAAATTGTTTATTTGGTAAAAATCTAATATTAATAGAGATAACGTGGATCGCATTTGTATTTCTAAAATTTAGACAATAAATATAATTTTGATAATAGACCATTCTTTTTTCAAGATAGTATGACTCCACAATGTGGCTATCAAAATCGGCACCAGACAATAGTAACTGTTGTGTCTTTCCCGAATCATATGCATTTTCAGTAGAATTTTCACCTTTAGGAAAGAAAGAAAGTGTAGATATTCTTTCCCTCTTCCACACTCTACATCCATTGGGCCCCAAAACTGTTGTTGGTAAATCTTGAGGCTGTGTGTAGTTTGCCCATCAACTTCCAAGTAACATTTAAACCCATACACATACGATATGCAGAAGCTATTAAGAATCAAATAAAGGTGAGACAATCATATATAGGTCTAACCAAGTGTTTTTATAGCCAAGAAAACCATAGTGCATGCCATAACAACATGCCTCCATAAGTACATAACCTTACATAACACAAGACTCGTATATTCTCTTCACCTGCTTTAGCTTGCTGCACATAAAAACCAGTGTTATTTCTGTTGCACTCTTGATACTATTATATATAATTATTCTACTTGACAATACTTGTAACAGTTGCTTAACTGTCCTCTGTTCTCCAATATATTGGTATCAGAGGACAGTCTATTCCTTTGCTTTGTGTCAAGGTTGGGAGGGCTTGTCCAAATCTTCGAGGGGGCGGAAGAAGGCCTTCTGCTCCAACACTGAATCCTCGCCACCATTCACAGTGGAGTGGAAGCCTGCAGCTCGGTTTTGCTCGGTGGCTGGGCCAAATACCCCTGTTTGTGGGTGCGGAGCCCAGTATTTGTCGGATTGAGGCTTGATTACATCGTCCGGGACCACGGTTGGATGGACCTGTTCGTCCAGGTTCTTATCGTACACTGAACCATGCACAGCCCTCCTGCATAATCATCACCATCTCATAATTGTTAGGACAGTAAAATTTACATCAAATAAAATAGGAATGGCAATGAAAATGGCCAAAGTTTTCATTCGGGATGTTTACATATCAGTCTGGTTCCAGAAATTTAGGAACACAACTGGACCACATAGCTTTTGAAACGGGAAAAAAAATTAAGTACTTGGGAAAAAAAAATCTTATGAATATGAAAGGTTCAATTTTTTTGAACCTTAATTCGGGAATCAAAACGTAATCAATCAATGGATGTTCCCTAATTACATTGTAAACTATTATAAAGCAGAAAAGGACTGATCAAAGATTAGTGGCGGCAAGAAAAGGGGCACAAACACCGTCCTCTAAAAAAATTGAATTAAACAGTCTGATTTAATTTGGATAAATCTAGATCGATTTATCAATTCAACCAAAAAAATTGCCATAACTAGGACTAGGGGTGTGTACGGTGTGATTCGGATGGTTTGAGAGTAAAATTATAAATTGAATAGTAGTTTGACAGATTAACAAATCGTGATTTGGGTGGTTTTAGACGGATTGACGGATTAAAGAATATTCTAACCAATTATCAAGTATTTACATAATATATAATATTAATTTGCATAATATTTTTCATATATATAACACAAATTAATTTTACATAATATGTTTTTATATATATAACTACTAATGTATAACAAATTTTGCAGATTAAATCTCTCTTACATTCATTTTTACTTTGATATTTCATTAGAGATTAAAAAATATATATATTAACTAGAACAGAGTAGAACAGTTTCAAAAGTAAATTATAAATTTTAAAATTTAATGCACAACTAATAGATAGAACGGTACGCATTGATACAAATCAATATAATTTTAACAGAACAATATTTTATATAGTTTTAATGGAGATCATGTTTAGCAAAGACTTATCAGTGTAAAATATAAAATAAAACAATCGTACTCCAGCAATACCCTTGTTCTCTTTTTAGAAAAGATAAAACTGTGTAGCCCACCCACTACGTTCTTGTCCCTTTCTTCCTATTATACCAAAAATGGAAGCCAAAGAGACTAGTGATCTGATAACCAGTGCTGTGCTGAGCTGAGCACAAGACAAGGAATATAAGGTGGCTCCTCCTGAATGTCACACTTGAAGATAGGCCCATGGGGTGTGTGTGTAGGATGATAGTCACGTGATTAGCATATCGTTCACCGACCCAAACGAAATTTATTTAGATAGATCAGATCAGATCAGATCACACCTATTCACAACTAAAATAATCTAGTCAGCATTGACCTCATCATCATAGCAACCTATCTTGAACACGATATAATCAAGTTATGATTTTTTATAGCAACCCATCTTGAATAGAATATATAATCAAATTTCAATAATAACAGCTCAAAAGCACACAATCTTTTAACCAATTTGGCATAGTCTAGTTGGTATTATGACTTTGGTAAGAGTTTAAACCTCATTTAGAAACATTTATTTTACAAATCTTTTAACTTTTTATATATATATAAAAAAATAGAGAAAGTGATATAATAATTTATAATGACTTTTTAACTTTTTAACTAAAATTAAAAATTGTCAAGAGATTATAGGTTTAACTTTCTTTAGAAGAGTTGAATGAAGTACTTGTTATTTTTTACGAAAATATGTGTAAAAAATAGAAAGAAAAATAAATCTGACTTTTTACTATAAGTTATATGCTTTTTGATTTTTTTAGTAACTTTTTGATTTTTAAGTTAAAACTGTTATTTTTCAAACGAGACTTTAATCATTATTTGTGTGCGGCCCACATAAATAAATGACTGATATTTATTTATAAAATAACATATGAATTGGACTGTTTAATACAATTTATCTAAGTTATTTATAATTGTTTTTTAATTTTATTTTGAGAGATTGTGTCAGAATATTTGATATAGTTTGTACTTACAATTTATTAAACAAATTTATTTGAAATAAGCTGAAAAAAAATAAAATAAATTATAACCTAAAGGAGCTATCGATTTTGATTTTTTAATAGAAAATGCTATAAGTCTTAGCCTGCGTTTGGTTGTATTTTGTAAATGTGATTTGAGAGTATGAGTTATATTTTGAGTTTGTGTGTTGTAGAATTATGATTTGAGTGTAGAAAATTTGTTTGGTAAAGAGTTTTGAAAATAATTTTGGAAAAAAGGTTAGATTTGAGTGGGAAATTGTTGATGTGACATTTGATATGTGATACAAAAATTTACAACTCATAACTAAACATACAATTCAAAAATATTTTAAAACACATAAAAAATTAAAAAAAATTCAGAAAATATTTTTTCCGATTATATAAATCAATTGCAAAAAAAAAAAAATTCTGGTCAACCGGCCGGACGTCCCGCAAAGCCAAATTTTGTAAATGTGGAAAGAAACAACGCTTCTGTCATAACAGGTGTTCTGTGCAGAGTTTTGTAATTAACATTTCAGACCACTAACCAAACACCATTGTGGAATTAAGGTGTAGAATCACCATTTCAGTTCACAACCAAACAGAACCTTAAATTTTCTACTAAATAAATGACCAAATGTCTTACATAGGTACAGGGTCTACAAAATTGCGGACCCCACACCCATGTGATCAAATGTTAGTATCCCTAACATTACCCTTTTTTAATCATTAACTTTTAATATATAATAAATTACACTAAACAACATTAATGCCACAATCAATAACTTTCTCCGGCTTAAAGTTGGGACTCATGATACAAGAGACTTTACTAATTAATGTACATATTAGTGTACTAACAGATGATATGACATTATTTATATAATTTTAAGTAGAAAAATGTTAGAGGTCCCAAATTTTCTACCAAATAAATGACCAAATGTCTCACATGGGTGTGGGGCCCACAAAATTGCGGACCCCACACCCATGTGAGACATTTGGTCATTTGTTTGGTAGAAAATTTGGTGTCCCTAGCATTACTCTTTTAAGTATTTGTAACTTGTATAATAAATATAATCAATAATAATATCATAATACTAGTTGATATATTAGTGTGTACACTAATGAATGTATGTAATACCACCGCTCCCAATATAGTGAAGGCATTCTTATTCATATGAGATCTCTTGTTTAATATCTACGAATTCCCCCCCCCCCCCCTCTCTCTCTCTCTCTCTCTCTCTCTCTCTCTCTCTCTCTCTCTCTCTCTCTCTCAAATGATAAATATAATTCATGTGTAGATCTAAGTTTTCCCACATAAAAGTCGACTGCCCGTTCTTGAAGTTTTATCTAACACATTGCCTAACTAACTGCCCATTCTTGAAGTTTCATCTAAGTTATTGCCTAACTAACCTGCATTAAAGATCCACTTGTCAAAACAAGTGGTGTTAGAAAAGCATGTATGAGCTAAAGACAAATCCACAAATGTATAAATTAACAGCTCAACAATTAAAGTGATTAAATAAGAAATGAACTAAACTAATATTACATTCCTTTGAAAAGCCTAAACAGGTCTAAAAGAAGGGATTTTTTAAACAAATGACAAACAACATTTCACATCAAAATGTCACATAGACCCCCACTGATAAATCAATGCCTACTTTTGTTTGCTTCAGAATGGCAAAAAAAACTACAACCACCCCACAAGGTGGGCCGACAACGCTCTACCTAAATGACCCTTAACTTATCCTATAATTCATGACAAGAAATTAAAATATTATAACATTATTCAATTACTAAAATACCCCTCCATATGACAACACCAATTGCCAATCCTCCAAAGGCCAAAGCAGTAAAGTTGTTCTTATCCCCTCCCCCCCTCTCTCTCTCTCTCTCTCTCTCTCTCTCTCTCACACACACACACACACACACACACACACACACACACACGCCCGCCCAGTACGGCACGTAAATCTGTTTGGCTCCACTTATTTTTTTATATATATTTCTAAAAACCTGTTATTACTACTCCATTTTATTCTAAATACACTTCTTTTTTTTTACAATAATGCTAGATGATTTGAAAAATTATAGCTCGAATGGCTCGAAACACCAAAAACGACGTTGTTTTGACACATTCGAACCATTCGAGCTACAAAAATTCGAGCCACCAAACATTTTTTTCTTTTTTATCTTTATTATATAAAAAAATAGAATGTATTTAAAGCAAAGTGAAATAAGAATAATAATTATGTATAATAAAAATAAAAAAGAGAGTATATTTAGAATAAAATGGTATAAAATAACGGCTCTCTATTTTTATTTTAAAAATATGTATCATAATATTTAGCATAGTTTCTATTTATTATATAAACCAAACCAAACCAAACCAACCCTAGCCTTAAGTCCCATCAATTTATTATATAATTGATAAAAAAATAACTCAAGTGAATTTTTAAAATTAGTTATTGAAAAATTGGAGGAACAAAATTATTTTAGCCCAGCTTCCACGACTTTTAATTTGCAAAAACGAACCGACATAACCGTATTTAGTGAAACCGTAATACACAATAACTAGGTTATTTTTATTTTCTAATTATTTAATACAAATAAATCAACATTATCTTCCTCTAAAATTATTAAAATAATGATGTTACACACATCAATTGTTATATCTATTAGTGTACTAACACATACTATAACAATGTAATTTCAAAATTATATATCCCGCTATTATACAAATTATAAATATTCAAAATCAATAAAATTTTACTATCATTAATAAATTAATTAATATACCAATTAATACATACGACTGTATTCTTATTAAAAATACCATATGTATTACTGTAAAACAAGCAACAAATCACATATTTTAGCCGGCAGAAGGAGATTTGAGATTTTTTTTAATAAAAAAATTAATAAAATAACAAAAATAAAAAATCCTCGCAATTATTGTTGTTTGTTTTATTGCAAAATATCGTCCTGGGAAAGGGCCTACCTCCCATCTACTCCACTCCGTGTCTCATTCTCACCATCCTTTCGAAAATTTATAATTCTTTTATATATTATTCTTTACAAAAATTAGATACACTACGGATAATTTTTTTGAATAATATACCAATAATCCCTCAAAATTAAAAATTTGGATCATTATAACGGGGCTAATGGTCTAATACTCCATGAACTGAGACAGCACCCTCCAGCCGGGAGCCCAGTCGTTGGGAGAAAACATACATTTCGGGGCCTTAGAAAAACCAGCAACAGTAAACACCATTAAAAATTTTTAGAAATGAATATCTGAGAGAAAATTATTTCAACAGAGTGCTAAAAAAATGCACAAATTAAAATCTCAAACAACAACATTCCAATTCCAACCATCTGAACTCAATTGCAACTCAACCATCTCCGAACCGTCCCCTCAGTATCAAGCAATGTATTGTGTATATATGTGTATACCTGAGAGAGTGTGAAGGAGACTGAAATGGATCGCGAGAGCTTCCGGCACGGATCTGGTTAACGAAACGCTTCCCGATGCCCACGAGTCCCCTACTCTGCGAATTGGCGGCCATACAATATAGCTCCGATTTAGAGAGAGAGAGAGAGAAAGAAAGAGAGAGAGAGAGAGAACGAGTAGATTGAACCAAAAAGAGGAGAGAGAATGTGGTGGGTTGAATTGCTGCTTTAATCCTAACACACTTCATATATACAAAAGGAGACAGAGGAGAGAGATTATTTGGTGCGGTTGGAACATTATTTCATATCATTAGAAAATGTTATCCGTCTTAAATTTTTTATCAAATAAATGATCAAATATGTCATATGGGTGTGAGGTCCACAAAATTACAGACCACACACTCAAATAAGATACTTGGTTATTTATTTAGTAAAAAATTTAATATTCCTATCATTACCCCATAGAGTGATGTTAAGAATCTATCAAAATTTTTACCAAATCTCTTTTGTAAGATCTATACATATGTGAATTTGTACAAGTCTCACACTTATATGAAAAATTTGATAAATTTTTTTATAAATTATTTGAGACCCATTACATTTTCCTATCCCATCTCATTCTCTTTGTGATATTGATCCCATTCTTTTTAAAAGTCAACAGAAATACATGAATCATATCCTTTTAATCAATAAAAATTAAAAGATTAGGTTTACGTATTTACATACGAAATATCTACACTTTGTGATGTTGATCCCATTCTTTTTAAAAGTCAACATAA
Source organism: Camellia sinensis (assembly GCF_055761805.1). Classification (NCBI taxonomy): domain Eukaryota; kingdom Viridiplantae; phylum Streptophyta; class Magnoliopsida; order Ericales; family Theaceae; genus Camellia; species Camellia sinensis. Next base: position 7,711,611 of record NW_028128989.1, on the reverse strand, counting down.
AAATATGAATCAGATCCTTTTAGGTCTCGTTTGGTAAGAGGTTATTTTAGTCAATTAGTCAAAAAGTTATTAAGCTAAAAAGTCAACAATTCATACAAAAAAGTCAAAGATTCTCTTTTCTCTCTATTTTTTGCACATCTTTTCGTAATTAGCCAAAAAGTCATCCCAAACATACAAGTTTTTTTTACCTACCTTTTTAACCAAATAACCAAAAAGTTACTAAATTAGCCTGTTCCCAAACGAGGCCTTAATCAATAAAAATTAAAAGATTAGGTTTCTCGTATTTACATTTGAAATATCTATGCTTTACCTTTGTTTGAAAAATGGGTTGACTTTTTAACTTTTTTAACTATTTTAGCCTGAACTAAAAAACTTAGTTTAGGAAAGACTTTTTGATTTTTTTGACTTTTTTGTGAGAGAATAGTGTAATGATTATGGGTTGAATGTGATATTTTGTTTGTTGTGATTAAAATAACTTATTTTGTCTTTTGTGACTATTTATTTTAACTATAAACCAACTTGTCAAACACCTTGTTTGTGATGTTGATGTGATGTTGATCCCATTCTTTTTAAAAGTCAACATAAAAATATGAATCATATCCTTTTAATCAATAAAAATTAAAAGATTAGGTTTCTCGTATTTACATTTGAAATATCTACACTATGCCTCCGTTTAGAAAGTGGGTTGACTTTTTGACTTTTTTGACTATTTTAGTATGGGCTCAAAATCTTAGTTTGGGAATAATTTTTTGACTTTTTAGCTTTTTTGATTTTTTTGTGAAAGAAGAATGTAATGATTATGGATTGAATGTGATATTTTATTTGTTGTGGCTAAAATAGCTTATTTTGTCTTTTGTAGCTATTTTAGTTACAAACCAACTTGCCAAACACCTTGTTTGTGATGTTGATCCCATTCTTTTTAAAAGTCAACGTAAAAATATGAATCATATCCTTTTAATCAATAAAAATTAAAAGATTAGGCTTCTCGTATTTACATTTGAAATATCTACAGAGCCTATCATGAGTCTCATATTTATGATCCGAATTATATATTTTGTAAGACTCTCTCAATGTATATTATTCATAATAATAATTAATTGGATATAATAATTGTAATATTTTTATTTTATCACATTTTTTTGTGAAAAAATATATTATAAATATATTTTGAAAATAGACTATCTATTTTTTTTTATAAACAAATATGATAAAATGAAAATGTTGTGATTATCGGATTGATTTAATATTTTTATAAATGATATACATAAAAGATTTTACAAAATAAAATGTTCAAATAATTGAAATAGAGCCCATGGTGTATCTTAGGGGTGAGTAACGGATATATCGATCCCCCCCAAACCGATCGAACCGAATTGATCCACCACATTTTAGACGGATGCGTGACGACGAGCGAACGGTTGTGGATTGATTTTTTTCCAATCGCCTAGTTTTGGACGGATGATGGATTTGAGGTTCATTTGACCGCAACCGAACCGCCAAATCGCGAGCATCCCTAGTAATTTATAAAATTTTGTGTTTTCAAATTATTTAGATATTTTCTTTATGTTTTCAATTGAAAAATAGTTTAAATATTCTGTTGAATATATTCTATTGAAAAATAGTTTTCAACTTGAATATATTTTTTGAATTGAAAAAAATAAATGTATTATTTATTTATATTTTATGATTTTTAAATCTAACTCTAAAAATAATATAGATAATTGTGGTGGTTTGAATTATTTCTATATTTTAAGAACAACAATGATTCATCCCCCCTTTTTCCCCCACCCCCTTTGACCCCCCCTCTCTCTCATTGGTTACCTTTTCTTTTTCTTTTTCTTTTTTTTCCTGCTCTTCCAATCACCACCCGCCACGTGGCAAAGGGGGGTGAGGGGGTGACCCCCAAAAGGGGGTCCCAAGCATTATTCATTTTAAGAATCACATATTGTGATATTTTTTGTGAATGAGGCATGCAGTGATTGTAATATTTTAAATTTTCAAACTTTCTTTTTTTAGATGAAACATGCAGTGATTGTAATACTTTTTTAAGTCATTGACTATAATACTATTTTTATTTTTTTAGGAAGTGCACAATTGAATTATGTTGAAAATTTATAAAATTTTAAACCGCTAAACCAATTCGCATAATCTTCCAATCCGCTCAATTCATATCCGCCAAATTGATTTTCTCTAATCAACCAATCTGACAGGCGGATGACGGATTGAAAATTCCGTGATCGTAACCAACCCACGGCCAACCCTAGTGTATCTCATGTATCTCTCAAATTTTTTGATGTTGAGATATAAATATGAGAAAAATTAATCCCAAAAATAAAATGGGTACTACATGGATTTGCCTCAAAATATAGAATAATTTTCAGGAGACGTGGTGGGTGTGTGTTTGAGTCACGCCTGACCAACGGTCTCTGTTCTTTGGTTACACCTACCCCCTGCTAGGGAGAGCACCAATTTTGACACCGTCGCCGTTAACTAACGGAATCTTACTGCCCTAGTGAAAATTATTTGACGTTTAACATTGGCGCCGTCAGTTTGTCTTCTGCGAATCTATAGGGGAATATTCTGGAGCGCACATGCGGAAGTCGACAAAAATGAGTGGGCTACGAGGCGTCGGGATCTAGAGTTTAAACCGTGTTCTCTTTAAGTTATCCATCCACGGTTAAAATTAAGGGGAAGTTTGACGACTCATAAATAATTTATCTTTTTATTTTTTTTTCATCACATTGTTTTTTTATTTTTTGTATATTTTTTTATAAAAAGTGTACTTATTTAAATTATTCCAAACAACTCTTAAATCTCATTAAAATGATGTTATTTTGGTAAGCAATTTAAAAAAAAAAAAAAAATTCAGATCTATTTCTACGTTCTTAGGATTGTGAAGCAGAGCATTAGAGAGATAGAAAGAAAAAAAATATTTCTTCGCCAGAAATCATCGTTGTTCTCTCTCTCTCTTTCCTGATCGAACCATCCAATTTCGTACCGGGACCGACTAATTCTATAGATACATATTCTGATGTATACACCAAAGTATTCACTTTGTTGTTGGGCTATGGAGGATTGTATGAGTAGTAAAGAAGATATCTATACTATATATTAAGTAAAAGGGAGTTTTTAACTTCAAACCTTGTGGGAGCTCCAATCTCCTAATCTAAATTTTTTAATTTTTTGATTTTAAAAAAAAAATCTTAACATTTATTAATTTCTCACAACTCCCAAGTCTTACCCTCATAATAACACTTTAATACATTAAGAATAAATATAAAAAAAATTCTTTGAAATCCAACGCATATGAATTCCTTTAAAAGTCCCAACACATATGATTATTATCCCTCATAATAACACTTTAATGTATTAAGAACAAGTACAAACAAAATTTCTTGAAAAGTCCAACACATGTGATTATTATCAAAATATTAAACTTTAATATAATATAATAATAAAAAAAGACATTTAATTCCTTGAAAAGTCCAACACATATTATTATTATCAAAATAATAAACTTTAATATAATATAAAAAAGGAAAAAAAGATGACACTTAAAAAAAAAACATTTAAAAATCACAATTCACATATGTAGATAATTGTAAACAAAATCCGTGCATAGCACGAGTGATATGCTAGTATATATATACACAAAAGCATTTCCTCAATGGAATCGAAAACGAAGTCCTTCCAGTAAGGTATTCAATCAATGCACACAAACCAATACCTGTTTGAATTTTTGTTAGGTTTTTCAATCGTATATTTGTCTCTCATGATTGTTAAATTTGTTTCTTTTGCCAGTTGCTTCTTCAATTTCATTCCCTATTAAGTTGGATTTGGATTTTATTTTTTCCCTTTTCCTGTAAGTAATGGATTATTTATTCTTCGTGATTATTCCTAATATAATTATTATTTACAAAGTTTCAAGAACAGGGTTTGAAATTATTGTGAAAGGATTCGCGCTTGGAGGTTGAATTTGAACTTTGGATTGGGGAAAACAAAAAACAAAATGGTACCCAAGTGGGTTTATGGTTGAATTTGAACTCTGATTGGGAAAAACAAAAAACAAAAAACAAAAGAGAAATGTTTCTTGCCCCGATTTTCTCCGCCCCGAATGTCCCGAAATTCAGAAGAGAGAGAGAGAGAAAGAGAAGAGAGGGGAAGAGGACCGCAGCTCGTCGCCTCGTCGCCCACCGTCGCAGCCGCCCGATCGTCGCCCGCCGTCGCTCGTCGCAGTCGCAGCAGCCCCGCTCGTCGCAGCTCTGCCTCTGCCTCGCCGCCCCCTGCCTCAGCCCCAAGTTTGTTGGCCCCCTCCCCTCCTCCTCCTTCTCTTCGTCTTCTTCTTCCTTTTGCTGAAAAAAAAATACAAAAATACAAAAATGACGTCGTTTTTGTATATTAGAGGCATTCAGGGAGCTCAAATTTCGAGCTCCCAATCGGTTCTGAAAACAAAATAGTACCCAAGTTGGTTTTGTGCTGGGTTTGTTTATCTCATTGGTTTGATTTTGAGTGTTGAAAAGTTCAGTAATGGTGGAATGAGTTCAGTTTTGGAGTATGGCGGGTAGGGTGTCGGCGACGGGTAGGGTGTCGGCAGCGGCATGGTAGAGGCAGCGGCAGTGCGTCGGGGCCAGGGTAGGGCGGCGATGTGGATCCTCTTCTTCTCTCAACCCTTCTCTTTCTCTCTTTCTGTCTCTCTAATGCTCTGCTTCACAATCACAGGAACGAAGAAATAGATCTGAATTTTTTTATTTTTTATTTTTTCAAATTACTCACCAAAACGATGAGGTTCAATTTCAACCATTGGATGGATCACTTTAGGAGATCACTTCAGGGTTTAAACTCTAGAGGATCCTGACGCGGTTAGGAGTTCTAAAATGGCGTTTCTAATTGGATTGTTAGAGCATCTTAAAATATTATTAAATATATTTTTTTTATTTTAAAAATTATTTTTTCATCTCTTTCCTCAACAGGTTTCTTATTCTTTTTTCTATTTTATTAACAAACTCTATATTTTTTTCTATTCTATTAAAATAAAATTTTTCATTATAAATTTTAGGGCAAATTACAAACACCTCCCTCGAGATTTGGTGAAAATACAGATTCCCCCCTGAGGTTTGAGAAATTACAAATTGCTTCCCGAGGGTCAAATTTTCATAACAAATTAGAAAAAATTAGGGGAGAATCTGTATGAAAATAAAAACCTCAAGGGGCAATTTGTTATGAAAATATAAACCTCAGGGAGCGGGACGTAATTTTTCAAATCTCAGGAGAGAATTTATATTTTCACCAAACCTCGAGGAGAGTGTTTGTAATTTGTCCTAAATTTTAAAAAATAAAAATCATAAATGTGTATTACAGTCCTTAAACAAAACAAAATAAAGCAAATATATATAAGGGTACTACAATGACTCCTTACAAATAGGGAGGCACTGTAGCAATTCATATTTTAGAAAAGTGTTTAAAGGGGCTTCTGGAAGTATATATGAGCCATCAAGCCCCTTAAAATAGGTAAGTATGAGATATAAAGGTTCCAGTGGAGATGCTCTTACGATCACAAAACATTTCCGGTTTGTTTGGGAATAACGTTTTTAATTTAAAATTTAAAATTTTTAATTAATTTAGTCTAGTTTAATTAGTTAATTATTTTTGATTTTTTATTTGATATTTTATTTTATCGACTTATTTAATTTATTTATATTTTTTTGTTCCCAACTCAACCCTAACTTGTTAAACGGCAGCTTAGTTTGAAATGAACTCTATCTATCCTTTCATATTAGGGGAATTTTTATTAGGAAAATATTAAATCACTGAAATTTTTTAAAAAATAATTGTAAATGAGTGAGAAACTTTATAAATATTATTAATTAAAACAATAAATTTTTTTTTATAAAATATATATCATTACCTTTTCAAGATTCCAGTAGGATATAATTACTCCAATTTTATGAAAATCAATTAATACCACATAAGTTAGAATTTTAATACATATTTTACATATTTCTTTTCAATTATGTTTAAATCATATTTACATACAAAAAATAAAATAAAAAAATAGGAGATTAATAAAATTTTCTTTTAAATAATATTAACTAGTGAAGGAGGATACTTCATGATATTTTAATAAATAAAATTCCTTAATTTTAAAATTTTAATGTGTAAGGTCTAAATTCTATTCATTCTAAGACTAATTTTTGTCCATGAACAAAATATATAGATTAGTTGTCATAATTGAGCCAAATAATAGAGAATTGTTCCAAACTTGGCTGTCATAATCGAGCCAAACAATAGAGAATTGTCCCAAACTAACTAATATATTGGTCGTAAATAAATAAATTGTCGACCCTTAGAATCAGGGCATGGTACCCTCATTTTCTATACGAGTTTATGCTCTTATTTTTTTCAAATTGATCGGCAATAAATAAAATATTTTTCTTAGATTGTTTATAGGATAGATTTGCTTATTATTTTATTTTTTGTCCTCTTAATGTCATAGAAGTTGGTTAAAAGTCAATTTTTTTGTTATTTATTTATTTTTAAATGTACAAAAAAGTAGAGAGTCAGTGTGGCCCACAAAATTCAAAAAGCCAGTTTTTTAGATTTTTTTAACCCAATTGCCAAAATTCTCCTCTTCAAAATACTTCTAATTGAAATATGGAAGAAGACAACAAAAGAAAGTAAAAATATTACACAAAAAATCACAAAAAAAATGAAGTGATAATATTATAAATAAAAATATTTTTATTAGTATTTTTTTTTAAGTAAAAACTTTATATTAATTCACATCATTTTATTAATGAATGTTCTATATGTCATTATTCATTGAATAATTATGTCTCAAAATTTAAATTTATATTGTGAAACTAGAGGTGCAAAAAGTCACTGGGCCTCACATTGGGTCCAAAACGCCAGGTGGTGGAAATGTGAGAGTCGTTACTCTTCCAATCTTTCATTTCACATACAAATTATTTGATGCCCCAGATTGAGTTCTTTTATTTTTAAAGAACGGGAACTCTTCGTGTAATAAATCCCCTCTCTCAAGATGACACTTCGGCGACTCAAACCTGTGACACAATTTGACTCTTATACCAATTGTTAAAACCAATTGATGTTACGTTTGGCGGGGCACCAATGAGTTTTTCTGGTGAATTGTTTCTAAATTCGAGGACTTGTAATTTTATATTATGGAAGCCCACTGATATAAGCTAGTATTTACAAAAACTATCATCCAAACAAAACCAGATTTGGTCTACTTTATCGTTAGCATATATTCTCTTCCCATCATATTTCTTGCTTTTTTTTTCTATGTTGTTTCTATTTTCTATATTGTTTGTTGTAACACTTGAGAGTATGGTCATTTTTTATTTATTTATTTTTAACGGGGAACATTTGTTAATTCATCTTATAAGATTGCTCTGAATTTTCATTTTCGTGTCAATTTTAACCTTTCTTTTTTTTTTTTTTGGTATCATTTCCCTCTCTTACGGTTGTGCCCGTGCCTCTATGTGGAGCCCAAACTTCAGCCTTGCTGATGATTTTGCACTCTAATAATACTTGCTTGAGCTGCCTATCTGCCTCCCTATTAGCCTCCGTTTGGGAAGTGGGTTGACTTTTTGGTTAAAAAGTTTGATTTGGGAAGGGTTTTTTGGTTTTTTGGCTTTTTTGACTTTTTTTGTGAGAGAAGAGTGTAATGATTATGGGTTGGATGTGTTGTTTTGTTTTTTTTAGCTATTTTAGCCTGGACTAAAAAGTTTGATTTGGGAAGGACTTTTTAACTTTTTTGACTTTTTTTGTGAGAGAATAGTGTAATGATTATGGGTTGGATGTGATGTTTTGTTTTTTGCGACTAAAATAGCCTATTTTGTCTTTTGTGGCTAAAATAGCCAAAAAAGCCTAGAAAAGCTCTTCCCAAACGGACCCTATGTATGAAAATTATATCATACCCTTCATATATGGAGTCATTATTGGGCTCATGGCCGGTGTTGATACAGTTGGAGCATTGTTTATTTAATGAGACACTTCCTAATTCTCTTCAATAGCACTTGTCATTTTTCTTTTTACCCTCAAATTAGTACTTTTTTCTGCTTTCTTCACTGCCATGCAATGAAAAACAGAAACACTTTGTAATGAATAACACAGATTTGTATGGACCGCCATACTGAGCATCATTAGAATGAATTGGGAGGAGAAGGGCTCATGGTTAGGCTTCAGAATAGAAGTAAACCATGCAGAAAGTTTACAATCAATACATCTTTGTCATCTTCATGTTACTTCAAGAGCAAAAGATCCGTTCCAAATTCTTCTGGCTTTGAGATTTAATGACAAATTCGGTAAATTATTAAGAAGGGAGTACATTTTAAATTATTATATATGCATATAGATTGAACAAAAGACATTTACGTGGTTCATCACAATGAGTGACTACGTCCACAGGAATTGAAGGCTTTCCATTAAGCAAAATTTGGGGTACAAATAGATACACACACAAAAGAAGCACTCAAAAATCAAATCTAGTCATCACTACCTGAGCATGGAATTCTAGAATACAAGATGAATTGCACTCCAAATTGAATATCTTACAGATTGGACGATGGGATGGGGGGTTTCGAATGAACAATTGACATAGGTTGCATTCTCTCCTCTACCAACCTGTGAGAAAATGCAAAACAGAGAAAATAAGTAACTTTTTCTGTTTTCTATGCACGAAAATGCCAGAGCAACCTTGGAAAAGATTTTGAAAAAAAAAAAATGCATTTGATTTACCTAAAAATAGTTTAGTTGACAAAAACCATTAGTAGTCAGTCTCTTTAACCCAAAGAATATGAAGCCGAGACTTTGGGATTTTTTGTGCATACCACACCATCCTTGTTGTTTATGCCACTTAACGAATGCGGTTCAGGTGAGCAAATGGCTCAGGATTTGCCTTAGGTGCAGGTTTCGCCACTTCAGCAGGAGTCCCAAAAACATTCCAAAATCTTAGAGTTTCATCCCCTGCAGCAGATGCTACTGTACATCCATCTGGGCTCTGAATCAAAATACACCGAAAAGAAATCAGAATCAATAAATTCGACATAGGCTTGGTTTGGGAAGTGGGTTGGCTTTTTGGCTTTTTGGCTTTTTTGGCTATTTTAGCCTGGGCTAAAAAGTTTGGTTTGGGAAGGGCTTTTTGGCTTTTTTGGCTTTTTTTGTGAGAGAAGATTGTAATGATTATGGGTTGGATGTGATGTTTTGTTTTTTGTGGTTAAAATAGTCTATTTTGTCTTTTGTGGCTAAAATAGCCAAAAAAGCCCAAAACCTAAGTTGCCAAACAGAGGCTATAAAACACTCACTCACTCAGGTAGAAGAAATATAAAATTTTCAGATTAAATTAAATTGTACCTGAGCCATGAAAAGAACTCTGGATGTATGGCCAGTGAGCTCTGCTACTTTCACCATAGATGGGTACTTCCAAAGCGTAAGCTGATTCTGTGTAAAGCCATGAGAGCTAAGCAGCTCGCGCTCATTCTTGTTCCACAGAAGAGAACAGACCTGTGATCCAGTGTCAATCGAGTTCAAGCAAGCACCGGTGTGGGTGTTCCAAAACTTTATGCACCTGTCACTGCCACCTCCACCAGAGGCCAGCAAGTTACCCTGGAACGGACACCAAGCAAGGGCTTTAACAGCGGCTGTGTGGTCTTCAAGCCTGTGAAGCCACTGTGTTGGGGAATTAGAAGAAGCCGTCGACCTGTCCCATATATGCAGGAGATTATCATTTCCCCCACTTGCTAACTGTTGACCCGAGGCTGACCATTTTAGCCCACAGACTTCTTGATGGTGTCCCCTGTAGGTTTCAACAATATGTGATCTTACTCTTACATCGTTGTTGATGATCTGACCATCCATTCCTCCAGTTGTCAAAATATGATTGTTCCAATCCATAGATCCAACTCGTGATTGGTGGCCACCTCTCAAGATTCGTAGCTGTAGAATCAGCATTCAACGGTAACAAAATTAATTAAACAATGGAAAAGAGTACTCAACTGCAATCTACAAGAGTAACAAACCTGTCGATTAGCTGTAGAATCCCAAAGTTGGACATTAGAGTTGTTCAAGCCAACTGCAATGTGTCGTCCATCAGGAGCCCATTTGACACTGGTCACAGGGCCATTTTCGTCGTCAATGGTGACAAGTTCTGAGGTGGCACCATCAGTAGCATCCCACAGATATACTGTGTTTCCAAGAGCAATAGCAAGAACATTGCTGCTACCCCAATCTAACAAGTTCAAGTAGTAATCATCCACCAGGTCAGGAGCGTCTAACGTTCTCTCGGAAGTCTGTATGATCCAAGTGAAAAACACTTGAGAATTTCAAAGATAACAAAGGAAAATAAAAACAGCATAAACATTCATCCAAATTATTCTTGATTCACAAATTCATAAGCACGTGTAAATCTCCACTTATTACGGTTGATAACTTGAGAATTTTAAAGATAAAATGGAAAAGAAAAACAACATAAACATTCATCCAAATTATTGTTGATTCACAAATTCATGAGCACGTGTAAATCTCCACTTATTAATGCATATGGAAGCAAAATTCAAATAGTTCACATTTGATTACTTTTTATTTCCTATTTTTTGTAATTTAAATCATCATCTTACAACTCTTCAGACAACCAGTCCAAATCTAAATTCAACCTATCTTACATTATCAATCTTAATGTTAGTAGTTTACATTTGATTATTATTTATGTCCAATATTTTGCATTTTAAATCATCATCTTACCACTCTAAGGCAACCCTTCCAGGTCCAAATTCAACCTATCTTATACGATCAATCTTAATGTCACTGTAAACAACACAATCAAAGGGCAATAGTAGAATATGAACCTACCTGAGGAATGTAACGACGGGGCTTTGTGGGTTTGGACTGGTGAATAGCTGAGAACTCGTTTGGTATGGCCTCAACTGGGGTGGGCGGCTTGTTCTTGAAAGCCAGTATCCGGGTTCGATTCATGTTGAAGGTTTCCTTCAGTTGCTTCTGGTATGCCTCCCTGGATGGAGAGCTCATAGCTGGGTTCTCTTTGCCTTTCCGCCCTTCAGTCAGCATGTAATGTGCATAATCGAAATCAATCGCCGATCTGTTTGGTATGAATCTATCCAACTGTTGAAAACAGTACAGCAAGACACAAATTAACAATGAGAATCACTGAGGTACATAAAATTTCAAGAATCCCATTAAACAAAAACTTGTCTCCAGTTACCCTAGCTTCAAAAATCCAATTACAAACCAGAACAACAATACCCGAATTGAAAAAAATAATGAAGTATAAACCCCAGTGTCAAATTCAAACAAACAGAAACTGATAATAAGAATAACTGAGGTGTATGTAAACTTTCACGAATTGCGTTAAACAAAAACTTGTGTCCAGAAACCCTTGCTTCAGAAATCCAATACCCGAATTCAAAAAAACTAATTAAGCATATACCCTATTGTCAATTCAAATAAACAGAAACCGACAATAAGAATCACTAAGGTATGTAAACTTTCAGCAATTGCATTAAACAAATTCCTGTCTGCAGAAACCCTAGCTTCAGAAATCCAATTATGAACAACAATACCCAAATTCAAAAAACTAATCAATCATGAAACCTAGTGTCAATTAAAGTAAATATTAAATCCTAGCCTAAGAATTGAATCAAGAAGAAGCAAAATCACGGCTGCAAGTATCAAATCAAATCGAGAAAACAAAACCAAGATTCATGGCCAAAAAAAATGAGAATATACACGTATAATAATGACAACCGTCAATGAATTAAAGGATTTACAACTCTATTCGAGGGCATACGTATGCATACATTTTCTCGAGAACTTTTCCTATGAAGAAACTGTTCTTGAAGGGGGCATCGAGTTTGTGCTTTCCCTGTTGAAGAGTTCATGGATCCTGCATCCATTGTTAGCACTAAAAATAGAGAGAGAGAGAGAGAGAGAGAGAGAGAGAGAGAGAGAGAGAGAGAGAGAGAGAGAGAGACCCTGAAAAAGCAAAAACAAGAAACACCCTGCAAAAACAATAGAGAAAAGCAAGCCTGGAAAGCAAGTTAGATAAAAGAAAGTAAACAACAACAAAATTGAGAGAGAGAACACGATGTCAATCGCTGGTAGCTTTGTTGATTGTTGATGGTAGGACCGACCGCAGCAACAACAAAATTGAGAGAGAGAGAGAGAGAGAGAGAGAGAGAGAACACGACGTCAATCGCTGGTAGCTTTGTTGATTGTTGATGGTAGGACCGAGCGCAGAGAGAGAGAGAGAGAGAGAGAGAGTAGTTGATTGAATTATCAAGAGTTTTGACAGGGTTATATATTGATAAAGATTGCAATTTCGATCACTCGTTTGCTGTCCAGATTCTGGAAAGTGCAACGGCTATATTGTTCAAATAGCCGTTTCAATTCAGTTGACGAAAACACCCTCTATCGTGATGCGCCAAATTGACTATGTCGAAGATATTCGCTTTACTAGCAGGGCATTTTAATAATTTAAACATAAATCATAGTCTTTTAATTCATAAGCTAATGCTTGAACTACAAATTTTCTAACTAGTTTATTTATTTGTTAAAAAAAATAGAAATTTGTTGCTCCTTCTAAAAACATCTCCAATGGTGTATCTGTTTTTTTCCCACTAAGTAAAAGCTCTAAATGCTCCAACTAGTGGCGTAGTCAGGAATTCAGTGAAGAAGGGGCACAAATTAATGACAACATTAATTTTTTTTCTTTATAATAAATAACAATGAGATATTACTAAACTTAAATGTTAAGAGTTAAAAAAAGATAAGTTGAGATAGAAATGATATATTTTAGTAGAGAAATTCTATAAAACATACTGCAAAAAAGTGTCTAACATATGTCGCAATGGTCTTTAGTTATAACACATTATAGTGTTAGATATAATTTAGTTATAACTTCTTATGGTTGTTATTTTGGCTATAACTGTATAACAAGTAATATTTAGTTATGACTCATTCTGATATTAATTATGACCTATTGTAATTTTTTTTTTAATTTTTTTTTTTATAATTGAAGATGTGTTGCTTGATTATAATTTATATAGTAGTCATTTTAGTTATAAATGGAAAGAAACGCATAGAGGATAAACTCCATATGTCAAATGTAACTAACAATCCAATAAACTCCATATCATTTTGAACTTCCAAAATCTGAGATAAACTTCTAGAGAGCGAGTGAGGTCACTTCTAGTGAGAGAAAGGGAGAAATTGAAAGAGAACTTGAAGCTCAAGCTAGGGTTGGTCAAGATTATGTTAGAACAAGAGTAATTCAAGGCTCTAGGTGAGTTTTGTACTCCCCAATTCTTGAGGATGAGTTGAATTCATGGTGTATATATGATCATTTGCATATATTTTGCATAAGGTTGTCAAAAAATGATGGAAATTGAAGTAGCTTCATATGCATGCATGATTTCTTACATCCTTGAGTTTGATTTTGAGTATTTATATTCAAATGATGAGTTATATGGTACATGCATGGTTCATTCACCATGTTTAACTCTTGAATACATGTTTTAGAAAGGAGTTTCTTATATGCATGGAGCCTTGAGCTCAAATTTGTTAAGTTCATGAATTTTGAAAAGAGATCATGTACATGCATGCACAATTCTACATTGTTGAGTTCCATTTTCCACAAATTCTTACATGCAAATGCATATCTTTGCTATGTCTCGAGAGCTCACCATGATTTTACATGAAAACATCTTATTTGTCCATGTTTTGGAAGTTTGGGTTTTATGAATCTTTACATACATGTGTTTTAAAGTTTGGTTTTGAAGAATTGACATACTTTTGGGTTTTGATTTTGGCAAAATGACTTTCAATTCATGATGTTTTACAAGTTTACAAGTGTTTTCTCAAGTTTTGGCCCAAAAGAATGAGTTTTGATTCATTGGAATTGAGTTTTGAAGCTTAGAGAGCAATCTGGAAATTCCAGAATTCACACTCTTCGCTCGAGCAGTGAAAGTTGTGCTCGAGCGAAGAATGCAAGCTCCCAGAAGTTTTGCACACATGAGCACTCCGTTTGAGCGACACAATCTATGCTTGAGTGACTACCCTTAATTTTGAACCTTCGCTCGAGGGAAGGAAGTTGAGCTCGAGCACAAAATGAATGCTCTCAGAACTTTTTGCAAACGTAGGGGTCCACTTGGGCGACCAAAGTTGCGCTTGAGCGAACTACCCTGTTTTCTGAAATTTTGTTAGGTGTTTTAAAGTGCATTTTGAGCATTCTCATTGCATCCTAGGCATTCCTAAGCCTTAATTAAGAAACAATAATGAGGATATGAATTAGAAACACACTAAGAAATAAATGTACTAAGTTAAGAGATTACAAAGAGTGTGTTTCAATGTATACGAGCGTATGATAAAAAGAATAAGAAGCTAATGCAAAGAAAACTAAGCCGTGACGGCCATATAGATGTGTAATGATAAGACGTGTTTTGTGCTATATACATTTTGATTGTAGGTCGAGAATTGGAGACCGATCAACTGCTTCTGGAAGCCCACTGTGAGTAATGTTATTGTAAAGATATGTTCATGTGAATTATGTTCCAAATGTGATTTGATAATTTATGATTTCTGAAATGATATTTGTTTATGTGAATGAATGTCCTATGTTTGAAATTTATTATGGCATCTATAGATAGTCCCAAGTCATGGGAGACGACATGTTAATGCGGGTTCATGACATATATGTGATTACGAGATCTCGTTAGCCACTTGACAAATTGGTGATGTGTTTAATTGGTATCTGGAACAGATTACTCTAGTCGGATGATGATGTGATATGTTCTATTAGATGCACCATTATTATGTTCGGATATGAGAATTTCTTCGGTTATGATCTGGTTTATGAATATGATATGTTCAGAATTCATTCACTAATCTCTTTACATTTATGTTATTCACTGGGTTTTAGCTCACTATGTATATATATATATATATGTATCGGTGAGCACTCTGGAGATCAGGCTTGAAGACTTCTGTCCGGATCTGTGTTCTGTTATCAGCTAACCATTGTGCTTTATGTGGAGGTTCCTAAAGTGTCGCGTGTTAAGCTCCGGTTGTTTTTATATATAAGACTTTGTTTGTTTTTGTTGGTTGTACTTAAGATGCTGTAGTTAAGTGTGTGTGTGTGTGTGTATAATGTGAGAATGATTTTTGGATATGTATATAAAGTTTTAAATATTCTGTTTCATATAAGTCTGCATAGCTTATTGGACAATTATATTTTTGTTATTTGCTTCCGCTAGCCCCTTTATTTTGTGATTCTGTTTCAGAGGCCGTAGGTAATCTTAAGATTACTGGCCGGTTAAGACGCTAAACCTATAAGGGCGAGTTTGGGTCGTGACACCATTGATCTTGCGAGGAACAAGGGTACATGCCAAACTTCTGATAGTCTTTTAACTCAATGTGTCTGCTACGACATTAGCTTTGCTTGGATGGTGATGGATCTCTACATTATAGTCCTTCATAAATTATAGCCATTGTCGTTGCCTCATATTCAGTTCTTTCTGTGTAAACAGATATTTAAGACTTTTGTGATCCTTTTAAATTTCGTAAGCTACTCCGTAGAGATAATTGTGCCAAATTTTGAGGGGCAAAGATTACTACAGCTAATTCCAGATTGTGGGTTGGGTAGTTCTTCTTGTGAGTCTTTAATTGACGTGAGACATATGTAATGACTTTTCTATTTTGTATAAGGACACAACCCAAACCATTGTATAAGGCGTCGCTATAAATTACGAACCCTTCCATTCCCGTAAGGAGTGCTAGTATAGAAGTTGTCACAAGTCTGTTTTTTAACTCTTGGAAGCAACGTTCCTACTTGTGAGTCCATTCAAAGGGCGTGTTCTTCTGAGTTAGCTGGGTCAAGGGTGATGTTATCTTCGAGAAATCTTGCATGAAGGGTCAGTAATAGCCAGCTAGACCCAAGAAGCTTCGAATCTCAGACACGTTAGTAGGTTGTGGCCAATCCACGATTGCTGCAACCTTTTGGGGGTTGACCGAGATGCCATCCTTGTTAATGACGTGACCGAGGAAATGTACACTAGTGATCCAGAATTCGCATTTCTTCAACTTGGTATAAAGTTTATGATCACGTAGTGTCTGTAGAACTCTTCGCAAGTGGTGTTCATGCTCTTCTGGTGATTTGGAGTATATGAAAATGTAGTCAATGAAAACAATGACGAACTTGTCAAGATAGGGATTGAACACCCGATTCATAAGGTCCATAAAGGCTGCTGGAGCATTTGTGACGCCAAATGGCATGACGAGGAACTCATAGTGCCCGTAACGTGTTTTGAAGGCAGTCTTTTCGATGCTATCGTTTTAACTTTTAATTGATGATAGCCGGAACGCAAATCGATTTTCGAGAATACTTGGGTGCCTTGAAGTTGATCAAACAAGTCATCGATTCATGGCAGAGGGTACTGATTCTTGATGGTGACCTTGTTCAATTCTCGATAATTGATACACAATTTCATGGTACCTTCTTTTTCTTTATGAACAGTATTGGAGCTCCCCAGGGCGAGATACTTGGTCGATTGAAACCTTTGTCTAGTAGTTCCTGGAGTTGGGTCTTTAGTTCTTTTAATTCCGTCATTGACATGAGGTAAAGGGCTTTTGATATTGGTTGGGTACCAAGTTAAGTTTCAATAGTAAATTTGATTTCCCGGTCAACCAGGGTACCAGGTAGATCTTCAGGAAAGACATCTGAGAATTCTTGAACCACGAGGATTGTATCAAGTGTAGGGGCCTGTTAAAATTAATGTATTATTGATTGATATTTTGTTATGTTTACAATGATTCCTATATATAGAAGAGAAGAATAGGTAGTAGGTGGAGTAGGTGAAGTGGAGTAGGTGAAGTGGGTGGAGTAGGTGAAGTGGGTGGAGTAGGTGTAGTGGAGTAGGTGAAGTGGGTGAAGTAGGTGATAGGTTTTAACAGCCCCCCGCAAACTCAAGGGAGATAGGAACTAACCAACTTGAGTTTGGAGAGAGTAACAAAACAAGAAAATAGATTAATACATAAAATAAAATAGGATAGGAGACACTGTATGGTCGTGTCAGACCGTTGGTGAAGACACTGTATGGTGGTGTCATAACGGTGTAGAGGACACTGTATGGTGGTGTCATAACGTTGTAGAGGACACTGTATGGTGGTGTCAGACCGTTGGTGAAGACACTGTATGGTGGTGTCATAACGTTGTAGAGGACACTGGATGGCGGTGTCAGACTGATGTAGAAGACAGTTTATGGGGTCATGTCGGACCGTTGTAGCAGACAATGTTGTGACAGTTGTTGTGACAGTTTACAGAGTCTTGCTGGACCCTTGTAGAAACTAACCGGAATCAATGTCGGGACAGTTTACAGAGTCTTGTCGGACCCATGAAGGAGCTAACCGGAATCAATGTCGGGACAGTTTACAGAGTCTTGTCGGACCCTTGTAGAAACTAACCGGAATCAATGTCGGGACAGTTTACAGAGTCTTGTCGGACCCATGAAGGAGCTAACCGGAATCAATGTCGGGACAGTTTACAGAGTCTTGTCGGACCCATGTAGAAACTAACCGGAATCAATGTCGGGACAGTTTACAGAGTCTTGTCGGACCCATGAAGGAGTTAACCGGAATCAATGTTGGGACAGTTTATAGAGTCTTGTCGGACCCTTAAAAAGTCGCACCCTCAAAAGGTGTGCCCAATCTATCAAAAGGCGTGCCATCAAAAGGCGTGTCCAATCCATAAAAAGGCGTGCCATCAAAAGGCGTGCCCAATATGATGGCGAGGCACGTGAGTGCCTTGGCTGGCGCGCCCGTTTGTCGTCTGGCGTCAAGTGGCGCGCGATACGCGTGGCTGCCTCGGCTATTTAACCAAGACGGAGGTTGAGGCTGAGGCAGAAGCTGAGACAGAAAAACTGAGAGAAACCTCTGAAAAATTCTTCGTTTTGCTGAGAAAGATACTCTGTAACACTCTGTTGCCCAGAAAAATGGCTTCGTCTTCCCGCGGTCTGCTCACTCTCTTTCCCGACCTCAACGAGTCAACAAGAGAGATAACTGGTGCGGTGGCACTGGAACCTCAACCAAGCGCCCCGGAGTTTGCTCCGTTGAACTTTCCTATGCGGTCTGTGGAGCAAAGAATGGCAGTGCAGTCGAATGTGGAGGCCAATCAGTATACATTGAAGTCATGTGTGGAAACCATGACTGCGGTTACAAATTTGTCGAACCGGCTGCAGAGTAGGACAAATGAGGTGCAGCAGTTAAACGCCCAGCTGGCTCTGCTCCAACGCATGTATAAGGATGCGCGAGCAGAGATAAGTGTGCTAAAGGCGGAAAATAAGGAGCTGAAGCGGAAGGCCACCGTGATGTTCCGATTTGGAGGGCCGCCATATGCTGCAGTGGAGGAGCAGGGAGTAGTGATCGTGCCCAGTGGAGCGGGAAACACGGAGGCAAAACTGGCAAGGGCCGCCCAGGACGGAGGCAAGAAGAAAAGACCGGCGGTAGAGTAGAGAAAAATCCCACTGTGGGTGTGGGTTTTTTTTTTTTTTTTTTTTGTTTGTTTGTTTTTTTTGTTTGTTTTTTTTGTTTTTATGATGTAAAATTGTGATCGGGGTTGATCGTTGAGATGAATAAAAGATGGTTTGGTGTGCAAAGCTATATGGGTATGAATGGAATTGGAAAAAGATGAAAAATAATGTGAAAGAAAAATAAAGAAAGAAATAATAAAAATATATTTGAAAGCAAAAAAGAAAGATGGGAAAAATAAGGAAAGTGGTTTGGAGAAAATAAATAAAAATAATGGAGTTGGAAATCAAACGGAGGAGAGATGATGATGTTTTGTTTTGTTTTGTTTTTTTTTTTTTTTTTTTTAATATAATATAATAAAAAGAGATATATATATATATAAAATAACGAAAGTGGGGAACAAGGAGTGCACCAATAAGCTTTATAATAAAAAAAAAGTTTGGGCGGTGGATGCAAAGTGAGGAGAGAGAGTGTTGGGTTATGTGGGTGGAGAATAAAGAAAAGAATCATACAGCTGTGTGTGTATGGCAGTCCTTCTTTTTTTTTTTAGAGACAAAACTGAAATTCAGTCCACCAATTTAGAAAACCAGCCACCATATTGATCTACCCCACGTGCTAATCGGCTCAAGTTTAAAACCAAAACAATAAATAACCTCTTGGAGGCACTAGCAACTGTGGGCCCATGTGTTTGAAAATACATACATAATATATAAATATAAGAAACTCATATATATATACATAACAAACCAGCCCATGTGCATAAACTTTGAACCACGCTGTCAATCATATCAAAACTTAACCCAAATTTTGAGTTTCCCTCCATGCTACTAGCATGTGCCGAACCAAAAAAAAAACTGCACAAGTACCAAACAACCCCTCCTGCAGTAGCCAGCTCTACAAAGACTTGAATGGTACACTCAACCAAACCTCAAAACCAGCCCACGGTTTACTACGAAACCACCCACAACTCAGATTAAAATAATTAAGAGAAGTGGGGACTAGAGGCCGGCTTTCTGAGATCTGGAGATCGATTTGGAGGACTTGGGCTTGCCTCTGCCTCCTTTTGTTGCGGTAAAGCGAGGAGCAGCGGAAGCGGGAGCGACGGCATCGTCGTTGCTGATGAACGATAAGCGGCGATGCCAACATCTACGATAGCTGCAGAGGAGAACAGAGGGAGAGGGCATCGGAGCCTCTGACATCGACGGCGACGTGTTGATCTCTGTGTCTCTCTCCGCTAGTGCTTCGAATTCAACAGATGGAGGAGAGAGAGAGATGAAAATATGGCTTTGTCATTGTTGGTCAGAAACCAGAGAGAGAGGATTTGGGCAATGATGGGAAGGTATGTGTAGAAAATAAGCGGAATAGGTTGAGGTCCAGCGGGCGGCCAAAGTGAGGCTGCCACCCGCCGGTGAAGCGGAATTACTAGGTTCTCAACCTTGCTCTGATACCATGTTAAAATTAATGTATTATTGATTGATATTTTGTTATGTTTACAATGATTCCTATATATAGAAGAGAAGAATAGGTAGTAGGTGGAGTAGGTGAAGTGGAGTAGGTGAAGTGGGTGGAGTAGGTGTAGTGGAGTAGGTGAAGTGGGTGAAGTAGGTGATAGGTTTTAACAGGGCCTCTTGTTGAGTATCGATCACATAACAGATATAATTATAATAACCCTTTCTTAAAATTCGTTGGGCTGTCATAGAGGATATGACACATGAAGGGGTGAAAACTCCAGTTCCATTAAAGACAAGCTCGGGTTGGTTTGGTAACCGGAGGGAGACCTTTCTGATTTTACAATAGATAGAGGTGTGATTAACAGCCAGCTAATCCATTTCTAAAATCACATCAAAGTTACCAATATGGAGGGGAATCAAATCTACGTATAAGGTTTCATCTTTTAAGGATATAGTGCAAAATTTGTACACCTCAGTACCAAGGGCAGAATGACCAGAAGGAAAGGACATAGACAGTATATATCCTAAGGGTTCGGGTGTTGATGCTAACTTGAAAGCAAAGTGTGGTACAACAAAAGAATGAGTTGAACCAGAGTCAATGAGAACATGAGCTAAACGACCACAAACAAAAGTGTACCTGACACAATGTTCTCAGTAACTTCCGTGTTTCCAGGCACCAAGGCAAAAGCTTTTCCTTAGCGTTTTTGGTCATTCCTCACTTTTCAAAGTACTGCGGGTTTTGGGGCTGGTTCAGAGGGGCTGGCTATGGGATTAGTAAGCTTTGGACAATCTCGCAGCAAATGTCCGCATTTAAAGCATGCTCCTATATCTCAATAGCATCGTCCCCAATAAGCCCTTCCGCAAGTAGGGCAAATTGGAATGGTGGCACCTCTAGGGTTAGTAGGACCCTGATTGCCTGAACTGGTTATGTTCATATTTACCCTCTTGGGAGGCGCAACACCATATTATTTGTTGTCCCTTTTCCAAAATCCTTTCTCTTGGCTTGGTTCCCCGGAGCGCGAGGCTTTAATATCTTATTTCCCAATGTATGCTCGGTCTACCACTTCTGCATAAGTTGGCATTTTCAAAACCTCAATCTTGTTCCTGATGTCATCCTCTAAACCGACTTTAAACTTTCAAGCTAGTTATGTGAACCTGCTCTCGTATTTGGCCACAGTCATGGTTCCTTGCTTTAGATGTATGAATTAAGATGCCTTTTGTTCCCGCGGTGAATCTGGAAAGTATTTTTCGTAAAATACTTCCAAGAATCTTGCCTAAGTCACGACCTCTTCTTTTTCCAGGGTGAGAAGCCACCATTCCTGCGCATCATCTTTGAAAGTGAAAGTAGCAAAAGTTACCTTCTGAATTTCTGTGCAAGGTAGCGTGCAAAAAAACTTTTCCATGTCCCTAACCCAAACTTCTACTATCAAAGGGTTGAACCACCGGTGAATGTGGTGGGCTTCAGATCTTGGAACTGTTTTATTGTAACCGGCTCTTCTCACCGTCCTGGTATTCCGTTGTTTATGTTAGTTTGCAGGGCTTGCAAAAAGCTGGTAATTGCTCTTTCCATGATTATTTCCATTAACTTAGTTCCGCTGACAGATGACCCGGTTCCGTTACTATCATTGGCCATTACTACAAAGTAAATTTAGTATAAATAATTTAATGAACACGACATCATATATATAAAGTATCATGTATATATATATATATATAGAACACCAGCTTTCCTTAATACAAATATAGTGTTAGTACCACATTCTTATCCAAAAGTTAAAAGTTATGTCAGTGTCTAATCCTTGAGTACAAAAATAGGGATTAGAACTAATCATGGTTAGCTCTCAAAAAAACAAAAACAAAAGGTTCCTCATCTTCAGTGTTTAGTCAAAAAGCCATGGAAAGTACTGTTGCATAAGAAACTCAAATTTTCATCCCAGCTGCACTATCCTGAAACATACCCATGCTACCCAAACTGTATAAAGAGGAACAGACTACAGGTATCCCCAAAATGCTCGGTCGACGATCCACCCAGGTGTCTCGACATAAGTTAAGCCATTGGTAAAATCAACATTCTAGACATTAAAAATGTCCAAAGGGTTAGGGATGTGGGTGAATATATAGTCACCGGGGAAAACATTTCCCCTCGTCTTAGCAAAATGTGGTCGAGATACTGTCCTCGCATATAGGCACGCCTTTACCTCCAGGATAGATATGCTACATCATTAGGATTGGCCTATACATATATTGGTCGTCCCATCAGTTGGTCTAGGCCCGAATGTAGTCGCCTGGCTATGTCTTCAGAGTCTCCTCATCCTTCTGGTGAGGCGGGGGCGTGGTGCACTCCTAAGATCCCCTCCAGACTTAGGGTTTCGAGCTCATTCCAGAATGTCTCACTAAGAATTTGCTTGGACATCCCTACATCACCAAATTTAGTCATGGTACAAACGTAAGATTCTACATAAAAGGACTAATGTCGCATGTAAAAACAATTTATTTCCATATTCATTATTATTCTTATTATTATTTTGTTTGAAACCATTGCTCTGATACCACCTTTGTCACGACTCAACCCCCGGATGCTTAGGGCTGGAATTGCAACTTGTTAATTCTAACTGCACAAATTATGTGGCACCAGCAAAAGCGAAATAAAAGTAGGAAAATAATTAAAATGATTATTAACTTTATTAACTAAAAACCAGGAAATTCACCCATCGGTTTTCTATTTTTTTATTCGGTGACCGACAATAAAACGAAGAAAAAGTAAGAAAAAGAAAAAGAAAAAAAAAATGTCGGCAACAAGTTCTAAGCTAGTCCACTACATGAGGTCATAATCATTCCTTATATTTCATCACCTGAAAGGGGTAACAGCTATAAGCACATAGCAGAGTGAGAAATATTATGCCAAGAGCGTAGGGTTAAAAAATAACCATGGATAGTTATTTAACATTAAGCATAACTTAATTTGAATAACAAATTATTTAAGTGACAGAAACTGAAATCCATAAATTATGTAGGTAAATAACCATAACCACGGTACAGAACAGAATAAAACTGAGGTTACTGGAGTGACAATCAGAACAGAGGTCAATGGATCCATGACAAATAGAATGCCACAAAGTGACCAATCAGAGGCTAATGATTATATAAGTCCCCCAAAGTATAGGACTCTCGGGGTGGTACTTACCAACAATAAATATTTATATGATCATTGTCAAATAATTTCTAAAATTTAAACAAACATGTCCATGGGTTTCAATTTACGAGGCAGGGCTTAGGTCGTGACACTCAGAAGCTTGCATTTGTTGCGTAGCAGCACCTTGAGGCTCTTCCCCAAGCCAAGGTATTATCTTTTTTTTTTTATTACCATTGATTGATAATTTTTCCTTTTACTTTAAGTAATTTTAAATAAATTTTTGTTCATATTAACGTCAGTCATACATTTTATTTTAATTATCTAATTTTGTATATTTATTTTAGATTATTATTTTTAAATTTTAAAATTTATATATTTACTATTAGTCTTATTTTAAAGATATCGTTGATATCTTTTTAATGGTATTTTTTTTATAAAACTTAAATTTGTATATTAAAAGTTATATATAATTTAATAAAATCAATAATAATTTAAAAGAAAAGAAAAAGGAACAAGGACATGAAAGAGAGAGGACAAGAGAAAGGTGAGAAAGAAATAGAAAAGAGACATTTGGTAGAAACAGGAGAACAATGTTAGAGATCTTAAAAATTTTACCAAATATCTTACACGTAGAAATGGTAATGGATACCTTATCCAATGGGTATTCATGGAGACCCAACCCGAATACATGGATTTTCTCCATTTTTCTTATCCGTCGGGTTGGGTAGGTGATCAAATTTAAATATTTGTCAGAGATGGGTTGGGAATGGGTACCCACCTATTTCTCCACGTGTTTTAACTACCCTGATTTTGTTTGGTGGATCATATTTCGCCAAACAAAAATCACAAACTAAAATATCATATACTTGATTTATTACATGCATACATACCCATACAATTTTTACTTATAGACCCAACTTCAAAATTTACTTACAAACCTAGAAAAAACAAAAACAAAAAAATTAGAACAATGATGACATGTTCATCTCCAACATTCTTCTCATCCTCCTCATCGCTTAATCATCCCTCGCCGTCGACGCTGCTTCTTGGAGAAAATCGTTTCCGTCGCTAGTGAGAGCATCAACGACCATCGACGCGGTGACCATGCTGTTGGAGAAGGAAGAGAAGGCTGAGGCCAAGATCGGAGGAGATGAGTGAGGGATCGTAGAGAGGGAGTAAACCTACGCACCCTTGGAGGTTGCTTTGGGCTAGTACTTTGAGCTTGTCTCTTCTGCTTTGTTGTAGGACATGGCAAGGTTCAAAACCCTTTTTCACCATGACTAGACAAGACTAAAGCTTTAGAGAGAGAAAGTTTGTAGAGAGAGAATAATAGTGAAAGAATTTGTTTATTGTTTTTTTTTTTTTTTGAACTAAGAAATGCCAAAAAGAAGGATAATCTGTTTATATTCAATTAATCTATTTATATTAGCAACAACTACTTTAAAAAATAAATAAATAAATAAATAAATAATAATAATAATAATAGTAATAATAATAATAATAATAATAATAATAATAATAATAATAATAATAATAATAATTTGGGTTGGGGAAAACCCAAACCCATTAGGGGATGGATAGGGTAGTCCCCGTAGGGGATTGGGGATGGAGAATGGAAAAAAATTATAATAGGGGAATGGGAATGGGGAATTAATATCCACCTGTAGCTCAACTTTTCGTGCTCCTTTCGGAAGACGAATAAGCTCTACAGCATCGGACTCCCGCGGTTCTAAATCTGATCTCATAAGTGCAATGTGAAATAGATAAACACCAAAGAGTCCAAATCAGGCAAATTTTTTGAAAAATCGATTTTGAATCAAAATGCAAAAAATGGACTACTTTGTTAGATACAGAGTCGCCATCAAAATATTTTTGAAAAATTCAGGAAACCCATGACACGTGCCAAAGGCCACGTGTCCATCATCACTAAGATTGTCTCGGCTCAGGAACTTAGGTACGAAAGGGAAAGGTCTTGAATTGAGCACCTCCACTCGCCCGATCAAAGATCGGCTTCTACTAATCATGATGTGATTTTTTATTTACATTATATGCTCTTGCTCTAATTATTAGGCTATTGTTACTATGTGATGCGCACACAAGGTATAGACTAATTTGCAAAAATTGGAACATTTGATTTCATATTTGTTTGGAAAATTGTTTCGAATATGTACCACTTGAAAAAGTGATCACATATAAAACATTGTTCAAATTATTTCAATTCAAGCAATTAGCCTTCATTCACAGGCATTTAAGCAATTTATCATTTAAGCACTTAGCCTCATGGTGAATATACTTTGACATGGCAACACTAACATACAAATGTAATATGCTAAAGCAAAAATGCTCACCTAGTACTCCAAGGCAAGCCAAAAGAAAAAGAGTTAGAAAAATGCATGCTCTAACTACTGCAATATGACTAATGCAACACATGCGATATGCAGTTACTAGGCTCGACTACTAATATGGCATATGAATCAGTTTGATAGCATGCGGGCTAAGCATGTATTCAAAAAAGTATTTAACTAACAATACAAGTTAGAATGATATACCGAGCTTAATGCATGCAAGACAATGGATGCAAGGCATGAGAGATGCTAAATGAAACATGATGCCCTAAACTAACCATCATAAGTAAGTAAATAACAGGGAGAAAGACGTGGAGTTGGAAGACATACACATTATTACAACTGCTTGCCCTCGCGCAGGAGGGCCTGAATGAATAATCTAGCTAAGCTAACTACTACGAATTAACTACCTATTACAAAACGAATTAATTAACTATTACAATAACAAATAAACTAACTATGCTAGCTAGTTATTACAAAGCCAACTAATGAACTATTCTAGCTAATTAGTTGCACTAACTATTTAAGTACATATTAGCATTAACTAATTAATTACAACATGAATATAACATAAAATAAAGTAACTAAATTAACTAATTAACCCTGGGGAGTGAGGGATGCTCATGCATATGTGTAGATTTTCCACTCAAAAAACCTACTGTTCTGCTGCCAGAAAGCCTCTGTTGCACAACTGGAACACTTACACTGTTTTTCACCTTAAAAAACAGCTCTGTTCTGTTTCAAAAGGGCACTACTCAATTTGACAAAAGTAGCCGGCAAGCCAGAAGTGGTGGCCTGCCAACCACAAATGATAACCTGTCATCTAGAAATGGTGGCCTGTCGGCCACAAAATCCTGGTTCCTCCTGCTGTAACAGAGAGCAAACAGAGCACAACCAAGGTATTCTCATGGGTTGTCTGCACAACTTATCCCTCTTTATCATCAAACAGCTCAAAGGAGTGGTAAATTTGATTCACAAACCATCAATCGATGCAATTTCATTGCATGATGGCCTATGAACCAAAGTGTACAAGTTTAAAAAATGCAACAAATAAAGACTCTCAAACCTCCGTCCTATCATGGATTGATCAAGGAAAGTGATTGACATTGACTCTTGAACTGTTTACATCACTAACAAGTATGAAACGATTCAAGACTCAATGGTTCAATTAACCCAAAATTGATTATTATCTTGCATCATTTTAGTCCTCAATTTAATACTTCATTTTAATTTCCAACCATTCCTTAGTCAATTAAGTCCAAGAGTAGGCTTTAAGTCCTCTAATGGAAAGGATTATCAAACCAAGAATTGTTTTAGGCATAAGAGAAGTGTCATGCCGTTGGCAATGAACCCCCAAAGGGATTAAACCATTAAGCACAAGACCTCAATCTCAAGCTTAAACAAACAAGTAGCTTGAAACAACTTTAAAAGCAAATGAAAAGCCAAGGAAGGAGGGAGGTTGCAGAGGTGATTAAGAGTGATCACAAGCATGGAAAACAAGAAATAAACACTATCAACTCAAATAGGATGGTGCCTAAGGCCGAAACCACCAAGCTTATGAGGACAACTACACTACAAGCATGCAATACAAAGCTCAAATGTAATTAACAACCAAAAACAGTCCTAAAATAGTGCTAAAATAGTCATAAAACATGCTGGAAGTAAGATAAAAATAGCTAGAATAATGAGCTAAAACATGGAGCTATGTATGTCATGACCATACCTCGCCCCCGTGGGTTAAGGACATAACCGGCTAGTAATCAGGAGATTACCTACGGCCTTGAACCAAACCAAACGTATTTTAACAAAGTTAATGGGGGCCAAACGGAAACAAATTAAAACTTTGTCCATAGAGCTGTGCTTACATGGCACATCATAACAAGCCATACATATACACATTAATAACTCACAACAAAATATGTACTACACAAAGCTCTGTACATACAGGATCATATAAGTCTAAGTCAGCCAAACAAAACTGTATACAAACGTATCTAAAGTCCTCGCCAATATGACGAAACAAAAAGATAGCAAAAAGGTGAAGACGCGTCTCGTGCGTGAGACGTAAGGCTGACTCTTCAAAACCTTGGTTGTTCCACACAAACTTCACTGAGACTGGGTTTGGACCTCTGTTGGCTCACCTACAAACACATGAATGAGCATGAGCGAAAGCCCAGTGAATAATATCGAATAAGGAAGTTACACAAATGGTATTTAGAACAACGTGCTTCAAACGGCCTTGGGCCCAATTCGTGTTTCTATTTAACATATATAAATATAGGTTAAGTGATTATGGTTTCAAATACAGCATACGGCCTCGGGCCCAATTTATTTGTGTCATTCAAGTCAAACTGGCCTTGGGCCCATTCATACTTTCAATCATGTCAAACTGGCATTTGGCCCATTCAGACTTTCATTCATGTCAAACTGGCCTTTGGTCCATTCAGACTTTCTTGTCAAACTGGCCTTTGGCCCATTTATCTTTCATTCAAATCATACTGGCCTCTGGCCCATTCATTCTGTCATTCAAACTCATACGGCCTCTGGCCCATTCACTCTATCATTCAAACTCATACTGGCCTCTGGCCCATTCATTTATGTTAGACTGGCCTTCGGCCCGTTCATTCATTCATTCGTGTCAAACTGGCCTCTGGCCCATTCATGCTTTCATGTCACACTGGCCTTGGGGCCATTCATTTGGCATAGCAAACATTGTCCACCAATCAGATTAACAAACTTATAAACTTACATAGAAGTAAGCAATTGGACAACAACATATTTCAGATATCTTTGTCAAGATATTACTCACAGTGATCGGTTGGTTGGTTTGCCCTGGAGCTTGACCCTACACATCACATAACACATACGGGTCACAAATGATTCAATCCGTTCTTTAATTCACATATTCCTCTTTAGGCTTTATTCTTATCCCTTTAATTCAATTACAATGCTCAATGTATGCCTAAGAGTACTTAGAAGTGAAAGAGAACAGAAAACGAAACACAGAATGCCATTTTAAAATTTTCAGAAACAGGGTCCCCGCTCGAGCGTAGACTTCCCCACTCGAGCGGACCCATAAGGTCTGCAAAAGTATTAGATGCATCAAATTTACGCTCGAGCGTGAAGTTGGGCGCTCGAGCTGAAGGCCTCACTACATGGCTCCCCGCTCGAGCGTGAACTTCCGCACTCGAGCGGACGTCATGTCTGCAGAAAAATACTGGGAGCTCGTATTTTACGCTCGAGGGGTTGTTTTCCCGCTCGAGCGGACATCATGAATTATGGGTTTTCCAGAATGTGTTCTTGAGCTCGAATTCAACATTCAAACTAACGTTTCTTGCATATTATAGCTCAAACTTCAAATATACTTGTGCTAACATGATACAAACACCACATTACATCATTATGAAGCTCAATTTCATGGATCAAACACATGCATGTCCCAAATTACACCAAAACTTGCTTTTATGATAACAATTCCATGTATTTCAAACTCATTTCCTCATAATTTGTACATGCATGTGGATTATAACTCCAATTTCAACATAAGCGGTGCAAATGGTGATCACAAACATGAGTTCTAACCAAAATTCTACATGGCTCATATTTTTCATACTCAACTATACAAATTCATGGCAATTATACATATGCATTCATTCCATGACTTCAAATTCAACAAAAACAACTCAATTCATGACCTTTATCATCGTTCAACCTTGAATTTAAAAATTTACAACTAGCACTCATGGATTACTCACCACGGAGCTTTAATCTTCCCAAACTATGGTCAAATCTTGAGTTGGTCTTCAAATTATTCAAGCTTTAATGATCAAACTTTAATCTCTTACACTCTCTCTCTCTAGCCGAACCTCCTCCTCTCTTCTTAGAGTTAAAATCAGCCAATATTGAAGCTAAAGAGGAGAATTGAGTGTATATGGCCCTTTATATAGCCCCACTAAGTCAATTTATCAATATTAAATAATTGGACACTTAATTAATTGTTCTGAATCTAATTATTCGGATCCGAATAAATTTTCAATTAAATTTCACCGTAGGCTCTAAAAATTACGCTAATCACAATGGCGTAATCAATTTCGAATTTCGTGGCTGATAAGACCTTCAATTTAATTTCCAAAGCAGATAATCAAACAGATGTTCCTACGGTGAACAGATAGAAATTCAAAACCACATATTTTCACATAATGGCACACAAAATCATATTAAACACATAATCACATTTATAATGAGGACTAATTAGCATAATACGGAACAGGGTTATCACAGTCTTCCCCCCTTTAGGAAGTTTGGTCTTCCAAACTTATTTTACCTTCGTCGGGAAACAAATGTGGATATCGTAGTCGTATCTCCTCTTCTTTTTCCCACGTGGCATCCGTCCCATATTGCTCTTTCCATTCCACTTTCATTATTGGAATGGACTTGCTTCTCAATTGCTTCACTTGCCAGTCAACAATTCGTTCCGGCCATTCGGCGTATTCCATATTTTCATCAATGGCTACCCAGTGATAATCAATCACATGAAACAAGTCTCGGAGGTAACCCCTCAACATCGACACATGAAACACATTATGGATTTGTTCAAATCCCGGTGGCAAAGCAACCTTATAGGCAACTGGGCCAAGCCTCTCCAGAATCTGAAACGGCCTAATGTATCGGGGCGACAACTTGCCATTCTTTCCAAACCTGACTTGGCCTTTCATTAGGGACACACGAATAAACCCATGGTCACCGACCTCATACTCAAGAGGTCTTCTTCGAACATCTTCATAATTCTTCTGTCGGTCCTGAGCTGTTTTGAGCCTTTGCCGAATAGTTTTGATCTTCTCAGAAGTGCCTTGCACAATTTTAGGCCCAAGTAAAGCTCTATCCCCGACTTCTGTCTAACAAATCGGTGATCTACACCTCCTACCATACAAAGTCTCGTATGGTGCCATACCGATGCTGGAGTGGAAGCTGTTATTGTATGCAAACTCTACAAGTGGCAAATAGTCTTCCCAACTCCCTTGAAAATCCAAAGTACACATCCGAAGTATATCTTCCAAAGTCTGTATTGTTCGTTCTGATTGCCCATTTGTCTGTGGGTAGAATGCAGTACTGAACCTTAGTTCTGTTCCCATAGCTTCCTGCAAACTCTTCCACAATCTTGAAACAAATTTCGGATTTCTATCCGACATAATAGATACCGGGACCCCGTGTAAACGGACAATCTCATCAACATATATGGTAGCCAATCTATAAGCATTAAACGTAGTTCTAACTGGTAAAAAATGTGCAGATTTAGTCATTCTATCAACTACAACCCAAATAGAATCCATACCTCGAGGAGTCCGAGGTAGGCCAACAACAAAATCCATAGTCACATGCTCCCACTTCCATTCAGGAATAGGGCGAGGTTGAAGTAGACCGTCTGGTTTCTGATGTTCATCTTTAACCTGTTGACACTGAAGACATTTGGACACATATTCTGCAATTTCTTTCTTCATTTTAGGCCACCAATAGGTTTGTTTCAGATCCCGATACATTTTATTGTTACCCGGATGCATAACAAATACTGACTTATGGGCTTCATCTAAAACCCTTCTCTTTAGTTCTGGAATATCCGGGACGCACATTCGGCTTCGAAACCTCAACACTTCCTCTTTAATACTAAACTCTGCTTTTGGACTTGTCTCAAATTCATTAATCACCTTCCTGAGGAATTCATCCTCTTTTTGTTTCTGTTTAATTTCCTCAATGATTGCCGGCTCGGCTGTGATAGCGGCTATCAATCCGCCCTGTTCACACATTACCACTTCAATTTCAGACTTCTCAAAATTTTGCAAGATCTCTTTCTGTTCAGTAAGTAAACAGGCCATACTCCCCGTTGACTTTCTACTCAAGACATCAGCAACTGTATTAGCTTTCCCTGGGTGATACCGAATCTCAAGATCGTAGTCTTTTATCAGTTCCAGCCATCTCCTCTGCCGCATATTCAACTCCTTCTGTGTAAAGAAGTATTTCAAACTTTTGTTATTCGTGAAGACTTCACACCTTGCCCCATACAAATAATGTCGCCAGATTTTCAAAGCAAAAACAACTGCGGCCAATTCTAAATCATGTGTTGGGTAGTTCTTCTCGTGTGGTTTCAACTGTCGAGAGGCGTAAGCAATAACCTTTCCATTCTGCATTAACACACAACCCAAACCCTTATAAGACGCATCACTGAAAATTATAAAATTTTCCGTACCTGTAGGCAATGTCAATACTAGTGCAGTGGTCAGCCTCATTTTCAGTTCATGAAAAGCAGATTCTCTTTCGTCATTCCATTCAAATGATTGCCCCTTGCGTGTCAACTGGGTAAGAGGTACAAGTATTTTTGAGAAATCTTTCACAAACCTCCTGTAATACCCGGCTAAGCCCATAAAACTGCGGACTTCTGTCACATTCGTCGGTGTAGGCCAATTCACAATTGCCTCTATTTTCTGTGGGTTCACTGAAATTCCTTTCTTGTTGATCACATGCCCTAAGAAAACAACCTCGTCCAATCAAAACTCACATTTCTTTAGTTTAGCAAATAATTTCCTTTCCCGAAGTATTTGTAGCACAATTTTCAAATGATGTTCATGTTCAAGTCTATCTTTAGAATATATCAAAATGTCATCAATAAAAACCACAACAAATTCGTCAAGGTAGGTTTTAAAAATTTGGTTCATTAAGTCCATAAATGCTGCCGGAGCATTAGTCACTCCAAATGGCATGACAAGAAATTCAAAATGACCATACCTCGTTCTGAACACGGTTTTCTTAACATCTTCTGCCTTTACTTTCAGCTGATGATACCCGGATCTCAAATCAATCTTGGAAAACACTTGTGATCCCTGCAACTGGCCAAACAGGTCATCAATACGGGGTAAGGGATATTTATTTTTTATTGTTACCTTGTTCAGTTCTTGATAGTCAATACACAAATGTAGGGTTCCATCCTTCTTTTTCACAAACAATACAGGTGCACCCCATGGCGAGGTGCTAGGTCGGATAAACCCTTTGTTAAGTAGGTCTTACAACTGTTCTTTCAATTCTTTCATTTCAGTAGCAGCCATTCTGTAAGGAGTTTTAGAAATCGGTTGGGTGCCTGGCATAATCTCAATTGTAAACTCTATCCCCCTGTCCACCAATTCCCCTAGTAGTTCATTTGGAAACACATCTGGAAATTCTCTAACAATAGGGATATTATTCAATTCAACATCTACAGATTGTTCAAACAACACATAACACAAATAACCCTGGCACTCTTTCCTGATCAATTTACATGCTTTCATTGCAGATATCAAATAAGGTGGAGGCACTACCCCGTTACCCACAAACACAACCCGTTTTGTCACACAGTCAATAGTGACACAATATTTAGTTAACCAATCCATGCCCAAAATTATATCAAAGTGCCTAAAGTTCAAGGGTAGTAAATCCACATATAGGATGGCATTCCCAACACGCATGTCACAAAAACGGTATACAGATTCACACAATATAAATTTCCCGGATGGAGCAGACACACATAGCAGATATGGCAATAATTCTAGAGGTCTACTTAGTCTAGATGCAAATGCACATGTCACAAAAGAGTGTGTTGATCCGGAGTCAATTAACACGAAAGTATCCTAATTACATATAGAAATAGTACCCAAGACGACTGCGTTGGCATTCCGTGTATCGCCCGGAACAAGCGCAAAAACTCTCCCTTGTCTCACGGTATCCCCGGTGATAGCAGATCTCATAGTATTTCCCGGCTTCGGGATTGATGCAGTCGAGCTAGCAGCTAGCTTCCTACTGTTTTGATTACAATCTCGAGCCATGTGCCCTTGTTTACCACATTTAAAACAGGCTCCTGACACACGGTAACAAACCCCATGGTGCCTTTTGCTACAAATATTGCACATGGGAGATGTGTCTCCGGAAGAATTTGAAGTATTTGAGGAGCCCGTGTTTTGCTTTTTCGAAATTTCTTCTTTGAGAAGAAGCCTTGCCTTTTGTTGCCTTTCCAGTCAGTTGATGGTTTAGTTTGTCTAGCTATATTGGCTTATGATATTATGGCCCGGTCTAGCACCCCAATGTAGGTTTCTAGCTTCAAGACATTCACCCTTTCTAAAATGTCGCTGCGAAGCCCACCTTCAAAATGCCTCACCTTTTTATAATTTGTATCAATCACATGTGGAGCGAACCTGGCCAATTCAGTGAATTTGGCCTCATACTCGGCTACAGTGATACTGTCTTGCCTAAGCTCCATGAACTCTGACACTTTCCTATCCCGAACACACTGTGGGAAGTACTCGTCATAGAAAATCTCCAAAAATTTCACCCAGTCAACATCTTTGTGATTCTCACGCATCAACATCCACCATCTTCTTGCTTCGTCTTCTAGAATAAACGTGGCTAGAAGTACTTTCTGTGTCTCCGGACACGGGAACACTTCAAATAGTTTCTTGATGCCGAGAACCCAAGCTTCGGCTTTCAATGGATCTAATCCACCATGGAACTGTGGTGGTTTCATTTTCTTGAATTCTTTGGTGAGAGCTATTATCCGATCATCATTCTGATTATCTGGCACAGGTGGTGCCGGAGGTGGAGGTGGAGGATTTGGTTACTGCCACTGTTGTTGCCATTCCTGTTGTTGCCTCAATGTTTCTGCTATTTCCTGAATCAATCTCTCCATTCTATCTATTCTGGCAGTAGAGGACTCTTCTATCTCATCACCTCTTGTTCTCACCATCTGATTAAACTCACATTATACTTCATACAAAAGATTCACAAGTATGCATATATTAAAGAGCATACATATTCAAATAATTTGCAATGCAAGCAAATCATAAACTTATAACACATAGTTGTTCACATTGAAACATTTAGATGCATTCTCGATGCTATCAAATTCATACTTATCACATGAATGCATCCTAGATCTTTTCTAGACGCTTATTGCTATTTTGGACAAGTGTGTGAGTTATTAACTCATGCTTTGATACCACTCTGTCATGACCATACCTCACCCCCGTGGGTTAAGGACATAACCGGCCAGTAATCAGGAGATTACCTACGGCCTTGAACCAAACCAAACGTATTTTAACAGAGTTAATGGGGGCCAAACAGAAGCAAATTAAAACTTTGTCCATAAAGCTGTGCACATCATAACAAGCCATACATATGCACATTAATAACTCACAACAAAATATGTACTACACAAAGCTCTGTACATACAGGATCATATAAGTCTAAGTCAGCCAAACAAAACTGTATACAAACGTATCCAAAGTCCTCGCCAATATGACGAAACAAAAAGATAGCAAAAAGGCGAAGACGAGTCTCGTGCGTGAGACGTAAGGGTGACTCTTCAAAACCTTGGTTATTCCACACAAACTTCACTGAGGCTGGGTTTGGACCTCTCTTGGCTCACCTACAAACACATGAATGAGCGTGAGCGAAAGCCCAGTTAATAATATCGAATAAGGAAGTTACACAATTGGTATTTAGAACAATGTGCTTTAAACGGCCTTGGGCCCAATTCGTGTTTCTATCTAACATATATAAATATAGGTTAAGTGATTACGGTTCCAAATACATCATATGGCCTCGGGCCTAATTCATTCGTGTCATTCAAGTCAAACTGGCCTTGGGTCCATTCATACTTTTAATCATGTCAAACTGGCCTTTGGCCCATTCAGACTTTAATTCATATTAAACTGGCCTTTGGTCCATTCAGACTTTCTTGTCAAACTGCCCTTTGGCCCATTTATCTTTCATTCAGATCATACTGGCCTCTGGCCCATTCATTCTGTCATTCAAACTCATACGGCCTCTGGCCCATTCACTCTATCATTCAAACTCATATTGGCCTCTGGCCCATTCATTTATGTTAGACTGGTCTTCGGCCCGTTCATTCATTCATTCGTGTCAAACTGGCATCTGGCCCATTCATGCTTTCATGTCAAATTGGCCTTGGGCCCATTCATTTGGCATAACAAACATTGTCCACCAATCAGATTAACAAACTTATAAACTTACATAGAAGTAAGCAATTGGACAACAACATATTTCAGATATCTTTGTCAAGATATTACTCACAGTGATCGGTTGGTTGGTTTGCCTTGAAGCTTGACCCTACACATCACATAACACATACGGGTCACAAATAATTCAATCCGTTCTTTAATTCACATATTCCTCTTTAGGCTTTATTCTTATCCCTTTAATTCAATTACAATGCTCAATGTATGCCTAAGAGTACTTAGAAGTGAAAGAGAACAGAAAACGAAACACAGAATGCCTTTTTAAAATTTTCAGAAACAGGGTCCCCGCTCGAGCGTGGACTTCCCCGCTCGAGCGGACCCATAAGGTTTGCAAAAGTACTGGATGCATCAAATTTACGCTCGAGCGTGAAGTTGGGTGCTTGAGCTGAAGGCCTCACTACATGGCTCCCCGCTCGAGCGTGAACTTCCGCGCTCGAGCGGACGTCATGTCTGCAGAAAAATACTGGGAGCTCGTATTTTACGCTCAAGCGGTTGTTTCCCCGCTCGAGCGGACATCATGAATTATGGGTTTTCCAGAACGTGTTCTTGAGCTCGAATTCAACATTCAAACTAACGTTTCTTGCATATTATAGCTCAAACTTCAAATATACTTGTGCTAACATGATACAAACACCACATTACGTCATTATGAAGCTTAATTTCATGGATCAAACACATGCATGTCCCAAATTACACCAAACTTGCATTTATGATAACAATTCCATGTATTTCAAACTCATTTCCTCATAATTTGTACATGCATGTGGATTATAACTCCAATTTCAACTTAAGTGGTGCAAATGGTGATCACAAACATGAGTTCTAACCAAAATTCTACATGGATCATATTTTTCATACTCAACTATACAAATTCATGGCAATTATACACATGCATGCATTCTATGACTTCAAATTCAACAAAAACAACTCAATTCATGACCTTTATCATCGTTCAACCTTGAATTTAAAAATTTACAACTAGCACTCATAGATTACTCACCACGGAGCTTTAATCTTTCCAAACTATGGTCAAATCTTGAGTTGGTCTTCAAATTATTCAAGCTTCAATGATCAGCCAATATTGAAGCTAAAGAGGAGAATTGAGTGTATATGGCCCTTTATATAGCCCCACTAAGTCAATTTATCAATATTAAATAATTGGGCATTTAATTAATCGTTCTGAATCTAATTATTCGGATCCGAATAAATTTTCAATTAAATTTCACCGTAGGCTCTAAAAATTACGCTAATCACAATGGCGTAATCAATTTCGGATTTCGTGGTTGATAAGATCTTCAATTTAATTTCCAAAGCAGATAATCAAACAGATGTTCCTACTGTGAACAGATAGAAATTCAAAACCACATATTTTCACATAATTGTACGGGGGCGAAATATCCTCTGCTTTCCGTACTCCTTGTACTCTGAGCTTCTCTTGACGGCGTCTACCTGGCAACACAGAAACAGTGAGCTGCCCGGCGGTGGTTTGCCGGATAGACCCTCCGACGATCAAGTCAGTTCACTTGAGGAAGAGGAAGAAGACTGAGAGAGAGAGAGAGTGTTCTCTTTTAGGAAGAAGTTGCATACCTCTAACGTTCGCCCTCCTCCCTATTTCAAGGCTGGCCATGCAGCCTCAAGATTATGCGCGCACTACCTCTGCTGTCCTTCCCAAGACAGGTGGCAGTACTCGCCTCTCACCACCTTACGCGTGTAAAGGCTTAGTCCTCCCAACAGTACATGCAGAACTGCCTAACGGTATTGAGGCATATGTGGAGCAGATGTCCCTTCCTTCGTGCCATTGGCCCAGGTGGCACACCTGACCGCAGTACCACGACCGGCCTATTTCCCAAGAAGAACTATCGCTACAGGCTCTCAACCGTGCTATGCCCCACCGGACTGCCCCTTGGCAAAGGGGTGGCGGGGGGGACGCCCATGGACCGGGGCTGGAGTTGACCGGTTCGTCGTGGCATACCGGTCGCGAGGCATGCCGGCCCCCGTCCGTTCTACCTTCATCCGAGGTTATATTGAATCTTCCCATCTCGGCTCACCGGTCAAAGACGCGTCATCCCTCCCTTGTCCACAGTTTAGCCCGAGCTATCTGTAGCTCGGTCTCGCCTCTTAGCTGTGCGCACCGCCGAATGTTTGCTAGTCGCAGCTCGGCCAGGCTTGGTTTTCACCTGGTCAGCCGATCCTCGAGACCGAGCAAAATAGACCCGTCCAATCCCTGCTCGGCTGTACTAACGGCGCAAATCTCCCCTCTCAATAATGGCACACAAAATCATATCAAGCACATAATCACATTTATAATGAGGACCAATTAGCATAATACGGAACAGGGTTATCACAATGTAAGCCAATACCCAAAGCATAAGGAGGGGAGGCTATCCCCTCCATTCTATTTTTGGACTTC
Organism: Camellia sinensis; assembly: GCF_055761805.1. Taxonomy (NCBI): domain Eukaryota; kingdom Viridiplantae; phylum Streptophyta; class Magnoliopsida; order Ericales; family Theaceae; genus Camellia; species Camellia sinensis. Next base: position 7,673,662 of record NW_028128989.1, on the reverse strand, counting down.
AAAACATGATTTTTGCCACTGAAAATCCTCTGAAAATCAGTATTTAAAAGCCCAAAAAAGTAGACAACAAGGTGGGAAACACAAGGGTAAAGGCCTAAGAAGCTAGGTGGAAGGAATGATGAGCCACCCCTCCACCCTTATTGGCCTTAAATCACAAGTTTCAGCCCAAAAGTAGCCCCAAAACAGTAGGCAAAATAGCAAATAAAACAAAACAATAAACCAAGACTTATACCTCTTGAAGAGGAGAACACTTTCCAAGTGTTAAACCAACACTCACACACCCTCAAGAACTCTAAGTAGTAGGGGTGAGCAGCGGATATACCGATCCACCCAAACCGACCGAACCAAACCGAACCGAATCGATTCGCTGCATTTTGGACGGATACGTGATGACAAGCGGACGGTTACGGATTGATTTTTTCCAATCCGCCTAGTTTTGGACGAATGATGGCTTTGAGGTTCATTTGGCTGCAACCAAACCGCCAAACCGTGAGCATCCCTAGTAATTTGTAAGATTTTGTATTTTCAATTTGTTTAGATATTCTGTTTGTGTTTTCAATTGAAAAAGAGTTTAAATATTCTATTGAATATATTCGGTTGAAAAAGAGTTTTCAACTGTAATATATTTTTTGAATTGAAAAAAAAATGCATTATTTATCTATATTTTTGGTTTTTAAATCTAACTTTAAAAATAATAAATAAAAAAGATGATATATGTTGATTGGTTTTTGTTTTCAAAAACATATATAGATGTAACAATATAGATGCATACAATGTCTACTACTACGCTATTTATGGTTTTGGTGGTTTGAATTGTTTTTATATTTTAAGAACCACATATTGTAATATTTTATATGGACGAGGCATGCTGTGATTGTAATATTCTAAAGTTTCAATCTTTCTTTCTTTGGATGAAGCATGTAGTGATTGTAATTCTTTTTTAAGTCATTGACTGTAATATATATATATATATATTTTTGAGAAAGTGCACAAGTTGAATTATGTTAAAAATTTATAAAATTTTGAATCACTAAACCGATTCGCATCCATCCGCCAATCCGCCAATCCACTCAATCCATATCCGTCAGATTGACGGATGGATGCGGATTGGTTTTCTCCAATCCGCCAATCTGGCAGACGGATGGTGGATTGGAGGTTCTGTGGCCGCAACCGACCCGCGCCCACCCCTACTAAGTAGGCTCAAAAGTACCTCAGCTCAAAGATCACAGGGTTTGGTTTAGAATGTATAGGCAAAAGCTTAGGAATTTGCAAGAGATAGAGAGAATTATAGAGAGAGAGATAATTTTGTTCCAAAATTTTCAACCCTAAAAAATGGAATGGGTGGTCTCCTATATATAGAAAAACATGCAACTCCCTCAGAAACATCCATACATACACATGTAGGCAGATGCAAGCATCAATGGAAACAGCTGTCACAGTTGGCATAAATATCTGCCAAAACACACTTGTGGCCGGTAGGCCACACAAGTGGCCGGCAGCCAAGATCAGTGGTCAACAGGCTAAAGAAAGGGGCCAGCATGTCCCAGGGTTGTTAGGCTTAAAAAACTAGAGTTTTAGTCCAAAACAAGGCAAAAGGTGTATAGGGTTCGAAGGCTCAAAGTTACGGCATTCAGCCGATGACTTCTAGCACTTAACAAGCGTGTACAAATTCATTATTGGGCATGCAAGTGATGGCGTCCAAGTCGTAAGGGCGGTCAAAAATGGGGTGTCTATTGTTGCCCCTCTTTGACAGAACTTGAAGTCATGACATGACGTGAGTGAATGTCAAAACCCTAAGACAACCCATTTTGACAAGGCTGTAAGACTTGGGCAAAACAATCAAGACACAAATTAAAAAAAGAAATGGTTGTGCTCGCAAGCTACCTACGTATTCCTTTGCAAGGAATTAAACCAGCGTAGTTCTGGGGCAAGATGCAAATGATATGCACAAAGATACTTTGAAGCTAGACTCACACACTTCGTGAAGCCGGCTATTTTGAAAACTTATGATCATGTAAGATGATGCAATAAGCAATAACAAGATAACAATATATGAATGAGTAGCTTCAAGCCTAAAACCAACACAGGTTCCACGCAAAAAGATCTAAAATACACTCCAACCACGCCAAAACGCAAGACGAGGAAAGAAAACACTGCTTAAGGTTGCGTTTCACGCGTCTTGAGAAATAGGGAAACAAAAACCGCTTAGGGTCGTGTTTCACACGTCCCAAAATAAAAACCACTCAGGGTTGAGTTTCACGCGTCCTGAGATAGAGACAAAACCACTCAAGGTCGCGTTTCACACATCCTGAGATACTCTAATCACGCTGAAATCGTGAAAAGAGGAAAAAAATCGCTTGGGGTCGCATTTCACACATCCCGAGATAAAACCCGCCTAGGGCCGCACAAAGTGAACAAACGTGATAGATACATAAAGTGAACAAGCGCGATAGAGTATCTCAGGATGACGCACCGGCCGAGCAACTGAGCAAAATGCTCGTTTAGATCCATAAATGACGCACCGGCCGAGCAAAAACTGGTTTGTGACTTCTCGTAGAGGTTGTAGCCGAGCCAAACTACCGATTAAAACTTGGTAATAGTACTGAACCGGGCGAAAACTTGAGCTTGTTACTTAAGCCTTGACCGGGTTAACTCGTCAAGTAGAAACGACCGAGCTATAACTTAGAACCGAACTAGGAAATCGACCAAGTAGAGCACTCGAGGTAGGGGTCGAACCGACCAAACACCAATAATCCCGTCACTGAGCCAATTCCCATAGGGGCCGTGCAATTTATGTCGTGCTAACCCTTAGAATTATTTTTTAACAATGCAGAACAAATAGGACCAACCAAGCCAGTCCAGCACTAACTGGTGGAGCTTAGAGTCCGATCAGACCCACAAAAATTTTTGACCGAGATATACACTTTATCAAATAAGACCGAGATAGATGGGGAAGTACCGCTATATGGTAAGCTCGCCCGGTGCGATGGCTGAATTTCGCAGGGATTACAACATCCCAGATGACGTCATCCTAGAGCTCGCCAAAAAAGGAGACACCCCTTGGGAAGATCTAGACCGGTGTCCCTTTACGGTCGTGTCAATAGTAGAGGGAGGGCTCCGCTTCCCGGTCCAGCCTTTGATCTGTGAGTTTTTGAGGCAGACAAGGCTTTGCCCGACCCAAGTTTCAAATAACACTTACAAAATAATAAACGGGGTCGCCGAACTGAACCGGATGCTCGGGCTCAATCTCGGTCTGGCTGAAATTTTTCATCAGTATAGTCTTAGTAGGAATAAAAGCGGGTTCTGCTGGTACCTCAAAGTGAAGAAGGGCCGAGCAAAATTAATAGAGGGTAACCCGGACAAGGAGACAAACGACGACGACTTCTTGTGGGTGTCCGGTCGCTATGAAGACACCGAGGCATCCATTCCTGGATGGTATATTAGAAAGGATTTTGGTAGTGCCGGTGAGTTGCTCGGCTGACCGCGCTATTTTCTTTATGTAGCAATTATTTTTCGTGCCGATCTAACACTTGTCTTCTTTTGCAGATAAGCACCTAGCAGCAGACTACTACCAGGCCAACCAAGAGGCCATCAGAGTCCTGCTGCGCCATCCTGCCGAAGAGAGGGAGGCTTCGAAATTGCGAGGCTTCGACTAGACCTACCATTACACTGCACCGCGCAAGAGCCGGGTTACCGATTTTCTGCGCGCGTCAACTCCGGAACCGGATCCAAACCTTCCACCGATCAGGCTTATTCCACTAACCGCCGAGCAGGAAATGGCGAAAATCAGGGCCATCAAGTCCTTGATCACCGGGGAAGAAGACGAGCCCCAGAACGTAGACGCAACCGGTGGGACATCCTCCGCACCTGCCGTGCAGGGAGATGGAGCAGTGCTGGCGCTTGCCAGCGAGCAGCCAGCTGGTCGGTCCAAGAAGCGGCCGAGGAACGAGAAAACTGGGCCGCGTCTGGCGGATGAAGACTCCACCGATCACATCTCTACCGAGCTTGGGGACCAGAACGAGCAACCACGGGCCAGCAAATCCAAGGGCCCAGCCCCCCCGGTCTGGGCACTCGAGTTCAAATACCAGGGCCGAGCAATTTCTGCTGAAGACTCTGTGTATGCGGACAAGGACTACTCGCTTGGTTTCAATTTGACCAAGGGGTTGATCTTGCCCGTCGACATGAAAAAACATGACGAGCTTTCTGACCTCAAGGTCCTCCGCTCAGCGGCGAAATCCATAGTGCTGGTAAGTTCTCCATTTTTTACGTCAAACTGTTTGCTCGGTTTTTGCGTGGTTTTTCGAATACTAACGATCTTTCACTTCTTTTTCAGGTCGCGCAAAAGAACTACTTGGCCCACGACCGGATGATCAAAGTGCGGCAGAGCCTGCGGGATGCCATAGCCGAGAATAAGGCTCAAAAGGAGGAGATAACAAAGCTCAAAGCAGCGCAGGAAGCAGTCGAGGCCGAGCGAGATATCCTGAGCCAGAAGGTTGACCGAGCTAACGAGGATAAGCTTCGGGCCGTGAAGTCGACGAAGGCTCGGTATCTCGCCGAGCTGAGGAAACTGCGCGATGCGCACAAAGCCTAGAGGGACAAGGCCGTAGATGACACAGAAGACCGGGGATATGCGCAGGGCGAGAAGACCTACGAACGGCAGGTCCAAGCGACCAAGGACATCTTTTTCCAATGCGGCTGGAAAGCTGCCGTGGAGAAAGTTGGTCTTGGTCAGGATTCTGACATGTTCATCAATCCGCCTGCTACCTACATCCCGGTCTACATGCAGGCGTACTCCAAGGCCACCCAAAACCGGCTCATCACGGATGCAAGGAAAGAGGCCGAGGAAGAAGCCGCCGCCGCGAAACTAGCCGAACAAAATCCTCCCGAAGCATCTCCAGGTGCAGAGGAAGAGGCTGATTGGGATGTTGCCGTGGTGGAAGGAACTGACGATGACGCCGAGGAAATCTTGTCCGAGCAAAACGTGGAAGAGGCTGAGCAAACAGTGCAAGTCTCCGAGCGAATTGTCGACGCAGATTTGGATTGGCCCCTTTTTGTTGTTTTTTTTTTTTTTTTTGGGTGTTATGTAATCGGGCTATGTTCCCCCCGTTTTGTACTTAAATTTCCATTATCAATGAAAATTTTCTACTTATTGCTCGCTCATCTTCTATTTCTGTTCGGTTTGCATCTTCATGGATTCCTTGATTTAATTTTTGACAATTCACAACTGCCAGGTCGGCTGCGCCGTACAACTTGCCGAGCTAAAGTCACCTCAAACGTTCTCTAATCAGAACTTGTAGTTCGGTTCAATGAACTTTAAAATGAACTGACGCTTTACTTATTTCGAGCAAAATCTGCTCGGCCTTAATTAGTTTGTAAATTCCATGCAATTTCGACCTGGCCGAGCAAAATCAGTTCGTCTTTTAAGTTGGGCAAGCCGCCAACATTTCTTTTAGGCCGAGCAAATTCAACTCGGCTTCTTATCGATTGGACAAAATTTCAACATTTCGAATTCTGCCGAGCAAACTCCGCTCAATTTCCATATTGGGCAGGACGCCAATATATCTGCTGGGCCGAGCAAAATCAGCTCGGCCCTTACACTGGGCAAAACACCAATGCTTCAGTTGAGTTGGTCATGACGCCAACATTCCAACCGGGCGAGCTAAACCATCTCGGCCCTAATGCGAATGGATCCTTACGCTAATTACATCGTTTGACAATGCAAATTGTTTGTGCGGTTCGCGTTCATTCCGGTGAGAGGAAATCAGTCCGGTCCCATTTAGGCCGGTCTCCTGTCCCTGGTGTTCATAATTGCCTTGCGTCCTTGCGAGTTCATTGTACAAAGAGGTAATTCCAAACAACAAGAGGGCTATTTTTCATTACAAAGCATTGCTATCCTTTACATTAAGTGCCAAAGGGAAAAAAGCTAAAAAACACAAGCAAATTACATCTTAAAAGTAAAAGACCTTAAGGTTGGCCGTATTCCATGGTCTGGGGACAGCCTTGCCATCTATATCTTCCAGGTGGTATGCCCCTTTACCGGCAAGACCAATCACTTTGTATGGTCCTTCCCAATTTGCACCGAGCTTTCCCTCACCAGGGACCACTGTGTTGCCAAGCACCTTTCTTAATACCCAGTCCCCAATCTTGAACATCCTGGGATGCACATCCTTGTTATACTTTTTGGAGAGTTCTTGTTGGTAAGCTGCTACGTGGATCAATGCTCGATCCCTCCTTTCTTCAGCAAGGTCCAACTCCAATGCCAATGCTTCACTATTCAAATCTGGCTGGAAACCTTCAGAGCGGATGGTTGGCATGCCAATTTCCAACGGGATGACGGCCTCCATGCCGTAGGCCAAAGCGAAAGGTGTTTCTCCGGTTGACCGCCTTGGGGTAGTGCGGTATGCCCAGAGCACATTAGGGAGTTCTTCAGCCCATTTGCCCTTAGCCTTCTCAAGCCGCTTCTTCAGCCCATCCAGGATGGTCTTGTTTGAAGCCTCTGCTTGACCATTTGACTGGGGATAGGCCGGCGTCGAATTGTAGAACTCGATCTTCAACTCCTCGCAAAATCCGCGAAAGAGTTTCCTATCGAATTGAGCGCCATTATCCGAGATGAGGGCCTTGGGTATACCGAAACGGGTGATCATGTTTTTCCATACAAACTTCTTCACGTCCTTTTCCCTTATGGTCGCTAGTGGCTCGGCCTCAACCCACTTGGTGAAATAGTCGGTGGCGGCGATGAAGAACTTACGGTTTTCTGGTGTAGCTGGAAGTGGCCCAACAATGTCCAACCCCCAAAGCGCGAACGACCAAGGACTTGTGAGGTGGAGCAAATCTCTAGCCGGCTGGTGGATCTGGTGGGCGAACTTCTGACACTTCTCGCACCTGCGAACATATTTTTGCTCATCTGCCTGCATGCGCGGCCACCAATAACCGTGAGAAATTGCCCGGTAAGCCAAGGATCTGCCCCCAGTATGACTGCCACAGACGCCTTCATGTATCTCATAGAGGAAAGCCTCCACCTTAGTGGGGTGGACACATTTCAAATACGGGCCGGTGAAAGACTTCTTGTACAAGGCCCCGGACGGGGAGAGCCAAAACCGCTCCGACTTTGCCCGGATCTTGTGTGCCGCCTTCTTGTCTTCCGGTAGAATTCTATCCTTCAGGAAGGCTATGATAGGATCCATCCAAGAAGGGCCCAAGTCGGCGCAGAGTACCTCGGCTGATTCTGGTTCCTCAATGCTTGGCCGGGGTAGAAATTCTATCATCAAGGGGTTAGGAAAAGCTGTCTGGGCAGAAGCAAGTCCGGCCAATTCATCAGCCGCGCCGTTGTCCTCGCGGTCAATTTTTTCCAACCTTATTGCGGCGAACTTCTTGATCTCTGCCCGTACCAGCGCCTGATACTTGGCCATTCTTTCGTCCTTTGTTTCATACTCCCCTGAGACCTGATTGACCACCAACTTGGAATCACTAAATACCATAAGGGCTGTGGCTTTCATTGTCAGCGCGCTTCTTAGTCCGGCAAGGAGAGCTTCATACTCAGCCTCGTTGTTGGATGCTGGGAAGCCGAGTGTAATTGCCTGTTCGATGATCAGCCCATCCGGCGAGTTCAGCACGATGCCCAGCCCGGCCCCATGTCTGTTGGACGCCCCATCAACGAAGAGCTTCCACATTTCGCCAATAAATAGCCTCCAGCAATCAGAGGGGTTCTGGGAGCTTCTCATTTCCAAGTCTCTGATCGATTCATTCTGGTCCCTTTCCTTGTCTTGGTTGGGTTCATCGTCATCGGACTTTGTTAGTCCGGTCATGCTTGTCCCTTTTCCTACTTGCGAACCCACACTCGCTTTTACTGCCAGAATCATGGGTTGTGCTAAATCCGCACCGACCAAATCAACCGGGCATACTGGATGCATCCCATGGGCAAATTCTGCCACAAAGTCGGCAAGTGCTTGAGCCTTGATTGCGGTGCGCGGTCGGAACTTGATGTCATATTGTCCTAATTCCACGGCCCATTTCAAAATTCTTCCAGTGAAGTCTGCCTTTTCAAAAAGCACTTTAAGCGGGAACTCGGTTAACACAACTATCGTATGGGCATGAAAATAGTGGGCCAGTTTTCTTGACGCCATCATTAGGGCCAACGCCAATTTTTCCAAGGGAAGATACCTCGTTTCGGCTGGGAGAAGAGTCTTGCTTACATAAAATATCGGCAAGTGTTGGATGCCTTCAGCACGCACCAATACCGCGTTGACTGCATGTTGAGAGACAGCCAAATAGAGGTACAACTCTTCGCCTGGCTGAGGCGTGACCAAAATAGGGGCCGAAGAGAGATATGCTTTCAGGTCTACTAGTGCGCGGTCGCACTCGTCATCCCAGAAGAACTTGGACTTCAGAGTTTTAAAGAAGGGCCTGCAACGATCAGAAGACTGGCTGATAAATCTGTTCAACGCGGCTGCCATCCCGGCAAGATGTTGCACGTCCTTCGTGGAGTTGGGATGCTCTAGGTCTTGTATGGCCTTGATCTGTGATGGGTCAGCTTCAATCCCTCGATTTGTGACCAGAAAACCCAAAAACTTTTCGGTGCCAACTCCGAAGGTGCACTTAGTGGCGTTCAAGCGAAGCTTGTGAAGCTTAAGTATGGCGAACATCTCTGCAAGGTCGGCGAGGTGTTGAGACTTCTCCTTACTCTTCACCACCATGTCATCGATATAGGCCTCCATTGTTCGGCCCAGAAGAGGAGCGAACATCTTCGTTACCATCCTCTGAAAAGTTGCCCCAGCGTTCTTTAGTCCAAACGGCATGACTTTGTAGCAATATAAGCCTCTGGGGGTTGTGAACAACATGATCTCTCTGTCCGGTTTATACATGGCTATCTGGTGGTAGCCGCGATATGCGTCCAGGAAGCTAAACCTCTGATGGCCAGCGGTTAAGTCCACCAGCTGGTCAATTCGTGGGAGGGGAAAGCTATCCTTGGGGCAAGCTCGATTGACAGTCTTGTAATCAACGCAGACTCGCCACTTGCCGTTCTTCTTCGGGACAACCACCGTGTTGGATATCCACCGGGGGTACTGCACCTCCTCTATGGCACCAGCTTCCAACAAATTTTTCACTTCTTCTGCGACCACTTCAGCATGGTGCAAGGCTGAGCGGCGCGTCCTTTGAATGACTGGCCGTGCATTAGGGAAGACATTCAACTGATGACAAATGAAGCTCGGGTCGATGCCGGACATGTCGTAAGGCGTCCAGGCAAAGGCCTCCAAATTGGAAACCAAGAAGTTTACATAATCCATCCGCTCGGCGCTAGACAAGGATGATCCCAAGAGGAAAAACTTAGTGGGATCGTTCTCGTCAATTCGCACTTCTACCAAATCTTCGACCGACTTTTCCTCGGCCTTTCTTCCTACGTCTTCAAGGACTTCTTTACCCTCGGGCCCTTCAATCATTTGGACGAACCCTTTGGCCGCTCGACTACCATTTACCGCAACGAAGCATTGTTTCGCCATCACCTGGTCCCCCCAAACTTCCTCTATTTGTCCGCTCGGTGACAAAAAACGCATGACTTGGTGGAAGGTCGAAGCAACTGCTTGCATGGCGTGCAGCCAACCCCTCCCTAAGATCAAGTTGTAAGTTGATGGAACTTTAAGCACCCAGAATTCTACTTGCTCTACGACCGATCCCGCTTTGACCAGCAAAATAATCTTTCCGATTGGCCACTCTGGCTGTGAGTTGAAGCCGACCAAAGGGGACGTTGGGGGGCCAAGTCCTTGTCTTCCAACTTCATTTGTTTAAACGCGTCATAATACATAATTTCTACCGAACTCCCCTGGTCGATCAAGATTCTCTTGATGTCAAAGTCCTTGACGCGAAGAGTGACTACTAAGGCATCATTGTGCGGCATCTGAACTCTTTCCAAGTCCTTGGTTGAGAATGAAAGGATGTCCCTTTCTTCGGTCTTTCCTTTCTTCATAGCGGGCTGAACAGAGAGCACTTCTCTCATGTGCTCGGCCTTCTTGATCATCCCCCTCAGCTCGCAAACCCTAGCCAGTTCAATGATTCTGTGGATGACGTTGATTACACCTTGCGGGGGCGCTTATAGGGCGGCCAGGCCGTTTGGCTCGACTTGGTCTGCTGGCGTGGCCTTGATGCCCCCATCTATGTATTGGTCAAGATGCCCTGCCACCACCAACTCCTCTAAGTGTTGTTTGAGCGGCAAGCAGTCCTCTGTGAGGTGCCCCCGTTCTTCATGAAAGGTGCAGCGATATTTTGAATTGAAGCCCCTCTACGCGCTCCCCAACTTGGCCGGCCAACGGACGAAGGGTTCACCTTGAATCTCGCTCAAAATGCGGTAGATGAGGATTTTAAATACCATGGTGATCCCAGTCCGTGCCTTTAATTTTCTTTTAGCATCCTCCGCCGCATCACGGGGAGGGTTAGCCCGGTCGTTTCGGCGGCCCTTGTTTCTGTCATCACGGTTTGGACCATGGCGCTGGTCTTTCGACCGGTTGTTTGGGCGGTTATCCTCCTGCCCAACCGAGTGAACTTTCCTCGCAACCCTCCTGTCCGCCGCGACCGGATTAACCTTCTCGGTCGCGGAGGCGGCATCATCCTCCACACGAATGTGCTCATTGATTCGCTGCATCAATGACTCCATGGTTGTAGGTTGATGCATCGTGAGTGAATCTCGCAGCCTATGTCCGACTGGGAGACCCCGTTTGTACTGAGTGATCGCCAGATTGGTGGGGCAGTCGAGGATCTCATTGTAAGTTTCCCAGTATTTCGCATTGTATGCCTTCAATGAACACCCAGACTCCATCTTGGCGCCCAAGAGATGGTCGACCTCCTTCGGTGTTCGTGTGTTGGTTTTGAATCTGGTGACGAAGGCTTCTGCTAGTTGCTGCCACCCCTCAATACTCCCCTCCAGGAGCCTCTTGAACCATTTCAAACCCAGCTCTCCCAAGCTTGCTGGGAATATGAGGCACATCAAGGCGTCATTCCGCCGGGGTCCAGCCATTACTTGCCGGTAATGGCTCACATGCATGTATGGATCTGTCCTTCCATCGTACAAAGTGAACTTTGGCTGGTGGAATCTGGCGGGGAGTGGCGTACTCTCAATCTCTGGAGACAGCGGCGTGGCTGTAAGTCGCGCCAGCTCTTTGTCCACCAGCGCAGGGGCCATCACTTTGGGGGCTGGCATCGCCACTTCCTCACTGTAACGCACTGGAGCGCTTAACCTCTGCAATGCCGGCACTCTCCGAGCTTCCCGACAGCGCACCCTCTCTTCCAATACATCCCTCAAGTCCCTGGAACGTGTGGAGAAAGAGGATCCCGACGTCGGCGTCGGGCGTGAGGGGCGGTATGTGTTGTCGCGAGAGAGGGACCTGCCCTCCCCTTGGTTGGAGCCCCCAACCCCATAGTTCCTGGTGATGGAGAGAGAGTGGGTCCTCTCCTGGCGGGGACTGCTACAACGAGGGGACGGGGTGCGCTCACTGAGGTTGCCCTCTCCAGCAACACCCTTCCCTTTAATCTGGCGTTTCAGCAGCTCCATCTCCGCCGCCATCTTGCAAATGACGGCGTCTTGGTCCTTGAGTTTGTGCTCCAGGCGCTGCGCATGGGACTCCCCCCGGCGTCTGCGGCCCCCAGGACTCTGCGAGCGATCAGCACTCCTTCCGCGTTTGTCTCGCGCACTTCGCGAAAGAGTCTCTAGGCCCGCCATGGCTGGAATATTCAGAGGACCTTCTCTCAAGCATACGTACTCAGGTGTGACGCCATCGACGACGGACAGTGGGGCTTCGCCGTTGTTGGCCATGGAAATGGTCGAAGAAGCTCTGAGAACAAGGGTTGAGTATCAAAAACCTTCCCACAGACGGCGCCAATTGTACGGGGGCGAAATATCCTCTACTTTCCGTACTCCTTGTACTCTGAGCTTCTCTTGACGGCGTCTACCTGGCAACACAGAAACGGTGAGCTGCCCGGCGGTGGTGTGCCGGATAGACCCTCAGACGATCAAGTCAGTTCACTTGAGGAAGAGGAAGAAGACTGAGAGAGAGAGTGTGTGTTCTCTTTTGGGAAGAAGTTGCATACCTTTAACATTCGCCCTCCTCCCTATTTCAAGGCTGGCCATGCAGCCTCAAGATTATGCGCGCACTACCTCTGCTGTCCTTCCCAAGACAGGTGGCAGTACTCGCCTCTTACCACCTTACGCGTGTAAAGGCTTAGTTCTCCCAACAGTACACGCAGAACTGCCTAACGGTATTGAGGCATATGTGGAGCAGATGTCCCTTCCTTCGTGCCATTGGCCCAGGTGGCACACCTGACCGCAGTACCACGACCGGCCTATTTCCCAAGAAGAACTATCGCTACAGGCTCTCAACCGCGCTATGCCCCACCGGACTGCCCCTTGGCAAAGGGGCGGCGGGGGGGACGCCCATGGAACGGGGCTGGAGTTGACCGGTTCGTTGTGGCATACCGGTCGCGAGGCATGCCGGCCCCCGTCCGTTCTACCTTCATCCGAGGTTATATTGAATCTTCCCATCTCGGCTCACCGGTCAGAGACGCGTCATCCCTTCCTTGTCCACAGTTTAGCCCGAGCTATCCGTAGCTCGGTCTCGCCTCTTAGCTGTGCGCACCGCCGAATGTTTGCTAGTCGCAGCTCGGCCAGGCTTGGTTTCCGCCCGGTCAGCCGATCCTCGAGACCGAGCAAAACAGACCCGTCCAATCCTTGCTCGGCCATACTAACGGCGCAAATCTCCCCTCTCAATAATGGCACACAAAATTATATCAAACACATAATCACATTTATAATGAGGACCAATTAGCATAATACGGAACAGGGTTATCACAATGTAAGCCAGTACCCAAAGCATAAGGAGGGGAGGCTATCCCCTCCATTCTATTTTTGGACTTCAAAACATGGTTTTTGCCACTGAAAAGCCTCTGAAAATTAGTATTTAAAAGCCCAAAAAAGTAGACAACAAGGTGGGAAACACAAGGGTCAAGGCCTAAGAAGCTAGGTGGAAGGAATGATGAGCCACCCCTCCACCCTTATTGGCCTTAAATCACAAGTTTCAGCCCAAAAGTAGCCCCAAAACAGTAGGCAAAATAGCAAATAAAACAAAACAATAAACCAAGACTTATACCTCTTGAAGAGGAGAACACTTTCCAAGTGTTAAACCAACACTCACACACCCTCAAGAACTCTAAGTAGTAGGGGTGAGCAGCGGATATACCGATCCACCCAAACCGACCGAACCAAACCGAACCGAACCGATTCGCTGCATTTTGGACGGATACGTGATGACAAGCGGACGGTTACGGATTGATTTTTTCCAATCCGCCTAGTTTTGGACGAATGATGGCTTTGAGGTTCATTTGGCTGCAATCAAACCGCCAAACCGTGAGCATCCCTAGTAATTTGTAAGATTTTGTGTTTTCAATTTGTTTAGATATTCTGTTTGTGTTTTCAATTGAAAAAGAGTTTAAATATTCTATTGAATATATTCGGTTGAAAAAGAGTTTTCAACTGTAATATATTTTTTGAATTGAAAAAAAAATGCATTATTTATCTATATTTTTGGTTTTTAAATCTAACTTTAAAAATAATAAATAAAAAAGATGATATATGCTGATTGGTTTTTGTTTTCAAAAACATATATAGATGTAACAATATAGATGCATACAATGTCTACTACTACGCTATTCATGGTTTTGGTGGTTTGAATTGTTTTTATATTTTAAGAACCACATATTGTAATATTTTATATGGATGAGGCATGCTGTGATTGTAATATTCTAAAGTTTCAATCTTTCTTTCTTTGGATGAAGCATGTAGTGATTGTAATTCTTTTTTAAGTCATTGACTGTAATATATATATATATATATATATTTTTGAGAAAGTGCACAAGTTGAATTATGTTAAAAATTTATAAAATTTTGAATCGCTAAACCGATTCGCATCCATCCGCCAATCCGCCAATCCACTCAATCCATATCCGTCAGATTGACGGATGGATGCGGATTGGTTTTCTCCAATCCGCCAATCTGGCAGACGGATGGTGGATTGGAGGTTCTGTGGCCGCAACCGACCCGCGCCCACCCCTACTAAGTAGGCTCAAAAGTACCTCAGCTCAAAGATCACAGGGTTTGGTTTAGAATGTATAGGCAAAAGCTTAGGAATTTGCAAGAGATGGAGAGAATTATAGAGAGAGAGATAATTTTGTTCCAAAATTTTCAACCCTAAAAAATGGAATGGGTGGTCTCCTATATATAAAAAAACATGCAACTCCCTCAGAAACATCCATACATATACATGTAGGCAGATGCAAGCATCAATGGAAACAGCTGTCACAGTTGGCATAAATATCTGCCAAAACACACTTGTGGCCGGTAGGCCACACAAGTGGCCGGCAGCCAAGATCAGTGGTCGACAGGCTAAAGAAAGGGGCCAGCATGTCCCAGGGTTGTTAGGCTTAAAAAACTAGAGTTTTAGTCCAAAACAAGGCAAAAGGTGTATAGGGTTCGAAGGCTCAAAGTTATGGCATTCAGCCGATGACTTCAAGCACTTAACAAGCGTGTACAAATTCATTATTGGGCATGCAAGTGATGGCGTCCAAGTCGTAAGGGCGGTCAAAAATGGGGTGTCTATTGTTGCCCCTCTTTGACAGAACTTGAAGTCATGACATGACGTGAGTGAATGTCAAAACCCGAAGACAACCCATTTTGACAAGGCTGTAAGACTTGGGCAAAACAATCAAGACACAAATTAAAAAAAGAAATGGTTGTGCTCGCAAGCTACCTACGTATTCCTTTGCAAGGAATTAAACCAGCGTAGTTCTGGGGCAAGATGCAAATGATATGCACAAAGATACTTTGAAGCTAGACTCACACACTTCGTGAAGCCGGCTATTTTGAAAACTTATGATCATGTAAGATGATGCAATAAGCAATAACAAGATAACAATATATGAATGAGTAGCTTCAAGCCTAAAACCAACACAGGTTTCACGCAAAAAGATCTAAAATACACTCCAACCACGCCAAAACGCAAGACGAGGAAAGAAAACACTGCTTAAGGTTGCATTTCACGCGTCTTGAGAAATAGAGAAACAAAAACCGCTCAGGGTCGTGTTTCACACGTCCCAAAATAAAAACCACTCAGGGTTGAGTTTCACGCGTCCTGAGATAGAGACAAAACCACTCAAGGTCGCGTTTCACACATCCTGAGATACTCTGATCACGCTGAAATCGTGAAAAGAGAAAAAAAATCGCTTGGGGTCGCATTTCACACATCCCGAGATAAAACCCGCCTAGGGCCACACAAAGTGAACAAACGTGATAGATACATAAAGTGAACAAGCGCGATAGATACATAAAGTGAATAAGCGCGATAGATGCACAAAGTGAACAAGTGTGATAAATGCACAAAGTGAACAAGTGCGATAAATACACAAAGTGAATAAGTGCGATAAATGCACAAAGTGAACAAGTGCGATAGATGTACAAAATGAACAATATTACAAATCAATACAGTGACAACGCATATTCCATGCAAGATAAAGAACAGACGTATGATGTTAATTGAAAGCATGTTCTATGCAAGAAACAAAAACATATTCTATGCAAAATTGAAAGTATGTTCTATGCACGAATCATGAATGATGCAGGACACGCGTGCAATATAAGTATATGAAAATGCACATTCTATGTAACAGAAGAGAACAAAGATGTAATTTGACAAAACGAATAAAAACGATGTTCGGTGACAACTTGCGATTTACCTTTCGGGGACTTTGCAACATGCTCAACGAGGATACACCTTGTTCATATTGGCAAGTGGGGCACATTCACGCACCGGAATGCAGTTTCAAGTTCTTCCATAATCAATCTGGTCCCAATAGTGAACATCTCATACACTTCTCGGGGAACAAAGGCACAAAACAGATCCAGGCCACAAATGAAGACCACCGGTGGCCATAAGGAAGACTGTCGGCCACCTACTGGCCACCAATAGTGGCCTGCCGACCACCCGTGCACAAATCGGGATAGATTCATCTTTTCAGCATGGGTCTTTAAATATCCAACTCTATACTTCATTTCCTCACTTCCATACATCCAAAAACACCCCCTCTCTCTCTAGGTGCTTCCTCTCTCTAGATTTACGCTTTATACATGTTTTCTAATGCCCCACGCAAACTTTTTTCATAAAACCCTCTTGATTCTCTACACTTTGAACCGATCAGATTTTGATTTCTTCACTTTTTTTGAGTTTTTACCTCTTTAGGCTTGTTTGCTCGAGTTTCTCTTGAGTTTTGTGAACTTTTCTGGGTTTTGATTTTTTCTCCCATTTGCTCTCTCCTAGGGTTGACTTTTTCCAAGTTTTTCATCTTTTCTCTATTTTTCTTCATTTTTTACCCATTTTTCACCCACTTTCCAGATGTTAAATGATATTCCCCATGACGGTGATCCTCCTGAGGTTCCACTTCTATTATCACCCCCTGCTGAGTTTGAGGAGCCAGTGATTGCCGAAACGGTGAGACGGTAAAGAACATCGCAGCTGATCTTGAGATAGAGTTTGCTCCAGAGATCAAGCCAGAGCCATTACCACTGAGGGTGCGGCCCTTTGATCCGATAACGTATCACCCTCGCACATATATATTACCACCTAGAGGCATCAAGCGTTTTAGTGATTTTGCTTGTGACGTGCCAGAGGACCTTCCACTAAGGAAGCCTGACTCCCATCTTTCCTCCAGCGCTACCAAGGTATGAACTCTATTTTCATGCATTCCTGCCTTTCCTTTAACCTTTTTTCTTGCATTGCCTTTTATCTGAATGCTCTGTTATCACTGTTTTTCTGCCACAGGGGGACTCATGTGCTTACAGGGGGTACGGGGCGATGACAGCGAGAAGCTGGTACTATGAGCTCCCTGCCAGGGTCCGCGACATTATTGACGAGGCCAGCCCCTGCCTATTCTGCTCCAGGCTCTCATAGCACATAACGAGCCGGACTCTTCTTAGGGCATTGATAGAGAGGTAGTGGGACAGCACCAACTCTTTCCACCTCTCTTCCGCCGGGGAGATGACGATGACTCCCTACGACTTCGCCATACTCACAGGCTTAAGAGTAAGGGGTGATCCAATCCCCTTCAACACGGACATGGGCAAGTAGGAGGCATCATGGTTTCACCTGCTCGGAGAGCACCACCTTTATACCGGCCGGCCATAGTAAGGTACAGTTGGTTCGCCGAGTAGTTTCACGGGAGCGAGCCGGAGACACCAGAGGAGATGGAACAGTATGGCCGAGGCTTCTTGATGCTTCTCCTCGGTACCACCTTGTTTTCGAACAGGTGGAACATCGTAGGCTTATATGTGCTGAATACCTTAGTGACACAGCCTCGGGTGCGATTCTATGATTGGGGCAGAACTGGCCTTGCCACCCTCTACAGCTATATGAGCTCCACTTCCCGGATGAGGAGAGAGCAAGTTGGAGGCTACTGGAGAGACTAGGAGGTATGTACCATACCTTTCTGCTTTTACACTTACGCTTTCTGCTTCATATCTATTCACAACTTGTGCTTTTTGCTTTGGACTTTCTGTATCTGTTCATGTATTGTGCTTTTTACTTTGTACTTTCTGCCTCAAATTTGTTCATGCATTGTGCTTTCTGCTTTACACTTTATGTATCTGTTCATGCATTGTGCTTTCTATTTTGCACTTTTTGCTTCATATTTGTTCATACATTGTTGATAACACTGTTGCCATTTCCTTGCAGCTATGGGTTTATGCCTACTTTCCAGCTCTGGCTTTAGAGCCTGCAGATGAGGTTCTCTTGGTGATGTCATACTCACGATGGTACGACGGCTAGTGCCAGCGTCGAAGCCATGACAATACGACCTTCACTTTATTCCATCGATACTTCGATACAATGGCTGTTGACGAGGTAATTCAAAACTCACAGTCATTTTTACCTCACTACTGTTCTGATTCATACTTCAGCAACTAACAATTTTGTACATTCTTTGTTTGCAGATCACATGGTAGCCCTGGACGATGATGCCGGCTGGTGTAAGAGACCAGTACGCTGGGGCTCTGGAAACGTCTCACTTCCGGATTTTGTTGGAGGGCCCAGTCTGCGAGCCTGGTTTCTGAGTGAGCGATTTGTACGACCGATCGTAGGCTTGCCTGATCCGGTCATTCCCATGCCATCCCCAGCTTTTATGAGGATAGTAAATAGCCTGCCTGTTAGGGCGATCATCCAGTTCACGGTGGGCCTAGACGCTAACTTCTTCAGAGTGAAGGGCAACTACGCGACATTCATCTAGACTCATCTCATGCCCCCTCTGACGGGCGTTTGCGCAGGCAAGGTAGCAGGAGCTCCTGTGGCTGGTGAGGCGACTTGGACGACTAGGGCCAATGCTAGAAAGATCATTTCAGTTGGGCAGATGATCGGTTGGCCGGAGATTCCCACTATGCTTATGTGTTGACCGCCGGCTGGGACAGCCTACTAGATTCTGATCAAGTCGGCAGAGACAGGGCACAAGTATGTCAGAGCTCGATGTGCACCTCAGATATGGACTACACTTTACATTTTGCACCCCACATTTTCCATTTCAGATATTGATTATTCTAGAATTTGATCATCCAAACGCACTTGCAGGCATCTACGGAGTATACAGAGAGCCTCTTCGAGCTAGTTGCTTCTTTGATCGGCATGGTGTAGAGGAGAGAGACGCTACTTGGTCTCCACAGTATTCGAGATTTCCTCCATTTAGCATGCATTTTACTACTAAATCTGTTGTATACCACACTATCATATTCCCACTGATACATTTACACTTCCACTGTAGTCTTTCCCAAACTACACTAATTCATTGCATTGGCACACTGTACTCATACTATATCTGGTTTCTTCTTGACACCCATTCTGTATACTGTGCTCGTATTTGATACATACACTATAGCTAATATGTTGATAACTATTTTTTCAAATTCCATCTACACCAATGGCAACATCAGCACTAGCACCGGCAGTACCTCCTCCAGTAGCAGGGAGGAGAGAGAGACAAGCCCCAGTACGAGGCCAAGATATGTGCCGTAGTCGAGGCAGAGATAGGGGTACCCAAGGCCGGAGTAGTCCTCAAAGCCCATTTTGAGTGATGATGATGCCGAGACCAGCGACTTCGAGGAGGTAGCGAGTAGACATTCTGAGTCATCTGAGAACGGAGATGATGATACTGGCTCGAGGTCTGGGAGCGGAGATGATGCCAAGGTGGGCTTTGAGGTAGAGAGTGAAGATGATACTAGCTCTGGTTTAGAGTCTGATTTTGATTCTGACAACGGTGCCGATGGAAAGAGTGCCATCGAGTTCCCTCCGAGGAAGAGGACGAAGAAGGCTTCTCGAGCTTGAGATGACTGGCGCTGATTTTTGTAATTTTTGCTTAGTTTCTTTTTGTTTGGTAGCTCAGCACATGTACAACTTCAGATAGGTTTTACTTTTGCTCTTGAAACTTGTACTCCTCTTTGTAAAAAGCCACGATCGCAATAAAACTTCGTAATTTTTATGAAAAGTGTTTTTATTTTTGCATCATGAGCACCATATTTGCATGAAATGGACATGGAATTGAATTTGAAAATGAAAACTTGCATTGGCACAATGTTCTTAATCGGGTAATAAGACAACCAAAGACCAAAATACAAAATATAACTCGATAAGCAAAACAAAAACAGCTCCAACACAGATATACACACTTACTATAACCAAAAGACTCAAAATAAGACCTCAAAACATAAAGATCAAGACAAAACCAGGTTGCCAACACTGCTCGGCACACAAATGGACGGCAAGCCAGAAAGAGGGGTTGCCGGCCACTATTAGTGGCCTGCCAGCCACAAATGTAAAGATCACCAGATTGCTGACAACTGGTCTCCACTCATAGCCTTATCTTCTACAAAAGGTCCTTCTTCGTGATTTCTTCTCTAGAACGTCATTTTAGCTGCTGTTTCATCCACAAACGGAGATATTCCTTGCCAAGAAGCTCACGGATTGGATAACCACTTTAGACGGCACGAAAAAGGTAATTTTTTAGGGTTTTGGCATAAATGCACTTTTTTCGTTAAGCCATACTCCGCTTTGCTTTCCATTCCTCCATACCGTAAACCGATGTTGGGACCTGACTATGCATGTATTTCGCTTCAGAACACAAGAAATGTGTCCGACTCTTGAAGAATTTTGTGCATTGATGGAAACCTGGCGCGATGAGGAAATTATACCTCAGTCTCGTTTTGGCTACACCCAAGCTTTGGGACGTATGTATGGGCTCACTTTGTACGAAGCTCGATCTTTGGCTCATGACGAAGAGCTAAACATACCCAGCTTAATCCATCGATTTTCTGACATCAATGACAGAGGTGACCTTCTTTGGCGAGATTTTCGACAACATGTCCTCTGTTTATGTATGCTTACACACTCCCTTCTTGCCCCTAGTTGTGGTGGAACCAGCATTCGATTGATCGAAGTTGCTCAATGTCTGAAAGAGGGTAAGAGCTACATTGATTTGGCGTTGGCCGAGACCCTAATGGGTTTAGATGCTTTTCATCAGCGTAAGACCACCATATTTGCGGGGAGTCCACTACAAATTCAGGTATTGTTTCCTACCCTTTCTGATATATGCCACACATATCACTCGACACTCATGCTCTATTTTTCTCTTAAAACCCTTTCCTTACTTTTCTCTCCACGCACATTTCTCTATTCTTTAATCTCTCTTATTTTTCATCCCTTCCTAGGTATGACTCATGGATAAGTTGAAGGTGGTTGACTCTTGCCCCTGGTATTTAGCCCGAGTTTATTTCTTCCGCCAACGATGAGTGGATTTTCCCAACGAGGGACGATGGTGTAAGTGGATGTGCAGCAGGTCTATAGTTGACATAGCTTGGCATTGCCCTTGGCTTCATCTGACTGAGATGAGTTACAGCATAACTCGACAGCCTGGGACACAGTTGATTGGGCTCATGCATTGCGTGTTCTACTTTCCTTTCCGGTTCAGATGCTAGTTCGGGCATGATCAGACTTGCCCAAAGGATGTGGTAGGATACCCGGCTTCATTCCCGATTCGTGCTTCACATTTGGCTAGATACCTCACTGCTTGGAAGACGAGAAAGCTTCTGGACCTTGCCCCTAGTTTCAGTTATGCCCTTTCTGGCAAGTGCTTGGCTTGGCTCGAGGATGAGACACAAACCGGGCCCACTTTGGCTTCAGAAGCTTCCGCAAGCACGAGTAGAGGACGCAGGAGCACCTGACTCA
This sequence comes from Camellia sinensis, assembly GCF_055761805.1. Lineage (NCBI taxonomy): Eukaryota > Viridiplantae > Streptophyta > Magnoliopsida > Ericales > Theaceae > Camellia > Camellia sinensis. The sequence goes on along the minus strand of NW_028128989.1, from coordinate 7,652,372 downwards.
CCTATGCCCCTATTTTATTGTTTTGACCTTTCTTTTCAAGTTTTATGATGTAAAAGCAACTTTGATTTATATCAAAGTGTTGGAGAACTTTATATTGAAATCAATGGAATTAAAGTTGTGGGCACTAAAAAAATTTTTTTGGTCCAAAAATGGTCTAAGTTGTAAAAGGTAAAACTTTGAACAAAAATCAACTTTTATTAAAAATTTCCAAAACTATTTCGACAATGATCACTACCTGACACGCACGGGATCGATCCTCAAGATGTACAACCCCAAATCAAAAGATCCAAACTGCCCCTGATTTGAATGACATTACTGCTCTGCATTATAACCAGCCCTTCTTCTCAAAATAAATATCACAACCAAGCTTACAGATGATGGACAAAGATGACCTGATCAGACGCATGGACAGGACAGTTGAATTGGAGATGGTTACGGCCGAACTTCAGGATGAAGTTGCCTACGTATCCCAAAGATGGGAATCAAGCCTTACGTACTTCGGTTCAGGTTCACTCGAGTATTAATTTTCTCCTTTTGCACTCTAACTTTTGCCAAAGTCACCCTTTAGGGTTTTCAACATTGTGAGCTCAATTTTTCTTATTTCTAATTTTTCATGCTCTAACTTTTGCCTAAGTTGCCCTTTTGGGTTTTCGACCTAGCGAGCCTCTCAGGGATAGTATTTCTTCAGCTTGTCCATGTTGATCGGCTACGAAAATTCTAGGCCATCTAGGTCCATGAGAATAACTGCCCCTCCTGACTAGATAGCTTTGATGATGTAAAGACCAGTCCAATTGGGTCTGAACTTGCCCTTAGGGTCATGGATGGGAGCTCAGTTGTCTTTCAACACCATATCCTCCTTGAGATTCCAGGATTAAACTTTCTTGTTAAAAGCCCTAGAAATTTTGTGTTGGTAGCCCTGAACATGATACAATGCCTTTAGCCTCCTCTCATCAAACAACATTAACTCCTTAATTTGCTCTGTTGCCAGTCCGCCTCTGTGATCTGACACTCAGCCATAACTCGCAACGACAAAACTTCAATTTCAATTAACAAAACGGCTTCCATCCCATAGATGAGAGAATAAGGAGTCGCTCTTGCAGACGTCCAGATCGAAGTTCTGTAGCCCTAGAGTGCGAATGGAATTTATCTAGCTAGTCCCTGTAAGTTTCAACCATCTTCTATAAGATGTTATTGATATTCTTATTGACAGCTTCAATAGCTCCATTAGTTTGTGGCCTGTATGTGGATGACTTATGAAAAGTCACGTTGTATTTTTCCAGCAAGTCTATCACCTCTTTCTTGAAATGGGAGCCATTATCTGATATGATCTCATTTGGGACTCCGTTTGACAGATGATATTATTTCTGATGAACTTAGCCACATGAGATGCCTCAACACTGCATAGGACTGAGCTTCCATCTACTTTGTAAAATAATATATCGCCACCAAGATATATTCATGCCCATTCGACCCTTTTGGCATGACTACACCAATAACGTCAATTCCCCAAACTGAGAATGGCCATGGCAACGTCATGTTGTAAAGTTTTGACGGCGGAATATTCATGCGATTGGCATGAATTTGACATTTGTGGCATCGCCGCGCAAAACCAATACAATCCTCCTCCATGGTGGACCAGTAATAACCTTGCTTGAGAATCTTTCGGGCTAGCATTACACCATTCATATACGCCCTGCATTTCCCGCCTTGGATGGCCTCCATAAGGCGCTTTAATTCCTCTTCTTCCACACACAACTTATGTATTCCCAGATGACGTCTTTTATACAACTTACTCCCGCAGATAATGAATTAGACGGCTATTCGCTGTATTCCCCATTTGTCCTTGGCATTAGCCCCTGGTGGATAGATTTCATTTTCCAGGAAGTTTTAAATATCGTAATACCAGGGATTTTTTTCTTGCACTTCATTTATCACAACAATAGTTTCGTAAGCCGGCGTGTATTTTTGTGTGATGATAATCGGACACATTCGGACTTCAAGTGAGATGTCTACCATAGAAGATATAGTTGTTAAAGCATCAGCGAACCTGTTGTTCTCTCTCAGTAGATGCGTGAACGTCAACTTTTCAAACCTAGGAATCAGAATATCCAGGGTCTAATGGTAAACCTTCATCTTTTCTTTTTTGACTTTCCAGTCTCCATTTGCTTGAGAAACAACTAAGTTCGAGTCCCCGATGACATCCAACCTTATTGCCCCTAGTTCCAGGGCGGCTTCTAAACCAGCAATATACGCTTCATATTCTGCTTCACTATTAGACACCTTGAACCGGAGTTTGAAGGCTAAAGGTATATGAGAGTCGTCGGGTGCTATCAACAACACACCTATCCCATAACCGTACTAATTGGACGCTCCGTCAAAGTACATCATCCAAGTTTCCTCCTCAATTTGCAGAATGTCTTCATCTGGGAACAAGTATTCCACTGCCTCATCTCCTTTTACCGGGTGGTTTGCTAGGAACTCCGCTACAGCTATTCCCTTGACCGACTTGCGGGTGACATATTTGAGATCAAATTCAAATAGAAGAAGCAACCAACAGGCTAGCCTACCCGTAAGTGCCGGTTTCTCAAAGAGATATTTGATGGGATCTAATCTCGAAACCAAGATTATAGAGTGAGCTAACAAGTAGTGCCTCAACTTCTTGGTTGCTCATACCAAGGCTAGGCAAGCTTTCTCCAACAGAGTGTACCAGGTCTCATAATCCAGCATTTTCTTGCTCAAATAGTAGAAGGCTTTCTCCAACCTTTCTTTAGATTCCTAAGCGAGCATACATCCCATGGTTGTGTCTGTTACTGACAGATACAAAATCAAAGGCTACCCCGGCTCTGGCAGCGACAACACAGGCGGATTCTAGAGGTACTGCTTAACTTGTTCAAAGGCAAATTGACATGGATCATCCCATCGGAATTTCTTTCCTTTCTTTAGAAGACCAAATAGTGGTTCACAAGTCAAGGTTAATTTAGAAATAAATCGTCTTATCAATTGCACTTTACCTAGAAAGCCTCACACCTCATTTTTCAGTCCTTGGTGGCGGCATTTCTAAGATGTCCCTGATTTTGGAAGGATCTACTTCAATGCCCCTCTATGTGATCAAAAAGCCCATCATTTTTTCTATCATTATACCGAAAGTGTATTTCTGCGGATTCAACCTCAATCTGTATTCTCTGATCCGTTGAAAGAATTTCTCCTTGGCAGTGTAGTGGCCCTCTCGTTCTTTGGACTTGACAATTATGTCGTCCACGTACACCTCAACCTCCTTGTAGATTATGTCATGCAGAATGGTGGTCGCAGCCTTCTGATAGATGGATCCAACATTTTTCAGACCAAATGACATAACCCAGTAGCAGTAGGTACCCCACGGCATAGTGAATGCAGTCTTCTTTTTGTTCTCGAGCACCATCAGAATCTGGTTGTACCTGGAAAACCCGTCCATAAACGATAACAATACATGGCCCGCAGTAAAATCCACTAATTCATCAATGTGCAGTAGAGGAAAGTCATCATTCAGACTAGCTCTGTTCAAGTCCCGGAAGTCTACATACACCCAGATTCTACCATCGTTTTTCGGCACTGGGACGATGTTGGCCAACCAAGTCGAATACTCAGATACTAACAAGAAACCTGTCTCGATCTGCTTGGTGACCTCGTCCTTGATTTTCAACGCTCAATGCGGGTGAATTCTACCCAGTTTCTGCTTGACTGGTTGGACCTTGGGGTCAAGAGGGATCCGATGCTGTACAATCTTAAGATCGATTCTAAGCATGTCTTTGTAGGACCACTCGACAACATCTTTAAAAAATTTTAACAAAGAGATTAAATGCTCGCGCTCCTCCAAAGACAACGTGGATCTTTCTCAGTACCCACATTAATGGCAATGATTTCATCAGTGCAGGGTTTAGCAAACCTTTCCTCCTCTCAATTAATCAAGTTTTTCAAAGCCAGGGAAATTTATTCCCCTTCATTTTCATTAAAATTCTGAAAATCTTGGTCAATAAAATAAATCAACGGCACAGAAAAGTACACAAAATCTGTAGAGTTTTCATTCAAAAGGCCTAAATCTTCGGTTACAAACTCAAAAGAAAAGCTGAATGAAGACCTAGACAGGACTTTGGTATCTGGGTTACCACCCCCAGAAATACCAGACTCAGACTCAGAAGAACTTGAATCTGATCTCGACCCCACAGACTCAATGGAATCAGATTCTAACTCATAGCTTGATTCAGAACTGGACAGATAGCCTTCGTCCAGCTGCCAGATAAGAGATGGTGCCCCTGATGCATCCAAAATGCCGCTAGTTGGGTTTATACCCAGTTCTTCCCTGATCATGGAGATGGTAAGGTTATCTCCTAAGTTCTCTAGGTCAGTTGAAGGATTTATCAGGAGACAAGCCAGTGCTACCCCTACTCCAAGTTCGCTGCCATCTGAGTCGCTTTCCATGCTTTGTTCAACTTTGATGTTTGGCTCAGCCCTTTCTTTATCATCATTGTCCTGCAGCTGCAGATTAAAGAAAATCTCGAACTCAGGGACACGTTGCCTCGAAGAATTCACCCAAGGCTCAGGAAAGCCACAAAAAAATAAATCTTCTCCCTTCCGAACAAAGCGGCCATTCAATGTTCCCTGGATTGGCCTATAGATGAGCTCATAGTGTTTCTCGACTTGCTTGGCTTTGGCTCTGTCTCTCATTTCTTCTCCCTTCCTGATTTAGTCCTCTTTGGTAGGCACATAGCCTAATCCAAAGGCATGTGGGTTGTGTGGCACATCTGTCAGTGCTGCAACGCCTTTTCGGCCACTCTTTCCGAGCCCCATTCCTGGAACATGCTGCAGTTTGTTCATGAAATATATGGATTGGGCGCTAACACACATGCCTTCATCTACGGCCAAGGTGGTTTGCATGACCCGGGCTTCGGCCAAAGTGAATCCTAAGAGGAATACATCCTCCTCGCCATGGTTGATCTCCAACATTAGTGTAGTTATCTCCGGCGGCGGATGGATAGATGAATTCCTAAAAACAATTGCCACTCCTCTCCCATGAGGGTATTTCAACATTTGATGGAGAGTGGAAGAGACAACCTTCACATGATGCAACCAGGGCCTCCCTACCAGCAAATTGAAGGTACCCGGCACATCCAAAACATGGAACTCGACCTCTTACTCAGCTGGGCCCACCTGGACTTTAACATGCACTGTGCCCATGACCTCTCTACTTGTACTATCATGTGCTCATATTACTTGGGCTGTGTGAACAAAGTTCACTGGTTTGAGGCCTATTGCATAGGCGGTACGAGAGGGACATACATTGATGGTCGAACCAATATCTACCAACACTACCGGCACCCATATGTACAATGGTTTTGTTGTAAGCCGAGCCCTCTGATGGCAGTTCTTTGTTAGAGAAGGTAAAGGTTGGCCTGGCACCACTTGGGAAAATTAAACCCACAAGTTGTTCATACATGGTGTCAATAGACAATTTAGCCTTGTTCATTGTCGACAACATTGCCTGTCGATGTACCCGAGAGGCCATGAGAAGACCCTAGATTGAGATATTGACTTGGATTTTCTTAAGTTGTTTCAACATGGCCTCTTCTTTTAACTGTTTCTCCTTCTGTTTCTTGGCCTCTCTGTCTTTTCCAGACGCTTCCACTTGATCTAGATGCGGATGCTTAAAATACCGCCCACTTCTCGTCAGATGGTCTATTTCTTCAACATACCACGTGTTGTCCGGAAGGCACTCGTCCCAGTCTTCGTTAGTATGGGCCAAATGGAGATCATCATCGTCCCACTATTCACCCTCAACAGCCAACAAACAGTTGTCCGGCTCTATTCGTGTCACCTTTACATCATAGGTACCTTCCACAGGGTGTTGTGCATTTACAGTTTCTTGGTTGTCTTCAATCCTGTCTAGTTCAAACTGCCTTAGTGTAGCTTCATGTTCTGTATCCGTAGCGCTCGTAGCGCCCACTTCTTGGACTGGGTTTTCCACACCAGCGCTCTCTGGCAGCTTTCCTTTCTCATTAGCGTTTCCGGCTGCCATAGCGACTTCTACTTCTTTTCCCTTTGGTTTCATTCCAGTTTCTTCTTTCTTATCTGGCTCATCACTCAGCCATCCAGAGTTGTTAGTTGATCCGTTCAAGTCGAACTAGCCAATTGGCACATCTCCCTGATCTTGCTCATCAAAGACTTGCAAGTTATCCAAATCCTCCTTGAGTTTTGCTAGATCATCCAACCCTGGCTCGGGCCATCCTCTCTGACGACATTGATGTCTACCGAAGGTGGCAGCACCAATTCAGGCTTGGTTTGACCAGTTTGCACAATGTAGCAGCTTGGGTCATACACGCCATTAGTTAAGTCCTTAGAACACTCCGACAATGGACTAGTACCTTCCTCCAAAGTCGACTCTCCTTCCACTGTAAGCATCACCACAGGCTTGGGTTGGGGGTTGGACGTATCCATCACGCACAGATCTGCTCATTCTGGAATGAACAATGTCGGTTTTGGTAGGTGGGAGGGGGTAATATATATGTTGGGGTTGTAAGGGGTGGCCAGTATATGCTGGGAGTGAATTTGTGGTCATGTTTGGCTTTTGTGGTGAAGTGATCACCTTGTTGTCAATGAGATCTTGAATCTCATGACGCAATTGAAAGCACTGGTCGGTGTCATGACCATGCTGTTGGTGAAACGCACAGTATTTTACAGGGTTGTATTTGAGTAGAAGAGGATCAGGCAATGGGCGGGGTTCTAAGGGTTTGAGATGTCCTTTTTTGACTAGCACTTTCATGGCTTAAGACAGAGTTATATACAGTTGGTTAAAGGTTCTCTGGGATCAGACAGGGTTGGACGGCGTTTGTGAGCTTGTATTGGCAAAAGGGTCGGCAGTCTTGGTTGTGGTGACAACGCTGACAACCTTGCAGCTGTGCAACCACCGGCAGCATTGGAACTGTGAACAAACGATCATTTTACCAGCTCCTTCTCATCTGTGATAAGCCCCTATTTCATAGCATCCTCAATTTGCACTCTCATCTCATGGTGTTCTGTAAATGTAAACAGAGGTAAGTAGATCATCTTTTGCAGTAACTTGCCGTGTAGATTCCGAACAACCGTCTTGATCTAATCCTTCTTAGAAGGCCTTGTCGTCATCATCGAGGCTTTAGCTCTCTACCTTGTCACAAATTCAGAGAAGCCCTCTTTCGGCTATTGGCATGTTACCTCTAGATCACGAGTTGTGACATCGATCTGTATATTATACGAATACTGCGCAATGAAGGCCTCGGCCATTTCCTCCCAATTCTACTTGATAGAGTCTTCTAACTTCGTATACCATATGGCCGCTATACCCAACATGGTACGGCCAAAGAGAGATAGCTTTTGTAATGTAGTTAGGCCCATCGGCCGCAAGATATTCGAAAACAGCTGAAGGTGAACCATCGGATCCCCGGAACCGTCGAAACGGTCAATATACGGCATTTTAAATCGATTTGGCAATGTCACTGCAGAATCGGTATACCCGTCCTCTATGTCCGGGATGGAGTTAACCCTTTGTAACCAGCCCGCGGGGGACCTCGCTACAGCTCGGACTCGATTTCGTAGTCACGGTTCTAAGTCTGAACCAAAGAGTCCAAATCCGGCAAATCGTTTTGAGAAAACAGATTTTTGAAAGAAGTGCCAAACATGGACTGCTTTGCCAGATACAGAGTCGCCACCTAAATATTTTATTTTGGGAAATTTAGGAAACCCTGACTCGGTGCCAAAAGGCCACGTGTCCGTCATCACCAAAGTTGCCTCGGCTCGGGAACTTGGGTACGATTAGGGAAGGTCACTTCGTGAGCACCCCCGCTCGCCCGATCAAAGATCGGCCTCTACTAACCATGATATCTATTTTTGAAAACATTGTGAGTTCTTATTCCGGTTATTAGCCTAGGTTACTATGTGATGCGCACAGCATACAAGTATAGACTGGATCGCCTGAATTGGAACAAAACATTTCATGTTCGCTTTTTGAAAATGGTTTGCTACCCGCAGGTAGGCTTGAAACATTTGATGATTTATTCCAATTTAAGTAACCCAACCTTCACCCTACAGGCATTTAGGCAGTTATATCACGTAAGAATATAGCCTCATGGTAAACATGCTTTCATGGCAGTCACTCACACGTATGCAAGGATGCTAAAGCATAAAACTTACCGAGTACTCCAAGCCAAAACAAAAACCCATTAGAAATCATGCATGAATCCTAAGTATACAGAAATGCCTAATGCAACACATGCAAAAATGCAACTATAGCAGGCTCGGCTATTCTAAACATGGCATATGGAATGCTACAGCTAGCATGTATTCAACTTGGAATTGAAATACAAATGCAGTTAGTATGATGCGCCGAGCCCGGTGCATGCAAAACAGATGAATGAATGCAAACATGCTATCATACTGTATGCTAATTGAAATATGCCCTAATCTAGCCATCATAAGGGGATAAATAAAAGGGAGAAAGACGTGGGGTTGGAAGACATACAACACACACACGCACACTTATTACAGTTATGCCCTCGCGCAGAGGGTCCGAATAAATATACAGTCCCGAATGAAAGAATATTACAGTCCAAATATTACAGTCCGAATAATATACAAATTCCTAATTAATTAGTGAATTAACTAAGAAAGTAAATAAAACTGGCGTGCAAGCCCGGGATTGCCTTGCTTCTGATGAATGCTGTATGTTTGGGCTGCCTTGCGCGGAAATCCACTGGGATGCCCCAATTAGCCTCTGTTTAGCAGTTATTCTTGGAAAGCGTGCCAGACTCCGAAAAGTTGCTGATTCTTCATTTTGCTGCGACAGAGAGCAGGAAAGGGGGCATAGCAATGTATTTTCACAAATATATGCATACCTTGATCCTCGTGCCACCAATCACGCATATCGAGACATGATGGCCGAGGAGTCGAATTGCACAATTTAATATGGGATGAATGCACATGAAAACACAACAAGACCTAACTCCATCATGGATAATCCGGAGTGTCGGTGACTGGGGAATTAAGATACGTTCCGTCACTCGGAGTACGGAACATACCTCGTTTCCCATGCCCGGGCTAACTCCTATCCCGAACACGATGCAATATGCATGATATGCATGAATGCAACTAAGATACAGCCTAGCATGCACAATGCTATGAAAATGAGATGTCTCGAAATGCGTGCACACGGGCACGCAAACCGAGAAAAATGACTGAATGCGATCTAAGATACAACCTAGTATGCACTATGCTGTAAAAATGAGATGCCTCGAAATGCGTGCACACGGGCACGCAAACTGAGGCAATGGCATACGTAATGCAATGGCATGGAAATGGCATATAGAAACATGCTAATGGAATTTAAGCACTGAAATGTGGGGGAAAACAGCCCCGAAACGAGGCGAAAGTACACCCGATGCATGGAATAGTCCCGAAATATGAATTTTGGCACCCGAAATGGCCTATAGCTATACCAAACATGCACAATATGGACATGCAATGAAAATACATAAGCAAGGCAATCCCAAGATAAGCATTTTTCCAGTTCAAAACATGGCCAAATAGCAAGCAAAAACAGTGCAAAACTAGCATGCAAGAAATGGCCCTAAACATGGGATTAAGAAGCAACTCACAGCTGCTGTCCTCAAACAGGTTAGGGCCCTTCAACAAAGTTGAAGAGGGGCCCAAAATATGATGTTTTCCAGAACTGTAAAAACCCCCAAAACAAACACAGGTATGGCTGCACTCCCATGCAAGAAAAGGGCCAAAAGGTGGCCAAAGAAGGAAGTAGTAGATGCAAAGCCCAAACAGAAAAAGACTCTTCTACAACACTGATGAGGGACTAAAAATATGCACATTTACAGTTTATGGCAGGACCCAAAACAGTATATAAACATGCTCAAAATGCCATGCAAGATAGGGGCCAAAAGAGATTAAAACACCAAGTATACAAAACATTCATCAAACAGCCAAAGACCCTCAATGAAACATGAAGAATGGGCAAAAATAAGACTATTTACAGTTCTGTAAAATGTCCAAAAACAGAAGCAAGATAGGCTAACAAATCATGCAAAAATGGGGATTAAAAGAGAGATATAACATGAAGTGTATAAAATATGCCTCAAACCATGAAAGACCCTTAATGAAACATGAAGAATGGGCCAAAATAAGAACTTTTATAGCTCTGTAAAATGACCAAAAATGGAACCAAGATAGGCTGCCAAGTCATACAAGAATAGGGGACCAAAGATGGATATAAAGACAAGTGGTACATGGAGGTCCCAAACAAAGATGAGCCCTTCTTCAATGTTGAAGAGAGGCTCAAAATAAGCCTACTTACAGTTCATGAGAAACTCCAAAATAGATCACACGTAGGTTAGAAAAAGCATGCAAAATATTGACATACAAAGAGGGTATTGAAGCAAGTGCAAGATGGAGGGCTCAAACAGGGTTGAGCCCTTAATGAGACATGAAAATGAGCTCAAAAAAATGACCTTTTCAGTTTTTGTCGGAGCTCAAAACAGTAAGCATGATGGCTAGAGGAATGGTGCAAAAATGAACTAGAAAAGAGGGAAAATGGACTCACCCTTGAAGATCAATACTTTTGTTGCTTCTTGGACCAAATTTGTTGCCTCTTAGCTGCTGGAATTCCTCCCCTTGCTGCTGGAATGGAGTGGTGGTGGTAGAGCTTGGTGGTGATGAAGAAAATGAGGTGTAGCTTAGGAGTTTTCAAGGAAAATGAGAGAGATGGAGTGAAATAAGTGTATCAAGGCTTGAAGCAATTTTTTCTAACCCCTACATGTGATATCACCTGCTGGTTATAAGGACAAAAAAGAGGGAGTAAAGGAGGGGCAAAGGTGGGGGAAAATTAGGCAAGTTTTCCCCCACAAAATATCCCCCGGATTGAGATATTTTCTGGGGGAAACAGCTATACAGCTGTAAAGTGGATATTGAGAGGAACATGGCCGGCCCCTTTTTGGAGCTCCAGGTGGCCGGCCGGCCACCCCACCTAGCCGGCCAGCTAGGGGTCAAAACGGTCAAGTTGAAATAGTGGCCGGCCACCACTTTTTAAGGTCCTCCCATGTGTGTACATCACAGATATGTGGTTCAAAGTTCAAGAAAAAGGGCCCAGGTTGTTCAACATTAGCTCGGAAGGAGGGGTTCAAAAGGGTCAGGCAACATTACTGGCCGGCCACCAACTTTTAGGATCCTCCCAAGTGTGTACATCACAGATACGTGGTTCAAAGTTCAAGAAAGTGGCCCCAAGGTGTTCAACATTAGCCCGGAAGTGTGAAAAAACGGGCGTCGGAGGGCGTCGGAGGATATATAACTGGTTGCTGCAAAAATTACTGGCCTCCCACCCTTCAGTGACCTTCCCGGTGATAAAACAGAGGTACCTGCCAAAAATGAACAAAAACCAATGCAAAACGAATGCTCGGGGGCCAAAACGCGCAGTTCGAGGCCCCGAAAACTGCCTATTAAGTACCGAAAGTGGTATTCGGGCACGAAGTGGGTTTCTGAGACCCCAGTGTCCCTCAAAAGGGAGTAAATAGGAAGTATGCCAAAAAAATAGATCAAACGGAGATGGTTGGGCGGTCCCGAACCGAGGCACACGGCCAATAATTCCGAAAAACTGGAAACTGGACTCCGAAATGGGCAAAATGGCCTACGGCCACAGAACGTAGCCTACGGCCACTGAGAGATGATCTACCAGACCTCTCCCTCCCCTCAGGAAAAGAAACAGAGAAAATCGAGTCTGGTTCGCAAACCGAGGCAAGGCACAGTAGAGAGTTCGGAAGTCCGGAGGCAGGGCTCGCAGCCGCGACTCTCAGACTTCTAAACAAGCACAACATGCAATATCACCGAGTGCTCAACTGGTGACGTCTGAGTCTTAAGGTCGGTCAAAAATGGGGTGTCTACACCCTTTGTGCTCTCTTGAATAACTTCTCCAATTTATTGACCTTGAGTACAGTTGGGTCAACCCCAAACTCAAACGGAGCCTCAATCTGATAAACAGGGGTTTTAGAGGCTTGTGCTGGGATTGGCTCTGCTGGATTGCCTTGATTTTCTTAGACATTGGCAGTATAAGTAGTGGCTCCGGGTGTTGGGATACTTGTGGGAGGTGCATGGGATGCAGAGGCCGTAGCCGGCTATGGTTGCTGTTGTTGTAGTCGAGTTATTACCTCGGCTTGACGGGCCGCATCTTGTTGTAGGGTTTCAACTGTCTGCTACAGATGATGTATCAATTCTTTCATACTGGCTGGCGAATATTGTGTCATCGGAATAAGAGATCGATCTCGTATTGGGCTAGAAGTAGACGACTGTCCTTGAACCGGACTAGACACAGGTGAATTAAGGGGTGACCGCTGTAAAAACTGAACCGGTGAGTTTTGCTTGATTCTCTTCGGTCTTGTATCCGGTGGGAATGAGGTAAACATAGGTTGTCCCTGAACAAGATCCCCAGCTTTACAAAGCCTTCTGACTCGGGTCCAGAGTACTTGAGGGATATCCGAACTTTCTGAAGTTATGGTGTTAAACTACCTAGCAAAAAGAAATAAAGCAAAAATAACAGTAATTAGAAATCGCACAGTACCTCAGCTAATGATGTTATCAACACAGACATGATCACAGCTGTTGGACTGTACTCCAGACTGAATTTTGCCCTCAAAACAGATACCAAATTTTGCAATTGTCATGCATATTCCTGTACAGTTTCATTATAAAACACATACCAATTAAGCGAGAGCCAAAACAACCCAATGAGGGGGTAGGGTTACCTTGTCCTAGTTTCATCAGGAACTAGGGTTTCACTATTCAAACAAAGCGGTTTCATGCAAGCCTGCATTTTAGGTGAGCATCCTGTCATAGTTTGGAACAGTCACTATGGCTTTTCGATATGCAACTAGGCCAAATAGCCAAAAAGGGTACCTCAGCAAGACTACCTAATATACCTCTTGCACCTAACACCGAGAAGTGAAAGGATGATCAAATGGTACAATGGTAGTCCAAATCCAAGGGTTGTGTTCCCATCATGGCAGGGCCTATGACCGGTTAGCCTTTTGGCTAGCTTTTAGGCATGCCTCCGACAAACCGTCCAAAAATAGCAAATAGCAAACACAGTGACTTAAAGCATCTCTAATAGTGTTTGCTAAAATAGTATTGTCATTGCTATAATTCGGCAATGAATAGTGTTATTTTGCCAAATTATAGCAATGGCGCTCCAATGGTTCACTTGCTATTTTGGCAAATCTCAACCAAATTTCCCTCCAATTTTGTAGGTGTTGTTTAGATATAAGTTTTTTAGTATTTTTTTATTATTTATTTTTTGTCTTTTGTGACTTTTTTTAAACATTTTTTTTAAAAAATTAAATATTTAGAATAGGTGTTAGTTGGACCTATTTTATAATTTATTTATTTATTTATTTTAAATGAACAAAATAGAATTATCTAACGGCTGATTAATGAGTTAGATCTCACTCGTTGATTAAATAACAATCCAACGGCTGAGATCTATCCTCTAGAATGATCTGTGCCTATCTCTCTATCTACATTCTTTCTGTCTTGCTCTCATCTCAACCAGTCGGCTGAGATGAAAGCATCTTTCACTCTGTCTCTCTCTCTCTTTGGTGTTTCATCTTCATCTACAGCAGCCACAACCCCTTTCTCACCTTCTTCATTAGAAACCCCTTTCTCTCTTGCTCTCATCTCAAACTAGTTGGTTGAGCCCGACCACTGTCATAAGCCCCACCGTTCAAAGACCGTCTGGTAGACTACACTGCACCACACCCTTTCTCTTTCTTTCTTTCTTTCTTTCTCTCTCTCTCTCTATATATATATATATATATATCACTTTCTCTATATATCTCTCAGCATATTTTTTACTTCCGCAGAGCTTCACTAGGTTCTGTGGATGATCAAAATGACGAGAATGTCACTGAGATTTCCTGGGATTGAGTTGAGAGGTCTGACTTTGAACTGGTGGAATGAGATCAACGAGTCGACTCAGTGGCAAGATGGGATTTTCTACAGTCTCTGTGCTTCTTATGCTCTAGTTTCTTCTATAGCCCTAGTACTCTCACTTCTACTTATATTCATGTCTTCAATTAAATTGAATTGAATGTTTGCCCTGTTTGGTTGCTAAGAGAGAAAAAAAAAAAAGGTTAAAGGGATTTGTGGAACTAAAATTGAATGATTATTATGAAATCAAATTTCTAATTCTGTTTGTTTATGAAATTTGTTTTTTAGTGAATGAATTTTGTTTTTTCAACTGAATTTGGAGCCAAAATTTTGTTGATATTTGATGATGTGGCATATTTGTCACCTACTATTTAACTTGCCAAATTTGAGAACATAAATGGCATCTGCTATCTTTGGCAAGAAGAATAGCAGGCCATTGGAGACTCCATTTTTGTCACTTTTGCCAAATTATAGCTTTGGCAGCTCCTTTGACAGTTCCATTACAGATGCTCTTAAGCGCACCAATGCAAATGCAATGCCAAGAATATATAAGTGAAGATAAAATTTCACATCATGAAGTTTGAGTCAAGTTCTCAAATTTTCCCAGCAGAGTCGCCATAAATTGTAGCTCGAATTTTCGTGTTCCTTTCGGAAGACGAATTAGCCCTACAATATCAGACTCTCGCAGTTCTGAATCTGATCTCACAAGTGCAATGTGAAATAGATAAACACTAAAGAGTCCAAATTCGGCAAATCTTTTGAAAAATCAATTTTGAATCAAAATGTCAAAAATAGACTATTTTGCCAGATACAGAGTCACCACCTAAATATTTTTGACAAATTTAGGAAACCCATGACTCGTGCCAAAGGCCACATGTTCGTCATCATCAAGATTGTCTCGGCTCGGGAAGTTAGGTACAAGAGGGGAAGGTTATGAATTAAGCACCCCCGCTCACCCAATCAAAGATTGGCTTTTACTAATCATGATGTGATTTTTTATTTACATTATATGCTCTTGTTTCGATTATTAGGCTATTGTTACTATGTGATACGCACACAAGGTATAGACTAATTTGCAAAAATTGAAACATTTAATTTCATGTTTGTTTGCAAAATTGTTTTGAATATGTACCACTTGAAAAAGTGATCGCATATAAACATTACTCAAATTATTCCAATTCAAGCAATTAGCCTTCATCCACAGGTATTCAAGCAATTTATTACTTAAGCACTTAGCCTCATGGTGAAGATGCTTTGACATGGCAACACTAACATACAAATGCAATATGCTAAAACGAAAATGCTCACCTAGTACTCCCAGGCAAGCCAAAAGAAAAGAATTAGAAAAATTCATGCTCTAACTAATGCAACATGACTAATACAACACATGCAATATGCAATTACTAGACTCGACTACTAATATGACATATGAATCAATTTGATAGCATGTGGTCTAAGCATGTATTCAAAGAAGTATTTAACTGACAATGCAAGTTAGAATGATGTGCCGAGCTCAATGCATGCAAGACAATGGATGCAAGGCATGAGAGATCCTAAACGAAACATGATGCCCTAAACTAACCATCATAAGTAAGTAAATAAAAAGGAGAAAGACGTGGGGTTGGAAGACATACACATTATTACAATTGCTTGCCCTCGCATAGAAGGGTTTGAATGAATAATCTAGCCAAGTTAATTACTATGAATTAACTAGCTATTACAAAATGAATTAATTAACTATTACAATAACAAATAAACTAACTATGTTAGCTAGTTATTACAAAGCCAACTAATGAACTATTCTACCTGATTAGTTACACTAAGGGTGTGTTTGGTAACGTTTACGTTTTCAGTTTATATTTACAAAAATTTTATAAACTGGTTTTTGTTTATTTTTTATTTATTTTTAGAAAAACATAAACCACAAACGCGTTTGGTAATTGACAAAATGTTTAAAAAAATTTAAAAATATAAAAAGAGTGAAAAATGGCAAGTGGTGGCAAGTGGCGGCGAAAGACGGTGGTGGAAAGTGGTGACGGCGGGTGGTGGGTAGCTGGTGGTGGGTGACGGTGGCAGGTGGGTGGGTGGCGGGTGGTGGATGGTGGCGGTGGTGGTGGCGGGTGGTCGTGGCAGGTGGGTGGCGGATGGCGGGTGGTGGAGAGTAGGTGGTGGTGGTGGCGGTGGCGGGTAGGTGGCAGGTGGTGGTAGTGGGTGACAATGGCGGGTGGTGGGTGGTGGTAGTGAGTGGGTGGTGGTGGTGGTGGTGGTGGTGGTGGTGGCGGGTGGTGGGTGGTGTGGTAGGTGGGTAGCGGATGACAGGTAGTGGTGGTGGGTGGTGATGGTGGTTGGGTGGGTGACGGTGGCAGGTGGTGGGTGGTAGCAAGTGGGTAGTGGTGGTGGTGGCGGCGGCGGGTTGTGGGTGGTGGTGGCAAGTGGGTGGCGAATGGCGGGTGGTGGGTGGGTAGGTGGGTGACGGTGGCGGATGGTAGGTGATAGCGAGTAGGTGGTGGTGAGTAGTGGTGGTAGGTAGCTGGTGGTGGGTGATGGTGGTGGTGGTGGTGGGTGGTGGGTGAGTGGGTGACAGGTGGCTGGTGGTGGCAGGTGGTGGATGGTGGTGGCAGGTGGGTGGTGGGTGGTGATGGCAAGTAGGTGGCGGGTGGTGGCGGCGGGCGGTGAATGGTAGTGGCGGATGGTGGGTGGTGGTGGCAGGTGGGTGGTGAGTGGTGGTGGCAGGTGGTGGTGGGGGGTAGGAGGTGGTGGAAAATGGTGGCGAGTGGTGGCTAGTGTTGGGTGGTAAAAAAAAAAAAACTGAAAACTCAAATGGAAACACATTTTTTGTGTTTTCATTTTTTTGGCTAAATTTATAAACTAGACCACTGATTTATAAATCAAAAATTTTACCAAACAAGTTTTTATTTGAGTTTTTAAAATTTTTGTAAATATAAACAGAAAACTGAAAATGTAAATGTTACCAAACAGCACCTAACTAATTAAGTACAAATTAGCATTAACTAATTAATTACAACATGAATACAACATGAAATAAAGTAACTAAATTAACTAATTAGCCCCGGGGAGCGAGGAATGCTCATGCATGCGCGCAAATTTTTCACCCGGAAAAGCCACTGTTTTGCTGCCAGAAAGCCTCTGTTGCACAGTTGGAACACTTACACTGTTTTTCACCTCAAAACCAGCTTTGTTTTGTTTCAAAAGGGCACTGCTCAATTTAACAAAAGTGGTCGGTAGGCCAGAAGTGATGGCCTGCCAGCCACAAAATCCTGGTTCCTCTTGCTGCAATAGAAAGCAAACAGATCACAACCAAGGTATTCTCAAGGGTTGTTTGCACAACTTATCCCTCCTTATCATCAAACAGCTCAAATGAGTGGTAAATTTGATTCACAAACCATCAATCGATGCAATTTCATTGCATGATGGCCTATGAACCAAAGTGTACAAGTTCAATAAATGCAACAAATAAAGACTCTCAAACCTTCTCCCTATCATGAATTGATCAAGGGAAGTGGCTGACGTTGACTCTTGAACCATTTACATCACTAACAAGTATGAAACGATTCAAGACTCAAGGGTTCAATTAATCCAAAATTGATTATTATCTTGCATCATTTTAGTCCTCAATTTAATACTTTATTTTAATTACTAACCATTCCTTAGTTAATTAAGTCCAAGAGTGAGCTTTAAGTCCTTTAACGGAAAGGAGTTTCAAACCAAGAGTTGTTTTGGGCATGAGAGAAGTGTCATGCCATTGGTAATGAACCCCCAAAAGGATTAAACCATTAAGCACAATACCTCAATCTCAAGCTTAAACAAATAAGTGGCTTGAAACAACTTTCAAAGAAAATGAAAAGCCAAGAAATGAGGGAGGTTGCAGAGGTCATTAAGGGTGATCACAAGCATGGAAAACAAGAAATAAACACTATCAACTCAAATAGGATGGTGGCTAAGACCTAAACCACCAAGCTTACGAGGACAACTACACTACAAGTATGCAGTACAAAGCTCAAATGTAATTAACAACAAAAAGCAGTCCTAAAAAAATGCTAAAATAGTCCTAAAACATGTTGGAATTAAGACAAAAATAGCTAGAACAATAAGCTAAAACATGGAGCTATGTAAGCTAGTACACAAAGCATAAGAAGGGGAGTCTACCCCCTCTATTTTTGAACTTCAAAACATGATTTTTGCCACTGAAAAGCCTCTAAAAATTAGTATTTAAAAGCTCAAAAAAAGTAGATAACAAGATGGGAAACACAAGGGTAGAGGCCTAAGAAGCTAGGTGAAAGGAATGGTGGGCCACCCCTCCACCCTTATTGGCCTTAAACCACAAGTTTCAGAGTTTAGACAGCTCAAAAATAGCCCAAAAACGGTAAGCAAAATAGCAATTAAAGCAAAACAATAAACAAAGACTTCTACCTCTTGAAGAAGAGAACACTTTCCAAGGGTTTAACCAACACTTACACACCCTCAAGAGCTCTAAGTAGGCTCAAAAGTACCCCAGCTCAAAGATCACAAGGTTTGGTTTAGAGTATATAGGCAAAAGCTTACAAAAGCTTAGGAATTTGCAAGAGAGAGAGATAATTTTTCTCCAAAATGTTCAACCCTCAAAAATAGAAGGGGAGGTCTCCTATATATAGAAAAACATGCAACTCCCTCAGAAACATCCATACATACACGTGTAGATAAATGCAAGCATCAATGGAAACAACTAGCACAACTGGTATAAATATCTGCCAAAGCACACTTATAGCCAGCAGGCCACTAATTTTGGCCGACAGGCCACACAAGTGGCCGGCAGCCAAAATCAATGGCCGACAGCCAAGATCAGTGGCCAGAAGGCCAAAGAAATGGGCTAGCAAGTCCCAGGGTTGTTAGGTTTGAAAAACTAGGGTTTTGATTCAAAACAAGGCAAGAGGTGTGTAGGGTTCTAAGGCTCAAAGCTTCGGCATTTTGTTGAGGATTTTGAGCACTTAACAAGCATGTACAAATTCATCATTGGACATGCAAGCGATGGCGTCCAAGTCGTAAGGGCCGTCAAAAATGGGATGTTTATACCACCCCATTGCCCCCCATTGTCATCCCTACTCACATGGGTGTGGAATCCACATGGTGTGGGTCTCACACCTTTGTGAGATATTTAGTAAAACTTTTGGTAAAACTTTTAGAATCTCTAGCATTATTCGAGAGACAAAGGGCGCATAGAAGTGAGAGAAATAAATAACAGAGAGAGATGTTACCGAAAATGGCAACATAGGCGCGTGTGTAAGGATAAATTTTCAAGAGTTGATAATTAATTTTGAGTTTCTTAGACCATCTCCAACCATGTATCAAATTCAGCATCAAATTTGAATTTGATGAAAAATGAGTCCTTTTTCAGCTCCAATAGCTTTATCAAATCGGTATTAAATCAGGAATATTAAAAATGTTTCACCAAATAGAGGATGTCTAGGAGCGTTTAGCATTTCACTGTTTGATCCCGTTGATTTTACAGAACCGGACGTTCGGCTGGTTGTCCCCTGGTCATTTGGTTGGTTGAAAACTTCCCACAACAAAGTATACCCTCGGAAGTGATGGATTACTCTTGCCGGTCGTCCTCCCGATCGATCGGTGTATTGATGACAGTCAAAAAATACCACGTTAGAGTATTGTATATTAGATATAGTTTTTATTCAAATTTAGTAAACGGCGGAGATGCTCTTAGCACTTTAAAATTGTAAGACTTGTTTGGTTTGTATCTCAAGATATAATTTTTGAGAAATTTTTTTAAAATTTTGTTTAGCTCAAATTTTTTGATAAAATTTTTCAAAATCACTTTCTATCTCCTACACATCAATCAATTACTTTTTCTCTCGCTCATCTCTCCTGTCTACTCTTTCATTCTCAATCATTTTTTTCTCTCACACATATTTACTCAACTATAACAAAATATCAAATTATTTCAAACTTTCAAATTACAAAACTATTTTCAAAATATATAACCAAACAAACCAAATAAATTTTTAAACCTCCTCTCCAAATTTATAAAAAAAATTTATTTCAAGACACACACACCCGTAGTTTTTTGTCCCGCTGACCAATGATTAAAATTCCGTGCCACTGCTGGGGCGTAAATGTCCCAAAGACGAAAGGAAAAAGCTAAAGATGAGCCTCGCCTCGCCTCGCCTCGCCTCCCCCAAACCCCCCAAGAATCAACATTTAGATTTGCCGAATCATACCTCAGATATTCCCCGAGAATCAACCATTAGATTCAGGTGCTTTCTATCATTTCTTTCTCTGTTTCTTGTTATCTAATTTGTTACAGATTACACACATACATGTTTATTGGATAAATTTTCAACTGATCCATTCCATTTGATTTCTAGGGTTTCAATTCAAGGCTTCTTGTCATAGTTTAAACGATTCTTTTGTTCGAATAACAATGTGCGTTCTGTTTGGCTAGACTGAAAGTAGTTCCCAAGTTTCTCTATGGAAAAATATAGTTCCTTGTAAGGGCTTCAGTTGTCCACGCCATGAAAATGACTACTGTTATTTTTTTTTATCAGCAAAGATGGTGAGAAACCAACACTAGCTTACAAGACCACAAACACTGAAGCCAAAACCCAAAATGACTACTGTTATTAGCGCTTTATATTTTTTAATTGTGTGCTAATATTGTGACTCATTAGTGCAAATAAACCGTGAACTGAATGTTCAAGAATTTGAAGTTGGTTTTCTCTCTAACACTATGTTTGGGAACCTAAGAGAGAAAAGAAAAGAAATGATTACTTAAGTAATAAGAGAAAAGAAAAGAAAAGAAATGATTGTGATTTTTCTCCTTTTTGTTTGGATAAGGAAAAAATAAAAGAAAAAAAATGATTGTGATTTCTCTCATTCTTGTTTGGTTAGGTTTCATTAAGAGAAAAGAAAAGAAATTATTTTATGTTATATTACCAAAATAACCTTTTTATATTTTTAATTATTTTATTTCTTTTATTTTTATTGGGACAAAATAGGTATTATGAAAATAGTGATTTCTTTTCTCTCCCAATCTCTCCACTTTTGGGAAGATTGAAAATGAGGCTTATAAGAGAAATGAGTTTCTCTCCATTTCTTTTCATTTCTCTCTACTTAGGTTATCCAAACAAATAAGAGAAATACATATCACTCAATTTCTTTTCTTTTCTCTCCAAATCACTCAATCCAAACATAGAATCAAATTTAGCCCGGTTGTTGCATAAATACGCGCTGCACATTCACATGCTTAAGATGCATTTAAGATTTAAGCTTGCCAACCTATTGATGCCTTGCTAATTAATCTTTCTTGACTTGTGTTTTGTTTTGTGTCCCTCTTCAAACAGATGTATGTAAGGCCATCTCCAGCCCTTACTCAAATTTGAGTAAAAAAACTTTATTTGATACGAAGTACTCTAGTCCATCGGACAAACTCAGTTCTAAGCATAAATTTGAGTGAAAGCCTTACACTATGTTTGGTTGGGGGATTTGAGAAGGGACTTGGAAACGGAAGGAGAAAAGGTAGGTGAAATGTAATTTCACACACTTTTCCTTTCCATTTCCAAATCACTTCCGAAATCTCTCGACCAAACACAGCATTAGAGTTGTAAATTTGAAAGCTACAAAATGGTCTTGAAAAATTTGACTCCTTGACTTGGGTAAAAAAATGGGTAAAACTTATTTTGATATAAGTTTGAGTTAAGGAGTTGAGAGGTTTTCAATTGATTTTTGATATAGGTTTGAGTCGAGAGTTGGAGATGCCCTAACTTTATGTTTTCTTGGTTGTCACTTGTGCAGCTTATTTCAGCCTGGTCTGGTTAGATGAATTGGATAAAGGGTTTGCGCTTACTTACCAATCTTTCTAAACCCACTGGGGAAATTTCCAAGTGTGGTGCATCACAGTGTTGTAGTGTCAATAAGCACCAAAATGGTATCCTTGATGCTGAAAATATTACACCACTGAGTTTGCAACAACAAAGAGGATGTCTAGCAGTAAACTCATTCCAGCAGCCGAGTTTGGGTCCTAAAGATATTGATCTTCAAGACACATTGATCGTATCCAGAAATATGTTGGGAAAATTTGAACTTACTTCTTGTATTCAAGGAAATACCCTTAGGCTGAAAAGACCTGCAGTGACGGTTTCTCGTAGGTATGGACAGAGTGCCCAAGATGATCCAAAATTGGATAGAGACTTTCTAGCACAGCTCTGGGTTGCCGATAAAAAACAAAAAAGGTCTAGAGCAAAACGAAGAGGGAAAGTTGCTAACTATGCAAACAATGGTGAAACAGTTTATACTCATCAATCTTCTTTCCAACCTCCACTTGGAAGATGGTTTTCGGGCACATCTATTACAGAAGAAAAATCAGATGATCATGTGAGACCAGTTTTGAAGCAACCGCCTCTTAGCCAGTCTGCCACAGGTGCATTGAAACCAGCATCTCTGGAGGAGGTGAGTTGACTTGATTTGCTTCTACGATTTTATGTGCATTGTCTGTATTTTACCACCTTAGAAAAAACCTGTTACAGTGGCCGGACTCTTTCTTTTTTTGCAACTTGTTTATTTATTTTAATTTATTTTCTAGCTTAAGATCTTGATGTTATGTATTTTCTATTTGCATGTTCTTTTATCATTCTAAGTTGCATCAAGATGATGTCTTCTTTGTTTTTGTTTTGTTTTGTTTTTTAATTTTATAAAAGGCTCGGGTTGCACCTCTTCTTGCAAGGTCCAATTTGCTGATTACTAGGGATATAGAATGGGCAAATCTTGTATTTGGTTTTGAGCAGGTAATTCTAAAACCCCAACCAATTAGTTCACATCTATCTATATAAGCATTTGATACACATCATAATCATCCCTAATGAACCTCCTTGCATAGGCAACTGATTCTTTTACGTTTTGTCTGGGTTTATTTGTCTTGGTGGGCTGCATCCTGCATGATGTATGATTTCTTATGTTTCAAATGTTGTCAAGATCCAAGTCAATTTTTATGAAATAGATATCAATGTTTGGTATGTGATACTTGATCCAAAGGATGACTAGATAAAGTTTATATGGAGGCCTGACTGAATATTGATAGAATACCCATGTGTTTGTGTGCCAGTGGAACAATCCCCCACCAAACATTGAGATATGATATGAATTATTGTAATAGACAAATTTTTGGGTTTTTTTTTTTTTGTGTGGTAACTTACTGCACATGATAGAAGGATTAGTTGGGCTACATCCACTTTTTTGGGGGGGTAGCCTTCCCTTCTTCATCAATCCGAAAGAAGAGGGGTTCAATCCACCTACCAAGGGACTTTACCAACTAAACTAGTTGACAACTTCTTCGTATTATAAGTTGTTTTAAAAGGTTTTGACTAGAGTTTGTGGGGGGAATTGTATATTCCTACACAATACAAAGGTATAGTTTTTGGTGTATACTCCGTGTGTACAAGGTTAGTGCCCCTTTGAGGCACTTTTACTAATATATCTGAATTATCAAAAAAAAAAAAAAAAAATGAAGATGAATAATTTATTGGGTTTTGAGTCATACGGCAATCAGGTCAACAGCAAAAAAGAAGGCACTTATCTAGCCATGCCATCTTCATGAGAATCCAACCAGAGGTAGTTTCAACTATGATGGTGTGTACTGTGGCTGATGAATGCATTGTTGTATTTGACTGCCATGAGTACAAAATATATGCTCCATTTTGAAGTAATCTTTTAACGCCAAGGTTATTCACATGTCCATGTTTTATTGCATTATCATCTCTCAATTTATTTATTTATTTATTTATTTATTTATTTATTTTTTACATATTCAATATTGCTTGCTTCTAGTTGAGTCTTCACAACCAATTTTTGTGATATGGAATTGCAGGAAAACCGATATGCAATAGTAGACATCTGCTATCCCCAATCAGTATGTAACTTTTCCACTTCGTTCCAACCTCTTAATGTTCAGTCATGGATGTAGTTGAGGTTTAAATAGATTGGCTTATACTGCTTAATTAGAGATTCTAGCAATTTCTGATAGTAATTGTTGTTTTTCAGCCTGCGGGTCTTATCCGTGAACAAAGTAACTTGATTGCCAGACAGGTATAACATATATTTTCAAGCTTGTTTATTTTTTCAGTTGTTCATGTTCATTTACTTGTTTAGCACAAACACGTTAATCCTCGCGATTCAATTTGTGTGAGTATTTTGTTTTTGGGGCCAGCTCAAACTATTATTCCCAATCAGTTTTCTATCCTAATCCTTAGATGTAAGAAATTTTAATGTCTTTTGTTAAGAGATCACCTAGATGTTTTGCGAAATTCATCATCAAACACTTCAAGCTCTTGTCTTGTAGTTTTGAGCTGGTTTGTCTAAACTGTATCTGTGATCCCCTGGTTCCTCCAAATACATGTGCAGCATATTGTATTGATTAGTTGGCCACCTTCTATGCCACTTTTTTCTGCAGTAACCGCACTTTAATTTCCAGACTTCTATGTAGGTAAGTTTTTCAACGGATCATAGGGACTGAAATAGTTTCCATTAGCAAGCTTGATACAAAGAGCAGATAAATTCATGTAGCTTGGATGACCTGAATCCAATCCATTAGAATAAAGGTCCCAAACCTCAAATATTGACCAGGGGTGGCGGATCCACATAGTAGTAAGTGGGGTCAACTAACCCCACTGAGTTTCAAAAACAAGAACAGTTCAACAGGAAAATTTCTATGATGTTTGGATTTTATACAATTTGCCCCCACTTAAATCTACGGAAAAAATGAGTCCACTTCTTAATAATAAAATATTCTGTAAAAGTTTGCAATTCCTTTCAAATTTTATGAATCTTTTAATTTTTGTTTTTTGTTTTTTTGTTTTTTTCTCTCTCTCTTTATATATGCAATATTGATAACTATCTTTATGCCTCACGTCTTGCTCACATTCCAATAGACCCTTATTTTGGTACAATAACATTTGTATTGTTAAAAATCATAGTGAATGACCTGAACCCATTGGGAATTTTCACATCATGAGACTATTTGAGACCATTTAGGTAGGAGGAAGTAATCTGGTATATGGTACTCTTTTTGCCGTTTTAGTTGGCATTTAATCACTGAAGGTAAACAATGATAAGAAGAAGACCTCGACCCTGTGTTATCAAAAAACACTAATACCCTAGCAAATTAAGTATTGGTACATGCGTTCCGAAACATGGTACACTTCCGTTCCAGAACGGTAAATTTAGTGATCCGAAACAATCCCAAAAGTTTTTTTCCAATATATTTCCTTAGGAGGAAAAAAAATCAAATATAATGAACTAAAATATGAAGTGAGTTAAGTTTTGACAAGACAAGAACATCAAAAATGAAAAAAAAAAATTAAAAATACATTTTATTAGATGCGTAATAGTTAAAAGAAAATTTCTCTAGAAGTACCTTAAATTGTTAAGTGCAATATATACAAGTCTGGTCCTGTCGTATCACATTTTAGAGCATGTGGCCGACCACGTTTCCATTCCTATTCCGTGTACTAGAACGATCCACGTTCCAGGTAACATAGCCTCGACCACTATCTCTTGCATTACGTTGGCAATCTGGCATATGACATTCTTTTTGCCGTTTTAGTTGGACATTCAATTGCAGAAGGTAAACAGTGATTGACGGGTATATGCTGATACTATGCCTCCATTATCTTTGGAATTACTAAAAATGGGATTTGCTTAACTTTTTTGGTATTTGCTTCTACTAAGTGCAATATTGTTGTGCTTCAATACAGTTGCTTCGTTCAAGGCGCCCTTTCGTGGCATACATAACTGATGCCATGGGCAATGAGCTGTTTAGGGTGAGGACGTTGTGCACAATTATTGCTATTCATTTTGTTTATTATTGCTGTTGCAGCTTTAGGGCTTACTTGATTCTACTTTTAGGTTCGAAGGCCCTTTTGGTGGATAACCAGCTCAATTTATGCAGAGATAGACGGTAAGGTATGGCAGTTCAAAATTTTATGTTGTACCATATTTGTGGTTTATTATTGAGCTGGTTATTCAAACAGTATGCAATCATAAAACTAGTTCTTAATATTCAAGTTATCTGTTTGTAGGAGGTTGGTGTTGTTCACAGAAGATGGCATCTATGGAAGAGGGTCTATGATTTGTACTTGGGGTAACTTTTTTGTGCCATTATTTGAGTTCATCTGTTGATGATTTATCTTTTCTTGTTCAACCAAGGGCATGCCTCCCTTTTCTTACCATGTAAAGTTTAGATTAAAATTGATAATTTTTGGCACTTTATTTGTCAATCCCTTGACTAGTAGTAAAGTAGCTAGAGACACAATGATTGACTCGTAATTGGAGAAATTGAAAATGGGCTCTTCATCAAGTAGTATGAAGAGTCAAATTATTGATCCTACATGGCAAGGTTGTGCCCGAAAATATTAGAATGACATCTTCAAATTTAAAAAATATATATTTTATTTTATTTTAGGTGGGACTTTTGGAATTATTTAACAACCTTAAAACAAATTCTCAAGGAATTCCCCATGATACTTTCTATGGAATGATGTTCTAAGAAGATATGGAGGAGGTTGTAATTTGAAATGCTAAGAAAAAGAAAGAACTACTGACTTTCTAAAACGAATTTTGTGATTTAAGTCCTAATATCATAAATTTGTAAACCACCCTCTATGATATGAGAAATAGAATATTCCTCTTCAATATTTTTTAAGTCTGAAAGTGTTGAGGCATTGCTTAGATTGATTCACCAGTAGATGCAACAGAAAAGTTGAGTCAACTCTTCTTTTCTTTTCTTTTTTTAAATAATTTTTTTTTTAATAATAATAAAATATTGGCTCTTTGATTTCTATTGACACCAAAACATACGCATACCCAATGCTTTGTGTATAGGATGTGTTGAGTTGATTACCGACATCACCTTCATAATATTTCACTACTACTTGGCTTGTCTGCCTCTTTTGGGCCAAATGAAGTGCTTAGGGTGATTCTTGCTTGTTTTACAAATTAGAGATGCCATTTTGTTTGTAATCCATTTCTTAGAATGTGGGAGCTTCTACTCCCTGCTGAGTCTAATTCCCCAAACTTCCTCACTTCACCTCTGAGGTCCATTTTTGATTTGTAATTAATTTTGTTCAAGAGGCTTCTATCATATGTATCAATGGCTACAACTTTAAATCAATGTGTTGTTTGTAGGAATAAGCAGTTTGCTGTGGTTGAGAATCCTGGCTTTTGGAACTGGACATTTAATTTGAAGGACATTGATGGGCAAATGCTGGCTCAAGTAGATCGTGACTGGAGGGGTTTTGGTTTTGAGGTAGTCTCTTCACTTTTCAGTGTTTCTTATGTTTATATACTCAGTATTGAGATTCATTAACTTTATGTTGCCCCCATTTACTATTATATATTTTAGTAGTGTGCAGTGTATATATTTTTCTATTCTTAAGAACAAATGCTTAAAATTTCTAATTGTTCTATCTCATGGTCTAAACTCTATTTGAAAGCTGGTGACTCATGATTTTGTTTATGATTAGATAGTATTATCATTTCCTTATGTTATGTTGGGCTTGAATTCATGTATGTGCTGTTCTTGGCCCATTGGTGTAGAGAAATTGTAATCATGGTTATCAGAATCCCGATCCGAATCGTCTACGATTGTAGTTGGGTAAACGATTCGGATCACACTAGGATCTTAAAGTGACTATGATCCTAGTCATGAAATCGTGTAGAATCGCACTACGATCCTGCTCCTACTAGAAAAAAGGTTCTTATTATTTATTTCTTATATATATATGTATGTGTATATTTATATAAGAAATTTGACTATAAACTCTTTTTCTAAACATTTCCTCTATTATGTTAACATAAAAGATGCATTATATCAAATTCATCATTTTTCTTTAATGATTTTAAAATTATTTAAGATACATTATCATTATAGATAATTTTCTGTTTTATTTTACATTGAAAGTAAAATCTTACGATTAACAATCCTTGGGACTATCGGATTGGGGGAAAATCCTTGAATTAATCGTGGTGCACTTTCAGGAAACTCCTTGTTGAGGGCTTGTGTACTTTGGGGATTAGTCGGGTTTTGATCCGGACAATCTGGTGCCAATAAAAAAAAGTAGAATCTTACGATCATCGATCCGATCCTCAAGTCCTTCCCAATGATCCTACTTTGAATCAAGGTTGTTAAAATCGGGATCCTAGGGAGGATCGTTGAGAAGGACTTGTGGATCGGATCGTAGAATCGTAAGATTCTCTTTTTAATGTAAAATAAAATGGAAAATTATCCGTAATGATAATGTATCTTAAATAATTTTAAAATCATTAAAGAAAAATTATAAATTTGCTATATTGCATCTTTTATGTTAATGTAAATTAGAGGAGATGTTTAGAGAAATAGTTTATAGTCGAATTTATGATATAAATATACACATACACATACATATATACATAAGAAATAAATAATAAGAATTTTTTTAAGTAGGATCGGGATCGTAGTGCGATTCTACATGATTTTATGACTAGGATCGTAGTCATTTTAAGATCTTACTGAATTTAAGATCCTAGTGCGATCTGAATCGTTTACCCCAACTACGATCGGGATTCTAATAACCATCCCTAGGATCCTGATTTTAACAACCTTGATTGTAATTTGTATAGTGGTGGTGGACCTGGTGGTGCCTGTATGGAAATATAGCTGCATGCATGATCATGTGGTGAACATGGTAAAAAATATTGTTAAATTGGTGTTGATATATTGAATTTAATGAGGTTCTAGATTTGGCTCATTTTAAAGACTAGTATTTGGGGACTTTTGGTTGCATTCATCACTATAATCTTTGTGCATATTTGTGTGAATGAGATACTGTGCAACATATGTGATCTTTTTGTTTATTGTGAAGATATTAGCAAGCATGTTGAATGGTTTCCATGTAAGTTACAATATGATTACTAGGATGGAGAAAAAATTGAATAATGAAGAAAACACTCGTGGGACTCCATGTACAAAAGGGAAAGATTGAGAATAAGGTTGGCCATAAAAACCCACAGCCGCTAACACCATGTAATTTTACAAAATATAGGATTTTGATGGTTGGCTCCAGGATTAATGATTCGACACCAAAATCCGTAAGACCTAGAACCTTCCATATAATAGGTTTGGAGTTCGATGATTCTTTACCGAAATTTTGTTATTACATTTTACTTAAGTTATTTTGGCTCATTGGGATGTCATCCTTTTTTGTGTGGATATCATCGGGATATTATCCTTGTTGGATTATTTTGTGTGAAATTGTTACCAGATTTCCGAAGTATATTGGCTTTAAATCATAATTGAATCAATGGGCCTAGCTCTAACCTACAGGATGTTTGCATCTAGCTGAGCTCTTTGCTGTATTATATTCTATAAATATGTTTTGATTTTGCACTGGTTCCTTAATACTGGCTCTTCAATGTTGCTTATATTTTTCTTGAAAACTATGATGCAGATCTTCACTGATGCTGGCCAATATGTGATCCGATTTGGAAGTGCTGATGCCAGCCCAAACATTGGTCCAGCCGGAGTGGTAAACTACCAGAACATATATTGAAAGAATTTTAGTTTCTGAATGTGTAGTCATTGTGGTAGGTTAAGGTTAGTGTTTTGAGATTTAGGTTGTGTTTGGATGATGGATTTGGATAAGAAAAGGCGAGGGAAATGAAGAAAAAAATTAGCTTATATTTCATCACATTTCCCTCGCTTTTTTCTTCTCCATTTCAAATCCCTATCCAAATTCATGATCTAAACACCGCCTTAATTGATGACTAGTGTTTGAGCCCCTTACTTTTAAGGACCATTGCTTGGTGCAATGGAAAAAGCACAGGACAAGCTTGAAAGCAGTGTTTTTTGAGATTGAGGACATGTACTTTGTGCAAACAATGGCAGAGTATAATTATGCAGTTTGCTTTCTGTAGGTTCAAGAGTTGGAAGTCGCTCGCCCCTTAACTCTATCAGAGAGAGCAGTAGCTGTTGCACTTGCGGTGTCACTGGATAATGACTATTTCTCAAGACATGGAGGCTGGTAAGTTCATTTCTATTTGTGTTTGAATATTATACTGCAAATGTGCTGTGTGCGCTTCAAACGCAGACAGCTTCTTCCATCGTATTCTTTATGATCTGTTCTTTTTTAACTTTGCTATGTTATTGTATTTTGATTCTGCAATTTTTCATTGCTGTTTTAAGTTTTAGGGTAAATTACAGATACAGTCCCTAGGGTTTGCTTAAAATACAGATTGCTTCCCATGGTTTGGAAAATTACAAATATCTTCTTTCAGAATTTTTTATTTAATAGAATTAATTGAAAAAATGAAATTTCTAACTGTTCTCTTATACAATAATACCTGAATTACTAATTGAACATCATTAAAAACTGTTAATTGACTTGATAATTTATTAATAAAAGGGTTTATTTGTCATGAAATTAGAAACTCCAGGGGGGTGAAGTAATTTCCCGAACCATAGGAGGGAATTTGTATTTTAAGCAAATCTCAGGAGATATATTTGTAATTTACCCTAATTTTATTAGTTCTATTTTTTCATAATGTATTCTTGGGGCTAGTCAACACTAGGCTATCGATGCTTTATGAGACAAAACATTGGGCAACTAAGAAGCAACATGTACATTAAATGAGTGTAGTTGGGATGAGAATGCTTAATTAAATGGATGTGCGATAAACCAAACCAAACCAAACCAAACCAAACCAAGCCTTAAGTCCCCTATCAAATGGGGTCGGCTACATGAATCCTTCTTCTTCATGCGGCCCTATCAAAGGCCATTTCATTAGTCAAATTAAGTAGATTCATATCTCTATTTAAAACGCTAGTCAACGTTAATCTAGGCCTACCCTGTCCCCTAACACTTCTATCTACCATTACAGCATCGCATCTTTTCACTACTGCCTCTGTTGGTCTCAGTTGAATATGACCAAACCATCTCAAACGATTCTCTCTCAACTTATCTTCTATCGGTGCTGCTCCTACCCATTCCCGAATACATTCATTCCTAATCCTGTCTTGTCTAGTCTTACCACACATCCACCTTAGCATCCTCATCTCAGCCACACTCATCTTATCTACATGTTGTTTCTTGGTTGCCCAACACTCCGTCTCATACAACATAGCTGGTCTAATAGCCATTCTATAAAACTTACCTTTTAGTCTAGTGGGTATTCGTTTATCGCACAATACCCCAGACGCACTTCTCCATTTACACCATCCCGCCTTAATCCTGTGGGCCACATCTGCATCAATCTCTCCCGCTGTTGTGATAATCGACCCTAAATAACGAAAATGTTCACTCTTAGGCAATTCTTGGTTCTCAATCTTCACTTCTCCTCTGCTTTTATTGCTACTGTTACTAAATTTACACTCCATGTATTCTGTTTATCTGGAATCCTTTAGATTCAAGAGATTTTCTCCTAATCTCTAACTTTGTGTTAACTCCTTCTCTAGTCTCATCCACTAGCACAATATCATCTGCAAAAAGCATGCACTATGGCACGTCATCCTGAATATTTATCGTCAACTCGTCCATAACTAAAGCAAAAAGATAAGGACTTAAGGTAGATCCTTGGTGTAACCCTACAGTGATAGGAAATTCATTTGTCTCTCCAGCTGGCGATCTAATAGTGGTTACCACCCCTTCATACATGTCCCTAATTGCGTCAATGTAACCTTTTGTCACTCCTTTTTTCTCTAACACCCACCATATTATATCCCGGGGTACTCTGTCATATGCTTTCTCAAGGTCGATAAACACCATATGAATGTCTTTTTTCTTTTCTTTATACTTTTCTATTACTCTCCTCAAAAGATAGATCGCTTCCATTATTGACCTACCAGGCATGTGCGATAAGACTAGAAAAAATAAAATTCGAAATGAACATAGTTGTGAAATGGTGTGAGAGTAGCACCTACTGAAGATAAGTTAAGAGAGGACATGTTAAGATAGTTTGGTCATGTACAACAAAGATTTATAGATGCAACGGTAAGAAAAAGTGATAGGATCACAATAAATGGAGATGCTGGGGGGAGGGGAAGACCCAAGTTGACATAGGATGTGATAGTGAAAAAGATATGAATTTAATTTAACTAAACATATGGCACTTTATAGAGTTGAATAGTGGAAAAAAGATTCATGTAGCCGATTCTATATGATTGGGACACAAGGTTTAGTTTGGTTTGATTTGGCTAGCCAACACTAGGGCTACCCCTTTCCAACCACCCCTTCAATTACTAGTGGTGCTGTAGTCTCTCATTAGTCTCCCAACAATGGGGGGAGGGTTGTGGAAGAGGATCATCTCTGGCACTTTCTTCCTCCAACCATCATCCAACACTTGATCCAAAGACTAAAAAATATGATAATGACTAGCTGTTAAATTGTGGCCATTGGATGAAGTGCTGAAAGATGGCCGGAGAAAGAAAGTGATGGAGAGGATCCAGATCCGTTGTGGTTGAGGTGCACAAGACATTTTTTTGTGTAAGAAAAAAAAATCATACAATGCACTCAAAAGCTGTGACAGGTTTGGTTTCTTTCTTATTGCTAGGAAATGATTAATTTCGTTTCGTTTCTTTCCAGGGCAATTCCTTTTGTTGCAGTTGGTGAATAACATTTTCAGGTTGCTGTTGCTGATATGCTTGTTATCTGCAGAAGACAAGTAGAGTGTTGTACAGAGAGAGATCTATGTTGTGTTTCCCTTAATCTGCTCCCCTCTTCTAAAAACTGCATCACTCAATTTCTATGCATGTATTTGTACTTGTTTGTTGCCAATGCCGTCATCATTGGCATTGATGGAAAATTTACAATTTTGAGGATTCTTAAAAAGGAATTTTGTAATTTTCCGTCAATTATAGCCTAGCTGTAATATGTGGAAATGAAATAATGGCAACATTGTAGACGACTCTCATTCATGTTGCTTTTGTTGTGTGGGAGGCCCACTAGAGACTGACTGTTTGGGGCGAGAGAAGATGTACTTTGATAGAAAATAAATCTGTGCAAGTTCGAAACAATACTGCATGGCTGCAGTAGCCAAGCATGCAAAGGTTTTAACACAAATAGCAAACAATTGTTTCCATGTGTTGATGCCATTTGAGAATTCATTTATCTACATGCAAAGGTTTAACACAAATAACTAGGGATATGCGGTCTGATTCGGATGGTTTGAGAGAAATTATAAATTGGATGGTTTGAGAGAAATTATAAATTGAATGACGGATTGGTGGATTTCTAACTAATTATTTAGTATTTGCATAATATATAATATTAATTTGTATAATATTTTTATATATATAATATAAATTAATTTTACATAATATTTTTCATAAATATAACTACTAATTTGTAGTAAATTTTACATTTTAAATCTCTCTTACACTTATTCTCTCAATTAAAAAATCAAACTTGGAATTTTTTGTATTTAAAGGTTTAGGCGCTAATCTATTACGTCCATAAGGCAAGCTATCACAAAATGACTAAACCAGTCATGTATATATGTTTTGTTTTCAAATCAAACCCCACAGAAACCAGCGTCTCTCTCTTTCTCCTTCTCCTGGACTTGTCTTTGTCTTGTTGAGCCGCAAGAGATTTGTAGATTGGCCTTAGATTTGTAAACCCTAACAACTATGCTGTTGCAGATTTATCAGATTTGAGTCTCTATTCGACACCACCATCCCACCGATCTGCCTCACCCACCGCCTCTTCCTCCGCCATGGTTAGTCGATATCGTGACCTCAATCATCGCCGGTCTGGGTAGATTGATCCATGAAGGCATATTTCAACATATGTAGTGCAATGTTTGTAGATCGTGATTGTGATTCTTCATGATCATGATGGTGATCCGTGTATGTAATGTTTGTATATATATATGTAATATATAGGCACATTTCAACATATATATGTTTCAACAAATATATGTAAGTATGTATATGTAATTTTTTTTTTTGTCTGACCGATATGCAATATATGTTTGTATATATGTTTATATATATATATATGTATGTATGTATGCATGTCCTTATATATTTGCTGATGTTGATGATGATGATGATATTAAGAAATAGATTGCAACAAATTCAAAAAAAAAAAAAAATGAGAGATATGACAATGGATCTGTATTTAACAGATAGAATTTAGTTTGATGAAACATATTTGTAATAGCATCAAATTCACAGATATGTTGTTGAGTTCTCATTTTTTTTTTTTTTTTTTGTTATTGTCATTGTTGGTGATGATGATTATGATGATGATGATGATGATGAATGTTGTTGATGAAGAAGAACTAGATTGCAATAGATTAAAAAAAAATTGGACAGATCTGTTCAAAAATTAGAACAGATAATAAAATTTGAACATATTAAATTCGAGAGAAAGAAAGAGAGAAGGGAGGTATACAGATTCAACAGATAGGGAGACATAAAAGGGAGGTAAAAATTCAACCTAGGAAGAGAAAAGAGGTGAAAAATTCAACAAATAGAGACAAAAAAAAAAAAAAAAAAAAGAGAGAACAGACAGAGAGTTTAAAAATTGTGTGAATTTGAACATACAGAAAAAAATAAGTTATAAAAATTCAATAGATAAAAAAATATTTGAACATATAGATATAAATTTGAACAGATAATCAATGAAAAGTCAAACAAATAAAAAAAATCCACAAACAAATTAAGAGATAAAATTAAAAATAAAATATCATTCCAAAACAACAAAATGACTTATCACCAAATTATTTCACAAAAGTTGATATTTTATGAACAAAAAATATTCACTAGACTTAATGCCTTAAGCTTTCCTTACCTTGAATTTTTCAACAATTTGCTCTTTTTATTTTGATATTTTGTTAGAGATTAAAATATATATATATATATATATGTATGTATTAACTATGGTAAAGTAGAGCAATTTTGAAGACAAATAATAAAATTTAAAATTTAATCTATGACTAGCAAATAAAACAGTACAAATTGATACGAATCGATGTGATTTTAACAAATTACACAATATTTTGCACAACCCTACAAATAACAAACAATTGTTACCATGTGTTAATGCAATTTGAGAATTCATTTATTATCCATAATGTAAAGTATTACAAAGGATTTCATTAATCTAAAAACTGTCTCTTTGTACCAATTGAGGTTATAACGTTGTCACACAAAATTTCTTTAAGTACTTTAATGCACATTGCTGATAACATAATAGGTACATTACATTGACTACCGTTGAGATTTATTGAGGGGAAAATCCTACAAAATTAACCTCTTTTGGAATGTTTAAATTAATGTAGATGGATGTAAATAAATTAATAATCAACAAAAAAATATATATTTCAATGTAAAAAAGATAATAACATGACTTGTCAGTCCACATGACTTAACAAAATTAATAAAAAAGGAACACAATTAAAGTCTTAAAAGAGCATTATGCATTATTCCAAACTTGTAAGATTTGATGTATTTTCTGAAGAGATTAATGTAATTTACCATAAAACAAAAGAACAAAGGGGGGAAAAAATGGCACAATCTTCAAGTTACCTCACTAAAAATACACATTTGCGCATCAGGGGAAGGGAAAAAAAACAACGGTACTCATTTTAACCTTAATCTTAATTAGGCCTAGACAATACAAATAAAGCTGACAAGGCTAATCTTCACATAAAGAGTTTGTTTAATTAAACGAAAGCAATATGACCCCGATAGAAACTCAAACTAAATAGGATGAAGATTGCAACAACTAGCTGTGGAATGTGAGAACTTGGGAGGAAGAGTCATGATAGGTTCATCTCCAGTCAGCTTCCTCACAGCCATTCCCAGTGCAAATCCCAAGGCACGTGCAACTGGAATGGCCACCGCATTCCCTACTTGACAGTATCTGCCCAATGGTACAATATAAGTCACATGTTTAAAAAAAAAAAAAAAAACTACGAATATGCATGGAATTTAGTAGATCAGACAAGTAGTGCTGAATTTGTTCCAAAAAAAAAAAGATTAATGTTGAACCAGTGGGTCATGCAAGTGTCATGGGAACCATCAAGTGTTACTTTTGAGCAGTTTTAAGAATGATTAGGAACAGAATCTGAGGCCCACCACTGGTTGGGCACTATGAGTGTAAGCTAAAAGTTGATAATAAAAAGTAGTAGTTAAAAGCATCTCTTTAATAACTTTCCAATAATAAGTTTTTTCTAGCTTATTTAAGCTATTTTTTGCCTCATAAGCTCTAATTGTTTGCCTTGTAACTGTAAGTAAAAGTACAACAAACACTCACACAAACTCCCAAAATAAAAAAATAAAGAAAGAAAAGCTATAATCAACCTCTAAAAGCAAACCAAACAGGGCCTATGGAAGGTTCATCCGGTTAGAGGATCGGGAGCCGACATCCCTTCCCCCCTCCCCCTTAAATAACATATTATGTGATGTTCTCTCATGGACCAATTTTTTTCGTTTTAGAAGAGCATTCTAGTATACATGTCATCATTATCTTATGCATTGGATAAATTTTGGAGCATTATAGTTTTATACATCCTGAACGACAGGACTAAAGCTAGATGTAGGCCACAAAGCTGTATTTCCAAAGATGAATTTTCTTTAAACGCATAACAAATAGTCAGCTCCCTCATTGCTCCCATTATTTTTCTTCGAAAGGTATAATCTGCCAATTTTTACTTTCTAGATGTGTGCACTTGCAAAAGAAATGCCATGAAATATTTTTCACAGAAATATAAAAATCATGATTCAAAAAAAATATATTTAGCATACTTCAGAATTATAACTCAGCAAAGGAAAATAAATACGCACCTTTCTTTCACACTTCCACAAAACTCGTAATAATCAGGAAACCCTTGCAATCTTGCACACTCACGAATTGTGAGAACTCGATCTTGCTCGGGATGTAAAATTGACTAGACAAATTGAGCACATCAGAATAAAATCTTGCTTACACTATTAGCTGTAATCAAGGGTGGCTCATACCTGGCTGTGAAGATCTGGTCGACACAGAAGAGTTGGCACTGTTTCATCCCACCATAATCGTGAAAATGGTCTGCATGTTGGTAATACATCAAACACTCAGGGAAAAAAAGAAAAAGAAAAAGAAAGAAAAGAAAATAAATAAAATACTGGCAAAGACATCTTCACCTTGTAGACTTTCCATCACAGAAATTTATTGCATAATCAGGTACCTAGATATGACCAGAACAAGTATAAATAGAAGGTAAAATACAACGCAAATAGTGACTGAAGGAAAAAAAATACTTTCATTCAACATGTACACAAGAATTTCATGGAAGGATAGAAGATAGAAACAGGATCAAATGTACAGAACAGAGAATTAACTATATAAGAAAGACAAATCTATTCATTGATCTAAAAATGGATTTTCCTCTACCTAGAGAAGTTCTATTTCTCTCTCCCCACACCAACCACATCAAATTTAAGAGAACAAAAATATCATGTCTTCTTCCTTCTCCTCAGTTCTCAAGCTGTTGATCAAGAACAAAACAACTCCCCAAGCATCTGTGAGAAGACCCACATACCAAACAAGAGAAGGGACAATGACCACAACTCCCTCACCACCTCAATGAATTACGACATGATTCACTGATTCCCCATTTTTCCTACATGTGCAACACCAATTCAAATGCACTTACCTCCTCTGAAAGCCACCGGTTCAATTTGTTCCTTTCGTTGACCAAATTACTTATGTTGTCACTAAGGGTTACACAAACATCTATTTGAGCTTTCTGCGTTCCAAACTCATCTCCCTTAGACTGTTCAGTTTGCAGGGGAGTGTTAGAGAGCCTCCGCAGCTTGTCCCTGACTTTTGTATTTTTTGAAAGATTTCATTACATATATTTAGGCCTAAGTTTAGGCTTGTAATAGACATTACCATGTATGTTTTTTGTTATCTATACTTCAATTGAGATGAATATATTTACATTGAATTTAAGCAATTCTTTCACTACTCCAAGAAGCTCCAATTATTTCTATAGGCAACACAAGATAATAATGGTTGCTATTTGTATAAACCAAACCAAACCAAACCAAACAAAGTCTTGGTCAAATACATTAATCCTTTTTCGCCATTCCTCTTTGTCAAGGGCTATATGCTTGCTTAAACTAAACAAATTCATCTTTTTCACTTTTTCCCTCCCTTTAACATTTTCATTTACCGTAATCATATTACTCTTCTTTATTGTTGCATCTATAGGTCTTCATTGAACATGATCAAACCATCTTAGTATGTTCTCACTTCACTTATCTTCAATTGGTTACCATTTCATGAATATATCCATTTCTAATTCTCTTTCCTTTTATACTTTAATCTTTTACATTCTTGGTACAAGTAGGAAAAAATACCAATCATAGACCCAACCCTTGTGTTTAAGCAAGTGGATGTTTTGTTCATATTTTAGTATTATGTATGCTGTCAAGCTATTCTAAAGAGAGATTGTTGTGTCCCTTTGGCATGCTATATCAATTTCA
Source organism: Camellia sinensis (assembly GCF_055761805.1). Classification (NCBI taxonomy): domain Eukaryota; kingdom Viridiplantae; phylum Streptophyta; class Magnoliopsida; order Ericales; family Theaceae; genus Camellia; species Camellia sinensis. The sequence continues at coordinate 7,613,884 of NW_028128989.1, read as the reverse complement.
GATTCCTAGTAGCTGAAATTGCATTTCCATATGATGAAGGTGTAATAGAAAGTTTTCCATTAGTATTACCAATGGCTTTCCAGATGGCATCAGTATTGGCTCCACTGTCAAATCCCTTTGAACAACATTGTCAGCTCCAACAATAATGCCAGGGAGATCTCTGAAATTTGCTCCCTATGAAAAATACATATCAGGACATGATAAATATCAAGAAACCAAAAAAACTGTCATACTTACGTAAACTACCTTTCTTCGTGGAATTCGACAAACTCGCAAATAATCATCCTCACCCAATGGGAGAGGCCGATGATCACGAAGTACTGACTTTTCTGTTATAGGCGTACTGCAGGAAGCAGAGCCCATCATATCTAGAGATAAAAAATTACACATAATGTCAAACCACACATTTTAAGAAAATTAAGAAAATAAGATTGATAGAAAGAAGCTGATAAGTTCATGATACCAATTTAAGTCATAAAAGTGCAATCATCAAGTAGTGGAAGCACAACACAGTTTTGTAAACATGAAAGGAAGCTCAATATATATGAATGAAGGCGTATGTATATATAGAGGAGAGAAGACAACGCATGTTATAGCTTGAGGAAGCTCAATCATCAAGGACCTCAATTTGTACTTCTAATGCAAAATATAGATTTTCTATCAATTGCCATTTGCCATGTGTTATAGCTTATTAGAGACATGCAATATATACATATATATATATATTCAATATTCAGTCAGGAAGCAAGTACAAGATATTATGAAGATATTAGCATGATGCAATACACAATAAGAACGCGAAAAAGTAAATTCAAGAAAGCGGCTAAATAATAAATTTGCACGATAATGATTTCAAGATGGAACATATAGCAACCATGCATAGTCAAGTTACTATTCTTAGTAGTCTTATATGGGGGTTATATTAGGTTAAATACGACTAGTTTTCAATATTTTTCTTCCAAGTTTTACAATCCTTAAGCCTAAACAAATTAAAATCCACACAAGAACCAAACACATTGTTCCAATACTGTTCACAACATCTAGAACAACCACTAAACAATCCTTAAAACTTTCCCTCTTTAGTCCCAAAAGCCTACTCTTTTATTACCCTCATCGATACCCTTTAAAAGCCAATATTTTGTTGGAATGTGTCCCACATCAATCTGTGCCAGTTATAAGGTTTCAGTTTTTCTCTTCATAATACCTAAATTTTAAGGAGAAATGTGGGTTGAGCTTTTCAATTTGGTATCAAAGCTTGGTATGTTGTGGTCCAAGAGGGTGTGTTGGAATGTGTCCCACATCGCCTGGAGTTGCCCCATCTGTATTAGTTATAAGGTTTTAGTTTTCCTTTCCTTTCCTTAACACCTGGGTTTTAAGGAGAGATGTGGGCTGGGCTTTTTGATTTGGTATTAGAGTTTGGTATGTTGTGGTCTAGGAGGGTGTGTTGGAATGTGTCCCACATCGCCTAGAGTTGTTCCTTCTATGTTCCTTATAAGGCTCCAGTTTTTCTCTCCTTAACACCTGGGTTTTAAGGATAAGTGTGGGATGGACTTTTCAATTTGGTATCAAAGCTTATGTTGTGGTCTAGGAGGGTGTGTTGAAATGTGTCCCATATCGCCTGGAGTTGTCCCATCTGTGCTAGTTATAAGGCTTCAGTTTCCCTCTTCTTAAAACCCAGGAGAAGTGTGGGTTGAGCTTTTTTCAATTTATTTTACCAACCATTGGGCCACCATAGATCAATTAAAATAGGCCTCTAATTTCTACTCTTTCTACTACATATCAATTTTTGCCCCATTAATTGTAGGAAGGAATACCATTCACTAGTCCTCTACATCATATAAATTCTATCGTTTTATTTGGGTTGATGCATACTCGTTCAAAGGTAGCGTAATAACCTTCTAAATCATGTTGCCCATATGCCATCCTAATTTCTTTCTTTCTAAGAAGCATGAATATAGACATGGAACAGAAATATGACATGGAAAGGATATGCCAACATGAAAGTTTCAAAAAGAGCGCATGACATAGCAAGGACACAATAACACGTCTATATATATGCATGAAAAATAATTTCATTTTTTGTCACTGAGTATTGTACGCACCGATATGATGAGAGACCATTTAGAGGTGGATGGAGTGAGAGATGAGGCAATGTTAGGAAGAGAAAGAATGGCAATGGAGAACAGAATCCTCTAAAAGCTTGACAGAGAAGAATAGCATAGGGAGTGGGAACAGGAGTAGGGGAGCAAGTGCATATAAAAGTTTCTAAGATTGGGACTGACTATGGGAGGGTGTATTTTTTTTTATATATTAAATATAAAATATAATCTAACAATTAAATTTTCTTGGTTAGTTGTAATGTCAATGTCCCTCCCAAACACATAGTAATGTGTACTAATTGGGTATTGTTTTTAGTTGTAATATCAATGTCTTAAAATATGAATAAATATGAGAGATTGCCAATTATAAATTTCTTTGCTAAGTGTAAATAAATTTAAGTAGAAACTACTACGATAAGTTTGAATTGTTTTTCTTTTGTTTCCACAAAATTTGTATGTTTGATAGGTTTTATCTCACTTGAGAGCGAGTTTCTAACTTAGGAGCATGGGATCACGTTTTTGAGCAAGAAAATGCCACCAAAGTAGGAGGTTCCTGCTACTAAGGTGGAGACAAAGGGATAGGTGGCTCAACCTCCCTGGCCCAACAACTTGGTGATAAAGACCACCATTGATAGTGACGCTGAAATCTTGAGGGTCTTAAGCGGTTGCAAAGGTGGTCTGGTGTGCTCCTCATGTATGAGGAGGAATGGTTATGGAGTTATCTTCTATGTAGGCCTCCCTCTAAGGCCAATGAAGGTGAAAGTCCCTTGCACATGTTCTCTCTTCACTGTGTCCATTGCTACATATACTTTGTTTAACTATCTATCAAAGCTTTAATGTAGGGGAATACAAAAATCTAGTACATATAAAAATTATAAACATGAGTTTGTAACATTTAAAATTGAGAAGTCTTCACAGTTATAATGCAAAATGAGCCCAATCAAAGCCAAAAATAAAACAATAATGCCACACTTACCACCTTTGTATACCACCTTCAATGTTCCACCTCATGTGTTAACCTATCATTGGTGTAATGGGTCCTACCACTCATGTTTATGTCAAATGATGTGCTAACATATGAGGTGGTACATTGATGGTGGTATAGAAAGGTGGTAAGTGTAGCATTACTCAAAATAAATAGATTAGAATGAGCATGTGAACATGTGTGAGTGGAGAATGGGAAAAGAGCCCTTTATAAAAATGAGCTAACCTCATGCTTGGGATGGCCAAGCTCAATTATGGTAAAGTTCCAAATCGTCTAGGCTAGTGTTAGATTGGTCCGACTTACAAGACAAGTTAACATTTGCATAATATAAGAAGATAAAAAATAATGCTATCTCCCACAAGTTAGCAAGAATCCTACCTAAAAAACTTTACCAAGAATGAGGAGTGTAGAAGGATAACAATAAGAGGCCATGGTGAAGAAGTTTAGCATGACACTATAAGGTGAATGGTTTTTATTTATAGATGATATACAATTATCAACTTGCACTTTTTCTATGCAAACATCATTGACCATTTTCTTTGGCTATGCTATGAGAATCGTTTGTCTCCAGAATATAACATTATTAAAATATGCACTGCATTTTAAAGACATTTAGCAATTAACTCAACTAAAGAGAATCTTAATCCCCAAATACTAGCTACATGAATCTTTCTTTAATAAGCTCTATCAAGAGCCATGCCATCTATTGTGTGCAGGGAAGGCGTCTATCCGTCATAAACTTGACCAATACTCTTTTTGGCATTCTGCCCTTCCATGATTGCTTTCAACTTGAATCAAATTAATCCTTTATACCAGTTCATTCAGTGTAAAAATGATTTACACCCCATTTGATGGTATGGTGGCTTCTACTGAAGTGTGTTTTTGAGTTAAGAGCATTCTAGAGAAAGAGGTTGTTGTAACAAAGTTGGCATTCTGCCCTTCCATGAGTGCTTTCAACTTGAATCAAATTAATCCTTTGTTGATTTACACCCCATTTGATGGTATGGTGGCTTCTACTGAAGTGTTTTTGAGTTAAGAGCATTCTAGAAAAAGAGGTTGTTGTAACAAAGTTGGGTATTTGATTGTCGCACTGGAGAAGAAATTTTACATCCTGTTTTATGTTAAAGCATCTTAGTTACTACTTCACTGACAAACCTATAAAATGTTGATGCGCTTTAAAGATGCACTCAAACACAACCTAAAGCACTAAAAAGGTTGGAGAAGTACCTCCAAACAAAACGCACCACATTACCAAACAAAAGGAAAAAAATATTTTAGTACCTATAGATATAAATTATGGAGATATCAAAAATTGCAACCACTATAGAAGAATTAAGTTGATGAGTCATACAATAAAATTATAGGAGAGAGTGATTAAGCGTTGCCTAAGAGCTACAGCGTACAACAATAGTATTAGAGAATCAATTTAGATTTACTCCCGGTAAATCAATGATAGAACCATAGATCAACTATGAAAGTGATATTTTATTAAGAAGATTTATAGAGAAGTACAGAGACGAGGAGGAAGCTTCGTATAGTATTTATAAATATAAAAAAAGCTTCTGATAGAATGCCTAAAGATATAATGTGGTTGGTGTATGTTATTCAAAGATAATATTGTTCTACAGGATGAAACTAACACTAAATTAGAAAATTGGAGAGAAGCACTTGAGTCAAGTAATGTAAAATTATAAATAACAGAAATATAAACAACAGAGAAGTGAACATAAAAAAATCAATAGATAACATAGACAGTGAACAATTTCATTAAGTAGGGTCAATTGTTAACGATGGAGAGATTGAAGATGATGTAAACCATAGAATCAATATAGGTTGGAATATCAACAAATGAGAGGGAAAAAAAATCATAGCACAACTACAAAGCTAATGATTTTTATGGGGCATAAAGTTGGGATGAAAATGCTTAAATTGATGTTGTGGACCAAGTAAGATAGATATTATTATATTCGTGAAATGGTAAGTGTAACATCAATTGAAGATAAGTTTAGGAATAATAGACTAAAATAGTTTGGTCATATACAATGAAAACTAGTAGATGCGTGTGAGAATATTCATTCAGATTATGGAAATATATATTTTAGGTTGATTGTATCTTTTAGATTGATTGTATAGGGTTATTTCCTATTTTAGATTAGGTTTAGGATTGCTATATATATCGGTTGTACTCTTTGTTAATTATCTTCAAAAAACTTATATGGTATCAAAGCTTGGTTCGAAAACCTAACCTCCACTGTCTCTGTCTTCGTGTACGAAACCCAAGCTTCTCAGTCTCGTCTTGGGTCGTGATCATATCATCAGCAACTCACGATCAGCTTCAACCCCCTACTTCGTCACGACTCAGTCTTGGTACTTCTGGTTCGCAAACTCAGTCCCTCTGGTTCGCAAACTCCATCGTTGTGGTTCTGATTCAGGTCGTGATCGTCTTCAGCCATCGTGACTCCACCCTGGTCTTTTGAAGCTTCTTTGGTTCGCAATCAGTCCTGGTATTGATACGTATAACTGATTTGCTAGTATTTACACTTTGACCCCAAAAATTTCATTAATTATTACACTTGGACTGGTTCTCTCGTGACTCGCCTTCTGCTACACGGCTGGTCATCTGAGTGACTAACCCTTTTGGTTCGCATTGCAAAGCTCTCTGATTGTTCTTCACTGATTGCTCGTTTGTCTTTTCTAGTTCTCTGCTTCTGTGGTCTGGCCTACGACAATTCACTTGTGATATTAATTTTCGAGTTATTACAATTTGACCCCTCAATTTTCTGGTTATTAGACTTGAACTTTTGGTTTGGCTATTTTGCTCAGTTTTCTGGTTATTAGATGTCTCTCGCTTTGGATGAGTGTGCCTTCTACCATCAGCAGGGTCATTGGAAGTATCACTATCCCAAGAAGAGATGTCTGTCTGGCTCGTCTTCTCAGCAATTTTCGAGCAATTTTCAAGCTTCCGTCAGTTTTGTTGCGTCTGCTCCAGCTCTTGATCCTGACTTGGCTTTCCTTGAGAGCTCAGATTAATCAGCTTCTACATACACTGTCTACCTCCCAATCCTCCCCGTCTGCCTCCATTGTTTCCTCTCTTCATTCAGGTTTGCTCGGGACTTCTTTAAGTATTTCTTCGTTTGTCTGGATTTTTGAATCTGGTGCTTCTCATCATATGACTCCCCATCTCTTCTTACTTCAAAATTGTACTCCCCCTTCCTCTCCTATTACTGTTAATGCTGCTAATGGGTCTGGTATGTCTGTTATATCTGTTGGGTCTGTCTTACCATTTGTTATGTTTGCTATCTCTATTTCATCTGTCATTTATGTTCCTCAGTTATCTGTCAGTTTATTATCTATCAGTCAGCTTGATTCCTCCGATTTTGATAGTCTTCTCTTCTTCTATCTGTTCTGTGCAGGATCGGATGTCCAAGCAGCAGATTAGGACTGGTCGTAGAGTTGGAGACCTCTATGTGGTGGAGAGCCTACATCTGCCTATGACACCCTCTCCGACTGCCTTATCCTCTTTTCAGTTAGATTCTTTGTCTAGTCCTTTCAAGTTATGGCATTCTAGATTAGGGCATTTGTCTGCTAATCGCTTACGACCTTTATCTTAGTCTGGTATATTGGATAAAGTTTCTCTTAGTGAACTTACTGAGTGTCGGGAGTGTAAACTTGCCAAAATGACAGCCTTACCTTTTCGTAAAAGTACTTCCATATCTGATATACCATTTTCTTTAGTTTATACTGATATTTGGGGTCCTTCTCTTGTTCTCACCAAAGGGGATTCTGCATATTATGTGCCCTTACAATGCGATGGTAATAAATACTGATAACAAAAAACAATAATATGAATTTATTAATTTAACTATTATAATAAATTTAACGGAGGGAAATGACGTAAAATGAATCATATACATGGAGTCTTCAAAATAAACCAAACACCCATGTTGGACATCAGACACTTGGACAAAGGTGATGTATATGCATCTAATACTTTTCATCAAATACTTTTTATATATTTGTATTTAGCACTATAATTATATCTACATATTATTACATAATTGCTATAAAATGCGTTAAAATGCCTTTTTGACACTATATGTTACATATAATACCATTTGATCTCATGTAATAGATTAAAAATATGACAATTTTTTTGTAGAGTCCACGTGCCCTTAAATTTGATGTTTTATGGGTCCGATTTCTAGATACGCATACTTAAGTAATCTTCGTACCCAAGTTCATATAACATAACATATAATTGACCCCACTTGATAGGGATATAAAGCTTATCTTAGCATGGTCTACAAAGTACTTGCATCCTTAACTCATTTTTTAACATCAATGCCAGAATATCAAATTCAATCATGAATGTTCCATACACATGTTGGGCCTAAAAAATTATACTCCCTCCGTCCCAAATTGATAGTCCTTTTTGAAAATTTCAAACTTTTTAAGGAAACATAATCATTGCACTTTGAATTTAAATTTTAAAGAGTTAGTTCCAAAAATACCCTTTTATTCTCATTTTGAAATATATTTATAATTACTTTACAAGGGGTAATTTTGGAAACTTTTAAATTCAAAACTTTGACTTTTCAAAATGGACATACATTTTGGGACAACAAAAAATGAAATAATGGACCAACAAAAAAGGGACAAAGGGAGTAGTTGATCTATAATGTGACAAAAAAATTGTTGACATTGAAGAACTCATACTAATCATACGAATACTCTAAACTTCAAGTGGTAACCTTCAAAATTAATCATTCAAAGAGTGCAAAAGACAAAAAAATAAATAAAAAGATACTAACCATACATAGTTACAGGTAGCAAATGAGTATGCCAATAGAAAAATATTGATTCAAAATTACTCTTAAGTGATGATCTACAATTAGCACCTATGATCAAGAATTACCCCCACATTTATTATTTGGAAGACAAACAGCTTACCGCATTTAGTTACCCTAATATATTTTTGGAACTCGGTTTCTGGAGGCTTTTTGTAGGACATTTTGTCTTGAATTTCATGATTTGATACCTTAAGTAATAAATCATAATATTAGTAAGAACTGGTGATTTGTTCATGGGAAATAAGAGCACAAAACCAGCAAGGTAAAAAATAAAATCATAATTTGCCAACAAAAAAAGAAAAAAGAGTAAATAAAAGAAGAAGAAGAAGCAGCTTACAGGAGGAAGGTCACAGATGGCATCACTAAGAACAAGAGCTTTTTCCAACTCTCGAGACTGGCCTTCATCATAAGCAACAACACAACGCTGTGACATGGACATGCATTAGCAACAATATTAAATTAGTTAAAAAACCTTTTAATATAAGCAACAAATAAGCACCTCAAACTCCCTTGGAGCCCCATACTTCAAAACCACATCATGTGTGGGAAGTGGAAACTGAGGTAATTTCTGCAAACAACACAGCAATCATGAATAAGTTTGTCATATCATTTTCAAACAAAACAAGTGGTTACTTGCCTCATGGGAATGAGCGCCCCACAAGAAAACACGCAAACGGAATTGAGGAAGACCATAACACCCAGCAGCCATAATTCCTAGCCTTGCTTGGTAGTTCATGCGAACCAAGCGACTCAAAGCATATCTTCCAAGGGTACCCTTAGCGAATCTCAAAATGTCAATCACATTTTCCATTAGAACAAACTTGGGCTTCAAAAAGTTCACGATATCCATGAAGACTACGATTTGACGATTTCTTTCATCATCCAATGGAGAACCAACATTTCTAAAGCGGTTATAGCCACTTATTCCTTGGCATGGGGGACCACCACAAATAACATCAACATCTCCCTACAATACATTGTTGATAACAAAATAAGGAGAACATCTTCATAAGAAAAGCAAGAATATATTACCATGAAAGGTGCAAGATAATTATGTAATGTACGACATACAAGTCTTTTTGCAAATCAAATGTAAACTAATAATATCATTTATGCACTTCACGCAAAAAAATCTTACCGGACATGGCAATATTTTTCTCTTAAATCCCTTTAGTACAAAATCTCGTATCCGATCTTGGCATTTGCTAACCAGAAACAAAAGAAAGAACTCAATAAGTAACAATCTCAAAAATGAAGAAAAAACCTTTATAACGTAAAATGAATAGCATACCTTAACCCCTTAATTGACTCCCATGTATCCTCACTTGAACCATATCCCACCCAACGCACCTAAAATGTAAGTAGTAGTTAAGGGAGCAACTATAAAATCTATATCATAGGATAAATTTTATGATCCACTCATTATATAATTAATCTAGAATCAATTAAAATTACACTAACGTGCCCTGAGGTATCTAACCATTCCAATGACCTCACCTAACACACTTATCAGGCAAAAATGGGAGCTTTCTAGATACACTCGCTAAATTCCTCTATGCACCTCACATGACCAATGTTGCTCCACAAGGTACAAGATTTACAATGCAGTGTAAAGAGAGGAATTAAGTGGGTGCAAAGCTTGCTCAACCAAATTCCATACAGAGAGTGTTCTTTTGCATTTTTACCCTTAGTTTTTTGTTCAATTATGTTAGAATTTCCCATCTTTACCTTCACCTACTCCACTACACACTCCACTTCACCTACCTCCACTTCACCACACACTCCACTTCACCTAACCCACTATCACCTCCACTACATCTACTACCACATTTTCTTCTATATATAGATTGTATAGGAATTGTAATTTATCAATCTTGTAAGACATCAATCAATAATAAGATCATCAGATACATTTATTCTCTCTGTATTTTCCTCTTTATACATTGATTTTTATCATGGTATCAGAGCAGGTTTAGAACTTAGTATTTTTTGCTTCCCCGGCAGGCGGCAACCTCACCTTAGCCGCCCGCCGGACCTCAACCTAGTCCGCTAAAATTCTCTACACATACCTTCACTCTTCTTCACCACCTCGGGGCGAGCAAAACCCAGAATTTGAAAACCAAAAGCAGGCTGACTCATGTTTATATTCACCTTCCCAATCTGCAGACTCCTCATAGAAGCAGCGAGTTCACTCACCGAGTTCGGCGACATGACTCATGTTTATATTCACCTTCCCAATCTGCAGACTCCTCATAGAAGCAGCGAGTTCACTCACCGAGTTCGGCGACATGGGTGGCGAGACAGACTCGGCGACGAGACTGCGTACCGTCCTTACAAGGCTGCGTACGATAGTGAGCAGGGTGGAACCAGCACTCCAATACGCCGTGAGCGAACTCGCACGAGTCGCCCTTGACACACTGACCTTTGCGAAACTCGGTGCAGGCGGTGCCGGAGTAGTGAAACTTCCGGGATCTAGACAAGGTCCGAAGCTTCTTGTTAGGTTGTTCGGCATCCATGGCATCACCACCATCATTATTTCCACGGTCAAGAGATCTCTCCCTCTTACGTCCCCTTGACTGGCTACGAGCTTGGTTAATTGCAAGAGTCGGATCAAGCCCCAAAGATGATACCTGCCTTCCCATTCTCATTGATGTGAACTTCTTGTCTTTGTCAAATTTCCTTGGTACCATTGGTCTGCTATCTGCAGTGCTTTTCTTGATCCTATGCTGTTGAATAAGCAAACTTTTCTTTTTCCTTTTCTTTTTACCATTGGTCAGTTCGGTGCCATCATATCCACATCCGCACCTTTATTTGTTTCTTTATTTTTTTATTTTTATCTCTTCTTTTTTAAAACATAATCATTTCTCCCACATGCACTTTATGATCCAAACTTTTTTTTTTAATCAACCCACTTCCTCTCTCATCCATTCACGCTTTACCCACCTCACCACCCCACTTTCTTTTTATTTTATTTTATTTTATTTTAGCACACCTCAAATAAAAAAACCACCTAGGCCAATGGGGATAAAGATCAAGATGGCTTAAAAGGTAGCAGACCATGTGTATTGTGCTTTAGCTTAAAAGGTGTACTCACCGTGCGTAAGTAGTCACTTGGTATTATTTTAATTTGTTTTTTTTTTAAAAAAAAAAAAAAAAAAAAAAAAAACCGAAGAAGAAGACGGGATGGACTGCACACCAAACTCATTTTATTCATGTCGGGGCTCACCCCGATCACCATTTTACATCAAAAAAAAACAAAAAAAACAAAAAAAAAAAAAAAAAAACCAAACCAAAACAACCACACCCACAGTGGGATTTTTCTTTTCCCTTCTCTATTCTACTGCAGGTCTCTTCTTCTTACTTTTATCTTGGGTGTCCCGTGCCAGTCCGGTCTCCGTGTTTCCTTGTCCACTGAGTACGTTCACTCCCCCATACTCCTCCACTGCAGCATATGGAGGACCTCCAAATCGGAACATCACGGTGGCCTTTCGCTTCAGCTCCTTGTTTTCTGCCCTTAGCACGCTTATCTCTGCTCGCGCATCCTTATACATGCGTTGGAGCAGAGCCAGCTGGGAGTTTAACTGCTGCACCTCATTTGTCCTACTCTGCAGCCGGTTCGACAGGTTTGTGACCGCCGTCATGCTTTCCACACATACCTTCAAAGTATACTGATTAGCCTCCACATCCGACAGCACTGCCATTCTTTGCTCCACAGACCGCATCGGAAAGTTCAACGGAGTATACCCAGCGGTGTTTGGTTGAGGTTCCAGTGCCACCGCACCAGTTCTCTCTCTCGTTGACTCGTTGAGGTCGGGAAAGAGGGTGAGCAGTCCACGGGAAGACGAGGACGAGGCCATTTTTCTAGGCAACAGTGTTACAGCGTATTACAGAGTTTCTCTCTCAGCACAACAGTGTTACAGCCTCTCTCTCTCAGCAACACGAAGGATTTTTCAGAGGTTTCTCTCAGTTTTTCTCTGCCTCAGCCTCTGCCTTCGTCTTGGTTATATAGCCAAGGCAGCCACGCGCATCGCGCGCCTCTTGACGCCCGACAAACTGGCACGCCTTTTCATGGCACATCTTTTGATAAAGTGGGCAAGCCTTTTGATGGCACGCCTTTTGATGGCACGCCTTTTTTTTGACAAAATTGGGCACACCTTTTGAGGGTGCAACTCCATCAAGGGTCCGACAAGACTCTGTAAACTGTCCCGACATTGATTCCGGTTAGCTCCTTTATGGGTCCGACAAGACTCTGTAAACTGTCCCGACATAGATTTCGGTTAGTTTCTACAAGGGTCTGACAAGACTCCGTAAACTGTCTTCATCAAGGGTCCGACAAGACTCTGTAAACTGTCCCGACATTGATTCCGGTTAGCTCCTTTATGGGTCCGACAAGACTCTGTAAACTATCCCGACATTGATTCCGGTTAGCTCCTTTATGGGTCCGACAAGACTCTGTAAACTGTCCCGACATAGATTCCGGTTAGTTTCTACAAGGGTCCGACAAGACTCCGTAAACTGTCTTCTACAACGGTCCGACATGACCCCATAAACTGTCTTCTACAACGGTCCGACATGACTCCATAAACTGTCTTCTACAACGGTCCGACATGACCCCATAAACTGTCTTCTACATCGATATGACACCACCATCCAGTGTCTTCACCAATGGTCTGACACGACTATACAGTGTCTCCTATCCTTTTTTATTTTTATGTATTTTTCTTGTTTTGTTCCTCTCTTCAAACTCAAGTTGGTTAGTTTCTACCCTCCTTGAGTTTGCGGGGGGCTGTTAGAATTTCCCATCTTTACCTTCACCTACTCCACTACACACTCCACTTCACCACACACTCCACTTCACCTAACCCACTATCACCTCCACTACATCTACTACCACATTTTCTTCTATATATAGATTGTATAGGAATTGTAATTTATCAATCTTGTAAGACATCAATCAATAATAAGATCATCAGATACATTTATTCTCTCTGTATTTTCCTCTTTATACATTGATTTTTATCAAATTAATTGTATGATGTAAAGATCAATGGTTTAACACCTGATTTCACCCACTTTTCAACCCACCTCCTCTTCGTTATAGTTTCCATCCACTCCATTGCAATCCCCCACTACAGCTCCTCATTGCTCAATCTACCAAATCCCATCACCAACGCAACCCCCGCAACAAGCTACCACTCCCAATCTATGAAACAAAGATACTTCTAAAAGGGAGAAGTATTCGTTTCATACCTGTATTTGATACCGATACTCTTCGGATACTCATGGATACATATATGATACTTCCTAAAAGTATCCAATACTTGGTATTCATTCTAAGGGGTTGTTTGGGATGTCCTAAATAAGTATACTTTTTGTCTTTTCGGACTAAAAAGTTGAGGGAAAAAATATGAATGTTTTGGTTAACTTTTTGACTTTTTATGAAAAAATATGTATTAAAAAATTGTATAAATAAGTGCGTAGGAGAAGATAGTGTACTAGGCCGTACGAATTGGCACTGCATTAGGCTGGGTGAGTAGATGGGAAAAGATTGCCTCCTTTGCGGGCTTTGATTGGACGGTGTTATTCGGCCCGTGGAGACCCACCACGGGTCCCGTTTTTCTAATCGGAACCCTTCCATGTGTAGAACTCGTTGAGTACTACATGTTTGTAAAAAATCACGTTGATTGAATATCGATAGCTATCTGATTGTGTTAGTTTTTTTTGTCAACTGTTAACTATAACACCATCTAATTTTTATATAAAACTGATTTGATCACGTAGTTAACGATATCCGATAGACGTGATTTTTTACAGGCATATGGCACTAGACGAGTTCTACATATTAACGGTTCGAATTATCAAAACGGAACCTATGGTGGGCCCTCACGAGCCCAACTTTACCATCCAACTTAGTGAATGTACACATGTAATTTTTTTTTCCCCCCTTTCACTGCAGTTGGCTTGACGTCAATACGTTAATGGGCCAAAAAGTTGATTTGTATTTTAATATTTGTATATTAATTTTTTTATAATTTTTTTTGGTGAATAGTGATAACTTTTTAACTTTTTTGGTAACTTTTAGACTTTTTTTAAACTTATCAAACCAGCCCTAAGTGTCAAATATTTTTTGAACACTCTACGTCAGATATTAGGGTAAATTACAAGTACATCCCCTGAGGTTTACTTAAAATACTAATTACATCCCATCCCTTAAAATTTCTAATTGCATAACAAATAACCCCTTTTATTAATCAACTATTAAGTCAATTAACAATTTTTAATGACGTCAACAATATATTTCAATTAACAATTCCAATTATTTCATTGTTGTATAGGAGGATAGTTAGAAATTTCATTTATTCTGTCAATTTTATTAAATGACAAATTTTGTTAATTTGGTATTTGCAATTTCCATAACCATATGGGGCAATTTTGCAAATACTAAATTACAAGTACACCTCCTGAGGTTTGCTTAAAATACTAATTACATCCCGTCCCTTAAAATTTCTAATTGCATAACAAATAACCCCTTTCATTAATCAACCATTAAGTCAATTAATGGTTTTTAATAATGCCAACAATATATTTCAATTAACAGTTCTAGTTATTTCATTGATGTATAGAACGATAGTTGGAAATTTCATTTTTTTCTGTCAACTCTATTAAATGACAATTTTTGTTAATTTAGTATTTGCAATTTCCAAAACCATAGGGGACAATTTGTATTTTAAGCAAACCTCAAAGGGTGCATGTAATTTACCTTATTTATTATTGAAGAAGAAAATAGTGAGATTAAAGTAATATCTTACCTTTTTAGATTTTATCAAATTAACATATCCACTAAAAAAATAGTAAATTGACTATTGGCACTTAAACTAAAATCTAATTCATAGGAAAATAATACAACACTAAAAATTATAATAAAAAAAAATTCCTAGTATCTTGGTTGTACTCTTATATTATTTTTTATTTTGTCATATTGCCTTATTCGTATTGTATTGTATTCATATCCGGTATCCGTATCCATGCTTCATAACTCCCAATCCACCAAATCACATCACCAAAACCGCACTACCCAATCCATCAAATCCCACCACTCGGTGATTACTCTCTTAACCACATATCATCAATAAACATATATTGCTAGATTAATAGTAAGTTGATACCTAATTTTTGTCTAAAACCCTCTCTAGTAACCACCTCTGAACCATCTATAGCCGTTGAAGAGGTAAATGAGCCATCTTTCTAAAATATTTAATAAGTTCAAGAAACATGGACATATATTTGTTTATTCTCGTGGTCATATAGTGACAATGGGGTAGTGATGGCTAAAGACGGCTTATGGAGGGTGGCAATTTTGGTGGCTATAGTGGTGGTTGTGGTTGGCAGAACGCACCCCAATAATGTGGCTAGCAAGGCTCCAACACAATTGTTGTCCACAACATATTGCAATTGATCATCAATGTAGGCGGGTTACATTGGTTTGTGAGGGGTAGAGCAACGTATGGCAATTAGAGTCAAGCTTAGTTGATTTTTTTTTTTCTTTTTTTTTTTTCCTTTTTTGGGGGGGAGGGTGATTGATCAGGAGATAGTAGTGCGTGACGGAGGTTGGGTGGCACTGTGCTAAAAAGGTGGTGGTGCACAATGGGACATTGGTGGGGTGGGTTAGATTGTCCTACTTGCACACGGTGTACCAAAACAATGAGGAAGAGAAACAAAAATAATATATGTAATAAAAAGGGTACACTTCAGACAAAGACTAGTGAGCAGTCAAGTGAAGGCTGACTAAATATTTTCATAACAATTAGGGGCATTTTGGCCAATAAAAAAAATACCTGAAAATGAAGGCCACGCTTGCCTGTTTCATTGGGATCGCCATAACATATATCAACTAGGCTTGCAACTTCATATTCACCCTTTGGAGTCTTATGGTCATTTTTTGAATTTACATCTTTCTTAGCTGCTTTCTTGACAATAGAATTTGGTTCATGCGTCTTTGAAGCATTACTGACTACATATTGTTTGCAAAGTATGTTCCATTCATTTAAGAGGTCAAGGAAATCCTCTGCAGATTCATTCCTAATCTGGAAAATAAGCATAACACAAATTATGCATAAATCTTTTATGTAAGATCATTAACTAGGACCTCTTTCAATAATTTTGAGAATACTGACTTGTGTCGTTGGGTGATTCAACTTCAAGCTTTCACATGCCGATTTATCAATGTCAATTGCCCACTTCTATAAAAAAATACCAGTAAAATAAGTCATTATGACATCACACAAACAAACATGCCACTGTAAAATAAAGCACATGTCGTAAAATACAAAACCAACTTAAGATAAATTACCGTCACAAGATCTACACCACAAACTTTTGCACCATAACATAGCCCCGTTGACATTCCACCACAACCAGAATAAACATCTAACAATGCTAGCTCTGATTTGTAAGGTTTATTACTGAATACTCCCTCAAAATTATCGTTAGTATTATTCATGTGAATTGCCCTCATGGGAGGAGATGGATACAAATAACTACTATCTGCAGAATTACCTAAACCAAGAAAGATAAGTAGATGAAGTACAGATGGAATATCTTGACATGGCATTAGTACAAATTTCAACCACCTCAAAAGTGGAGGGGCGAAAAAAAAAAAAAAAAAGAAGCTTGTAACAATGGCGTGAGGCATATGTCAATGGAATCAATAAATAGGAAATACATGCTATAAACTCATAAACTGGCATTTCAAATATGAGGGAACGGTAAATGAGAAAAAACAATTGAGACAACATTTAGAATTTTTAAGTTACACATGCAAAAGTTTGAATTACACCCAAAATGATTAGGGTGTATTAAGTAAATGATAGGATCCAACAACAATTGTACTCAGAAGCTTATCTGTTATTATGATATTAACTTTTTGCAGTACAAGCAATTAACATTGGATTGTATTGATAGTTTGTAGAGTTGTAGGAGTTAAATTGTCAAGTAGTCGAACAATCTTTCAAAGTTGGTGAATGAAATTTGGACAGACTGTTATCATAAGTTTCCAATCCAAAGTGCAATTAATGATGAGGCTGCAATTAAATTTAACAGGGATCCAAGTACATCCATACTTTAAAAAATAGAGCTTCAATATCTAGACCAGATAAATTTTGGACTGGCGTGGTATCATATAGTTCCAATCCAAAGCCTACTTATACCTGAAAAGATAGCAACTAAATTGCGGATCCCTGGAGATTCAATCTTTTAAGATACAAATCCAATAATATATCAATGAATTATGTACCATGTTTCATTCTCATGTTTTTTTTTTCTTTCTTTCTTTCTTTCTTTCTTTTTTTTGGGAACCATTTTACTTTCAAAAGTTACCAAATCTAACAAATTCCAATGCAAGTTGTGTTCATATGTAATTATGATAATCATGGTGTTTTTAAATGCACAAATAAGTGTACATTTAGGCAAGAAGCAAAGAAAAGTGAGGACAAGCAAAGCAAGGCCAAGGTGGTAACTTTTTATTTTTATTTTTATTGTTTTACCGTTATGATTTGATCTCTACCATATATTTTAAGAGTAGTAATAAACATTTAATGTTGTATGTACACCCAATCATAGCTTATGGCTATATTTCTAGACCTTGTCTGAACTCTAAGTTGACCAAATGGCTTTCAGAGAATGCTTTGAATATGACTTCGTTGATCAATTCTATGCGACCTGCTATTAGTCGAATTTTTCCATTATTAGATACTGATAAGATTTGGACCACCGTGACATAGACATACTCTCAAAAGTGTAATGATGCACAAGGGTACAAGTTGAGGAAGAAGATCGTGGCTTAGATCGAAAGGATCGATCTCTTGTTGAGTACCATGTTGAGTTGAGTAGCTTGTGGCGGGAACTTAATTATTACCAGAGCTTTCCGGTTGTCTATTCTAAGGACGCAACTCTGTTTCAAAAAACAATGGAGGAGCAAATTTATGACTTTGTTGTTAGCCTTAACTTGAAGTATGATCAAATTCGGGTTCAAATGTTGACTCAAGCTCCTTTTCCCACTTCGAGAGAGGCTTATGCTCTTGTTCAACAGGAGGCGAGTTGGTGCAGTGCCATGGTGCATTACTCCAGTCAGGATCGCTTTGTTTTGTATGTTACTCCTAATCCCCGAGAATGCAAAGCCAGTTAATCTAAGTTTGGCAATAAGGTTATTTTTATTGATCATAACCTGCTGAAATGTGGTTATATGTGGGAAAGAACAGCATGATAGGAAACACTATTAAAAATTGAATGGTTGCCCTACTCCGGGTGTGGCCATGGTGGCACAATGCATTCCCAAACACATGTCACTGTTTCTCAGCGTTTGATGGCTCAACTTGATACCTTGAATACCGCAAACTTTTCTTTATCTACTTCTCATTTTGCTCACATGTATTCTTGCTAGTGCACTCCGCGCCTCTTCTTCAACCTTTTGGATTATAGATTTTGGTGCCACTAATCATATGACGAGTTCTTATAGTTTTTTCTATTCTTACTCTCCTCTTCATTTTCTTCCCTATTTGTCTTGTAATTTGCTAATTTTTTGTTGTTACACATATTTGTTGCACTTTAATCAACAAAATTTAAATCACATTCTTGGAATCCATTGCTCTTACAATCCGCAAGCCTATTGCTTTGTTAATACTTAAAAACCCTCTTCTTGTCCCTTGTGGTACAGCCCTACAATACAAAAACATTAGGCTGTCCTGCATCAAAAAGTATCAGGAGGTGATTAGAATGAAACAAACAAATATTCAAATGATGAAATTCAATATCCCTCCGTAACTGTTAGAATCACAAGTAGACAAAACCTTAAAAGTCAAGCTAATACTTTCCCAAAGAAAACCAAAGAAAAGGGGGGAGAGGGCACAACTTGGTAACATAATAAAATCCAAATTCATTATCACGAACTTACCAATTTCCATTGTACAAAATGTTGAATAGTCCACTGAATATTTCATATCATAGTAAAAATCACAGGGTGGAATAGATTTTGGTTTCAAGTTTACCTGCCAAAACAAGCCAATTACCAACAAACAAAATAATAAGTGAAAAATAAAAAATAAATGAAGAAATATGTTTAACAAATTGTTTGAATACTTAATAAACAACCTTTTCACCCTAATTACTTGAAGTCAATTACATGGATCCGTCCTCTCCAGTTAGTAGTAACTGAATTCATAACCTCGTGTAAATCCAAGGTAATCAGGTCCCTCATCTCATATTCAACACAAGTCCTTTCAGTAAGTGTTAATGTACACCTAAACCTACTCCACTAAACCTAACCCACTACACCACTCCACCTCCACTTCACCTCCCACTACACCACTCCACCTCCACTTCACCTACTCCACTACACACTCCACTTCACCTACTCCACCACTCCACCTCCACTTCACATCTCCATCTCCTATATAATGTACATACAATACATCAAAACAGATAACAATCAATAATACATCAATAGATATATTATTCTTGGTGGGTTAGGTTTAGTGGAGTAGGTTTAGGTGTACATTAACAGTAAGTATTGGTGAGGTTGCAGATCATTTGCCCGATTTTGTACTAAATAGCTCCTTCCACTCGCTGCCCGCTTTGACTTTCCCAACCTACCAACCAAAATATTCTGAATAGAACCCATCACTCTCCCCCTTTTGCTTGCACCTCTCCTTCTCCATTTGTTCCTCCTCTATAAGTTCACCTCATGCTATAAGCCATTGCCTCCACCTTCTTCCTTCTAAAACCACTAGTGAAAAGAATTAGAAAAAGGACCATCTTCTTCTATTTCAACATTGTACCATAATACAAAAAGGCTCCAACATCTTTCACTACGTGCTTCTATTGAGAGACACCACTTCTCAATAGAATTCCCCCAACACCCCCTTCTTGGAGGACCTATTTCATGACTAAGTTCCTGCCTCTACCTCTGAAAGAGTGTTCCTCAACTTCAACATCTTCTATCCGACAAATATTCAGTTGTTTTGTTTTCTCTCATACACCAACAAAGAAGCTGGCTTAGGTTTGGGCTTGCTATAAATAGCTAGTTGGATCTCATCTCTAAAACCCTTCGACACAGAGTTCAGTATGACATGCTTTATTTCTAAAATAGGTTGTCCAAACACACAAAACAAGCCTCTTGTTTGTAGTACAAGAGTTCTCAAAGTCTTTGTTTTTCTATTGAGCTCATAAGACAAGCAACGCTATTCTTATCCCAAATCGTCTGTTCTCCCTTCTCCACCCAAGAAAATCTCTTTTGGCCTAACTCTATTCCTACACCAAACCCCCCTAACCCTATTCCTACACCAAACCCCCCTAACCCAACCCATCTTTGGTTGTCATTGTGGCACACTAGAGACAACTATCATCGATTCTTTTCCAACTATCTCTAATTCATTTCAAATTTCAAACCCTTTCCTCCCTTGCTGCCATGCAAACCCCCATAAAATCCTACAGTCCCAGTGCCACATGCCCTTTTCCATTAGTTCACAATGCCACCTTATCTAACCCCAGCACATTTGTTCGGCCTAATATCACAAATTGGAAAGAAACATAAGGCCCAACCTCGAGACATGCATAATAGCACCTCAAATGGCATTGGACCTATGCATCTTACTTTGAGCTAGGAAAAGACTCCCGTACCTACGGAGTTTGGACACAAATCCCAACCCACCTAAAATGTGAATTTTGGGGTTGCTTCATCCACTCCTATAAAACATCCATGTGTCTTTGATTGATCAGTGTACTTCTTGTCCAACAAATGAATCTGCAAGCTCTATTCTTGAAACAACAAGTGTAAGCCCACTCTAAGATTGCCTCATCTTTAAGATGCCTCATGCGAAAGCATCTGCACCAATTAGTATTTCTTGTACTAATCACACCATCACCCCCTAAATTATTGTCTAGTAAATTCATCAATACTAATAACAATGCTTATTACAAAATTATCATATGATCCCTTAACCTTACACTAACTTGATTAATACTATTCTATCTCCTTTTATTTTAACCATTTAAACCTTCTCGGTTTCAGTTTTCATAAACAATTATCCCAACCCCATTCCATGATCACGTTTTTCTATCCTATCCTTTCTTATTTCAAAATTTTCTAGTACCCAACTTACGTCTTATAAAGAAGGTATATTAATTCTCCTTCTAATGATTGCATCAACTAATTACAATCCTTTGATTGCGAATTTTCCTACATCACAAGTTCCCAAGTGAACCTTTGTTGGTTTGCCCACTTCTATAGGGCACCCTAGCATTAACACAATACTACAGGTAAATGGCCATAGCACCAAACTAACCTCTACCCATATATTACCACAACGTGCTCAAATATGTGTGCTAAGTAATGAACACATCAATTGGAAACTTGTCAAGACCATAGTCTAAAAATTTTAGAAGAACAAATGGTAACAAAATATCTAACTTACAACAAGATGAGCATCAATTGAAACGTACACTAGGTGTTATTTGTACAATCTTGACTTTTGAAACAATGCAATCTAATAAATTATCATTCACTAGAGTAGAATAGAATAGACGCTTCTCCTCATGAGACTTTGCTTCTTCGTTCATTACCTGAATATAACACATAAAATTGGTAAGCACAAAACAATAGCAAACTTGTAAAATCACCCAATGAAAGTAAGTATTCTCACCGTATCTTCAGCTCTAAAAAACCATTGAACCCTAAAATAATCTTCACCATCCATTGTTTTAAAAAATTCTAGAATCCTTCCAACATAATGTTGACTTCCTTCCATACCCTAAAAGACAAATAAAAAGTTGCCATTATTATGTTACATGGAATTTTCTAAAGAGTTGGTAACAAATAATAGGGTAGTTAGGCAAGATAAGGTCGTCATGTTTGTGTTAAATACAAACACTTTTTTTTGGATCGGCAAAAGTCGGTCGTTAGTTGATAGATTAGCACTAACACTTAGTTGGTATCAAAGTGACACGTGTTGGTAACAAATAATAATGTCTGATAAGTGCTAACACTTTCTAACACATGTTTAACACACGTCCAAACATCATTGTTCTTATTTTTAACTTTTTAGACCTAAACACACTTTGACCGCTTTAGAGACTTTGGGACACATATCCATCACTCAGACGTGCATAAAACACAAGTTTGAATTCAATAACATACAATGATAAAAAGAAAAACAATAAAAATTTATATCTATTAATCTCTCCTTTAAACTTCCAAAAGCAACTTAAAACTTAGAAGCTTGCCATTTCCACAATGGTAATTGTATAGATTTCTTGTCATCAATGCACCAAATCTTGCATGTGGCATATTGCATGGTAGTCTTTCCTTTGCATTTGTGAATTATATATATATATATATATAGCATGTTGAGCAAATGCTTGACACATTCACATTTGGGAGGCCACCCTAAGACCAAAGCTCCAAAAATGCCAATTGTTTGGCTTCTCCTTCAATATGGAAAAGGAAAATTTTATACATAATTTCTAAGGAGTGCAACCAAAGACATTTGAAGAAAACTGTACATACTGTCCCAAAATGTTAGTTCTTTCAAAGTCCAAAGCATAAAATTTTACAATTTTCCAAAACTCTCTTATAAGTGACTGAATATATTTAGGAAAATGATCTACAATCTGAAATGTAAACTAATTCCGACTACATGAAGGTTCTAATTGGCCATTGTCTTGTGGGCTCCACATAAAAACCAATAAAAGTTGTCATTTAAGAGAGCAACATTGCTTATATATTTAAGAGTGGGAATAAAGGGACAATTTGGGAAACCAATGCCTTCTGATTTGAATTTAAATGCATTAATTACATGTCCCCTCAAGAAGTTGAAACTCCCAAATAGATTGATATTGTAAGGCAAAGGGAGTAGCAGTTTCCATAAAGCATAAGAGGTTGGACAGTGAAAAAAAGGGAGCTAAAGCTCGAATTATTTCATCTGGGGAAAAA
This sequence comes from Camellia sinensis, assembly GCF_055761805.1. NCBI lineage: Eukaryota > Viridiplantae > Streptophyta > Magnoliopsida > Ericales > Theaceae > Camellia > Camellia sinensis. The sequence goes on along the minus strand of NW_028128989.1, from coordinate 7,590,967 downwards.
ATAGGGGCTTTAATAGGCCCCCAACCTGGGGCACCTCATTACTAATAATTCTCAAACAAGAAGAACAAGGAACCTAGAATTTGAAGAAAACTACATCCGAACATCACCGTGCATTCAAGTTATATACAAGGATAAACACAAATCTTTAAGAATAAAGGAAAAAAGAGGGGCGCAGCCAAAACTAACATTCCATAAAGGAATCATATGAAAACTACCAAGTCAACAGCAAGAAAAGCTTAATCACAGCTTTTTTAACCCAGTGTTCTAATGTTTAGTTATACCAAATTTACATAATAACATATTCTTTTAAGGCTTGGGTAAGTTAAAAAGTATAGATTTTTAATCACAATTTATATTTCTTCAAATTCTAAGGTATATGTAAATTGTAATTAGGAGAATAATCTAATTCTCCTACTATTTCCTATTGGGTAAGCTATATAAACTCTCCATCAAATCATCATTGATTCTCTTAAATCAACTTTGTCATCACACTTGCGCATTAAGTGGAGACACCTCTGCCATATACATGTAAATTGAAGGTAGGATAGCCTATCATACCTTTGCTCATTTCTCATAGTAATTGATTGCATCCTAGTAAACCCCATTAGTTTAAGGGAAAAGTAAACAATGGGATCAATTTTATGTAGAAATTAAAGATGCCTTAATAAATCTAAAGTAAAAATATTGCAAGGGTATAAAGTTGAAATTGTGCATCAAATATTTTGATATACATCATGGCATTTACAATAGTTACAATTGCAAGAATAATTTTGTAATAAATTACAAGAAATGTAATTCTTCTTTGAAAGTTCAATCAGAGGAATCAAACGAAAGGTGAAAGCACTTGCCTTTACATAAGCACAATCTCCAAGATCAAAAACAACCTTTTCAATCTCAGCTTGAGAGTAATGACATTTTACATTCAGCACCAATTTATCTTCATCATCACTGCAGGAGTAAATGTGATATTTAAAAGCAAAGAAGCAAAAATGCACAAACAACAATGCTTCAAAGAAGAAGATAAGTGTAACTAAACAAAACCACTAACTTGGATTTCAAGCTTCCACCCTTGATTCTCTTGACCTAGATAATCCAAATTGAACGGCAAATAAAAGGTTAATACAATTAATGAAAATTGTGAAAGAAGATAAGAGAAAATTCAAACCATATCATAAAGTGGGGAAATTTTTGCAACAAGATATGAATAATTGATCCCAAGTCCCAACAAAATTATCAAACAACTTCAGACTCTAGAAGCTAGAAACTATTCTAACCCTTCACACGAATGCCAAGTGCCTAGTTACTAGTTGGATAATGGAGAGTTCTCAGTTATGCAGAACACCTTAAGAAAGAAAGAAGAAGAGAGGAGGAGAACCCTAACACATTGGCCACAACCTAAAATACTCAAATTCTCATTAATCAAAACTAACTATTACAAATTACAATGCAAAACCCCAAATAAGAGAAAATTGACAGAATGTTGAGATTGAAACACATCGGAACATTAAGGGGCAAAACAATGTGGGTAATTGGGTACCAGTGTATGTGCAAAGCAATAAATCAAGAGAGTTTCAAACAACAATTTCATTTCTGTTATGTTAATTGGAAGTGACAAAATTACAATCCAACCCAGAACACAAACATGACAAATATTTATGAATAAACAATCTGACCCTCAGTGATATGAATCGCACTAGGAATATCAAAAGCATGTCGCGTAAAAATAGCAATGCAGCTCAAAACATTTCAAGCATGCACAAATTATTACTTACAGAAATGTACGTACCTCATTCATATACCGCCAAGGCCATCTCCGTCGAGCTTCCTCGTCAGGGACAGGATCACCGATCAAGAAAGACACAACGTCGGATGAATTTCGCTTCTTCTTCTTCGAAGAATCACTCATCTTTTGCTTCTTCGAGGAATTCGGTTTTTCGACGCTTTTACCACCATTACTTTCTTGATCAGTGCGTAGTCTTGGGGATCGTCTGAGAGAGTTCAGGTTTAACATTGTTGTTGAAGAAGAAGAAGCAGAAGAAGCTTTGGAAGCTGAGTTATTAGGGTTTCCATTCCGGGGCAAAGGAGACGGAGATGGGGATAGTGGAGGTTTAGAAGATAGCCTTGGAGAAACCCTAGGGAGATTCTCCGCCGCCATTGTTGGGGACCAGAGACAGAGAGATATTTGACCTAAGATGGAAACATTATCGAATTGTTGGAGTGAGTGAGTGGCTGCGTGGGTGGGTGTTTCTAAGGGGAAAAGTTTGGCGGGAATTTAAAAAATAAAAAATAAAAAATAAAATCTGCCTTCAATAAGCAATGGAGACAGGCTGTTTTATATATGGTATATATTTCAATTTGGTTTGATTATTTTTTGTATTAATTCCAAATAAATTTTAATTTTTAATCAAATCAATCTTAGCTATATTAGCTTTTTTATTCACTCTTAAAATGTAAATAATATGAATAAAGCTTGGTAGCTCTAAAATTCCTTCCCCTAATCCCCCTAATTTCCTTTTTTGAAAACTGTTTTCTTTTTCTTTTCTTCTTTTCTTCTTTTTTTTTTTTTTTTTTTTTTTTTTTACTTGAAATGGCATTTTCGGGGGGTTCGGGTTCCCCCCTTTCGGGGGATGAATCACTGCCCAAATAATATATTAGCTTTTTTATTCACTCTTAAAATGTAAATAATCTTATTGAGCCAACTTTTAAACTAAAATGTATATATTACCAGATTGAAAAAATAAGAATAAAAAGAATATCAGATAAAACAATAAATACTTGTCAAATGCATCTTTTGCAATAATACTCTTTGTTACATGTCACATCGGCACGCAAAAAACTTAGCTTTGTGACTCGTTTGTTTTGGGGTTAAATAGATGAGAGGGGATTACAATGGAAGTGTAGTTATTTAGTGTTGTGCTTGTTTGTAGAGTTGGAGAGGGGATTAGGATGGAGGAAGTGATATAAATAGAGGCTGGAATGGGAATTGAGATGGAAGAGGTGAAGATGGTATTAAAAAGATAATGAGGGGATTATAAATTTTTTTATTTTTTATATATTGAGAATTTTTTTAAAAATATTAATGTTTAATTTTTTATTTGTTTTATTATTTTATATAAAAATAATTTAACAATTCCTACACTAACAATTATCATCAAAACAAACGCAATTTTACTTAATCCCCTCACTATGAATCCCCTCCATTCTACCTCTAAAAACAAACGGCCTGAATATAAAGCTCTTGACCTCCTTCCCTTACAAACCAAATTTCAATAGGAAGTTCCGTCTATAAAATTTGTATCTTTTAGAATAAGAATCAGCCATCAAAAACCCAAGGGGTTTGTATTTGATCTACACATTTACAAAGAACTTGGGAAATTTGATTTGTGAAGAAAAAACAATAAAGAACTTGCAAATGAAATAGAAGGTGGTTTTAAATTTATAAAAAAAGAAAAAAAATACACACACACACAAATTCTTTCCCTTCTCTTTTCACTGCACAAATGCAAGATCCCAAACACAACTTGAAAGTGCCTATGCAAATAAGAGGTTGTTTGAAATGATCTAAATGGGTGCACTTTTTGACTTTTTATGAAACATGGGTTAAGTTTGGGTTAGGTTTGAAGTGATGTGTTAGAGCATCTCCAACGGTAGTAGGCATTTTACCTATCTAAATATTACTATAAAGTATATATTTTATTTTGCCTATCAACTGTTTTATGTTTTTACTCCAACCATACTTTTTATTTTAGCTGTTTATCCAAATACTATTAATTTTACAGAATGTCACGTCAACAACAAAGATGGAGGGAAATGATCCTAATGATTGAATACATTTTGCCTAGCGTTGAAGGCTAGCTACATGTAGCTAGTGAATATTAGTTGAGCAAAAATACCTAATCATATGCCTAGTGCATTAGAATTGAAAAAAGTGAATCACACTAGACATTTTAACTAACAAGTATTATATGTCTAGTGCATTGGAGATGCTCTTAGAGAGGTGATATGACTTAAATAAGATGATGTGACTTAAATAAGATAGTGACTTTTTGACTTTTTCAAGACATGCCAAGCTTGGCCTAAATCTTAACCTCAAGAGTTAAATTTTAGAACAAAGCAAAGCAGAGAAATCATAGAAAGTAAAGTACGGTAAAGCATGTATGTATATAACCTACAACACGGATCTGCATACTACATTTGACCATCCACTGCTGAGGTTCTTATATATTTAAATTAAAAAAGAACCTTACAAAATACATGATTTCTTTAGAAAATACAATGTACATTAATGTCTATTTAAGTTTCAGACAACTACTCTGGGCTAATGAAAGTCTACACTCTTTCTTATGCTTCCTCGGTAAAAACCCATGTACAGAAACTGTGACATCATCCCGAATCAAGCCGGCTTCCTGCCCTGTACGAGGTTTCATCGGATTATTGAAGGCTGTCCCAGTCTGCACAGTCTATGTCCTCCCAATCCCTGCAAATAAACGTAGGGTGGACTACTTTAGCAACAGATGCATAAGTATTAAGATTATTGATCTCATTTAAGAATTTACAATATATCTATTACCGATTACTTTCTGTAATATGCATTGCCATTCACAGAAGCCCCCATGACCGGGTTTTATTGATGGCGACCAACCAACTCCTCATATAACCTACTGAACACTAGTTTAACAGGGATACAAGCTACTGCAGTGGGTCCAGACTCCCCTTTGATCAGCCCATCATCTTGAAAATTGTTGTTACCATGTTTCGAATCATTACCAAGTTTCTGTTTCTGTTTATGTTCTGTGCCAATTGACGACAGAGTTTTTATCTTTTGGCTAGAAGATAAGCTTATCTTCTTCGGTGCCTTTCTTGAAAACTTCCGGTCCATTGGAGGACGGGAAGCATGAGGAAGGCTCTTCTTCATCTTACTGCCCTTGTGACCAAAATTCCCCACATTAGATTTCTTGAATAGTACTTTCTTGTCTTGATCCACATATTGAAAATGCTCTGCTGTTTCTTCTCCGTCCACTGTTGCTGATGGATTTAAGCGTGGGACACGGAAATTGGCCGTCCTCCTTGCAGTTCTCCACACTGGAGAAAGTGCGGCATCGTTATCCAAAGTTTCTGGGCAAATATCATCAGCTGCTGAAAGAAGAATTTCAGACATACCATTTTCCATTGCTTCAATTTGGATGGGGTGGCCCACAATTGCCTGACCATTTAACTTACTCATCAAAGAAATCATAGGGACATGCTCTCTTTGATAGCTTGACTGAACCTTCAGATCCACATCTATCAACATGGACTTCATCTTGCCACCAATATTATGACGGCCTACAAATATAGGATCAAAGTAATTGCTTGAATCCTCCCAGTATCTTTTTTCATTCCAAGCCAACTCATCCCAATCAATTATATTGTGTGTGATATCATCTGAACGTTTGGATGTGGATTTTGAGGTTAACACATATTCACGGTTGTCAAATGCACGTCTTTGGGTCCTAAAGTTCTTTTCAATTAAATCAGGCTCATCACAACCATTGCTTTCCATCTCTTCAAGATATGTTCCATACATGGAACCTCTCGAAACCCTTCTATCAGTTATATCACTGGGCCTTTTGGGAAGACCACGATTGTTCCTCTTCCCTTTCAGTTGCCATTCAGACATCCCCATACTAGCCAAAACAGGGTTGCGCGGGCTAAGGTGAGATGCATCATTGGCACGTACTAAGTCATCAGGCTCCTCACTGCTCATGTTTCCATGTTGAATTTGTGCTCCGGATCTTTCCATATATTTTGGTTCCAATTCTGCGAGTACAGCAGCATCTGAACAACCAAGCAGAACGAGTTACGTTGCCGAGCCATCAACAATACCATAAGCATAAACTCAGAAAAAAAAAACTCAATAATGTCAATAAACAGCAAAGAATATCCCAAAAAATACTTGTAAAACCAGTATCTTACAGAGAGATACATAGCTGACTCATGATTACTAGGAGGTACGAGACAATGAAAAGATAACAGATTCTAAACTGTATTCTAAATGCAATTTACAGTATTCCCATACCAGGTGAGTCACCCAAAAAATAAAGCAAAATACAAAGAATCAGGTCACCATCATACTACTGGCTGCAATTCAGAATAGCCAGAAAAACCAACAATCCATTTTACACCCTGTGGTTTAGTTTTGGAGCACTTTACCCCCATGTGGTTTTGTACTAAAGTGTAATACAAACACTGTTAACAGAAAATGTAAAATGACCTTAATGCCTCTCAATTTTTTTCCTTTTTTGCTTTTATTACCTTCTTCTTCTATCTCTTTTATTATACAATTAATTTTAAAACACATATCAACCAACTAAACCACATATAATAACTTAATTTCTAACTTCTTAATTTCATGAGAATCAAACCCAATCAATTATAATTGCTCACAAAGACTATCCAATATAAACCAAAATTGATCTTATCCTGTTAGCATCGTCTACATCACCAACTCAGCTGGTATAAATATTCCTGCATTTTTCTAAAAATTATTGGGCAGCAGACAAAAGAGATTATTGGGTAAATTTCATTCACCTCTCTGACTGAGGTTTTGTGAAATACACAAAGCCACAGTGCGTTTCAAAATAAGCAGGGACCTTTCCAACAGTTAGTGAGGATAAATGGAATCTTTATTACATAAAGAGTTGACCATATTCACCATATCAAATATCTCTAATACCCCCCGAGGATAAAAAAATTAAATGAAATCTCAATTTTTACCCTCTTCAAGAACAGCAAAATTTCCTTTGTACTTACAATTCCTGCATAAAGAACTACCTGAACCTAATCCAATCATCTTTGATTTACCATTGATTCCAGCAAAGCACATCGTCTCTCATCTCCTTCTTGTCCTCACCACCATTAATCAATTATCAGCCCAATATCAACGATATTATTAATTAAATTCAAGTTATAAGCATTTTGATAAACATCATAGTTATGTTTCTAACATTAGGGGGGAGGGATGCAGGATCAAAACTCCACCCATGAGCAGGCTATTAAGAGCACTTACCACTGGACCAACTGCCTTGCTCTAAAATTTAATTTATAATCACTTTGTTTCTTGGAGAAAAAGGAGAACGAAATAGAGAACATGTGGATTGAAGGAAACCATTAGAAGGAAATTAATGGCTGTGAAGATCAGTGCATCTCTTGTGTGGTAGGCAGAGGTCCAGATGGCATCAAATCTAATCGCCAACAAGGGCCACAACAAAAGTGAAGTGTTAGGACGTCGCTGAAAAGAATGGTGGCCGCAGCAGCAAAGAGTTATGGTGATGTTCACATGCTCGTACATTGGGGAGAGAGAGAGCGAGAGAGAGATGGTGGTGGCAGCAAAGAAGAGCTATGTGGTGTGGTAGCTCACATGCTTGTATGTTGGAAACTTGGAACGACAACTAGATTGAGAGATATAAAGAATTGAATCTTGTGATGTGGTTCAATTAGGGAGGTCCCCGGGTATTCTTGGAAACGACGGTGGCCTGGTGCATTTGAGCTAATCTTCAGGAGAAGTCATCGAATTTTACCTCAAATTTTATTACATTAACGATAACATAAATAGGTGATATGCACACCTAAATTAAAATTGGAGAAAACACATTAATGATCCAAGACAGGAAATATCTTAAATAGAACACACAGAGGACGCATTATCAGCATAAAACTAAAACAAAAACAATTCTAACCTGAAAGTTCCAGCTCCTCATCTGCATCTGAATCCAGAGAATCAGTCTCAGAAGAATCAGTTTCAGTATTTTCCATAGATTCAGAAGTGTTTTCTTCACCCAAAGCAGCAGGATGAGGAGAATTACTCACTTCGACGCGGGAAGGTGACATTGCAATCTGATCGGAGCAAATTTTCTTATCATCCAAACAATCACTAGACTCGCCTGGAAAGTAAACACAATTGCTCGGCTTTGCATGTCCTGTCTGCTCCTCTCCTGACACAAGGATAGAAATAGTATCATTATCACGTTTCAAGGAGTCATGAACTGGCAACTTTGCACTACTCTGCAGTACTTGAACAAGTGGACGGCGCCTATCACGTCTCTTAACTAGGGATTCATCAGGCAACATTTCATGCGACTTTCTCTTTTTATCTAAAGAACTTTTACTGTTGGCATGAACCGTGTTTTCTGTGCTAAGATTGCTGCTAGGAATAGCATGAGCATTATTATCATGTTCAGGTTTATGAGAGCCATTCAGAGCAACGGAAGAAGAAAGCTTTCGTTTTGAAGGGGCAATCCTGAGACCTAAGTCATGCAAACCTCTCATCCGGGGTATTACTTCAGAATTATCCTCATCCGCTGCCAGTTGACCTCCTTCTTTGGATTTTTGTGCATAGAGAGGATGATCCATGCTCTTGTCCTCAAGGGACGAATCTAGTTTCTTCGAATGTGATTTGGGGTGCACATGTTTTCCATTGCCATGACCCGAGGATTCTAAAGGTGTCACTAACTCCTTTTTCACAGCATCAGAAGATTTATTGGTCTTACCATTAGAAGAACAATCTACTTTACCATACTTATCCTCCAGCAGCTGCTTCTCAAGTTCAAGAGCATGAAGAATAGCATCTTCCCGACGTGCATATTTCTCTCTTTTCTTTGGAGGCATCCCCTGGGAAGATTCAGCCCTTTCAATACAATCATCAAACTCACCACATCGGAATGCCTTCACACGCTTGGACTTTTCCAAATTGTACCAGTCCCTGATAAAACACGACAACAACAAAATGTTAACCAACAAAAACAAAGAAAACAAAGACCTAATAAAAGGTCCATTTCTAGGAATTCTTGGGAACTCAACATTCTTCATCAACACTTCGGCAAATATTGTCTAGTAAGAAAGAACAAATCATAAATATCAGCATATTTAATTGATAAATAATATGAAGAATTTCCTTCTTGATATGTGGAAAGAAAACATTTAACTAATTAGTGTCCCAGACTGTCAGTAACTCCCCAAAAAAACAAAATCCTCACCCTAGAATCGCTAATGACCAATCAGATTTGGTAGTGTGATGGCAGGGGGAAACCTACTTTTGTGCTTTAAAGGGGATGGAGAAACGTGCAACAGAGTGGGTAATGGAGAAGATGGCAAGCATGGAGGACAAAATATGCAGCAGGGGGGTATGCAAAGCCAATTAGCTTTTGGAATTTCTTAGCCCCTTCCAGTTGCACCAATAAGGGCCTAACAACTAAGATGTCTCTATCCCAAACTATTTTCTACAGAGCTGGTGACCAATCTTTGCCTACCAATAAGCTATCAAGCCACATCTTCAATCTAATAATCCAAGAGAGCATTGTTTATTTTAATCGATATGAAACGAAAAGAAGATTTCAAGCACAACTTCAACCCCCACCCACACATCAAACCATCACAATGAGAAAGAATGGCACACCCTCCAAACAATTATCATATGGGCATAAAATATCCATAGCCTAATTATATAACAACTCTACTCAAGACAATTTGCAGATTCATACTGAAAAGGCACCCTTCCTGCTATATATCAAAAAAATAAAAATAAAAAAGAACCCTTCCTGCAGCAACAAACATAAAATAACTAAACTGACATGATATGTACAATCCAATGTTTTCATTAACAACCAATCAATAAATATTGATGAACCCATTAATCACAACAGCTGATCATGCAAAGCTTAAACAAATACCCAAAAATTCACAAACCACGGTCAATTTGCAGCAATGAGCAAATGAACATGGCTAAAAAAGTGTAATCACAAGATACAAGTGTAATATGAATATATCATGTATACACACCCACGCACACAGAGAGAGGGAGAGCGAGAGGGAATAAACAGAATTACACGCTGGCATCTTCCCTTCCAAGAAGCTTTACTGGAGTCCCAGATCGCGGAGACATGAGATGAGCAGCTGAGAGCTCCTCAGGACCGAGAATCTTGCCAGGCCACCACGAGCCATTCCGTCGCCGAACCCAGACAATTGTTCCAACGCTGCAATCAACCACACCTGTTCCCTTATCCGAACTGCCCATCTCTCTCTCTCTCTCTCTCTCTCTCTCTCTAACTGTTCTCTTTTGCTATCTGTAACCAAATTCACAGTTGACAAACTCTCGTTCTAGTCTCTAATAACGGGTACTGTTGACGATCCTTGACAAGCTCCAAATCAAACTCTATAATCCAAAAACAGAATGAACTTGAAAACAAATTGAAAAAGCACCGGTGCTCAACCACCAGAAAAGAAGAGAGAGAAGCGACGGAGCGTCCAGATGATCGGAAAACCACCACCTTCGGAGGTGGCTGGGATTAAAGCTAGGGTTTCCATTCAAATTTGGGGAATTGTCATCTCTCGGGTTTTTGGGACAATTTCATTGATTGATCGGCCCTCTGATTCAGAACATCGATCGATTGATTCTCTCTGCAAACGGCCACATTTAGAGGAAACGAAGGATTGGGGTTAGGGTTAGGGTTAGGGCTAGGGCTAAGGCTCTCATTCAAATTTGGGGGAATTGCATTTCTAGGGTTTTTTTGGAAACAAATTCAACGATTAAATTGGAAATTGGATTTCAAATTCAATCAAGATGAGAAATTTGTTGATCTTTGTATTCCTATATAGTCTGAAAAATCGCTGGATTCGACTCTGTGTGTTTTGGGGATTGAGAGAGAGAGAGAGAGAGAGGGAGGGTATTCTGAATCACCGGGGTTGACTCGCTGGATTAACAGAGGAAATCACACGAGTTAAGAGTTGGGAGTAGTACTAGTGTGTGCGTGTGTGTGTACTCTACCCAAACGCGTGGTGCGCATGCCTGCCCCCGGCTCACATTAGCTTGCCGCGGAGATTGATTGTACTTACTTACCACCTACGGGTACGAACCCGGACGGACCTCAACTCAACTCAACTTGTTTGTTCGATAAAATTGTTAAATTAAAAGTAAATAATTAAATGAAAATTGCATAATATAAAATGAAAAATAAATAATTACAAAAAATGTGAAAATATTACACCTTACATGAAAATTTCCAAAAATATATATATGATTAGAATTACATTCTTATCCGTTAAATTTTTTTTCCATAATCCTCTCTCTCTCTACTCTGTGCTTAATTGAGTCACATCCTTTCAAATTATTGTCGCCAACCCCATTCATGCCAATCCTTGTCCGCCTAAAAGCCCCCTTCTCCAATCCCTTTTTCCACTCTTAGCTCTAAGCATGCTGCCACCACCATCTCTAACTCTTGCTTAACCTTCCTAAGCGTTTCTTACCCTTAATCTTCCCAAGCCTTCCTTACCCTTAATCTCTTTTCTCACCATTACGGCCACCATCATTGCACCTCCAATTATTGCCCCTTTCCTTTCTCTATTTTAAATTTTCTTATCTATCCTATCCTAATGCAACATTGGCCCTCATTTTTTCTAAATTGACTCTTTTATTCCAAACTAGATTTGGTGAAACTAAATCTCCTTAGGATTGCAAATCGATCATGATCTCCATAATCTCTCTATCTCTTTCATTACAATCTCACACTCTTTCTCTTATCGCAATTTGTCTTTTATTATCTCATTCACAATGGCAATTGTGATGGATGAGAATCAAGTTCATCAAGTTAGGGAGAATGACTAATGATTGTTAAATGGGCTAAGCAAGAGTTGGGGAAGAGGATGGAGTGAAGAGGAGACTGGAGAGGTCGAAAAGAATTGGTCGAAAGTTGAAAAATGTTTTTTTAAAAAAAAGTGGCTTGTGGTTAGGAATGGTATGGGAAAAGTGGCCAATAGTTGGAGAAGACCACTAGAGAGAAGATTAGGGCAAACAAAATGCAGAGGGCAATAATGTAATTTTGAACATGTTTTTGCAAATTTTCTTAATTTTTCAATGTAAGGTGTAATTATTTTGGATTCTCATTTTTTTTTTCCAACTATTTCTACTTTATTTTCCCTCTATTTTTTGGCAATTAAAAAAAAATTGCAACAAAAATGTTTAATATATACAAAATCCTTTTTAAGTACCCTAGAGTAAGAAGTGGATAAAAAAAATTTATAAAATTATAAATAATTTACATTTTTTTTTGTTCTTTATGTTTTTCACACTACCTTTCTTTCTCCTCTTCCCTCTCTCTCAATCCTCCACCTCTAACTTATCTTGATAGCCATCACCACTGCCCTCCTTCCTCATTCATCCCAATCCCCTCTTAACTCCATCACCACCCTCCCCTTACCACTAGTAGCTCCTCCATTGCCACCACACAACACCCCCAACCCTCCCCCTATCCCTCATGTGCCACCACTACACCTAGCTCAAATGTGACTATCATCTAGCTCTAGCTATGAGATTTTATTCAAGTCTCTCGCTCCTTTTTTCACTTTTTTTTCCTGCTCACTATTTTAGAATTTTGATTTGAGATCTAACTAAAACCTAAAATGGGAGAAGGCAAAAAAGTAAACCTATATTGATTTTTTTTAAAAATTTCATTAAATAATCAAAAGAAGGTGCCAATTTTTTTTGTTTATACCAAAGTTAAGAATTTGCTGATGCAAGTCTTTTTTCTTGTCACGTTTGATTTGTCCATAGGATTAGGCAATATAAGCATTCGGCAAAAACTTAATTCAACGAGGATATTTTTAAAATTTCATGATAAAATATTATTTTTAAAATAAAATGTTTCATGAGTGACTGCCCTTGAACAAAATAATATTGCATATACAAAATAAAAGTTCACCTCAAGATTAGCTACAAATGTTTAATCAAATTCCTCCACTTAATGGTGAATCAAACGTGACCAGAGTATATAAAATACTTCTAAAGTATTATGTAATATTTACTTACATGGTGGTTCAAATCAATAGCGCAGCTAAAAATTTTACAAGTGAAACATAATAACTTACTTTTATTCGGTAGTTAGAAGACAAATGATAATCTATTTAATGTGAGTACCGATTTCTCATTTGCCAAGGATACCATATAATACTCTTACACAATCTAATAATTTTCCTTCGAATACCACCAACTTGTTTCTGAATTAAAGTCCTAGCATTCATGGTTCAAATCTTCAAAGTTGAATCCAATAAATTTGTATTTGCTTTTTACCTGGAGATAAGCCTAGATCTTCTTGTAATTAATGAGGGGCAAGATCACACGGGGAAGGAGAGAGATCAGATGTTGAATAAACTTTGGCTCACATGGGTAAAACTCTTAATCGTAGGCCATGTTTGTTTGGGTGGACATGAGCTTGGGATTGGACAAATAGTCCAATAAAATTATTAATCCGATGTTTGGTTAAACAATTGAAGTAGGGACTAATTATTTTAAACTTGACTATTAGTTAAGATAGAATACATAATCCAACGAATTCGTAGTCCTAAGACTATTAGTCATGGGAATACTAATCCAGTCCGCCCAAACAAACATGGCCGTAGTATTTTGGTCACTATTTGAGTACTACATTTAGCGCTTTCAAGTTAAAAAAGTGAGGCCCAATTCTGTTGCGTGGGGGGTGCCAGAGAGAGTGCAAAAATACAATCCACCTACCTTTATATAGAACATGTATGTGCCAACAGAACTAATCGACACCAATGGCAGGGCCGTGTGACCATGTTGTAATATACAATGAAGGAAGTGACAGATCAAAATGCCATTTAAGGCCATGAGTAGACACCAAATACACTTCAATAGCTTTCAGAAACACAACCCAGAAAAAAAAAAAAAATATCATCTAGAGTTCAAGACTTGTCAAATTGTGAAATCACGAGATCTTCAGCTCAATCGCAAACATCAGGGCCTCAACACAAGCCTGAGACATAGGTAAATACGAAATAAATCAAAAGGAAGCTCCGAAACAGATGATTTGCCAGTTTGCCAATTCCTTAGACTAGAGGACTGGCAAATGCTTAAACTTGGTTTTGGCATTTTGAGTGAAAAAAGAGTGGCTAACAAAACTGAAACGATTAGCAACCAAATCAGAAAGCTGTTTTTTAAGGGTGGTTAACATTACTTGCCAAACAGGGAATATTAAACAGGACCCAAGTTCAGGGACTAGGAGTTTCAACCTGATTAATCAGAATGCTGAGGTGCCCACTGAAGAGTATCCAGTGGCTCTCAACTCTTTGAGAGTGCTAGATAACCAGTCCAAGCCCTCGTAGAGGCCATCCCCTTTAAGCGCGCAAGTCCCTTGTATATGCCATTTTCTGTTCTTAAGATCATAAAGCCCTAGTCCTTCGCAAACTTCCATTGGAGTCATTGCTCCTTTCTGTACAGACAGGGAAATTAATAAATTAATAACACCGGTATTTTCCTGTGCTGATGCACAACATTTAGAAGCAGTTATTTATTCATTTATTTATTTTATTTTTGTTAGCAACAATTATAAGGAGTCAAGACAAATGAAAATGTATTTCCACAAGTTGATAGCAGAGACAGCCGGTTATGCATGATTCTCTCTTACAATGAATGTGGGAAACATACTGTAAAAAGATCAGCATTATGTAATTATTTAGAGGAAGCTATCAAATAGGTCACAAAACAAAAGGCAACAATCATTAGGTGTCTCTAGAAATTACTCCTTAGTTGCATGGAGTGGAAGCGGGGCAGGGGCGGAGGAACATAGAGAAGTTTTTAAAGTTGGGGGCGCCTATGGGAGTGTGTATATATCTTATATATTAAATATATAAATATATTCTAACAATTATTTTTTCTACTTAATTGCAATATACGTGTTAAAATATGAATATATAGTTAAGATTGATGTCAACCACAAATTGTCCTTAAGTATAAATAAATATGGCATAAATAGAAAGAACTAGAATAAATTCGAGTTTTTATTTTTATTTTTTTTATTCCCTTAGTGATTTTTTTGTTTAAAAGGTTCTAATATCTGTTGGGAGCAAGTTTCATAGTCGACCAAAATGAGTTTCTTACTAGTTTCATACTAGGGAGCGCAGAATCGCGTTTTTGAGTAAGAAACGTCACCCAAGTAAGAGTTTCCTACTATTAACCAAGGTACAAAGCTTTAAGAACCATATGAAGACGGATGAAACTTCCATCTAATGTTGGTAAAATCAGTCAAAAATCCTGGCAGTAACAAGCATCTCTACAGTTCAAATTTCAAACTCGAGATACAAAAGATAAGGACATGCATTGTTCTCGAAGTGACAAGCCGAGTAGCATGGTATCTTCCATACTACCTACGAGGATACATGTAATGGGCCTAAAAAGCCTAAGCACCCCAACGACGACACAGCAACATGAAATGGTGCCTTACTGTCTTGGCAAAAGGAATTTACAAGATTCAACTTATGCTCCTCCCACAAAGCAGAGCCAGTTAAAACCAAACTTCAGTAACATGTAAATTATAAAAATAAAGTTTAGGTGGAGAATTTCATTGATATCTTGTTGGGAGAGGATGGGGATGCAGAGCATCTATACAAAAAATGGTCAAATTGGGTCCATAGAAGATATTCTTCATACTAAAAAAAAAATAACGCCCAATTGGTACACATTAATGTGTGTTTGGGAGGGAAAAATTGATGCATAAAGTGGTTATCCCGAGACTTGAATCCATAACCTCAAGGTTATTAGGCCAAGGTTTTACCATTGAACCAATATTCTTCATACTCTGGCTGATGATTATTTATTGATGGTCGTCTCTGGTGGGGCAAAACATAATATGTATTTCCAATAATAGTTTAATGTTGTGAGTCTTGTTGACCTGTTATAAAATAAAAAATAAAAAAAAGGTTGTATATATCTAATGATAGGATCATTTAGTAGGGAAAGTGGAGAGAAAACACCATTGTCCTTATTGTCCCTCTAATTTAATTTTCATACTTGGGTAGAAATTTGAATGTTTTTATTTATTTATTTTTTATGAACAATTTGAATGTTTTATTGGTTCACACGGGGGGTTTGGCCACATTTGAAGTTATGATTTTTTATTTTGACTTCCAAATTCACATGAGATTCCTCTCTAACAGAAGGAAAACCATTAAGAGAGTTTTTTAGTAATGATTTTTGTGCATATAGATCAAGGGGAAGGATGCGTATAAGTTGGAGAGAAACAAATCCTCAGTATTAAAATTTAGGCAACATGCATATATATATAACATATGTGCATAACATTACAAGGAACTGAAAAAGAATAGATTATCAACTTAGGATATCTAGAAACGAGCAAAAACATTAATGGTACCATGACTAATGTCATGTAACACAACAGCACATGTCGCACAGAAATGATTATATCAGGGAACTAGTGTTCATTGGATGGTTTATACGTTGTCCATGGCATCTGATTCCATGTAGCGAGTATGTGAACGTGACATTGATTCAATACAATAATAACAAAACGAGTCCAAAATATATGAAAAGAGTGAGGAGAAACATGTTGTGGCATGATAATGTTTGATATTTATAGAAGTGCAGTTATACTAATTGTCGCAGACATGACTATACAGTATCATTTGAGGTTCCATCTTTCTCAGACCTCTCTATTCTTCTCTAATTTGAAAATGTACAAAAATGGGTATGTTAGTCTCAATCCTAATGTTGTGTTTGGATCATGGATTTGTAAAGGAATTTGAGAATGGAAAGGAAGAAGGAATTACAAAAAGTGAAACAAAATTAGCTTATGATTCAATCGTTTTTCCTTTCCTTTTCTTTTCCCTTCACATATCACTCCGCAAATCTAAGATCCAAACACAACGTAAGAGTACCTGAACAGCCCATGCTTTTAAGTTTCTCATTATTCACCCAAATAAACCTACTTTTTATCAAAAGGAAAAACAGTAAATATAAAACAAAAACAGAAAAAATTATGAACTAAATGGAAAGGAAAAATGTAGTATTAACACTAGTATCTCTCATGTATAATTTAATATTTTGGAGGTAGTGTTCCAGATTTGTCAAAGACATGCACCTGTTTTGCATCCTCATTAAATAGGACTAAATATACACACACAGATATTTACTTCATATGAAAAGACAACAAATTCGAAACTAATAATGTAACATACCATGTCTTGTTTGTTTGCAAACACCAGGATGACACTGTTGAGCATAAATGGATCTGCTATGATTGTCTGAAAGAAGAATAAGTAAAGTGAATAACTATGCTCACAACGGGATTCCTAGTCAAAAACTATTTAGAATATATGACCTGAAACTCTTGTTTTGCTTTCCCGATTCTCTCTCGGTCCAAAGAGTCAACAACATAAATCTGAAAAATGGAATATAGAATATGTCAATATACATAGATAACTCAAACTTTAAAAATTGTATCTAGACAAGAAAGGGACATTGAGACAAAACTACTACCACACATACAAACTATTAGGGCATTAAACCAGCTAAAAAAAGACATAAAAAGTTCACAAAGAAGCACCAATGATTTTAAAGATGGAATTTGTTTTTGAAAAAAATAGCCAAGAAGAGACCATATCAGTGGCATAGGACTAAAAAATTAATACTTACCAGTCCATCAGTGTTATTGAAATAATGCCTCCATAGTGGCCTTAATTTCTCTTGCCCTCCTACATCCCACACTGTAAATATCACATTCTTATACTGCACTTTCTCCACATTGAAACCTACATAAGACAAGAAACAATGAAATCAAGTACAGCCAATATTTTAGTTCATCCTTACCAGAATAATATACTAAAATATGATTTTGACCATCACGAGATTCTGAATACACAAAATAATGTAACATTTGGAAGACAGTACAAGAAATATGATAATGAAATAATTATGTGAACCAAAGGAGCAGTCCACAGAATCCATCCCATGCCACCATTCAACATTTGAGCAGATCCATAACGCCGAGGCTAAACCTGATAGCTGATGGTCTTAAATAACAATAACAAGAACACTAGCATGGATTGATGCAGAAGAAAACCAACACTGGCCACACCCTCTCTATAATTTCTTTTATAGTTGTGGTCATGTTAATTAATAAGCATGAGAATTCTAACTAAAAGTGTGAAAAAACGTCTGGGTAGCGATAGGGCAGACGTATTGCCAGCACAATAGTGGCTTTTGTCAAAGCAGAGTACAATTGCTTAGAGTATTCAACATTGTACTAAGCTCAAAAGCTAGCATTGTTCTGGCAACAGCTGCAGCCTAATATCAAAAAAGCCAAAAGTATATAGTAAAAACCACACTCCCAAAAACATATCCATTGCAAAGTTTTAAGTATACACCAAAGGCCATACATGTTGCATTGCAAACACAGTTTGACAAATCATTGGAATTTGGAATGCATCCTGCACAAATATCCTGATTTACAGAGTTTCCACACAAGTATCAAACACAGACCCATTGTGGAGTCCTTTCATTTTTCCTTCATAAATGAATAATAGCAATAGGTGACACCCAGTGCACAAGCACAAGGCTCCCGCATAAAACAAGGTATGGGATAGGTAGTAGGTAGGCAACCTTCTCTGCCACTTTTGTGGAGAAGTTGAATCCTGTAACTCAAACCCATGACACATAGCTGGGAATCTGGTAGTACATACACTGGTAATTTCATTTTATAGACTTCCATAACAAAACTCAAACATTTTGTATTTTGTGAAGAGTGTTTTAAGGTGCCACCAGTCAATAAAATACATGGACTTTTTGATGCGGAATGCCTCCAATATCTGGAGGCCTAATTCACAATTTTATTAATTAATGTCTTCTAGTATTTAATATTTAGTTTCTAATAATTATTAGTTTTCCTATTTTATTAGGGTTGTTACTCTATAAATAAGAGCTTTTGGCATTGCATTAGGAACCTTGAATTAATGAAATTGAGAGTCGTTTAAGGTTGTGGCCATTGTGTGTTTCTCTCCCCCATTCTCTCTCCTAAATCACTTTCCGTATATTTCTTTGATTTTATAATTGACAATACTTACTACCTAGAAAAAATTGTTTTTGACTTTCATGCCTTTCATTATAAATCCACAAGTACGAAAGAAATCCAGAAGATTGAACATTATAAAGTGACCTGTACAGCAACTCAAAAAAGCAATAACGCTTATAAAAGACTTCTCATAGTCAATGACATACCAATTGTAGGAACAGTTGATAAAACCTCTCCAATGTGTAGTTTGTACAAGATAGTTGTTTTACCAGCAGCATCCAAGCCAAGCATCACAACCTGCAACATTAAAATTTTGAATCACGATCACAAAAACTATGGATCATAGAAGTTTTTAACAGATAGTAGGACATACCAGCAAACCAATTCAAATCACCTTAAAAAGTCTGCATGTGTAAATGGATGCTAATCAATGAATGATAATCCTACACAATACAATACAAAGGAACCACTAAAGGCAGGGGGGCTATGAAGTGGAGCTAGCCCAGATGCAAAATTTGAAGGATTCAACATTTTTGTTAGGGACAAACCAAAAAGTCTTGTGCTTACTAAATGTTAGACACAAGCACTTGTTGGCAATTGTTGGTGAGTCAGCAGAATGTGAGTCCACTGGGAATTATGGCAAGCACTCAGCTTGCACAAGACCATCAAATAGGGGAGAAGTGAGAGCCATGACAGTCGTAGAGAGAGAGAGTGTTAATAGAGGTTCAAACTTGCTAGAGGAGACGACATTTTCCGTGCATATTTCTTTGTGTGGAGATGGAAGCCTCCTTTAAAGAAGGGTACTCACCCTTCCCAGGTGTCTAATGCTCAACGGTATGTGGCTCTCCCTCGTTGGCCCAACTGCACCGAACACTCAAACCTTGGGAGTCATACCAAGAAGATGTAGTGATGAGTAGGTATGATACACCATATGAAGTATTACGTGCCTTGGCCAAAGTCTGGCTTTGTCTTCGTGTGGAGACTTCTCTTAGTTGTGTAAGATTAGTCAAGGTGCAAGTCCCCTCAAGGAAATGATGAGACAGCTCAACAAACCCTCAACTCTAGCCTCCAAAACACACACCCTGCTGTGATCCCCAGTGGAGGTCAGGGTTGCTCAAGCGCCCTATGAGCAAGGCACGAACCTCAAGGCGATTCCTAGGCCTTGCTCCCTACCCGGGTTGGCATGGCAACAACAGGGTGCCCTTCCCTTCCAATTATAGCTTACAATGAGTGAGGCAAGTCAAGGCACAACATAAAGCCAAGGTTTAAGTCATGTCTTATGATTTGAAGGGGCGGTTGAAGCCAGACCAGACCCCACCACTTTGCAAATCCGTACATGTACCCTACAACACTAAATGAAAAACTACCACATACACCAAAACAATGAAAAGCTACCGTTCCACAACACAGAAGAAGAATGTAAATATTTTCATAAATAAGTATATCATCCCGAAAAGAAAACATAACAAAATTCCATTAGTGATGAACACTAAAAGTGCAAAGACATGCAAAAGGTCAAACCTAACTTGAAACATGGGTTCCTTCCTTTTGAAAGGAGAAGCAAGAATATGGATTAGATAGATAGATCATAAAATTTTAATAGAAAATGCCCATCCACAATGGGCTATGTTACAGAAAATATCATTTGATCCTATGAAATAAAAGAAGAATATTAAAAATTAGAAGTAATTAGTGGTCATGTAGTTCTTAATCCAGTCTATAGGTCATACCCAGCAAAGCCGCAGTTTATCCGATATCATTCTCCAATAAATTACTTTGAATCTCACACTCCAAATTTTACAAATCCTTGGGGATACAATACAACCACCTAACCTTGAAAATTGACATGCAAGGGGAGGGTGCCTAAGAGCTTATATTCAGAATTTCACATTGCCAAGCCCAAGCTCTCTCTCTCTCTCTCTCTAGCAAGGTGGTACAAATGTTAAGATCAGATAAATTATCAACAGTTAATAATGTTGGAATGGAAAATAAATAGTTGACATGAACAAGAAAATAAAACATATGGAAACAAAAGTAAAGAAAAAAAGAAAAAGAAAAAAGTACCCTCATCTCAGTATTGCCGAAGAAGGCATCGAAAAGCTTCCGAAAGGCTTGTCCCATTGATGAATTTTGATCACTGATTACTCTGTCAGTCTGTTTCGGAGGTCGAGAAAGCGTCAACGATGGAACTTTTCTTTGTTCACAAGGGAGGAGAGAGAAGATTCTTCGAACTGGAATTCACGATCAGTAAGCCTGTACGCTGTAGATATATATATATATATACTAATTTACAGATTGATATGTATTTCCAGCAGCAGTAGTAGTATTGGACGATCTGTGTGCGTGTGTGACAGAGAGAGAGAGATGAGAGAGAGAGATTGTTGATCAATTGGGGGAATTCGAATTTTGCTCTTTTTCCCTTTTTGGTTACGACGCCTTTGCATATAAATATCTTCTATTGCGTCTTGTTTCCCATAATTTAAAAAATTAAAAAAACACTACTCTAGTTAAATTTTATTATTTTATTTAGGGATTGTCTGGGGTGTCTTAAATAAATGTACTTTTTGTCTTTTTACACTAAAAAATTGAGGTTGAAAATATGAATATTTTGGTTAACTTTTTGACTTTTTATGAAAAAATGTGTATTAAAAAATTATATAAATTAGTTTGTAAGGGAAAATCAGAATTGGGAGTTGTGCAGCCGTAATTGTTGAATTTTGATGAATAATGATAACTTTTTGACTTTTTTGAGACTTCCCAAATGTGGCCTTAACTTATATTATCTCTCTATCACATCATTTTAAATCTAACTCATATTTTATAAAAAGTCAAAAATACACTTATTTATATCATCTCAAACAACCCCTAAAAGTATGGGTGAACAGCGGATATATCGATCCGCCAAAACAGACCGAACCGATCCGATCCGCCGCATTTTGGACGGATGCGTGATGACAAACGGACAGTTACGGATTGATTTTCTCCAATCCGCCAATCTGGCAGACGGATGGCGGATTTGAGATTCCTTTGGCCTCAACCAAACCACCAAACCGCCAAACCGCGAGCACCCCTAGTAATTTATAAGACTTGGTGTTTTCAGTTTGTTAAATATTTTGTTTGTGTTTTCAATTAAAAAAGAGTTTAAATGTTCCATTGAAAAAAAATTTCAACTTGAATATCTTTTTTGAATTGAAAAAAATAAACGTATTATTTATCTATATTTTTCTGTTTTTAAATCTATCTCTAAAAATAATAAATAGAAAATATGATATATAGTGGTTGGTTTTTGTTTTCAAAAATAGATATAGATATAACAATATAGAGACATACAATCTCTACTACTGCTCTGTTCATAGTTTTGGTAGTTTGAATTGTTTTTATATTTTAAGAATCACAGATTGTAATACTTTATGTGGATAAGGCATGTTGTGATTGTAGTATGTGGATGAGGCATGCAGTGATTGTGATATTCTAAAGTTTCGAACTTTGGATGAGGCATGCAGTGATTATAATATTTTTTTAAATCATTGACTGTAATACTCTTTTTTTTTTTTTTTTTTTTTTGAGAAAGTGTACAAGTTTAATTATGTTAAAAATTTATAAAATTTTAAACCGCCAAACCAATTCGCATCCATCCGTCAAACCGTCAATCCGCTCAATTCACATCCGCCGGATTGGCGGACGGATTCGGATTGATTTTCTCCAATCCGTCAATCTGGCGGACGGATGGTGGATTGGAGGTTCCATGACTACAACCGACCCGCGTCCACCCCTACATAAAAGTGTTGGTTTGGCAATGATTTTTTTAGTTAACTTTTTAGTTAATTGACTTTTTTTAACTTTGGATTTTTTTATTTGTTTGGTTTTCTTATTTGATTTTTTAACTTTGTTTTGGGCAAATTTTTTTTATCCTCATGTGATTTTTGACTTTTTTTTTTTTTTTATCTTTTTGTGATTTTTTAGCATAACTCAAAAACCAAACGACCCCTTATTTGGGTAATTTATACTTATTTCTTTTCAAAATTTTTTTAAAAAGTATAAATATATGTCACCTTTACGTAAAATATAAATTGTTTTATATAATTTTAAAAATTATGTCTCACTATTTTAAATTTTTTAATTGTATAATCAATGATATCTTTTATTAATAAATTATCAAATTAATTAATTATTTTTAATGATTTCAAATATATATTTCAATTAGCAATTAAGATAATTTTATTGTTGTATAAGAAAATAGTTATGAATTTTATTTTTTATGTTAATTTTGTTAAATAAAAAATTTTAACAATAAAATATTTGTAATTTTCAAAATCATAAGAGACAATTCATATTTTAAGTAAATATTAGAAAGTATATTTATAATTTAATAAAAAAATATAAGTTATGATGTTGATATTATTACACTAATTTTTTTTTAATAAGGTTAAATAGAATAGAATTAATGCACAAGAGACAAAGATAAATATATATATATATATATATATATTTTCAATATATAAGAGATAAAAATATCATTTTTCTATTTATTTAGTGAGTGAATTATTGATAAAAATGAAACTAAATATTATATAAATTTAAAATTTAAAAAATTCAATCTATTATATCTAAATTATAAAATTTTTAAAAAAAGTCAGTATAATTTACTTCATTTATTAATAAAGGGTCAAATTAAAGAGAAAATTAATTTAAAGTCTCTATCCCATTTTTAGAAATAAAAGAGATTCACAATATTATTTTAATATTTTATAATATCTAAGGTTCCTCAACTCCACATCCATATATCATAGAGAAATTTAACTCTCTCAAATCCAACCTCATTTCTCTGTCTCTACTTTGATACTGTTTAAACTCTAGCTCTCACTAATCTTCTCTTTCTCTTTCCACAAAAATGGCAAACAACAGTCGACCCAAACCAGAACCATCTTCTGAGGAAGAAGGAGAAATTTCATCAGAAGAGAACGAAGATCAAGAAGACTCTGAATCTGAACAAAACTAACTTAAGAACACTTCTTCATAAAAAAAAGCCTTTATCGTCTCTGAAGAAACCAGTGATCGCTCAGACCTCAACACCAAATCCCTAATCTTCATCTGAAGACGATTTGGGCTCTAAATCGAACCCGAATCGTGCACTCCTCCCACCAATCCTCGCATCAAGCCTCTTGCTTCCAAACCCATGGAAGAAGATCCACTCAAAGTGTCACGGGCCCATTCCGCCCCTAGTAGAATGGTGCCGTGATGACTAGTAATACGAGATTACCAAAGGCCAATTTACAAAAATTCACACACAATCAGAGTATACATATGGAGCTTACATGTGTGGAAGCAAATTTAAATCTAAGTAGTCCATAAGAGCTGTGCATAGATCAAATGAAATGATATACATCTTAACATGGTTTTACAACTTGAATACAAATAAAATATAGTACATGTTACATCTTGATCAAAAGGCTTCTTAAGCCAAAATATACAAAAAGAAATGAGTTACAAACTAAGAAGCATAATCTTTAAGATGATGCAAAACATGAATCAAAACATCTTGCACATAACATCTTAGGCGTCACGGCCTTCTTGCTCGTCACCTACATATATATAAAGGGGAAGGTGAGCTTGGATACTCAGTGAATGATATTAGTAATAAAGGTTTGAATGAATGATATTCGAGATCTTTATCAAAACAATACATATCATAGCTT
The DNA here is from genome assembly GCF_055761805.1 of Camellia sinensis. Lineage (NCBI taxonomy): Eukaryota > Viridiplantae > Streptophyta > Magnoliopsida > Ericales > Theaceae > Camellia > Camellia sinensis. The sequence goes on along the minus strand of NW_028128989.1, from coordinate 7,566,420 downwards.
GTAACAAAACATGGGATGAATCAAGTTCATCAATCAAACTCTTTCAAAACTTCTTGGGATATTTACTAACATCTACATTATACAAAGGATGACATTCCTGACGAAACAAAGGAATAACTGTCCCGGAGTCGAAGCACACCCGTTCATGACCGTTGGTGGCCAACCTGGAATCGGTTAGACAACCCACCCGAAAAACCGTTGGTGACAAAACAAAACCCACCCGTACAAGACTATCGGTGGTACCATCCGTACATAATCGTCGATGGCAAAGAGATATCTCAAACAAAGGTGCTACATAGGCTTAACGTCCCCTAGCACGAAAAGACCTTCCAAGAATGTCATCAAAACAAACATAATACTTGATACAAAAACTAATGGATAATCATTCATGCTTGATCAAATACTTTTCCAAAACAAAAAACAAGCTTTACATGAGTGTAAATGATCCCTCATTTCTTTTCAAAACCAAGTCAAGACAAAGTAAAACATGTGCTGGAAGTCAAAATACTCTTTTTCTTCTTGGAAAAGCATGCTGGGTACCAACCAAGTCTTGAATGGATGAACAAAACGATCTAGGCAAAAATGGCCTAGCTGGGTGAACTCAAGGGGTCTTGGTCGAGGTTCCACACCTCTTGGCCGAGGTGTAGTCTTCTAGGCCTAGGTGTGCGGCTGCCTGCCGAGATGTTATAAGGTGCCGGCAAGGGTGTACCAAGGTCGGCCTAGGTGTGTGGTGGTCGGCCTAGGTGTGCAAGCAAAATAGGCTAAGGTGCAAGTGATCATACAAGGTAGGCCAAGGTGAGATACGATGCTTGGCCTAGGTGTGAGATCTAGGCAAGAATGGGTCTCAGTGACCACACTTAGGCAAATAAAGTCTGGAAATCTGGGTTTCCTCCTGAAGAACATGAAGAACACGAAGAACATGAATGCAAAAATCACAACTTCTTATTCAAAATCTGAGATTTCATGATATGAGTTCGAAATCATAGACCTGGGTACCCATAGTTAAAGATTTCTTGAAAACAAACACAAAAACATGGAACTTGTTACAAACTTTCGGATCAAAACAAGACTTTTCTTGAAGAACACAAGAATTTCATTTTCTCTTTCTAAAACCAAACTTTAAATCAATGCATGGCTCATGAATCATGCTAGAACATGCAATGTGATCATATGAACATAAAGAACAACAAGAGTAGATCAAGAATCTAACCTCAAAACACGGATCAAACAGCTCAAGGTGTGAAGATCAAGCTTGGAATCTAGCTCTCTCACTCTAAGAACTTCTTCATCTTTCCTAAAGCTTCTCTCTCTTCTAGGGCAAAGATATAGCAAATGATATGTTTTCTCTACTGCTAGTTGACTTAACCCTCTGCTGGGATACGTGGCAACGTCTGGTTGGATCTCCTCAAAAAGGTGCCAGAATGACAAGACAAGAGTATGACAAAGTGTGTATAACAAGTAAGGTGACATGGGCACTCTGACAAGGCAATGATCTCAGATTAGGACATAGGCTTTGTTAAGTAAGGTCTCACTGATCTCGACTAGGAAGGATAACACTTGGCCTAGCTGTGCCACACCTCAGCCTAGATGTGCCACACCTCGGTCTAGGTCATACCAGTCCAGGAACAAGATCACTAGGTAGAAGGATCAAAGATCTAGGACGCCTAGATGATAACATCTCGGCCTAGATGATACACATCTTGGCCTAGATGATACACATCTTGGCCTAGGTGATGCACACATCGGCCTAGATGAGACATCTCGGCCAATATGCCTAGGTGATGGTGGAGGTCAACCAAAGTGGTTCCAAGATGGTCCTAGGTGTGAGAGATTCAAAGTTGTGACCTAGGCTTGAGACAGCAAAGATAGATGGCCTAGGCTTGACATGACCTAGGCTTAACATGACCTAGGCTTAACATAGCAAGCAAGGAACAAAGCAAGCAAGGAACAAAGCATGCATATAACACTTAGGCAAAACACATAAGCACAAAACAAGACAGGGACCTTTACTTAGGCAAAACAAATCAAAGTTTACAAATACAAGCTTAACAAGACAAAATCATACAAATGCACATGAGCGTGGCTAAGACAAGAATGAGGGTTATTACACAAAGCTACGAAGAAACCTAGATCCAAGCCTGGTTCGGCAAAATCTCCAACGAAAAGGCCTCCGGCGAGTGAGAACAATAGCAATCAGGAATCGAAGAGGGCGAAGAAGAAAGCTGTGGATTCTGATGTGGTTGTTCAAAATGACTCAGCCAAGAAGACTAGTGATTGTGCGAAAAGCAATTGTTTCAGAGGCTGTGGAGTGAAGATGATGAGATTGTGATTTTGAAAGGTATGATTGAACATACTGCGAAAAAATGGTTTAATCCACCGCTAATAGGAATGCTTTTTATGATTTCATCAAGAAATTGCTGGGTTGAAGAAGAAGTATGAGAACAATGCTAGTAAGAGTAAAATGGGCGAGGATCGGACTTTTTCGAAGGCATATGAGCAAAAAGCGTATGAATTGTCGAAAAGATATGGTTTGGTGGAGCCAATTCTGCAGGTGTTGACAATGCAAAGGTTAATGGGAACGCAAGAAAAAATCAAAGTCAAAGAGCTATTGCAGCTTCACCAAAGGTTGATAGTGGGAAGGAAGAAACAAAGATGCAAGTTGAGCCAAGTACAGGGGTGTCTCTCTCATAATTTAACTTGGTTTACAATTTCTTCATCTATGAACTATGTTTTTCTGCAACCTGTGTTTGGCTCATATTCACTGTAATTTATGCAATTGAATAGGAATTGGTTCTTGCTCTGTTTTGTTTCTGTGAAATTTTCCCCCAGTGTTGGTCATATTGAATCTAAATTATGTTTGTTTGTGTTTGAACTTTTGCTAAATTTGTTTTCTTGTCAAATTATTCTTCTTTACTCTTTTGAGAACTGTTTATTGCAAGGCATATTTTGGAAAGTGATTTTGTTTTGAAATTTCTCTGGAAGAAGAAGATGATAAAGGCTTGAATTAGGAATTTCTTTGAGAAGTCCAAAATTTCTCTGGAGAAAGAAGATGATGAAAGCTTAAGCTAAGAGTTTCTCTAGAGAGTGGGAAGTCCAAAGAAATTCTGAATCGAATTTTCTTTGAATTAATATTAAGAGACTTTAGACATTATAAAAATATTAGATGTCTTTTATGCTATAAAATCTTAATATTAGAGACCTTAAAAAAAATTCTCCAAATTAAAATTCAAATAAATGCATAGTTCAGATATGTTTGTGATATTGATATTATGGAATAATTGTTGAAGAGTGAGCCTCTTTCCAATTTCTTTTGATTTCACGGTGGTCCCCCTTCTCTATTCTATTCTCTTTCACCATTCACCGTCCTTAGTGAAGTGATTCCACACCTACAATGTGAAACTCATTAAACTAATATATCAATGATACATTAAAATGAATTTAAAATATGACCTTCCCAAACATTATTGTGTAATTCATCATCAACGTTTTAACTTTTGACTTGGCAAGTGACTTACCTCAAGACAATGACACGCCTTCATTTTTTTTTATATATTTTTTTCTGGGATTTGGAGATTTTTTTAAATAAAGATTCTCGCTTTTTCTCGTTGCCTACAGATTTGCTTTTAACCAGGTAAGTTCAGAACTTGTGTTGCAATTATTTGCACTCACTCAGGTCCCATCTTTCCCCAAGCTTCAAATCTCTGGCCGTGCAAGGTGTCCACCATTACACCATTGCAGCTCCAATCCTATCACAATTACATAGGAAAGATTTCTCACAGAATCAGTTGCACAGTAACTCAAAACATTGAATAAGACAAAGATGGTTGACACATCTCTTATAAACACCATATTATGTTATCTCAAACAAAATTTTAAGAGAAGCAAAATCAGATCTCTTGACTAATAATACCAATACCAAGACACATATCATTCTAATCTCCACCCGATTAAACAAAGAATTTTTCTGCACATGCCAAAGGTCGTATACATTACACCCTACTTTGAATCTCATCAACATTGATAAAATGTCATTTTAAACGGTTTCTCTCTCTCTCTCTCCCTCTCTCTCTCTCTCTCTCTACCTTTTCTCATGAATTATAATGCCATAAGCTGACTGAATTCAGGAACCCCATACAAACGACGACTAACTATAATCATCATCCTACATTAGAATTCTCTAAATACTCTACACCAACCCAGTAGTTCCTTCCATCAGTAGCCAAGCCTTTGCACTGGGACACCGCCATGATTTACCCGTGCAAAACTAAAGAAAATTCGGGAAATATGAGCAAAAAAATGGGGAAAAAATTACTGAACTGGTAACCTCCAAAAATGTATGGAAGAGAAGATATTCCAGGTGTCCACAGCAAATCTGGAGTTAAAAACCCATGGAAACTGTTTCCACAGCAAATTAGACGGCTATGAGTCCACCATCTCATCTTGTATCTCATTGGGCGCAATAAGACCCGGAATAGTGAGCATCCGCTGTCGCTCCCTTTCTTTCTGAGCAGCAGCTTCTTCTGCATAGAGATCCTTGTTGTCCTGCGAAACAGAATGAAATTTAAAATTAGAAAATCATCAAACTGTAGACCAAGAAAACAATTGATCTTTAACCCCAATGCCAACCTACTCACTGAAAGCCCTAGCATCTATAAAACTTATTACCAGTTTGACCATCAAGGTAAAACTCACCCTCCATGTTATACATGGCACAGATTGGGAAGTTCAGTTCCCATCCCCCCCCGGGCGGCCGCCTCAAAGTTCAGTTAAAACTCACCCTCCATCTCTATTCAATGCTCAGAGAAAATGAATTTCTGAGCAAATTAAGCAGTGAAAGCTCAAGTAATGATGGTGTTTACCTGAGCTGAGAATTCTTTTGACTGCACAAGAAAGTCCCGTATGTGATCCTTAAATGTGGAAAGATCATTTCTTGACTCGAACAGTCCACTCACAAATTGTGCTACCTGACAAAGTCCCCTCAAATAAGTGGGTATCCAGAGAGCAGATAAGGATAAATAGAGTTTGGATTACATACCTCAGTTGCTGTCATGTTGGGGAATGATGTGCCCAAAAGTTTTATAGTATACTCACGAACAAACATTGCATTATTTGGATATGGATAAGTAACAGTCGTCACATCCCATAAAGGTTCTGTCAATGAACCAGACTCTGCCTGTAAACACATTTCCACAACTCTATTAATTTTTTTGAGGGGTCAAAACTATGACGAACTTGTTTCTGAGGCATAAAAAAGAATAACTACCAGGCAAAACAAGTGCTGCAGCACCAAGACATGCAACTTGAACCCAGGTTTATGAAACGTGTCTGTTAAGACAGCAAAAATTTCTTGCTCGATTGTCACGAAGTAAGTCCGGTAGAATTGATTACAAAACTCAGAAGTCTGCAAAATAACCTCATCACGGTAGAGCCCTTGCATTGAACATAAATCATTACAACTCAAGAGGACATAGAATCACATGACAAATCACACCTGAAAGTTCTTCAGCATCTCCAACAAAAGGTTTAGTCCAGTTTCAGCAATGTTCCTTTCAGTATGTCGGAAAGCCCATATGATAGAATCCATAACAAGCTTTAGTTGCTGATATGGATAAAAGAACATTAGAAAGACTAATAAGCTCATTGGAATTGAAGAGGTGCACCAGAAAAAAGGAAATGTTTAAAACTGGAGCATAGATATTCTCACGTCCAAACAGAGAAAGCTTCTAAGATTTGTAGAGTCAAACATTACAAGATATTAGGGAAAGACTCAATGTGGGGAATAAATATAAACACAAACCTGGCTTGACAGACGAATCAAAGCAGGAAAACAATGTGTAGCAATGGCACGAAGCAGTGAAAAGAACTTGAGGCGATGCTCAGGGTAATCTTCAAAGTTTTTGGTGATCATCTGAAATACAAATCAACAAGACAAGTCAACCACAAAAGAAGTACATGGTCTAAAGCTTTCAATGATACAAAGACCTTATTCAAGACTCAATAGTCAGGACAAGAGGGTATCACCAAGGAAAAACCATATCTACAACCAAACACAGAGGAGTGAAAAAACAATGTTGATGGCAAGCTATCATAAAAAATTAACAAAATAAACATGACGTGTTGCATTACTCACAGTCCACACATGAAACAGAGCCTTTTCTGGACATGCATCAGCCAACAAGATAGCACAAGCAAATCACATGAGCCACTAAACAACCCATATGTCGAATGATAAGATCAATAGCTATGTTTTTAATTATTGCCTCTAGCATCTGACTATATACAAATCAATTACCTCCCAGAATAAAGGAAGAAAACAATGAACTTCAATATTCTTTAGAGAATGTGCAAGCCAATTATAAAATTATTAGGCCAAACCAGCACCCCAATTGATCTGTCTTATTTTATTTATTGTTTTTTTAACCATAATAGTGCATTCTATACTGTTATTTTTCAGTTATTTCCAATTTATTTTCTTATTTCTATTTTCATACATTACAATCCAAATCAAAACACCACACGCGACAGCAAAGATAGAACTGCCAAATTGAAATGGTTGGTGAATGCAGTGAGTTTGGCAAATTATAAGAACATCTCCATCAAATCAGTCAAATCTTTAGCCAATTTTTAGCTAAAAAGTAACTTTAATCACTTTTTCAAATACTTCACACAACAAACTCTCTATCTCCTTTATCTATCCTATTAAAATACTCCTTTTTCATCTTTCTTTATTTTTTTTCTCCCAACAATTGCATTCTCTTTCTTTATCCTCAAAAAAACGAGAAAATTTCAAGTTGGAGCAAGAAATACAATGGGCACGCATGCAACTAACACCAGTAGGCAAAAAAACAAAAAAGGTCACAAACTAATACATTACATGAAACGTATGAGCAATAGCAGATTATCATTTATTCATTATAGAAAACAATCATGGCTTCTGTGAAGTGAAGCGAAGCAATATTTCACTATTTTAATGCAAGAGTAAGTCTGGTGCTAGCTACATATGGCAAGGGAATTGAGACTCGTATAAAATGGAGTGTATGAACGAGTTCTTGTGAGTTTTCTTGACATAGCTAAGTAGGTTTGGTGAGCTTGGTAAAGATGCACTAAGTTGTATTAAAGTCCAACCCTTTGACAACCTTACTAATAGAAAGGGGAAAGTGCGCTCAAGCAATGTTCGCATCCCCCGAGTCATAATCGAAGTGGTCTCGTGCAATCTCATGTGCGGCCATCATTACATCTGGTTCACTCACTGTGAGATGAGGTCTGAACTTCAAATCAACATCATGAAAGCTTTTAAAAAAATTTAATTTTAATACAAGTAAATGATAAAATAATAAAAACCCATTAACAACTACTAACAAGTTAACAAAAGAATAATTTCCACAAGGTTAATTAGAACAAAGAAAGCACTGGTATCATAAAAAAATGTTAATAACATATTTGGAACTAAACCAAACCAAACCAAGCCTCAAGTTTCACCAAATGGGGTCGGCTACATGAATCCTTCTTCTCCAATCGACTCTATCAAAGGCCATTTGATTAGTCAAATTAAGGAGACTCATATCTCTATTTACTACACTAGTCCACGTCAATTTAGGTCTGCCCCTTCCGTTAATACTTGAATAAAGAAAAACTAGCCACATTGAAGAAATCTTTCTGTTTCTAAATACCTCATTTTTGCAGTGGATATAATTAGTTTTGGATCAAGCCAATTCATTTGTAGTAAATGGAGACAGGGTGTCCTCTTAGTGAATTAACTAAAAAAATTGGTTAACGGGTAGTTTTATAAGAGCAGTAGATTGCAAACATGTTCCCCCGCAGAGGTGTACAACTCATTGGGTTAGACCAAAAAAATTAAAGAAGTGCCTATTTATGCCTCAAAGATCATCTAGCTTTCTGAAGTGAAAGGCTTCTAAGAAGTGCCATTTTACTTTCAAATATCAGAGCAGTTTGCTCCCGTTTTGCCTCAGGTGTCAACTTCACCTTTTATAACAAAAGGAACACACTAAAACATTTATTTTTGATATGCTAATTACTTTTATAACTAAAGAAACTTCCATCCTCACCTCCAAGGTACATTGAAACACAGCTTCAAAAATTCGAGGCACATCCTCGATCATTGCACCTTTGTACCTATAAATAGAAAAGATAAGGAAAATGGAATGTTACAGAATGAAAAACTGTAGTACAAGGCATCAGACCTCAAGCTTAACCAATAATGCATTGTTTTAAAGGTAAATTACCAATGGGTCCTACTTTTGGGACTTATTACCCATTAGGACCTGTAGGTAAATAAGTCTAATTAATATGACTGATTGGTAAGTGTCCCTTGTTTTAAATCACCAGCAGTAGGTGGTCACATAAAAACTCGGGAAATGGTGGAAAATAAAACGACAACCATTTTCCAGGCAGCCTAGAGTCTAATTCAGTTAGAAGCATGGACATAGCAAGGTCCGGTGCCAGTGCCGTGTCCTAAAAACTTAGGTTGCGTTTGGTAGAGTTTTGTAATTATGATTTGAGAGTATGAGTTGCATTTTGAGTTTGTGAGGTTTGGAATTATGATTTGAGTGTGGAAAATTTGTTTGGTAAAGAGTTTTGAAAATAGTTTTGAAAAAAGTTTTGAATTGACTGGGGAATTATTGATGTGACATTTGATATTTGATATAAAAATTTACAACTCAACCAAACATACAACTCAAAATTAATTTAAAGCACATAAATTTTTTTAAAAAATTCAGAAAATATTTTTTTCGAATATGTAAAAATTAACATATCAATTGCAAAAAATAAAATAAAATAAAATAAAATTCACTGTTCCGGTCAACCGGCCGGACGACCGGTTAGACCAAATTTGAAAAAAAAATTCCGAAAACTGCGCCTCAAACAGAGTGTTTTGTGCAGAGTTTTGGAAATGTGTTTTAAGAACTCTAACCAAACATGATGTTTGAATCAAGGTGTAGAATCATGATTACAAAACACAACCAAACAGAGCCTTAAATAGTATCCAAAAGTGGTGCCACCACCATCCCATCAAAACTTGAGTATCAACGTCAACAACTAAAATGTCATTTAAAAATTCTGAGAATGCACTTATATTTAGCAATGCTAGCTGCACTTGTTGACATAAGCAAGCATTTTCCAATGCAACATATCACCCCTCTTATTAGTTGGAAAACAAAAATTTACATCAATAAACACAATAAAAATAGGTTGCATACTTGTTAATTATTGTAGCAAAAAGTGACAAGACTTCAGATTCCCTTGCATCAGGCAAATTCCTAGCGTAATCACCAAGTACAGGGTCCATCATTGGAGGAACAAATTGTTTTCCTATTTGCGGTTGATCTTCAGCCTTGTCCAAGAATGTCTCAATGAGCTTAAGAGTCTCCCCTTTTACTGAGCTGTTTCAAGAGTAAAATAAAAAGAAAAGGACATGAGAAAGTTCAGAAAAACCAAGACAAAAAAATCCCAATTACTGAACTCACCGCAGAAGTTTTACGTAAGATGTTTTAGATGCAAAGGGGCCCCCTTCTGCAATGGTCGTCGATATGAGCTCACTGTACATTCTGTTCCAAACAATAAGTGTTCACACAAATCACAACATTACTTCATGATGGAAAACCAAAGAGAGATTTCTCAGATGTTCACATAAAGAAAGAAAAAGTTATATAGCTGAAAGTATTTAAGTTAAAATTGTAATCCGAAATAATACCTGTATACATTAAGCATGTCCAAAAAGATCAGTGATATTTGAGATAAGAAATATGTTCCAAGTGAACTGGCAACACTTGTATTTGTCTGCCATGCAAAACAAAATGACTTTATATGAATCATGCTTCAGCATGAAGTGACAGTGATATGTATAAGAAAGCCTATCAAGGTTAAGAATCTTGTATACAGATCCACAATCTGCTATCTAAAAAGCTAGGGAAACATAGAACAAAATACTTTTTAAGAAAGGTACAAAAAGAAATAATCTTGAAGAAGGTGACCCAAAAAAGAAAGCTAAAAGATTTAGCGGCAAAAAGTATCCAATGTGTTTCGCTAAATATATTACCAATGATAAACCATGAGTCACGGTTGATGAATTTTACTCCTTCAATGGATTAGTTCTTTAATTTATCACAAAGTTCAATCCACAAAGTGAACCTTTATTCACATTATAAGTTATTAACAAAACAACCATTTGATCCAAATGATACAAAGAATGGAACCCATTAGTAGCAAATTACAATAAATCTCTTGCGATATGTAATATTAGCCAACTCCCCGCCATAGCCAATGCAGAGGGAAAGAAAGAAAAAAGTAGATAACAATGACACTTACATTTCTTCTTGTCAATCTAGAGCATGTCTACAATTTTTTGTAATGACACCATTATTATGTTCGATGACCAAAAAAATACCATTATTATGTTCAAATATCTCCATGCTAAAAAAATAAATAAAATTTAATAAAATAAAATAAAATAATTGTGTATTCTGTTGCAGTAAAACAAAGTCAAATAATAAAGCATGGGTTACCAAAGACTCCCTAAATGGTTTCAATTTCACATCAACTCAAACACAGCATACCCACCCCACCCCCAAAGAAGAAGAAGAAGAAGAAGAAGAAGCTTAGAAAAATAATGCTCTATCTCATGAGAGAACCAAGTTCTCAACGTAGAGCAAATAATGCAATTTCATTGACTCAAGAAAAATTGTCTTAGTTGTAAAACATACCTGCAATATATTAAGGACAGTCCTGATTACATCTTGATCTTTCAAGAAATCCACACTATGGCGTGCCTGTGCTATAATTTCAACCCATTTCTGCACAGAAAAATGTAACCATAAGCCACTAGCCACCACAGAGACTACCATGGGGCTTGAACACATGCACATGCATTCCTGGAAGTAGTAGCATTTTTTATGTGAGCTTGCCTGATTTGGAAGCTCCATCAGCCTTTTCAAATATTCATCCCTCTTCTGAGGATCAGATTCTGCTTGAATCATATTACCAACCTAAAACAGTAGAACAGCAATTGTTACTTCACGACCACCCTTTATACAGTCTAATATTGGGGCATCAGACAAACATACTATTTATCAAAAAATCAGACAAACATACTGATTCATAAAATGAATGAATCTGATGGGGCTCAAGATCAGCTATAGTTGTAGGAAGGCTTGTTAAAAGCTCAGATACAAATGGTTCGCTTTCTCCAAGCTGGAAACAATAGAAGAAAAGCATGACACATTCAAAGTTATATCCAATATGGAAAATTGACATTTGACCAACAAGATTAAAATAATGTTACCTGTACAATAACAAATTTACGCTTGCACTTCTGAACAATTTTCAAGAATGTGTCACAAGCCATATCCTGTCACACACAAATTTTAACTTTAGTAATTTACTTTTCCAAGATTAAAAGGTAAAAGGCTGGCCATAGATGATGAACAAGACAGGAATTACAATACCCAATTAATGTAACACCACAAACTCCATATGTGATATAAAGAAAGGCTATCGAAGTAATTAACTAGAACAATTGAAACAATATAAACACTCCAAATTTTATAACAAAAACTAGAACATAATTAACAAGTCTAAAATAAACACATGGATAGGACAAATCAGCTGGTAAACAAGAAGTTACAATTGATAAAATCCTAACCTTAAAATGTGATCAAATGGATTTCAACACATAATTCAGAATATTGCACATATGCCCAAGTATGCTATGACACTATAACCAATGCTAAGGCAAATATAGGCTGAACTTCCAGAGCTTAAAACCACAGCACACTGATACTACACAGCAAACAGCAGTATATTTCTATAAAACATGTATCATACTCCTGGGAAACTCATTTTCAATTGTAACAGTCTCCCTACACTTACGATCAAGTTGCAATGTCATTCTTCCGTGAGGGCCAGTAGTCCATGTAACGGAAACTACCAAAAGGTTGATATTGCAACTTGACCATTAATGTAGGAGGGTTGATTCTTACAATTGAAAAACAACAGAACAACATGGAATTCAAGGTAGCCTAGGGGTGTAAACTGTATTTAACCCAAAATTATTAATTCACCTTCAAATAAAACTAAGACTCTTGAAGCTGCCATGGCATATAGAAATGCTTACACAACCTTTCTGAGATTAATTTGGTTTCAGTATAACTCTATGACTGAAATTGAAGAGGGAAACGAGAGGCTTCTGAGCAGACACTTGCCCAGCAAAAAAATAGTCAATTTGGAAAACTTTCGGGACTAAAGACGCCTAGATTTTGGAAGCATATATCACAAGAGTAATACTAACCTGAACTCCGGGATGCGTTTCATGCATGAACTCAAACAACTTATTCACAACAGTCTTCAAGAACTTCCAATGGGCCCTAAGAAATCTTGGGTACTGTCCAACAACATACCTGAATATGCAATAAAAATAAGAACACAAACGAATATAAATTTTGATCATCCTGAGCAAACATTTACAGACTAGATCCCCCAAGGTCCAATTATAATAGTTACTACAGTTGACAACTACAGTCTGCAGCATACCAAGTTGTACTACCTAAGAGGCAGTAATATCAGGCAACAGAAACACAGTAAATGAAAAAGAAATTAGATTCTCTGAAGGCTTTTCAGCCAGAATGACATCAAAGTTCCAAAGCATTATTCTGTCCTGTGACAAGATTGGAAGATAAAGAAACCAGGAAGATTTTAAGTGAAGAAGAGAATTTAACTAAAGATTCTTACATAATGTTACTTGCAATAACAGCTTTGTTGTCCTTTCCTTTTGTGATTTCACACAAATTTAGTAGATCACGAATTACCATCACCAGAAATCTGTTTTCCTGAAAAAGACAATTTTAAAAAAAAAATGGTAACACACATATGTCCTGAAATAATTAAAAAAACAACGAAAAATCACATGGCTTGACAATGACAAACAAATTTAAAAACCGCACATTGCAAAGTTTCAACATTCTACATATCGAGAACTAAATAGGCAAGCTGTATGATCAAAGGAGAAGTAAAATGGATTACTTAAAACATATAATAGCCATCATCACATCGGATGACCCGAAATTGTCTCAGCACAATAGCAATCAATATTTAGAATCATAACAAATAGTGACATATATGTTACCCACATAGATGATAGTGGCATACATATCAGCAATCTACCTACACTAACTAAACAAACTAAACACAAAAAGGTCACATACATATCAACATCATAACATAAACCACCTCATTAACCATGAGAGCTTATATGTTGTTAATAAAATGTTACGATACCCAAAACAATTGAAGAAATTGTGCTATAAGTTAAAGAAGCATACCTGCTCCTCCATCATGGACCCAGATATAGATCCTATTGCCCAGCACAATGTGTTTAAGTTGTTCCATGTCCAATCCTCACCACTCAGCTGTTTATTCAATTTCTTCAGCATCTATATCATCCCAAAAAGAAAAGAAAAAAAAATTACACATTACTAGATTGCATAATCCGAGTTTAAGCGCACTGTACTGCACAACATCCTACTCCAAGAACATAGCCATGATGTGCTGAGTGAATAACCTTACAAACCATTTGAACTCAGGAATCTGGAGTATTAAAAACACATACTAATGAAAACACCCGCGGGGGGTGGAGGGTCCTAACCAATGAATAAGAAAGCTTATCAGATGTGGGTTGGTAAAAGTTAACAATAAAAAGAAAATTTTGCTAATATTATAAAAAGATGAATTCTTCCTGTGAGAACACCCTTTGGGTCAAATAAGAATTCAAATGAAGATCAGTTCACATGAGATTATTATGGTTGATAACTCAAACCTACAAATCTATTTAAAAACTAAGTAAAACCTAGTTAGCTATGCTGTAAAAAGAATCAATGGCAAAGCCAAAAAGAGAACCACGATTACTTTTTATGAACTTTTAGTCTAGACCACCAACTAGGAAGCATGGAGACTCCAAAATAGGTGTTGTGTCCGTGGCCGACATGTGACAAACACAAACATGGTGCAGACATGAGAGTCCATGTGTCGAACGTGCCACATGGCACGTCAATTTTTTAAATTATTATTTTTTTACAGGTCACCTCGAGAACACTTCACAAACACGCATGTCTTGTGTCTAGACGCCTCAGGACACATTCATGGATTTTTTTTTTATAATTTTAGAAAGCCCAAAAACAAAATGGGAAAAAAATAAAATAAAACAAAGACAGCCTCATATAAATTGATACCTCCAAATTGCTATGCCCTAAATTTATATTCATATGCATAGCAAATAAAAATATTTTTTCCCGTATCCCCACCATGTTTGTATCCTAATTTTTTGGGCTTCTTATAAGTTGGATATCACAGCCCAATCACAAGTTTGCAACTAATCCAGTCCATGCGCCATCCATAAAAAAACGCATAGTTATATCATCATCATCCCATAATTTTAGGGTAGTGGTAGTATTTGCCTTAGTTTCTTTTAAGTCTTAAAGAATAGAGGCATTTGTTTACATTGTCCAATGAATATTTTAAGTTGAACAAAAATAATATTTACACTATTTAGGTCCTTCAAAAGAACACCGTGCTTATCAAGACTCCATCATCAGGATAATCAATTGAAGTGCATCGACCTTAATCTCTCACTCATGTACTATTTTTTGTTTGAGATTTAGTTGTTGATCATCAATTGTTAATCCATGCCACATGAAGACATGAAACCAACAGAGTCACCCACGACAAGGATAAGGCGTCAGCCTTTCATGCTATTGGTATCAGAAAATGTATACAAAGTACCACTATATATTGAACATTGGAGACAAAGCAGAACATTAAGTGTTGTATCCTTACTAAAATGAAAACATGGAGACAAAAAGGGTCAATGTAAAGTGTAAACTATTACCTGCTTTTCAGTATCTTCATGATCAAGGTGTGACAAGTAGATAAGTGTATCCCTCATGATCTGTGACATTGTAGTTTAAATTAGAAACAGCCACTGGAGGAGTAACAAAGACATAAAAAAGGTTTCCAAATATTAAAATCCTTAGGTGATTCTTGATAATTGCAAGAGAGGTGTGAACAATCACAGTTTTGTATGGCCATAATATTGAAGAGAATTGATGAATTGCCAAAAACTGACTTACTTTATGAACAAGTCCTAGAAAAGTATTTTTACTTAATTAAAAAAAGAACCAGTACATTGCTGTCATTCAAAACTCCAAGAACCATAATACCATTCCCTCCACACTAATCAGGACCTCCCACTGAAAAAAAATATATATACAATTTATAGGGCACTTCAAAAATTCCTTTATTGTTAACCTACAAATATGACACACACAAAAAAAAGAAAAAAAAAAAAAAAATCAGACAATGCACAATTTCTCCATCTTCCTTCCCCAAATCTTCCCCAAATACAGATAAATTCAAACTTTCAAACACCAATGATGATATAGTTAACCCAAAATTACACAAGATAGCCATATATCATTTTTATATTTTTGAGGGAGTAATATGCATCACTGCATAGAACATATGGTGTCTGCATTAAAGGTTTAACAATATAATTGACAGAAAAAAATATAAATGAGAGGCTAACCACATCTAAAATGAAAAAGAGAGAGGCCAACCACATATCTAAGAAGAAAAAGAGAGAGACCAACTATCCATTTTATAAGGTTTCAACCACGAGGTTTGAATTCCTATCTGCCAAGTACAGATTGCACACCTTATATTGAACTAGGACATCATTGTCCTTCATAGTTTCACGGACTATATTCCCATTTTCATCTTCAACAATCAGAACCTCTTCAGGCTTAGCCATACGGCAAACCATAAGTAATCTCAACTTTGACATTGGACCAGCATAAAGCTGCCGTCGCTGCACCAGTTGTGAACCAAGACCATCAACAATACCAGGAAATGGCATCTGCCAATTCAACATTCACAGAACAAGATGAGATCAATTAACTTTTCCATAGACAGGAAACATAAAGTGATGTATTTAATAAACCCCCCATTCCCCAAAACCCAATCAAAAGTAAAGGAAAAAAATTCATAAAACTTTATTAATCGTTTTACATGGATTTGCCATGGCTTTAATACTTTTTCCACTAAGAGAATCCTCAGATATTGACATGTAATGTGATTAGATCAATTGGAGACATGCCAAATCTTTTTCTTAGTATACACTTTCCTCCTGTATTGGGTAAATTACCAATAGATCCTACTATGGGGACTTATTACCCATTAAGTCTAATTGATAAAATTATCAAGTGATAAGTTTATCAAGAGATAAATTTATTAGTCTCTCTTGTTTTTATGAATAAATTTACAGTGATAAATTTATCCGTCAGGACATATAGGTAAATAAATCTAGTTAGTAGGACTGATTGGTAAGTGCCCCAAAATTTAAAACAAACAAAACAAAAAAAATCCTGCAAGGAATTGTTAAAAAGGGGTTATGAACTTGTGACAAGACAACCACAAGATGGAAAAGCATTATGTCCATGTTAGGCATATTAGGGGATAATAAAAGAAGCTGATACAAAAGGTAGAAGCCAGTGATCCAAAAAACTAAAGAGGAACTTTTAATAAATCCACCCACACAAATACTAAAGAACCATAGGATCATCATCTCTAACAGAGAATCCATCTTACCTGCAGTCCCATCATGTTTGCGATTGCTGCAGGATTATCCAGATTATGGTGAGCCTCAAAAAGCTCTAGAACTAAAGAGTTCCAGTAGTCCAAGCAAACCTGTCAAATTGGCACTAATGAGATCAGAAAATATTATTATACTCCAAATGGGTGGCAAAGAGATGTATGTAGTAATAAACATACCTTAAAAACCTCGGTGTCATCCACATATGAAATGTTAATGAGATACTCAAGACCCAATAGGAGCACAGATATATTCTCTTGTGAGGATTCTAGCACCCGAATATGAGACTGCACAAACATAGCAAATATCAAACAAGTTGCCAGGTTGCCCTCAACTCAAGGCTCTAAGCCTTCATCACCGTTTCAGCAACACACAAAATTGTTACTACTAAGACCTGGCACAAGTAATTAAAAAAACAATGTTGTACTGATGTACTGGTTTAAAGTACATGTTTTATCAAAGCTTTAGCACATACATACCTATGCCATGATGCATAGTTATTAATTCCTATTTTGAGTGACAATGATGCACCCAACTATTGTTGTGTAGTTATTAAGCCCACTATTGGAAATGAATTTAAACACCAGCCGGGAAAATAAATAAAATTATCATGCATATGCTTCAAACAAAGCAGGCACATGTGGGAGGCATGTTCAAATATCAGTGATGTTCTTCTAGCTGTTCCCAGACTGGTAAGGTCCAGGATTGCTTTTAAAGGTGAATTAGGCAGGCCATAGAAAGCCTAACAGAAGCTTGTTATATAGCAAAGATTTTCGGATGATATAAGTTGAAATGGCTAAAATATGGCAAAACTCTTGATCAAGCAAGAAGCTTCGATACATTGTCCTTTAGCTGCCATTCTTATCCTCCTTGGGAAGAATCAGAGTTTTCGTTTCATAAGGTTTCTGGAATCTGGATTTCATCATGCAATTATGTGTTCTTGATCGATAAAAAGTAATCATTAGTTCAAGTCTTCAATTAGTAAGTGCCACATTGAAATAACACTGTGCTCTAGCACTTGCTGTTGCTGACCCCAATAGATGATGAACTGGCAATCCTTAGAATTTACAACTCACCCCAAAGATTAATCTATGGAGCTTGAATTGAGCTGGCTGCTTAAGTTTCAAAATTTTTATACAAGGATAACATGTAACAAGAAAAAGACTTGCCTTACAAAATGAGGTGAAAAACAGAGCCAGGTTCTGAATGAACACCTGAAAAAATAACCACAAGCAGAGAATGAACTTATGGAAGTATATGCAGATTTAAGACCAACTAGGATCATATGCATATGAGACAGTCACCTGCTCATCACTAGTACCAGCCGCATAAGCATCGGGGATGTTAGTACTGGAAGGAAGAATGGCCTACGGAACACCAAAAATCACCTCAGAAGTCAATACATAGGTAACCCAAAGACATAGATGAAAAAAAGATAAAATCAAGAACAGAATTAAAAATAATAATAATAACTAATTCAAAAATAAATCAATAAAATTTGACCTAAAGTTCTAAATTGTTTTTTAGTAAGCTATTTAAGTACCTGCAATTGCACCATGAATATATTATACATTTTAACATACTGCATGTTATAGAAATCCCCAAAATTAAGGGCTGCAACCTGCAAACATCAAGAGATGAAATGAAGACTGTTGAAGAATCACAGGAGCACTTACGATTCCAATTTTATATAGATAAAATGAAACAACAACATACCTCAGTCAAACATTGGAGGGTGAGATTCCGATAAGACGGCACAGGGAAAAAGTTCAGGAGCGTTTCAAGCTGTTAGATTGGGAGAACAACACAGGGTATAAAGACAACATTCAAATATAGAGTACCAAACCCAAATAACGCTTTTTTGTTTTGTTTTCTTTGGATCCAACAACAGCAAGGGGAGAGAAAGCTGATGATAGCCCCTTCCCTACCCATAAACTCCCCTGAACCCATGTCCATTAACTGGGACTTGAACCATTCACATTACCTAAATTAAGAAGTAGAAGTTACCACCTGCACTAGACACTGGGTGGCAGTATTGCAGCTTCACAACCAACATTTTTTTCCATAAAAAATTGACATCAAATATGCAAGAAGAATGTACGAACCAGTGGAGATTCAAATATATATCCCAGAGGAATCCATGAAAGGAAAGCATGCAATGTGGCTAGTGTAGCCCTCATAAGCTCAGTTCTTTGAGATGCTGCTGATAGTACATATAGGCATAACTCATGAATGAGTTGAAACTCACTGTAAACAAATAGCACAAACCTCTTGATAAGATAGAGTGAAGAGATATTATAAAGTAATTAGGTAACTTGAACACTAAAGAAACAAAAAAGGAAAAAAATAAAATCAAGAACTATATAGCAAAAACACAGCTTGTGCCAGTGTCAGACCAAAAAGGAACTTACGGAGGGAGGTAATCAACCAAATGGCAACAAAGATGTAATAAATATAAAAATATATGCAGCAGAAAATTGACACAAAAAATAAAAATCAGAAGATGCCCCACTTGTGGGCCAAAAAAGAATCAATATAGATAGTTCAAAAAGATTAAAAAGCAAGAGCACCACCCAAGAACACAAAATAACAGTCAGATTGTTCTTTACAAATTTTCTCTTTGAATAAATAAGCAAATATTGCCAAACATCTGAAACTTGCTGTTTTGCATCTCCCAGAAGTTCACCATTAGACTTATAAACATGGTTACCAGAATCCCGATCCGGATCTTACGATCCATTTGAGTACAATCGATCCGGATCATGTAAAAAAATCTTTATAGGTAGGATCTTTTGATCCTAATAATGGGATCTTATAGGATCGTGGAAACCCGATCCGAATCCGATCCTATCTGATCCAATTTACAAGCCTTGTTTTGTATTGTATGACATATTTTATTGTAAATTTTATGTTTATTGTCTAAATACCTATTTATGTGGTCAAAATAAATAATAAAAATTAAGTAGTATTGAATCAAATAGACGAAAAAAAATAACCTAGGAAACAAGCATTCAAATATTGCGATAATTTAAGAAAATTAACTAGTCGGAAAAACAAACTTAGTTTTAACAGAGTCTAAGGAGGGTAAGATGATTGCAACTTTATCCCAATTTTTGGAGAGATTATTTTTGTTATTCAAATCCGCTCTACCAGGAATGCTAACGATAAACCTTATCATTCGGTTAAGTTGCTCTTTTTAGTTCTTAATCTATTTTCATATCCAACTTTGTTAAATATTTTTCATTACTTTTTATGCATTATTGTAGATTGTAAAGTATTTTGTTATAGAATTCTTCTTCTTCACTTTCTTTTTTGATGAAATACAAAACTTTTACCATCGAATTTTCTATTATATAATATTAAATGTATATTTAACATGGAGTATTATAGCTTTGTTTGGTTTGTGTTTCTCAAAAAAATTTGGGAAAAATTCTCTACAAATAAGTTTTCAAAAGTAATCAAACCAAACAAATTTTCCAAAAAAATTTTTCCAAAACTTGTTTGGTTTACAAGTTTTCCAAACAAATCTCTTTCTCATACACATCAAATCAATCACTTTTTCCAAAACTCTCTCAAAATAATTTTTCAAAACATCTTTTGAAAAAAAACCAAACCAAACAAATTTTCGTACTTTTTATCTCAAAACATGTTTCTCAAATACAAACCAAACAAGCCCTATATTTTTCACAATATCTTCACTTCTTTTTAATAGAATATAGGCTCATTTTGTGTATACTTTTTAAGAAATATTTATTTAAATTAAATAATTATGTAATTTGTCTTTTTCGGTAGGATCTTACGATCCTCGATCCGATTCTACGATCCGATTCTATAAACACCTCCAACGATCCAACGTAGGATCCCGATTTTAACAACCTTGCTTATAAAATGGCCATCTACAAGTACAGCCTCCTAAAGCAGTATTTTTGGGTGGAGATGGGGGTTATAGAAGTAATAGCAACTCAAGGAAATACCATCCAGAAGTTCATCACAAGACACAGTCACATAATAAGCTACTTGACAAATTACCTGTTCAGTGATTGTTTAAGCTCTTTGATCTTCTGCTGCGTCATTTCACCCCTTGAGAAATCGAAAACTTCTTCGCTTAGAAGCTGACAAGCAACAGTCCATGTCACCAAAAATGCTAGCAATCAATCCACTAGAATTAAAAATAATAAATAAATAAATAAGACTTACTTTCAATATGGCCATGCAGTTCTCACAAATAGTTTCACTAGTTTTTGCTGCAGCAACAAGATCGGGAATGAAGCTTCGCCATCTGGCTGGCCACTCGTGCTTCAAAATCTATATATGAAGAGGTCATGTATACAGAAGATTACATTCAATAATAACTCCATATGATAGAGTCCAACAATCCTTTAACAGATATATCAAAAAATCAAAACTAAATGCAAAGAAAGATATCTTAAAAAATAAATCAAAAGGGGAAAAAGGCAAAAGCTACTGCCACGACACCTTTGAGCAAGACTGACCAGATAAAACCCATAAAACATAATAATCTTATGAAAGTAAGGAAGTCAACATATTATGATTATCATTTTGTTATACTGGCCTCGTTTGGGAAGTGGTTATTTTAGAGGCTTTTTGACTTTTTGGCTATTTTAGTTTTTGTGTTTGGGAAGATGAGATAGATTTTTATTTGAGTTGTTTTATTGAAAAATGTGTTGAAATGATGTTTGAAGTTAAAATGACAAATTTGTCCCTAAGATTATAATTTTTTAAATTGATATAAAGGGGCGAAATTGTAATTTTCCAATTGATTTAACAATCTGTCAACTGAGCCTACACTGTCCGGGGCTGCAGCCTTTTTTTTTTTTTTTTTTTTTTTTGAAAAACTTTGAACAGTTTTGCTTTTGGGCTTATTTTTCATTTTAGGCTATAGTAGCCTCAACCCACTATTCCCAAACAGCGCCACTGTGCATTTCAACACTTCGGAAATTGCGGAACGCAACACCTATATTTCAAACTATTATTAAAATGCAGCATACTAATATTTACCTGTACCAATATAATATTAAGTTTGTTGACATACAGCCTTTCCCGCCGAAAAGAGATCTCATCACTTGATAGCTAAGCACAACAGAATTAAGGTGAATTAAAGAATCCATCATAGACTAAAGAGAGAAAAAAATAATAATGACAACTGTCAATTAAAAAAAATAACTCACAGAAGAAATTATTGTAAACCAAAATACCTTTACAATGACATCAGAAATATAATTTTTCATTCCATCTCGTTGTTCAGCCGGCAATGCATTCCATTTGTACTTAATTACACCTTCCAGAACCTGAACATAGAACACAAATGTTCTCACATCAGTGTTGAATAACTTGATATACATTGTTGGGCCCATTTCCTAATAGTTTAAAATTTTGAAACAATCATAACATGGAATCAAGTCTCTCCATTTGAATTTGGTCTCCGTTTGTATTCTCTCTCTCATTTGCATTCTATCTTCTATGTATGAATGTTTGTATCTCCACGTGCAAGACAGGGTTGCATGTGTGGGAGGGTGTTGACTAGCTTGATCTTCATTGTTGGGCCCATTTCGTAACAGCTTAAACTTTTGAGACAATTGGTGACTTAACAATCAACTCATTAGAGCAATAATTTACGTTGTTCTATTTTAGGCACAGTTTCTCCACAATTATCCTGCTAACTACATGCTCTTTTAAATTACACATTATTATTCTCATCAACAACCCACCATACAACAATCACATGAACAAACAAGTC
This sequence comes from Camellia sinensis, assembly GCF_055761805.1. Classification (NCBI taxonomy): domain Eukaryota; kingdom Viridiplantae; phylum Streptophyta; class Magnoliopsida; order Ericales; family Theaceae; genus Camellia; species Camellia sinensis. Next base: position 7,544,005 of record NW_028128989.1, on the reverse strand, counting down.
AATGTAAACCATGACGTACTGCAGAAAGGAAAGTTTTGTTTGTCTCATCAACAACCCATCATTTTCTTTCTTTCAAAAAACTGAAAGGAAAGGTTAGTCACATTAAAAAATACTCTTCCATAAACAATCCCATTCCACCACCTCTCTTCTTCATCATCATTAACCAAAGAGTGCCTTGATCTTAAAATATATATATATATTTAAATCGAAGGGAACTTGTTTAGAAATGCACACCATATTCCCATTAGTGAGAGAAACAAATCATCTCCAATACCAACAACAAAACTCAAGAAAGCCTGCTAACACAGGTCAACTACTCCAATATTTACCATTCCACGATACCTACAACCTGTAATCCAAAGCAGAATGCAACACCTAAGCATTAGCTAAAATATAAGATTCATATTAACAAAATATCAAAATCTACAGGGCAAAAACAAACCTCATAAGGTGCCGCATCTATACAAAATGTGTGTTGGATACACTCTCAGCATGTGTTCGACATGTGTCCAAAAGTATCCTATTATTTATTTATTTTTTCAAAACCTAAAAAATGGTGGAAAACTTACCATCTATCGCTTGAACATTGGTACATGTTTGAAGAGACAATATGAAGGCCAAAGATTAGCATTCAACTAAGTATAGCTTTATACTTATTAATCCCTCATTAGGCCCCAACAACCTACAATTAGTTTATAAATACATGGGCCTTCTTAAAGTATGACATTAGTGCTTTTTATTCCGACCTTTTTATAACATATAAACAAGAAAATAACCTATTTGATATCATTTTCATACAATATACAGATACTTCACACACTACCAAGTGTTGTGATGACGTGTGCTTTACACGATGGTATAGAAATCTACACGTGTTAGCCTTCAAGGGAAATGTGTATGGTCAATACGGTCGGTCCTAACTCAGTGTAATAATGCCCAAGGCCTTAAGTCCTAATATTTCAATTTATGAAGCTTGCAGCCTAATGTCCCATAGGAGTTGGGCCGCAAACCCATCATACAGTAACAGAAGTCATATGTCGCAATCTGTTATCAGAATCTTACGATTCGCGATTCGATTCGCGATTCGATACACAATTTTTGCAAAATCGATACGAATCTATGAGTGAATCTATTTTGGAAATGAATCTCTAGTGAATCGCACGATTCACAATCAATTCACGATTCGATTCACTTTTTACGATTCATGCAATTTTTGAAATTATTATGTTCGACATATTTTCGACTCATTTTTTCCATCTTTTTAGTGAAAATAACATAATACACCTTCAAATAGCATTTAATACCAAAATAACCAACATATATATATGATTTGTTGTTATTTTAGTGATCATGGAGTTTTTTATAGGATCCAATCAGATTTAGTCAGACCTAATATATTTTTAACATTTCTTCTCATTTTTTTTCCCTTCAAAAAATTGTAATATATCTTCTAAAGATGTTTAAGATTAAAGTTACACTATGAATTATCTATTACTATTTTATTAAATTGAATATTACATGTGTGAGGTCAGTTATACCTTTTAAAATGTTTTAGGCTTTAAAATAAAATATCCTAAATAATTCTTTCTTATTATTTGCTTACTCTTACTTAGAAAAGTATATGTGCTTATTGTCCAAATATCAATATCGTTGTTAACTATTATTACTTTAGAAATTAATAGTTTGTCTATTTGATTATTATCTTTATTAAGAATAGTTGATAAAAAATATCTATAAAAAAAAAAAAAAAGGTAAGATGATGATTTTACATAGGAATCTTTGTTAACTTCTTACCGATTAAATTACGTGATTATCATTCAAAATAACATTTTTGATGATTTAAGTCTAAATATTTTATATTCATAAGATATATTTAACATTTAAATGTGCAGATATATGTTTATAAGTAATTTAAAAAAAGTGACCGAATCTTTACGATTCACGATTCGATTCGCGATTCGGTACGAGGCCATTTCGATTCACGATACGAATCCCGATATGCGCAACAGTAATACCACAGGAACTACTAATAAGTGTTTCTAGTGTAATACGAAGCCACTTAACTGCCTAATCTAAGAGTCAGGGTTTAAGTAAGCCAAAACCTTTGTCAAACAACATGGAACTCTAATGTGTATTGTGTCCACGGAGGTTTCACCCTACCACAATGCCCCATGCAAGCACAACTTAGACTAATCAGAGAGAGAGACTAAACCTAATGCACAAAATCTCGGTAACCTGATATTTTCTAACAATTTTAAAGAAGTCCTCGAAAATCTGAACAATTAGTTCCAGTCGAATGTCTAACCTTCTATAAAGAGAAGGAAGCACCACTTACATTAGAACCTTTCTTCTACGGCACAACCTTTAAGAGAGGTTGATCTTAAACTCTATACTTTGAGCACTCATATTCTATTACCTCTCTCTTGACTGGACTGGACTGGACTAGACTAGACGACTACATCTATTCCCCAATTATCCTCTAAGCCCTGCCATCTGACATGTTCTGCCACTATCTAGTAAAACTCTTACGGCCAACCCTTCCTCAAATTCTCTAACTCTCAATGGCACCATTCAATGTGTCCATTTATTGTCGTAAATTTGTAATCTTGAATAATCACCAAATTTTATATAATGGTTCACACATTAGCCTTGTGCAATGCAACAACACATACCAATGTTTAAAATTTTACAATATTACCTAACAACAATTATCGTTCACTTTAAGGCCTTGGATCTTGGGGTGTGCTTCCTCCAAAATTTAGGGATCGAAACCTCTTAAGTTCTAACAATTCCTTGGGACCATCAGACTAGGGGAAAACTCTCGAATTAACCGTGGTGCACTTGCGAGAAACTCCTTACCGAGAGTCTATGCACCCCTAGAGATTAATCAGGCTTTGATCTGGACAACCCCTAGTGCCTAACCAAACCAAACCAAGACTTAAGTCCCATCAAATAAAGTCAACTATATAAATCCTTCTTCTCCATTCGACTTTATCCAAAGCCATATCGTTAGTCAAATTAAGGAGATTCGAATCTCTATTTACTATACTCGCCCGCGTCAATCTAGATTTGCCCCTTCCCCTAACACTTCCATCTGCCGTCACTGTATCGCATCTCTTCACTACTGCCTCTGTTGGTTTCCGTTGTATATGACCAAACCATTTCAATCTATTTTTCCCTAACTTATCTTTTATCAATACTTCTACTCGTTCTCGAATATACTCATTCCTAACTCTGTCTTTTCTAGTCTTTTTACACATCCACTTTAGCATTCTCGTCTCAGCAACATTAATCTTATCTACATGTTATTTCTTAGTTTCCTAGCATTCCGTCCTATACAACATCGTTGGTCTAATAGCCATTCTATAGAACTTCTCCTTAGTCTAGTGGGTACTCGTTTATCACACAGCATCGCAGACGCACTCCTCCATTTAAGCCACCCAATTTTAATTTTATGGACCACATTCGCTCCAATCTTTGCAGCCGTTGTGATAATCGATCATAAATAACGAAAATATTCACTCTTATGTAGTGCTTGGTCCCCAATGCCAATCAAAAAACAATTCATCCGTGCATATTCATGGATTTGTATATAGGCACACATATCTGTGTATATGTACCATTTTACATGTCTTTTATCTTCTTTACATGGCCATCAAAATTTGGGCAGGGGAGAGGGCTGCCGATGCCACTGTCTACAAGCCCAACAACTAAAAGATGTGAAACCATGATCCACTATTTCTGAAATCATCATCACATCATAATGCCCAAATTTGCAATTTTCTTAATCCTATATGGATTGCATATGATACAAAGAGAACCACAAAACTAATTATTGGCAACACCACCTCATAGATATTATTAATGGCTCTTTCCAAGTGGTGGCTCTACAAAAACCACTATCTAACATGACTAGCTTCCTTTAAACAAGCTGATACACTAACTTCAATTACCATAAATTGACATACTAATGCCAATTACTATCAAATTGATATACTAAAATAAATTACTGTAGATACTATACAACTGACCTGCAAAGCGAAAAACTTGGTGTTCAAATTCTGTGAAGTTGATAGAATATGAACCACTTGAAGCCACATGTCTGGATTGTTTTGCAAATCCCGCAAAATATGGTCTGCAGCGGTCCTCTGCTCCAACAAGAATAAAGGGGATCAAAATAATAATTAGGCCTCGTTTGGCAAGAGGCTATTTTAGCCAATTAGCCAAAAAGTTACTAAATTAGCCAAAAAGCCAACAATCCATACTAAAAAGTCAAATATTCTCTTTTCTCTCTACTTTGTGCACATCTTTTCGTAATTAGCCAAAAAGTCATCCCAAACATACAAGTTTTTTTTATCTACCTTTTTAGCCAAATAGCCAAAAAGTTACTAAATTAGCCTGTTCCCAAACGAGGCCTTAGTTGTGTGGCCGCTGCAACTTCAATAATCCCAATTTTTACATAAAATACATATAAAACAAGCAGAATGATGATTTAGGCAGTCCATAATTTCATTCAGAAATTAGTTATTATCATGAGTGCAAGTGTACCCATTTGCTTTACGCAACCAGGCAGTGAAAATAGTAACATTGTCCATTCCATTGGAAACCTTCCAACTGAAGTAGTTGTTCATAACGATTTCAGTTGAAATTTACTTATCAAAAAGACAAAAATATCAATTTAAGTTTAATTAGCATGTAAATAAGGAAGCATCTTAACTGTAATTTCAAGAATCCATAAGTTATCTACACGTCATTCTGAATACATATAAAAGAAGGGATAGTTACAAAAAGAAGCCACTTGGCATAAGAGAAGAAAAGGATTCGGGACACCAAGTCCAGCCTTTGATTTATATATAGAGAGTGCATAAAATAAGATAAATTAAAACTTGGACCAAAGTTTATTTAAGGGCTAGTATTTTTTTTTTTTTTTTTTTTTTTTTTTTGTCCCTGTGTGTTAGTATGTGTAGGATGAGGAGGAGGGGGCACCGGAATAAGCAGAGTAGATTGAAAAAAAAAAAGAGCAATCTTTTCATCATTATAGTTAAGGCACCACACCAATCGAACACCATGTACAGTAGTTCCCCAACAAAACTAGGCCTAATACGGACGCCGCCCAGTCCATTGCGAAACAATGAAACCAAAAAGGCCAAATTCTATAACTATCGCAGCTGCTGCTATGAAGCAGAGTATGAACTCTTACACTTTGTGTTTGCGTTGTACATACATACATATGTAGAAATATATATATATATATATATAGAGAGAGAGAGAGAGAGGATGATCTAACCTCCTCCTTAGATCCGGTGCCATAGAAGGCAGCGACGGTGGCATCGAGTAAGCCGACGTCAATCGGCTGACTCAAATCCCTGAGCTTCTCCGCCGCCATGAAAGAGAGAGAAATAGACAAAACCCTAGAAATCGAAGCAGAGCTGAAAAACCTCACAGAGATTAAACCCTAGTACAAACAAAAGTGTCCGTAGAGATAGAGAGATACGAATAGTTGGTAGAGAGAGAGAGAGACAGAGAAGAAAAAAAAAAAAAAAGACAGCTTCAAATTGAAGCAGCTGTGAGAGGAGAGAGAGACAGAGAGAGAGAGTACTTTGAAATAGTTTATATTAGGGAGAGGCGTTCCCTCCTGTTTTTATAGAGTAACCTAAAAACAAGACCAAAGAAGGCTTTTTCGAGACTGGGCAGTGGAGTAGAGTAGCGTGTGATGTGGGATGTGTGTGGTGTGTGTGTGTCCGGTTAGAAGCCTAATGAATCTCTAGAGACATGATTCGGGAATCCTCGAATGTTTACCAACTTCGGGTGTTTGGCAAGAAAAAAAAAAGTCTAATTTAAGTTAAAATTTATAAAAACATAAAATAGTTAAAAGATAAAATATCGCATTAAATTCATAATCATTTCATTTTTTCTTTTACAAACATCACATCCAATCATAAAAAAATTTAATTATCTTTTCAAACACAAAAATTTTAACCTATTAAAATAACCAAAAATTAAAATAGTCTACTAAAATAACAACTTCCCAAACGAAACCTTTATCTTCTAACTTCCAAATTTTAAAGTAACAATTCAAAATGTAACCATTTGATATTTCCTTTAACCTTTAATCAAAATTTATTTAAAAATCTAATAAATAAAATCTTCAAGATTTGATCTCCACGTCAAATTAAATTTTATTTTTTTAAGCGTTTCAATTTAAATTTTAAAATAATATCAATTCTAAACATTTGTTTGTATTTGTTAATAGGGAATTAGCAATTTAGATTATTTAATCATTTTTTTTCCCCTTAATTACTGTTGACAATCACTTTTCACCTTTATAGTTGTCCATCACCATCTCTGTTTTTCCCTAATCCACTATCGCCCCTCCCCCTCTTTTGCCCATTCACCGCTACTACTTCCCTTCCTTACCCAATTCATTGACATTCTCATTTCTTCTTCAATTTATAACCACCGCTACCATCTAGCGTCACCGACAAAAAATAGTTAAATTGTCTAAAATATCCTTGCTTCATTGATGGTTTGAATTAATATAATTTTAAAAATCCATTCTGATTTAAAATTGAAATAATATAAATATACATATATATAGGATTTTATTTGTTACTAGTGCCCAATCATAAATTATTTTTTATAGTTTGTCTAAATTTTTTTTATTTTTTTTATTTTTTTTTTTTCGAGAAGCAAAAACATGCAATATATTAAAAAGAATGACTTTTCTTAAGTGTGCAACTTACACCTTACACTTACGCCTTTCTGTTTGCTGTCCTATTTTATGTTTACACCTTCCATTTACACCTTTTGTGTTAGTTGCACATGCACACCATAACAGCACCCTAAAAGGAAAACAAAATACAAGGAAAAAAAAATTATTATAAACTACAAAAAGCCTACATTGATATTTGGCAGACAAGAGCAAGGATCTCAAAAAATATTATTTATTTATTATGCAAACCTACTTTAAGAAGTTTTGTCTACAAATTTGAAAACACAAACTAAATTTAAAATTATATATAATAAAACAATAAATTTAACATATTAATTGTAGTACTTATTTTTTAGAGGATGTTAAATTATTATTGAGAGGAGGATTTGTGCCAAATAATGGCCAAGCAAAATCAACATAGTAATTTTGTTGGGCCAGATAGGATAAACACGAAATATGGTGTTGGGCCAACACAAAACGTGGTGCTAGATTGGATTTAACTGGGCCAACATGGAGCGTAATGTTTGGCCGAGCTATCTAAGATGGCACAGCTATATACGTCATGGTTAGGTTCACTGATCAACTGAGCTGGCGATGGATGGATCAAACGAAGAGAGCAAACGAACCACATTAAGGCCGTGGTATACGGCCAAGTTGGTAATGGTCACACTTGTCGACAACGTGAAGGTGTTGACTAAGCGCGGCGTCAATCTAGGGTATACCTTAGCTCGGCATTAGTATGTCCATAATCAATATCTTTAGTGCAACCCAAGTATAGCACAATTAGGTATTCCACGTGGACCAATGGAAAGGAAATCGCTCTAGGTGTACGTCAATACTGTTTGGTAGTATTCATATATACACTTGTGAGGAATGAAGAGGGTAGTATAGCTACACATCCAATAAAGGACAACAGAGGTAGTGTGCACACAATCTAAGGCTGCATGACCAGCCTAGAAAATGAGGCGCAATAAGACTCAAAGAGGTAAGCAACTTTTAGCCACTCTCTCTCTACAATACTCTGTATTTTCTCTTCTTCTCCAAGAAAGCTACATTGACCGTCGGAGGGGTTTTCCGGTAACCCACTCACCGGGTAACTCACCCTTGTTTGTTCACAGTAAAACAGAGTTCCATCGAATTTAGAAGAGCTTGGTAACAAGGAATATGGAAGGCGACGAATATTTTTCCCCCTATACAATTACGTAAGTTTTTAATAAAAATGGTATAACTTCTCTTAAATTTAAATTTGTATCACAAAAATAGATGGTTATTATCAAAATTATATTTATCGGCTATTTTTTAAAAACAAATATGACTTAAACATATAGTTACCGATATCCAATAATTTTGATTTTTTTGTATAAATATTATACTCAACGAGCCGTAAAAAATGAACTATTTAAATCACCAAAATCGATCTCAAAACGAGCTTGCAAAGTCCAAATACTATTTCAAATTGACATAAGACAACTTAAAAGAAGTCGTATCCTTAAAAAGATTTATACATCATAACATTTGAAGGTTTGATTAAAAATACGAATAATGCTATATGTACCAATTAGTATACTAAATAGTATACCAATTGATGATGTGACATAATTTAAGTGATTTTTGATATTTGTAATGTGATTAATAAGTAGAGTCAATAATAATGTCATAACTGGTGTTGATACACTAGTTAGTACATTAATTAGTTCATGTAACATCATCGTTAAAAATACTCTTAATCACCTTGTGTCATTAAAGAGGCCCAAGTTCCTCCGTAATTCAGAGATTTTTCGAACTATACAGACTTCTAAGGTGACTTTTACAAAATATTAAAGCCAATAAAACTTATTTATGATCTCCAGAAGTATATTAATACACCACTTGTAATGTCACGTTGAACATGCACATTATTCTCATCATATACTAACGACTCTTTGAAACATGCACACCGCTCTCATCATATAGTTCACTTTGAATGATTTTCATATATGAATGAAATATGTCTATATAATACCTTCCATTATTATGATTGGTAAAAAATAATGAAATATAGGCTATGTTGTTGAATGTTTAGGGAACACTATTGGTATATTTGTGAGTGATAGAAGGATAGTGATACTTGTACCCTATTGGTATACAAAACTTACTCACTTCATAGAGATATTGGTTTAATATTTCCCCCCAAAAAAATAAAGAACATATGTACACACAACACAAGCATATCCCATTACTCCAAGCACTTGTAATTTAATGACACCTTCTAAACACTCTAATACAACAAGCAGAGAATTTAGGATGATGACATAGCTTCATTGATCTCCGTTTGTTCTCTTTCTCCATACCTTTAGGCCCTATATAAATTGTAATTTGAATACTCAAAAAGCATATACAATGGCGAAACTAAAGTTTAAAATAGAGATTTTGGATATAAATTAAACCTAGAAGATCAAAGGACAAAAAAAGAAAAAAGACTGACTCCAAAAAGACTAAGGCCAAGTTTGGCATTCTCTAAAAAATTCAAAAAGTCAAAAAGTCACTATCCTATTTAAGTCACATCACCTCTCTAACACATCACTTCAAACCCAATCCAAATCTAACCCATATTTTATAAAAAGTCAAAAAGTACACTTATTTAGTCTTCCCAAACTTGGCCTAATATTCCAAATATACCCCATATTCTTGACACAAAAAATAGCTTGAAGGAAAATGGCATATTACAGAGTCATGGCCAACTATAAAAAGGAAAACTGGGAAGAAAATAAAAGATGAAAGCACAGAAAGGGTGTGTGAGTCTATACTAAACATGCACACTTACATAGAATGTCCTTTACAAGGGGCATTGTTTGCTATAGACCTAGAAAATTTTAAATGAGCAGGTTACTCAAGTACAACATTTCCAGAGCTCTTAAAACTACCTCAAAATGACTTGCAGACACGGAAATGCTGTGCCGCCACCACTTTTGTCTTTTCCTATATTCACAGCCTCTAGCCCCTTGTAATATAGGTTCACGTTTGCGCAAGGCCGGTTACCTCTTCTCTGTTTCTTCACTCTCTCCATGTCGACCACAATCCGAAACACACGATGAAGATGAAGATGATGATGCAACTGCCTTTCCTTTGTAGTCAGAAGATGCTGTCACAGTTGTGTCCATGCTTTTCTCAGCTCTTGAATTTTGTACAAGGTGGAGCTGGCTTTGCAACATCTATTGTAAATAAATGGGAGAAAGTGGTCAGGTCAACATAGAAAAACAAAATCAAGTTATTTGGCTTTTTTTGCCTGGTTGAGATGAGAAAAAAAAGAGCATGGATAGAAAGGCACACCATTCACTGCACAAAGTAAATAAATAAATAAGTAAATAAAACTCAAACAATTGTCATTATATACAATTTAGTGGAACCCTAACCAAATCTGATATTTATAAAGATCACATCCCTAGAATATTAAACAGGGGAATGAGAACATTTGTTTCTTAGAATATAGAGGACACATAGACAAACATATGCAGATATTTTTATGAGTGCATACATGTGTTCACTAAATAGCAAGTACATGTGGAAAAAAATTATCTGAGATTGATAGCTTTTTGTGTCGATGGGACGGGAGGAGCATTTTTCTAATGTCATCTGGCATCCATTGCTATGGCCGGTGTCAGACCATGTGCCCCTTCTGCTTGACAGTAGTGGCATTACTATAGGTAGGGCACCAATCCAATTTAAAAAAAAGGTGGTTGCACATAGACGGTTTCTGGTATAACGTGGTTGATCGGAGTAGGGGTTATAAATTAGTGGAGAACCCTAGCTACCGCTGGGAGGACTTGAAGACATGGAATGTGGAGGAATTTGGCTGCTTAAAGGAGCAGAAAGCAAGGGTGCTTGAGGAGATTCGGAGATTGGATTACAAAGGCTGTTAGCAACCTTCTTGATAAGGAGAGGGGAAGGAGGAAGGAGAAGAATTGCAAAGATGGAGGAATTAGTTGGAAGCAGAAATTTACATCGCTTTGGCTTCAGCCAGGGCCTGATAGGATGATTCTATCATTCTTTCAATAGTATTGGAGTGTGCTGAAAGAGGTGTTGGGTACGATGACATTATTCGATGAGCTTGTGTTGTTTAAGAATGTCTAAAATGCATCATTTGTAGTTCTAATTCCAAAGAAAAGATGTGCGGAAGACATCAATGATTTTCAGCCTATTAGTTTGCTTGGTGTTGCTGTTGTTGCATGCATATAAGTCGTGGGCAAAGGTGTCGATTTCTAGATTGAAAACAGGTGTTGAATGTGGTGGTTTCAGATTCTCAGAATACTTTTGTTGAGGTAGACAAATCTTGAATACAGTTACTGTGGTCAATAAATGTGTTGACTCTAAATTGAGAAGTGGCGAAACAGGGCACTGTAAGTTGGATATTGAAAAGACATGATCATGTGAATTGGGAATTCTTGTTGTGCTTGATGCAAAGGATGGCCTTTGGCTACAGGTGGAGATAGTGGATTTGGATTTATATTTTGACGGGTACGCTATAGTTGAATTGACAGCTGAGACAAGAATCCATCATGTCCTTTCTTGTTACCATTATATCCTTTCTTGTTACAGTGGGCTTTCAGGAGAGTGTGGTGCAGGGCAGGGCTCATCGATGATGGAGTCCATCTTTAAGCAGATAACACAGCAATGTTTTGCAAGGCAGATCTGGTACAGTTGGGCTACCATTTTCCCAAGAAGTAATTCATCAGAAATAAAATTCAGTAGGTAAAACAATCATGTAAAGGGAAAAATTAGGGGAAAAACAAAAAAGAACATGCATCAACTCATATTCTTGAGAAAACATATCCACTTCCTCGTTCAACTATTATGGCAGCAAAATAATTCATTCATATCTTAAACCACGTTGAATTTATTTGTAGATTTTATATTCAACAAGTCTCGTCAGTTGCCACAAAATATTTCCACTCCAAGTTGTCAGTTTTCACATTGTCACTAACAAAGAAAAAGTTGGTAGGTACATTTCAATTATTTAAAATAAAAATAAAAACAAAAAGAAGAAAGGAAAGTGATAGGTACATGTCACACATAAAAAATAGAAAACCTCCCTCCCTCCCTCTCTCCATATATATGTATAATGCATGGAAACATAGATGCTTTTATACATACATTCACAAACCAGAAAACCCCAGAATTTATTATCCAACACAGCACAAAAATAGGTGTTAGAATTTACCTACACCTACCACCACCTACTACCACACCTACTACACCTACCACCAATTTACCCTCACCTACTCCTCACCTACTACCCAAACCCTCTCCTATATAATGAGCCACTCTGATTTGTAATAATATACATCAATCAAATAACAATCAATAATACATACATTTTACATGGTATCAGAGCAAGGTTAAAGATCTTGGTGTTCTTCGCCTTCCAGTGGGCGGCAACCTTGCCTTGACCGCCCGCCGGATCTCAACCAATTCAACTGCCTCGCTTCCCTCATCAACTGAGAGCCACCTCCTTCCCAACACCCTGCAAATCCACATTCACCCTCCACATTTCTCTCTCCTCCTAATCCGTATCTACCCATTGTATAAAAAAATCCAACATTCACCCTCCCCCAGTCGGCCCAACACCATTTCCGGCCACCCGACAGAGGCGAGGACTACACGATCCTCCAAGCGCTGTTCAGCATCGACATGCTGGTCCTCTTCGTCGCCACAACCTGCGGCGTCGGAGGGACTTTAACCGCCATAGACAACCTGGGCCAGATCGGCACTTCTCTCAGCTACCCAACTCGGCGCATCAGCACATTCATCTCTCTCGTCCGCATATGGAATTATCTCGGCCGAGTCGTAGCCGGTTTTGCTTCCGAAATCGTCTTACCAAAATACCAATTCCCTCGACCTCTTATGTTCACTCTCATCCTTCTCCTCTCTTGCGTCGGCTACCGTGATGACCAGAACTCGCCACTGGAGAGTGTGTTCGAGGGAGTGCCTCTGATTTGTTGGCCATACTTTGTGGATCAACAGATTAATAGTAGATTTGTTGGGGAATCCATCCTGAGACATGCCCATGTGTGTTGTTTTTTTTTTGTTTTCTCTCTCCTACACTGATGCTTCCCTTATCTTTCTTTTCTTTTACTCTCTCTCTCTTTGTTTATTAGAGTCTATAGAATAAACAAAACCTCTTTTATTTGTCAGACTCCCCTTTTCCACCCACGTTTTCCTTACTTTACAACCAAACCTCCTTTATTTGTCAGACTCCACATCTCCCACAATGTGCTATTGCCCAAATCCATCATTTCTTCCACTAGAGTCTATTGAATATATATATATATATATATTTTTTTTTATTCCAAAAAAAAAAAAAACAAAAAAGGACGAATGAAGAAGCGGAAGAACTGCACACCAACTTTATTTTATTCATGTCGGGGTTCACCCCGATCACCATTTTACACAAAAAAAAAAAAAAAAAAAAAAAAAAAAAAACACACAAACCAAAACCAACAGCTTTGTTTTCTTTTCTGCAGCCGGCCACCAATCGACCTCACTTCTTCGCCTATTCCGCCGGTCTCTTTTTCTTGACTCCGTCCTGCGCGGCCCTAGACGGTGCTGCCTCCGTGTTTTCTACGCCACCGAGCACGTTCACTCCCCCATACTCCTCCACTGCAGCATATGGAGGACCTCCAAATCGGAACATCACGGTGGCCTTCCGCTTCAGCTCCTTGTTTTCTGCCCTTAGCACGCTTATCTCTGCTCGCACATCCTTATACATGCGTTGGAGCAGAGCCAGCTGGGAGTTTACATGCTGCACCTCATTTGTTCTACTCTGCAGCCGGTTCGACAAATTTGTGACCGCCGTCATGCTTTCCACACATGCCTTCAGCGTATACTGATTGGCCTCCACATCCGACTGCACCGCCATTTTTTGCTCCACCGACCGCATCGGAAAGTTCAATGGAGCAAAACCAGAGGTGTTTGGTTGAGATTCACTGGCCACCGCACCAGTTATTTCTCTTGTGGACTCGTTCAGTTCTGGAAAGAGCGTGAGCAGGTTCTGGGTAGCTGGACGGGAAGAAGAGGCCATGTTTTTGGGTTGCTCAGTGTTTCAGCGCAGGGTTTACAGAGTGTTTCAGACTGCCAAAATTCAGAGGTTTCAGAATGGTATGCCTCAGCCTCAGCCTTCGTCTTGGTTAAATAGCCGAGGCAGCCACGCGTATCGCGCACCACTTGCCGCCAGACGACAAACGGGCACGCCAGCCAAGGCGCCCACGTGCCTCGCCATCATGTCCGGCACGCCTTTTGATGAATTGGGCACGCCTTTTGATGGCACGCCTTTTGACAAAATTGGGCACACCTTTTGAGGGTGCGACTTTTTTAAGGGTCCGACAAGACTCTGTAAACTGTCCCGACATAGATTCCGGTTAGTTTCTACAAGAGTCCGACAAGACTCTGTAAACTGTCCCGACATAGATTCCGGTTAGTTTCTACAAGGGTCCGACAAGACTCTGTAAACTGTCCCGACATTGTTTCCGGTTAATTTCTACAAGGGTCCGACAAGACTCTGTAAGCTGTCCCGACATTGATTCCGGTTAGCTCCTTTATGGGTCCGACAAGACTCTGTAAACTGTCCCGACCTTGATTCCGGTTAGTTTCTACAAGGGTCCAACAAGACTCCGTAAACTGTCACAACAACTGTCACAGCATTGTCTGCTACAACGGTCCGACATGACCCCATAAACTGTCTTCTACATCGGTCTGGCACCACCATACAGTGTCCTCTACAACGTTATGACACCACCATACAGTGCCATCACCAACGGTCTGACACGACCATACAGTGTCTCCTATCTTTTTTTTATTTTTATGTATTTTCTTGTTTTACTCCTCTCTCCAAACTCAAGTTGGTTAGTTTCTATCCTCCTTGAGTTTGCGGGGGGCTGTTAGAATTTACCTACACCTACCACCACCTACTACCACACCTACTACACCTACCACCAATTTACCCTCACCTACTCCTCACCTACTACCCAAACCCTCTCCTATATAATGAGCCACTCTGATTTGTAATAATATACATCAATCAAATAACAATCAATAATACATACATTTTACAATAGGAAATGTCTCACCAATAAATTATACAGGGAACAAGTAACCAATTCATTTTTTCACGAGTAACAGGTAATCGATTAGTGATATAGAGGGAGGTTATAAAATCTTGAGCTAAGCAAACGGTGATTATGGAAACTCTAGGAATAAATCATGATGTCAAAGCAGTCAAATAAAGGATAAAAACATAAAAGAGATATAGGATGAATCATTTCATAACAGAGGGAAAATGATACAAGATCAGAACATAATGTACCATACCTTAATCTGGTTCTGAAGAATTTTTTCCTGGGCCTCTAATTGAGAGTCTGGTGTATTTAGATTGCTGCCAAATCTCTCTCCATAGTTCACATCTGTACCAGGAGCAAGAAAATTGACAAAACCAGAGTGAGGAAAGGGCAAGTTGGCAGGCCCACCAGGGATTGCAATCGGATGCTGTTGCGATTGACTAGTCGAAGATTGTTCTCCACTAGAGTCCGTGTTAATAGTGTCTGCCAGTGGCCCCTGTGCTTGGGGAAGTAAAGCATATCCAGGGGACCTGCACTCAAAGAATAATTTTGTTAACCTCACGCTTTTGTGTTATACATAATGACTGTTTTGTAGTGTAAAACAGTTATGAATACCAGACACATGTCTCACCACAGGCCACAGCTATGAAATGTAGCATTTCTGGATTTTTCAAAATCTTTATTGAAGTGTTCACAACTTGCACCAATAAGTGGTTCATCCATATATATAACAGTGAAGAAAAGGAACCAAAACATAAAAACCAAAGATCTAGGCAAATCATGTCAAATTATTGCATTGTTAGTCACATTACTCCTTTAAGTGACAGATTTTGTACCCCACCAGAATCATGAGTTTTCATCTCTTTTAACCCATGCTGACATGGAGCAAGAGCAAGCAGCACTCTGTGGACCAACTGGCCAAAATTTATGTAACAGAAGTAGTTCCTTGCAACCCACCTAGATCCAAAAATCCAGAAAAGAAAAGAAGTGCTACTCCATCCACGTATCAAGGATGCAAGTGTATTAGGCAAACCAATCCTAGACAAAATTCTCACTCCCAAAAATGAGTAACCCATTGAAAACTGGTCTGACTCCTTAGTCACTGAACCATCAACGATGGGGGAAAGCTAATGCACAGGAAAGAAGCTTAGATAGAATGCTCTCTTGCTCTCTCTCTCTCAAACCTATAGAAAACAAGCTATGAGAATAGAATATTAAAGAATCTGTGAAATTTGAAAGAAAAACGAGAGAGAGAGAGAGAGAGAGAGAGAGAGAGAGAGAGAGATAAAACAAGCATGATTAAGTCACCTATTCTCTATATTTGTAATTGCAAAGTGCATTTTTTAATAAAGACTGTCACTGACAGTGGTATCTTTTCTTTCTTTTCTTTTTCTATCCCTACTACAACTAGAAATTCACAATTTTCTTACAATGGCAATCCCTTTCCTAATTAAGTTTTTAAACATTTTGTTAATCAAATATTCATATACCTCAACATGTTCAATTATTTAATAGTTGAGAATGTATTAACATTATATGGGTTTTAGTTTTTTATTCCTAACATTTTCATACATTTCCAAAATTCTTGTCATTCCCCTTGTGTTTCCAAGATGATTTTGTTTCCAAGCTAATTGAAACAAAATTTCGATCCGTGATTGGGAGTTTTTTTAATGTGATATAGATACCTTATTGATGAATAAATGTTGAAGCATAAATGCTAAGGAAGGTAATGGGAAAGACAAGTGATTGATTCTACTCAGGTTCAGGATAGAGGACAACAGAGTCCCCGGCCTCTTAAACTTGGGGCGCTTGATTGCCCTAGGGCTTGCATTGAGTTGCAGGACATGCCAAGACGACTCTCCTCTCCATTAGAACTCTAGCTTGCTGGCCGAGATAACTTATATTAAAAAATCTAAGATGAGTATAGTTAATTAAGAAAAAAAAAATGTCAAAAAAGAAGGAATAATCAAGTATTTTGTCAGATGAGTTGAAGCATCATATCAAATAAAGTATGCCTACCAACTTTTTGAACTTTAGTAGGCAAAAGCCCCATGTAATGCATTTTTTTCTTTTTTTTTTTCATTTGCAGGACAAGACCAACAATAATGGCAATGGGAGTAGCAACAATGTAAATGCATCAGGAAGTAAAAGACATCACTATAACAGTGAAAAGAATTGTATACCACACTAATGTATTTGCTGAAGGATAAACAAAAGATCTCTCATATATTGAGGCCGCGGCAGCAGCAGCTTGGAGTCTGGTCTGATGCTGGCTGATAGTGTTATTTGCTACATCATCTCCAGTTGGATTCTGAGAAGGTGTACTTGCTGTGCCTGTTCCTGAACCCAACTAAAAGAGTTAGCCACCATTTTCAACATACATGAAGCTAGATTCATCAATTTATCTCAAAACCATTATATGAGCCTCTTCTTAAGTTGCACGTACAGAAAGTGTGATCAAACTATGGCACATACCTAGTTCAAAAAAAAAAACAAACAAACAAACAAACAAACTATGGCACATACCATAATCAAGCTTAAGAATTAAACTATGCCCAAAAAATAAAGATATAGCTGGATTATTTTAGAATGACCAATAACACCTCAGTATGCAATATCATTTAGATGGAAGAAAATTTTACATTTCCACAAAAACTAAGGGATCTAAGATCACAAAATACCATCTAATCACATTGATGTTTCTGCTAGCAAGAAATAAGCAAAGCCATGCTACTATCTGCTGCCTGTGTCTGTTGTGGATGCTACTAAGCTTAAAAACGTAAGAGCAAAACATTTAAATAAATAAACGAAAAAAGTGTATATTAACATAAATCTTCCTGCATCCATACAATTTGCACATTACTGATTGCTATATAGCTTATTTTCTTTTTCTGTTTTCTTTAAGGAAGCTGCCATACATAATGCCGAATACTTTGGTCAGTTGGAAAGGAAAGTCCTCAAGACTTTCCAGTGAATAATCCCATAGAATATTTGGACACGTTTTACATGACTCTGATAAGCGCTGAAGAAACTTTTATTTAATGAGAACACGACAAAAGTAATTTGGAGGGACCATATTGCGCAGTTTTTTATTTATTTTATTTATTTATTGCAAACCCCTCAAATTGAAGTTCTCATCTAAGGTCAAACATCAAGTTTCACAATTTTCAATCAACAAAATTGAGTTCATTACTATGGACAAGTATCAAGGGCTGTTCAACATAAAAAAGGGCTGTTCAACATAAACAAAAAACAAAAGATATGATTACCTTGTTGGTGAGCATCTGCCCGTGATCCAGAAGTACTAGTCCCATTTTCAGGTGGTGAAACAAGGGCTCTGCAAGTAGGACATGTGTGTTGTCGCTCTAACCATGACCGGAGGCAGTGCACATGAAACAGATGGCCACAACTTAGTCTCTTGGCTGTAGTCATCTCCTCACGACAAATGATGCAGGTTGCATCACTTCTGCATAAGCATCAGCAACAAATCATGTTACTATACATCAGAGTATTTAATAAGAAGACATACGTTCAATGTACTGAATCAAGGGGACAACTCACGCATTGAGCTCTTCAGGTGTTGCATCTGGAAAACGATCATTCATATTCGAAGTGATCTTCCGATAACGAATGTAATCATTAACCCGAACCTTAAAGTTACGAAATGTCTCATAGAGCTCCCGAATCAAGTGCAGAGGCACACCATAGTTCCTGGGGAAATACAACACAAGTAAACATCATTCCATGGGTGGAATAGAAAAACTAATAAAAAACCTCCTAAATGGGACATGACCCAATAGAAGGGAGGAAAAAAAAAGAAGTGGAAAAGAAACATTGTTAAAAAATAGTCATTTCATGGTAAAAGAGCGCAGACAGAAATTTCTCAGGACTGTCAGCAGGTAGAAAGGAAAGCAAACATTGTGATAAATTGTTATTTTTAATCAGGAAACAGAGAAGGCGGGAAGGGGGGGAAGAGGCTACATAACCATGTCAGTAATGTATTTAAACATGGTCAAGAGTTTTTCAAAAACGCACTTTGAAAATATGTATACATATATGGAGCTTTACTAGATATCTAGAAATCCTTATGACAATAGTATTCTTGTTGGTGTGCTCACTAGAAGCAAAGGCACTCACTTCTAGGATAAACAAGATGCCAATTTGCTAGCAGATGCAAAATTAAAGATCTGCTTCACAACCGATCCACCTTCAAAGGTGTGGCAAACATAACGAGGTTAGCACTGAAGCTTGTTCATCAGATTTTTTAATAATGCAACATACTTTTTTAAAAGAAAAAGACAAAGAAAAAGAAAAGAAGAGAGAAGAAAAAAAGAAGAAGAAGAATGAAAACAAGAAAGAGAAACCAAGATACGAGTTAATAAGTCACCATATTCAGTTAAGGAATTGATAATAATGCAACATACTTTTAATAAAGATATGAATTAATGAAGCTTGTTCATCAGATTTTTTAATAATGCAACATACTTTTTTTTGAAAGAAAAAAAGAAGAAGAAGAGGAAGAAGAAGAACGAAAGCAAGAAAGAGAAACCAAGATACGAGTTAACAACTCACCATATTCCGTTAAGGAAGTGATAATTATAACCTTGATATTAGTCATATAAGCAAAGGCCTTAACAGACCAAGGTTACAAAGCAAGATTTTAGGTTCAGAATCACAAGGTAACTATGTTACATATTGAAAATAAGAAGTCCTATAGCATCATTGTGGATATCACTTCATACATAGACATGACATGTAGATACACATGCACACGTATCTAGCAAGGCAAATAGATACAAACATTCAAACAACCACTCAACACCCACGTTAATGGTGCGTGTTGTAAGTATCCATTGAGTATCATATGCATATACAAATACATCCACGCAGACAACCAAAGTCAGATAAATTACTTACACGAAAATCACAAGAAAGAAGCACAGATACATAGACAAGTGCAGCAAGTCCCTGATAAGTTCCAAGTAAAAGGTGTAGACTGCCTTTTTTTCCCATTGTCCTTCCATAAGCATGTCGCTGACGTAGAAAACATATTTTACAAATGTTGACACTGTCGTTGTTGCCAGTATCATATACCTGATATACATTAACAAAAAATAATAATAGATAGGTATCAGAACCACCTATAAAAAACATGACTCCAAAGAATTTACCCAGGAGTACATTTGGAACAAATACTGAAACGTAAAACTTAAACAAGTAGGTTCTATAAATGAACCTACCAAAAATAAAAATGAAAAGCTTCAATAAAATATGAACTTCAAAATCCTTGTAAGCATGTATACCTGTACTACATAAATATAAATATATTGCTTCCTTTTACGAGTGCTACCCATGTGCACCATGCTCAAATTACAATGCCATGTCATAAAAAAACGAAGAGGAAAAAGAAAAAAAATAAAATTGGGATATAGCATTATGTATATGCACGCATCATTGAGTGTGAAATTATCAACAATGTGCCTTATTTGTTTTCAGCATTATAAGCATTTTTATTAAATAATAATCCATATTAGGTCCAAGTCAACTATTACCCGGAGCCATGAGGTGGTTAAAACCATGGTCAACTGAATGTCTACATATAAAATGTTCGATGGACTGAAAAGAGTAAGTTATGTAGCATATATATCATAATAGATATGTTCAATGAATGTTACATAGCAAATATCCTAGGGATAATTTGCTTTACATTTATACTTCCGAGAGAGTAAGTGACGTCATTGAGAGTGAGTTATGGCCTCAATGCGACGTCGTTTTCGAGTTCAAAGCAAGAACATCTTCCTCACATATGCCCAATGTTCTATACCTAAAGAGAAATTGTTAGAGAAAATTAGAGCGTTGTTCACAACCAGGCCATCAAATTATGTGAGGGTTGCACATGAATTACATGAGGACGGGCAACCACATCTCCATGCCCTTGTCTAATTCCCATACCGTTTTCAGACGCAGAATGAATGGTTCTGTAACAAATACTGAAACGTTACAGAGAGTTTTTGGAAAAACATGAACACGCCGGGCTCAAAGCGTGGACGATCAGAAACGCAGAATTCTATACAGTCGATCAGCCCATGTTCGGCAGACCCAATCAAGAAGAGGCATCGTAATGCCAAGAAAAAGGCCCAACGCAGGAAGATATTCCACTTCCAATGCGGCTGTTCGATATTCCATACGAACGGATGTGTTGAACCACATCCATTGGAGAGAGAGGACGCTGTCAGGAGTCTTTTGCGATACTTTGAAGAACCCGATGTGGTTCAAAGTAGTAGACCCCTCGAAACCGGGCAATCAGGGGTGTACAAGATAGAATGCCTGTTCAACTACAACCTCCGGAAAGCATTGGGAATCCGGACGTTTGCAGCGACAATGTATACATGGCTGACATCCCATGGTCGCAGAAGCCTCACGGAGACTGTATTTACCCAGTTTATTGCACGCAGGATGACGAACAAATTATCCAACTTTGGGATTATTAGTGTAGTTAATTATTGTCTCGCACTGACCAATGTACTTGACAAAATTTCATATTATGTAAAAGACTAGCGATGGGAAAATATTTATGTACATTTTTATGATTAAATAAAATGCAATTTTATGAAATTTATATTGTCTTTATAAATTCGATTTCTGAGCAGGTTTAATGTTTAATGGGTTGTAATTGGTAGATGGACCAACGGACCAATTACAATAATAAGGCTCATATAATGTTTAACATGAACAATTAAAATAGGCCCATTAAACTATGAAAGAATTGGATACTAGAGGCCCATTAGACATAGGCCCATCATTAATTGAGGCGCAGCCCAGTAATGAAATACAGTTTATAAAATAATTTTATTACATATTCTACAGCAACACAAATTATGAAAAAAATAATAATTTACAATTTTTTTTTATTACACCCAAATCCAGTTCTAGACCACACAGGGACATCTGTTTCAGACGCCGTGACGTAATAATAATCAGCGACGGAATATGTGTCTGACGTCGCTTGGGTTTCTAGTTCGGAAACCACTTTCATACCGGCGAATAGAGCATCTTGTTGCCACTGACAGGCGTTGATGAGCCAGATTAACTTTTCGGCATTGTTTTCGCCGATGACTAACAAGGACCAGTGCACCAGCAATAGATCCGGCTTGTATTTTAAAATCAACCGCCTAAATTGGCATAGATCTTCGCGATCCATTTCCAAAATAATTCAAACTCCCCAATTATTTTGGCTTATATAATAAATTCCCGCTTGCGCTTGTCTTTTTAGATTTTTAATCCTGACCGCAGATCTGGGCGCGGAGCAGAGACACTAGCCGACAACACACCACAAAATGCGGAATGGAGCACCAATCGGGGACGACACATGGCGCGGGGGAGTGTCCCAGGTAATATTAGTGGGACGCTCCTGGGCACCTATATAACTCATTCCCTCACTCTCTTACACCAGTAAAGTTTCTAAAGAGTGACTTGCGCCATCCGAGAGAGTAAGTGACGTCATTGAGAGTGAGTTATGGCCTCAATGCGACGTCGTTTTAGAGTTCAAAGCAAGAACATCTTTCTCACATATGCCCAATGTTCTATACCTAAAGAGAGATTGTTAAAGAAAATTAGAGCACTATTCACAACCAAGCCACCAAATTATGTGAGGGTTGCACATGAATTACATGAGGACGGGCAACCACATCTCCATGCCCTTGTCCAATTCCCATACCGTTTTCAGACACAGAATGAACAGTTCTTCGACGTTACTCACGATCGAAGTAGTCGTCATTTCCATCCGAATGTACAAGGGGCCTACAACCAACAGAATATGCTGGAATACATCTCCAAACACGGGGATTACATGGAATGGGGTGAATTCCGTGAGAGGAGCCGCTGCGCTAACCAGAGTAACAAAGAAAATATATATCGCGACGCACTTGCCACCGGCACCAAGGACGAAGCACTAGCATTGGTACGAAATGGCGATCCAAAATGTTTCTGGTTAAATTATGACCAGTTGTCATCCAATTATGACCGGATTTCATTTAATCCACCATTGTCGTATGTTCATCCATTTACAGACACAGTATGGATCGTTCCAATAGCCATACAGCAATGGGTTGCAGACAATATAAGAGACGAAACCCAAAAACCGCACAGGCCCAAGAGCATTATAATTGAAGGCCCATCTAGAATTGGGAAAACATGTTAGGCCCGATCTTTGGGACAGCATAATTATTATTCTGGCCACATCGACTTGAGGGACCACAAGGACGACGCTTTCTACAACATAATCGATGATGTGGCCCCACAATTGGGGCGAGTTTATTGGAACGCAACGGGAATTTTTTTCAAATTGTAAATATGTCCACCCAAAGAAAATAAAGGGTGGGATTCCAAGTATTATATTATGCAACCCCGGAGCCGATTCTAGTTACAAAGAGTTTTTGGAAAAACATGAACACGCCGGGCTCAAAGCGTGGACGATCAGAAACGCAGAATTCTATACAGTCGATTAGCCCCTATTCGGCAGACCCAATCAAGAAGAGGCATCGTAATGCCAAGAAGAAGGCCCAACGCAGGAAGATATTCCACTTCCAATGCGGCTGTTCGATATTCCATACGTACAGATGTGTCGAACCACATCCATTGGAGAGAGAGGACGCTGTCAGGGGTCTTTTGCGATACTTTGAAGAACCCCATGTGGTTCAAAGCAGTAGACCTCTTGAGACCGGGCAATCAGGGGGTGTACAAGATAAATGTCTGTTCATAAATTCGATTTCTGAGCAGGTTTAATGTTTAATGGGCTGTAATTGGTAGATAGACCAACGGACCAATTACAATAATAAGGCTCATATAATGTTTAACATGAACAATTAAAATAGGCCCATTAAACTATGAAAGAAGTGGATACTAGAGGCCCATTAGGCATAGGCCCATCATTAATTGAGGCGCGGCCCAGTAATGAAATACAGTTTATAAATGTATGCGAGACAATAATTAACTACACTAATAATCCCAAAGCTGGATAATTTGTTTGTCATCCTGCGTGCAATAAGCTGGGTAAATACAGTCTCCGTGAGGCTTTTGCGACCATGGGATGTCAGCCATGTATACATTGTCGCTGCAAACATCCGGATTCCCAATGCTTTCCGAAGGTTGTAGTTGAACAGACAGTCTATCTTGTACACCCCCTGATTGCCCGGGTCTCGAGAGGTCTACTGCTTTTCCCATTTCAGAAATAATGAAAACTATAAATGTAAAGCAGATTATCCCTATGATATTTGCTGTGTAACATTCATTGAACATATATATTATGATATATATGCAACATAACTTACTCTTTTCAGTCCATCGAACATTTTATATGCAGACATTCAGTTGACCATGGTTTTAACCACCTCATGGCTCCTGGTAATAGTTGACTTGGACCTAATATGGATTATTATTTAATAAAAATGCTTATAATGCTAAAAACAAAAAAGGCACATTGTTGATAATTTCACACTCAATGATGCATGCATATACATAATGCTATATCCCAATTTTATTTTTTTTCTTTTTCCTCTTCGTTTTTTTATGGCATGGCATTGTAATTTGAGCATGGTGCACATGGGTAGCACTGGTAAAAGGAAGCAATATATTTATATTTATGTAGTACAGGTATACATGCTTACAAGGATTTTGAAGTTCATATTTTATTGAAACTTTTCATTTTTATTTTTAGTAGGTTCATTTACAGAACCTACTTGTTTAAGTTTTACGTTTCAGTATTTGTTCCAAATGTACACCTGGGTAAATTCTTTGGAGTCATGTTTTTTATAGGTGGTTCTGATACCTATCTATTATTATTTTTTGTTAATGTATATCAGGTATAGGATACTGGCAACAACAACAGTGTCAACATTTGTAAAATATGTTTTCTACGTCAGTGACATGCTTATGGAAGGACAATGGGAAAAAAAGGCAATCTACACCTTTTACTTGGAACTTATCAGGGACTTGCTGCACTTGTCTATGTATCTGTGCTTCTTTCTTGTGATTTTCGTGTAAGTAATTTATCTGACTTTGGTTGTCTGCGTGGATGTGTTTGTATATGCATATGATACTCAATGGATACTTACAACACGTACCATTAACGTGGGTGTTGAGTGGTTGTTTGAATGTTTGTATCTATTTGCCTTGCTAGATACGTGTGCATGTGTATCTACATGTCATGTCTATGTATGAAGTGATATCCACAATGATGCTATAGGACTTCTTATTTTCAATATGTAACATAGTTACCTTGCGATTCTGAACCTAAAAGCTTGCTTTGTAACCTTGATCTGTTAAGGCCTTTGCTTATATGACTAATATCAAGGTTATAATTATCACTTCCTTAACGGAATATGGTGAGTTGTTAACTCGTATCTTGGTTTCTCTTTCTTGCTTTCGTTCTTCTTCCTCTTCTTCTTCTTCTTCTTCTTTTCTTTCAAAAAAAAGTATGTTGCATTATTAAAAAATCTGATGAACAAGCTTCGTTAATTCATATCTTTATTAAAAGTATGTTGCATTATTATCACTTCCTTAACTGAATATGGTGACTTATTAACTCGTATCTTGGTTTCTCTTTCTTGTTTTCATTCTTCTTCTTCTTTTTTTCTTCTCTCTTCTTTTCTTTTTCTTTGTCTTTTTCTTTTAAAAAAGTATGTTGCATTATTAAAAAATCTGATGAACAAGCTTCAGTGCTAACCTCGTTATGTTTGCCACACCTTTGGAGGTGGATCGGTTGTGAAGCATGTATACCTGTACTACATAAATATAAATATATTGCTTCCTTTTACCAGTGCTACCCATGTGCACCATGCTCAAAAAAAGATACATACATATATATATACACACATGCGTGCGCACACAAACTCACACAAAGTCTTTTATGTTCAGAGCATTGTGTGATGTGCCAATATAAACATTAATAGTAATATAGTCTATATAGCCATTCCAACCATAATATGGATTGTTTTTTCTTGTTTTGACAAGTAAAGGAAATTGTATTAAAAAGCAACAAAAGGGGTGAAACCCTGATATGTGATATTTCATTCACTCAATCCCACCTAGTTTACATGTATTGTATATATTAGCGTTAACTTTAGCTTCACATTGTATATGCAAAATATAACCATATTTGAAAATGCCTCCTCTCTAATCAGGAAAAACCCAATTCTGGTGATCAAATTGACAAGTAAACTAAAAAGTAAAGTGACGACAAAGACTTACTCGAATGAAAAGAAGAGCGAAACCGAAGCCTGCCGCGTTTGTATCAAATAGCTTACAGAGTTGTACAAAAAGAGGCTGTCTAAAAAGAGAAGGAATCCCATAAATGACACGATTCGGATGTGAGACAACATGGGAACAGACGGGGTTGTTTCGATGTACTCAACTCTCTTTTGAGCCAACCAATGCAAAGCCTTAATTAACAAAAGAACAGTGACCATAGCAAGAAATGTGACGGAAAAGTCCTGGCGGAAGATGGTGATTGCAAAGAGTATTTCCATGACTTCCCTCCATGATTGCTCATTCAGCCTCTCTACCTCGGCTTCCCGGAGAGATCCAAGGAAGAGCCGTTTGGTGAATTGCCACAAAATACACATAAAGACAAGGCCCATATTGAGAAGAAGCACCAGACTGATCTTGGAGGACGATAAATGAACCATTGCAGGGTAAAACTGCCCTCTGCTGTGAAACGCATGATAAATAACCACCAGTGTGGCTACCAGACTAAGCCCCGCATACGTTTGCAGCCTCATCATTTTGCTCTGTACGTTTTTTGCATCGAATTTATCAATCAATTCAACTCTCCCCAAATATATATATATATATATATATATATATGTGTGTGTGTGCATAAGAAAAATTCAACCTGAATATATGAGATCGATAACAACTGACAAAATAAAATTGCAACGAAAGTAATGAGATTTCAAATTATTAAAATCAAATTATGGAGAAATCGAATAATAGAATGATCGAATCAAAAAAAAAAAACCCTAGAACTGTAAGGCGATGAGGTTTGTATATGTATAGGGAAAAGTACCTATTGAGCCTCTCTGTCTGTGGATTTCGTCGGCGATCACTCTCACCTTCGACAGCTGAAGAAGAAGAATCCCAGAATCCCAAAATCCCCAAAAATAAAATCAAAAACCAAACAAGAAAACACAAAAAAAATCGTGTGCAAAGTGCGAACAAGTATATCACGCTGCTTGTGTGTTTTTTGTGCGTGTGAGAGAGAGAGTATGCGCGTCATCGGTGGAATAAATTGCCAATGCTTGGTTGCCACGTGTCTGATTTACAATAGGTGTCAAAATCAGGAAAATTTATATACTTTGTGATTTTAATTGGTTGAAAGTATTCCCCCAATCCGTCCGGCCTCTCATTTGTACTCGGATATGACCAAATAAATAATTTCACCAAACCCAAACGGTCCGTCGGGCCTCCTAAAGTGTCAACCGAGTTGCCCATTATTCTTTAGGTCAAGTTTGGAAAGACTAAATGAGTGTATTTTTTATCTTTTTAGATTAAAAAGTTAAGGTTGAAAATATGAATATTTGGGTTAGCTTTTTGACTTTTTATAGAAAAATGTGTAATAAAAAATTATAAAAATTGATTTGTAAGAGAAAATTAGAATTGGGAGTTGTGCAGCCGTAATTATTGACTTTTGGTGAATAGTGATAATTTTTTAACTTTTTGAGTAACTTTTTGGCTTTTTGACTTTTTTGGGTGTTCCCAAACTTGGCCTTAGTATATATTTATATCTATGATACAAAATTTAATTTTTTTAAAATATAATTAGATTAAAATACTAAAAGATTATAATTATAACTCATATAAATTCTAATTTTTAAAGTAGTAAAATTAACTCATTTTTCTCCTAATCCAACCATTTATATGATGTGACTTCTTATAATATGATATGGATAGGGATAAACATTATGAACTTGATTAAATCTACTATCATTCCTAAAGGAATGATAATTATCTTATCTTTTGTCTTGTGCAAATTTTTTCAAACTTGATAAAAAAGTATGATAGGTGTGAGTTTTGTTTTTCTCATCCCGTTTTACCTAACGCTACATTGATTATATTTATTAAGTGATTGGTTGAGTTTTATTTATTTAATATTTTGTTAATTTTTTACGAAAATATATATAAAAAGTTATAAGTAAGATGTAATAACTTATAATAAATAAGCTGTTTGTTTACTTTGTCTCCATACGGAACTTAAATATATTTAAATGTATCTAATATAATTTATTTATTCATTCATTTTAATGACATTAAAACCCTGAATATTCACTCAACATTTATTGTCACTCATCTATATACCATTTGACATTTTATTATTCTTATAAATTATAAATCATTATATATTATATATCATATCATTTTTTATTAATAATTTTATTCTTAAAATTACAAAATTAATGTGTTCTCTGCCCATCACCGTCACTCTCGATTTGCTACAAACTCAACCAATTGTCATTTCTCTTGCGGATGAAACGGTGCACATATATAATTTAGGAGGGTACATGTTTGGCTTAAGAAATATAAATATTGATTATATACATGGTGCATATAATAAAATAAGTTATGCTAGGAGTATTATTGACAAATGTTGTTGGAGCATAAAAACATTTTAAAGATAAAATAAAGATGCAACACATTTCACTAATTTTAATGTTTATTAATTTTTTATTATTATTATTATTATTATTATTATTATTATTATTATAATTTTCACCATTTTTAAAGATTTTTGTTAATACAGATCTTAATAATAAACAATATCCATTCTTAATATAGATCTTAATAATAAACAATATCCATTCTAAAGAAGAAGGGGTTTTTTTTTTAAGGTTCCTGGTATTAACATTTTCTAGCATAAAGGATACCAAATATTTTCATAATGTCTAAGGTCCCTCAGGTTGATCCAGAGAAAATTGGTCCAAAGAAAATTAGTCCAGAGAAAATTGGTCCAGAGAAAATTGATCCAGAGAAATTTCATCCAGAGAAATTCAGAATTTCTCTGGATTCAACCCAGAGAAAATTCAAATTTCTCTGGGAATTATGAATATATATATATATATATATAACTATGACTGCCAATTAGGTGGAAGGGGAGAAAAGGGAAGGAAATGGAGAAGGTATGGAGGAAGCTGCTGTGAGGAGGGGAGGGAAAGAAAAGGGATTCTGTTTCTCTGGACTCCCCAAACCCAAAGAAATTCTCAGACATACATTTTCAGAGATTCTCCCACCCAGAGAATTTCTCTGGACTCCACAATCCAGAGAAAATTCCCAGCCAGAGAAATTCTCTCAACCCAAAGAATTTCTCTGGGCATGACCAGATGCAATAGTTGCTGTTGCCATAGGCAGACAAGAATCAACTTAAGAATATAGTTGGCTTATTAAATAGAACTACAAATAGTAGGTTAGTCCCTCTACTTCACTGTAGAAGTGGATTTCACCTTAATGTTTGAGGGAGATGCTGATTTTAGTGACTCACATTGGCAGCAAATTGTGTAAAGAAAATTTATGTGGCTTTGTGTAGTTTTATCCAGAGAAAATTTGTGTGGCTTTGTGTGACTCTATCCAGAGAAAATTGTGTTAGAGAAAATTTGTGTGACTTTGTATGGCTCTATCCAAAAAAAATTTGTGTAGAGAAAATTTGTGTGGCCTTGTGTCGCTCTATCCAGAGAAAATTGTGTAGAAAAAATTTACGTTTTTTATCAAACCAGAGAAAATTGAACAAAAAAACAAAAAAGCAGATATGAAGCTATCCAGAGAAATTTGTGTGGCTCTGTCCAGTAACTTCACCAAAAGTCACCAACAAAAAATCTTTATGTATAAAAGTCCAAAGACCAAACAATTACAGATATAGACCCTTAAACATTTTAACCCAAACATACATCATAAGTAATCTTTCAAATTTCTCCATAAAACCTATGCTGAAAAATCAAAAAAATCGTACAGTTCAAACCCAGAAAAAAGCTATCTCAGGAACTCTTCTTCAAAACTCAATCACAGAGATTATTTTCATAAATCCCCAAATAATAAGATCTTAAAAACCCATCAAAATTTAAGTCTACTTGTACGTGTAGTACTACTATGTGGTGCTTCTAAGAGTCGAGAAAACAAGCACAGAAGGATCAAAAAATTTACTTTATAGCATTAGGGTAATGTGGGTCAGAACCCGATTAATCTGAGCCGGGCTTCAAATATGAGCAATGCAATAAGTCAACAACTTTGTTCTGGGGCACTGACGCAGAAACAAGCACAAATGATGGCAGCAAAGCTTATGATAGCACATAGCATATCGAATATGTTGGGTGGGCCTCAATTGACTATAGACAGAATCTCAGGAGCTAGACAGATGCAACAAGAATATGTGAAGCTTCAAGATCTGCTATGAACTCAGATCGGCGTCACCGCGCTCCGCCAACGATGGTGAAGCTCCGAAGAATGTTGAGGACGAAGAGGAGAGAGAGAGGGGTTGTTTGGTGCAAAAAGAGAGAGGAGAGAGAATGAGAGAGTGAGTGTTATATATGGGTATGGGTGAGGGAGGACCTTAGACTACAAAAGAATAGATTGTGGACTTAATCTATTACTAAAAGTTAGATAGGGACCTTAGACCGATTTTCCCAAAGAAAATTGATAGAAATTGCCATAAAAAAGTGTCTGGTCCTACTTAGAAATCGGTGAATCAGAAACACACAAGCCAATAGCAACCGACTTTGATGGTTGGAAAGTTATTATTTTAGATTATTTTAGTTTTGATTATTTTAGTAGATTAAAATTTTTATATTTGAAAAAATAATAACCTTGCTTGTTTTCACTTTTCGAAAAATACTTTTTAGAAAATTCAACTTTCTTATTTTTTGTTTTTACTGAATTTTTTTAATATTTTAAGTAATTTTTTTTTAATTTTTAGACACACCTAACATAAATACACCTAAAAAATAAAAAAATTTGTAAAAAAAATATTTTAAAAATTCACTAAATACCAAAAATATAAAAAAAAAAATACAAGAATTCAATATATTTTTTGTATTTTTATATATTTATTAATTTTTTAAAATATTTTTTCACAAATTCTTTACTTTTTAGATACATCTAAGTAAGTGCATCTAAAAAAGTAAAAAAAAATGTTTAAAATTTAAAAAATATTCATTAAGGTCAAGTTTGGCAAATTGAAAAAAAGCCAAAAAGCCAAAAAGTTATTCAAAAAGTTAAAAAGTTATCATTATTCACCAAAAGTAAAAAATTACGGCTGCACAACTCTCAATCCTAATTTTTCCTTATACACTAATTTATACAAATTTTTAATACACATTTTTTCATAAAAAGTAAAAAAGTTAGCCCAAATATCCATATTTTTTTCCTCAACTTTTTTTGTCTAAAAAGACAAAAAGTGCACTTATTTAAGACATCCTAAACAACCCCTAAAAACAAAAAAATACGAAAATCAAAAAAATCAGTTTTCAAAAAATTTAATCCAGAAAACTCAAACCAAGCACACTTGATTTTTTTTATAATTAGATGTGATATTTATAGGAAAAAAATAAAGGTTGCGTTTGGTTGTGTTTTGTAAATGTGATTTGAGAATATGAGTTATATTTTGAGTTTGTGAGTTGTGGAATTATGATTTGAGTGTAGAAAATTTGTTTGGTTATGGTTTTTAAATAGAGTGTTGAATTGTGTTTTGAAAATGTATTTTGAATTAAGTTTTGAAAGTTCGATGTGACACGTGAAATAAAAAAATTTGTTTAATGATGTGTTTTGAAAATAGTTTTCAAAACTTAATTCAATCAATAATTTATAATCAAACACACAACTCATATATCGATATCCGTATTTTTTATTAACGGTAATAACCAAATTATTTTTAAAATACTGAAATTAAAATTTGATTTGTTTTTAATTTTTTTTCAGTAATTTTTTTGAATAATTTTTTTTCAAATAATTTTTTCATTTTTAAATAAATCTATGTCAATTATTTTGTGTCAATTAATTTTTCTATCAATTCATTTTTTACGTCTGTACAAACATCTTGTACAATACCTTTTTTATTTTTTCCTAAAATTTTGTTAAAGTCAACAATTTTTGAGAATACATATTAATAAAAATTAACATAAATACACTAATTTTAATATTTTAAAATACAAATCATAACGTAAACCTTACAAAACATTATCAATTTTTTTCTCATGTATTACACGTTATTAATTTAGTAATAAAGTCGTAACAGATTGACCATGCATTCATGAAGCTCATATAATTGGGGTGAATTGGCGTGCAAAATGACTATTTTGTCCCTCTTGATTCAAATGAGAAGTTGTTACATATGAACAAAATAAAAAGGGTAATATAGTAATTTCATTTATCTACTACCTACCACCTATTGTATCATAGCTGTGTGTTCAACACTGGGATAAAGAAAAAGGGACACGATGCAGAGGATGCAGCTGTGTGTTTAGTATACGGATGCACTATTATTAAAAAATTAATAATATTATAAAAAAATAATAGATAAGAAATAAAAAGTAAAAAAAAAAAAAAAAACAACCTGAACCTTCTGAACCTCAGCCTTTCTATAAAATTTAAATCCTCTTTCCTTTAACCACACCATCTTCACCATCTTAGCTCCATCACAGAAGAACATTAATTAAATTCAGTGTATCCTTGTGAAGGAAGAATGAAGATTTCAATTACAGGTTAGTTTCATCCAGTTCATATTAGCTTCACATTTCATATTTTATTAAGAGTAGCTTCAGATAGTCAAAGATCATAGTAGCTTCAGATAGTTGAAGAACAGATAGTCAGACCAGGACAACCGGGCGGTCAACCAGCCGGTCATCTCATCTCACACCAATTCGCACTCAATTTCCAATCTGTTGCCGATCAGTTTCCTATTTGTTGCTAATCTGTTCCTTTTTTCATATCTGTTCCATTTTTTCACACCAACATCAAACTGGTTTTGATATATTTTCCATACATTTTTCTTGACTCATATGTTTTAATGTACATTTTTATTTCACTCTTGCAGTTATCGTGCCAAGAACAAAAGGAACCAGACCCGAACGTGGTGAATCCTCAAACCCTATACAACATCAACCACAGCAACAACATCGTGACAATCCAAATAATGATTTTTTAACGTATCATCATGAACAAGCCTATTCACATTTTATTAATCGATCAATTGTTACGGGGAGAAATGTAAAACTACCTTCTAAATATGATCCGCTTTTACTTGGTAAATTAGATACAATGGGATGGTTACCTTTAACTAATTTACCAAATAAGGTATATCCCCGTCTTATACAATTATTTTATGTTCACTTGACACCTGGTGACCAACAAAATGAACCGTTCAGTATGACCTCTTATGTAAAGGGGAAAAGAATCACATTCAGTCTCCGTGCTTTTGCACAAATTATTGGAGTTGAAACAGGAGATTTACAATGCTATTTTCAAAATGAGACTGTCTTAGAAAAAATTGTTAATGATGTCACTCAGATTTATACCACAATTTGTGACAACCGATTCAGCGGCACTAATTTACAAGCCAGGCATTTAAAACCCCACATTCGTATTCTTCATCGATGGATAGTTGAAAATGTCGCTCCCAAAAAAGGCCATTATGATATTGTTTCATGTTTTAATGTTTATTTGTTATATTGTTTTGAAATTGGACGAAAATTAGATGTATGCTTCATATTACTCAAAGAAGTGACGGTTATTTAATAGGCCGAAGACGTAATCATCACCTTTGAATGGGCACGTTCGCTGCGGTCGGCGACTACTTGACGCGTTGATATGGTCATGCATGAAAACAATCATCAAAAAATCTATAAAATCATCAATAACCTCATCCTCCTCTGATGAGATCTCCGTTGTATTGTTTTCTCTGTCGGATGACATGTGGTTTTCTGTCCATCACAGTAAAAGCATAATTATAAAATAATGTTTGACAAATTGTAACACTTACCATTATTGGTGAAACAGAATTAAAAAGTGAGTGCATGAATAAAACATACGAAGATAGAAAAGGAAAGAGGATATCATGGAATGAAAAAAAAGAATAAAAAACAAATAAGGAATAATGGAATCGTCAAACAATTCAGACAAGAAGATTCACTAACATAATCAAAACAAAACTTCTCACATCACTACAAAGCGAGGATCATGGCTAGGCGCAAATGGGTAGGAGTGCGCTTAAAAAACCTTCGCAATTCTTTATCCTTGAACAGTGTTAGTGCCCTAACATACTGCACCCGTGGTATGTCCCCAAGTTCTAGCAATGCATCTTGACATGCATCAAGGGAATAATCATCACCACCTGTACTTACAGCCTCTGTCTCATTTTTTCGTGTATGTAAGAACCCTCACCACTGCTTACCGAATGAACACTGATTACCATTGAACTGAACTGATTATAACTGATAATCGAACTAATTAAAGTACTGAATTGACTGACTGAAAACTGGAACTGAATTGACTGAGTATGTGTGTTAATCTGTATTTTATCTGTTTGATTGATTATTTGATCTGTTTGTATTTTAGTGTTTAAACTGCCAATTGAAGGCCTTATCGGCGGCCGAATCCGGAATTGATTGATGTTCCACGACCCTCATAATTAATGTGATTTTATGGTGTATTCATCTCAAAACTGATTAGGTATGATTAAATTAGATTAAATATTGATCAATTGCTTAAGTTTGACTTAATTGCCATTAGACCACTTAGTGGCCACTACCTCACACATGTTGAGCCTTGTACACACTTAAATCAAAACATTTGCTCAGCCTTCCTCCTTGCCATAGCCGACCAAGAGAGAAGAGAGGGAGAGAGTGAGAGAAATTGGATTCATCTTGAAGAATTGCTTGGTAATTGAAGTGTAGATTGCTATTTGAGCTCCTAAATCTTGAATACAAGACCTAAGGTAGAGTAATTGCCCTCTTGTTTATGAATTGAGCTAGTTCTTGTATGATTCATGCTTCATTGTAGAACTAAGTCATGTTTTGGTTCATTGTTGTTGAATTGAAGCTCAATCCTTGCATGCATGGTTGTATTGTAGATGTTGAGTTGCTTTTATGGCAAAATGGTACTTGCATGTTCACAATTATGTTTAAGTCCATGATTTCATCATGTTTTGAAAACAATTGACTCCTTAGAGCATCAAATTGAAGCTTTGAATTGATTTGAATTCATGCATGTTTGCATGTTCATCCTGTTCTTGAAAAATGGTTTGAAATTGAGTTTGAATTAAACACCCTTGGGCTTTGATTTCTCAAATTGAGCTTTGAACCATGTTATTCCACGTGTTTACAAATGTTTTCTGGAAATTCAGCCCAAGAGGTCGAGTTTTGAGTTGTTAAAACTTGGTTTTTGGCTTGGAGGTGCAATCTGGGTTTTATAGATTTTGCACTTCCGCTCGAGCGTGGAAAGTGGCGCTCGAGCGTGGAATCCGAGCATCTAGTATTTTCTCTGCACTGTTTTACAGTCCGCTCGAGCGGAGAATTGAGCGCGCGAGCAGAGGCATGTGTCTCACGATCGAGCGGGCGTCGAGCGTCCGTCGAGCGGAGATTTCACCCATCCAGTACTTTTACAGTACGCTCGAGCGGGAAAGTTGACGCTCGAGCTTGTACCTTGTTGCATGTCCGCTCGAGCGAGTAAAACCGCGCTCGAGCGGGACTCTGTTTTTTTGAAACTTCTGAAACTGCTTTTTGAGTACATCTTTGCATCCTCATCCCATTCTAGGCATTCTTAGGCCTAGTTTAAGGCGTCTTGTTGAGGATATAGATGTAGAACACACCGAGGCATTTAGGGATTAAGTTACTATCTTTCCCAGCTGTGTAGCTTAGTGTGTTCACTCTGTTAACTGTGTAGGGTTGGCGACTGGGGAGGCACGCTCTAGCATACTGTAGCCCAAACTCTGTGAGTAACGATTGTGTAAAGATATGTTCACAAATGATTATCTTTTGAACAACTGAACTGTACTGTTTTCTGAACTGATTTACTGTTAACTGAATGAATGTATGTCCTATATTCTGATCTGTATTGTGGCATCCTTAGCACCTACTGTTTACTGTTACTATGACAGAATTCTCTGTCGGTTCCCTTGTTGGAACCACCACTGTTTACTGACTGATGGCCATCACTACTGTTCGGTCTTTTAAGACCTACTGTTTACTGTACTGATATGCTAATGGATGTACCACATATGATTGTACTGACTGAACGATTGAAATACTGTTTAAATGGACTGTTTTTATTACTGTAAGGACATTCATTCTTAACCTCTTTACGCATTATGTTATTCACTGGGCTTTAGCTCACTGCTCATATATATATGTAGGTGTTCAAGCACCAGACCGCGGCTAGGAGCGTTAGGGTTACTCCAGTTTTGTCAAGCTAGCCTATGTGCCTCACTGCGAGGTTCCGAGCCTATCATGTTAAGGCTTAGGGGTGTTTTACAATTCCCCCTTCTGTACTGTCTTACTGTTTTGTATAGACCGAATGCTTACTGTACTATGATGTGAAGGGTTGAGTCCCTAGTCTGAATGATTGTATATATGTTATGTATACCTTTCCACTGAATGTAAATATGTTTTGAAGGTCTTTTTGCATACAGACTGTCACAGCTCATTGGATATTGTTTATTTACTGTTTTGGCTTCCGCCAGGCCCTGTGCTCTGTTTTACTGTTCTACTGTTCTGCAGGCCTTCGGTAATCTCGGATTACTGGCCGGTTACGGTGCTAAACCCATAGGGCCGGGTTTGGGTCGTGACAGTGTATGTGAATGTCCTGTTTTTGCCTGTACGCAGGATGTGAAAGCTGCGCACACATCATCGAACCCACTTGGCCGTGACTTTTTGGAACGACCACTGTTAGTTTGGTTGGTTGTAGGGCCCCTCTTGTGACTTTTGCCCTTTGCTGGATCCATGTACTCATCGCCGAATAAGTCAACAAGAATAGCCTCAGCAGCATTACTCCCACCAACATCAGGGTTTCAAAATTTATTTAACATGTCATATTCTTCTTCTGAGTCAAGGGCTCATTGTGTGGATGCACGAGACAAGGCCTCTGTGACACAACAATTTTTAACAATTTCTGTCATTTCTTGAAAATATTCAAATCCTTTGGTCCTAAACTTCTTCACATTTTTGTTAGCCTACAACAATTACAATTAAAGAATTAAGCACTGTATGTATCATGAAATGTTTAAAATAAAATTTCAAAATAGTACAGTTTAATGAAAAACCTTATCCCAAAATTCATCGGGTGCAACGACAGTGCCTACAATGGGATCCCATCCCAGACCAGTCTGTGCCTGAAGTCGCTTAAATGACCGGTAATAAGCTTTCAATTACTGATATTTTTGGCGCACATGCTTTCCTGTATACCGAAATCCATACATGTTGTGCAACTGATTTGCATAATGATTCCAATGCCTAATTGTCCACGAAGTAGTACGGCCCGTTGTTTGATTTTTTCTAACCTCATCTCTTAATATATTTATTAATCTCGTTTCAATTCTAGGCGTCCACATTTTTGTATCTTGATTGTCATCGGAATTATTTCCATCCATCTATAAACATACAAATTATATTTAAACTAGTCTGGGATGGATATACAAGAATAACAGAGCAAAATGGTATTTAAACTAGTCTGGGGTGAATATACAAGAATAACAGAGCAAAATGGTTTGAAAGAGAACATAGATAAAAAATAAAAAACAGATGATTTTATTTCAAGGAAAAAAATACGCAACAGATTAGTTGAATTTAAATAGCAGAAATATAACCACAAGTAATAAAAAAAATCAGTTAACATTGTCTTGAAATAGTAGGAAAAAAACCAGTAGAAGAAGAAGTAAGGAAGAAATAAAGGAAGAAAAGGAAGAACAGAAGAAGCTGGGGACGAAGGCGATGACGGATAGGTCGACCGGCCGGGTGTGCCAGGTGCTGCCGGCTCAACTTCTCTTTGTGGCAAAGGGTTCAAACAGTTAAGAATTTAAAATACCAACAGATCTGAAATAAAAAATACTCGTCTACAAATTCTCAGAAATCATTTGGGAACTGATTTCCATTTCTCTGAAATCATTTGTACATAACAGATGAAGATTTATGTATCAAATTAGTGCTATTCTTCTTGGCAAAAGGTTGAAATAGTTTAGAAAAATCACAAAACATTTGAAAGTCAAAAAAATAGTCAGCTACACTTCTCATAAAACATTTGAGAAATGATTTCGACTCGTCTGAAAATGGATTGCACATAACAGATGAAGGATTTATTTATCAGATTAGTGGGAGTTGAATAGTTATCACCGGTGATGGAATGTGTATACTGACTGAATGTGCCACTCTTTGCTCATCGGATTCGATAATAGATTTGATAAATTTGACCTTGGAAAAAAAAAAGAGAATAAAATTAGGGATGAATTTTTCAAATAATTTCCATATAACAAAATATCAATAAATTTGTGAGTTATTTCATCTCATACTCGTCGTTGTTTTGTTGCCCGTAATAAGAATATTTCACAACGCACAAATTGTAAGTCAGTCAATTTGTGGAAGATGATACGAGTAGGGAGCAGGTTGGGTGGATTCATTATTTATAAAATGAGTTTTCTCTGTGAAGCCTACTCGTGACGAACCTTGACTACTGATGTTTGATACAGATAAAGAAAAATGAGGTTCACGTGAAATTTTCAGAGACGATGGAGAAGGACATGGAAGCTTTTCAGATCAAAAGAGAGAAAGAAATATGAGGTTCACGTGAAATTTTCAAAGACGATGGAGAAGGACATGGAAGCTTTTCAGATCAAAAGAGGAAGAAGGCAGAAACGTTGTAAGTGGAGAACTGTAATACAAGCTGCCAAACAGGTTTTCAAACTATAGTTTGAATTAGCACGCGGAATTGTATTTTGAACGTCATATCCAAACGTGAAGCGGGAGTTCACGCGCTGAAACTTAATTTGAAAACACAAACAAACAGAGCCAAAGTAATTATAGATTTGATGTGATATTTTACCTCGTTAATTATTTTAATTTATTTTATTATTATTATTTTTTTGGTAAATTCTAACTTTAAAAAAAAAAAAAACTAAAATCTAACTTGTCAAACCCCCCAAAATAAATACTAATAAAAAAATACAAAAAACTAGCATATATAGAGAGATAAGTCCATGAGATGAGGGTTTAGGAGAGGAAGGAGGAAGACAGAATAAAAAAACAAAAAAAACTAGCATATATAGAGAGATGAGTACATGAGACGAGGGTTTAGGAGAGGAAGGAGGAAGAGAGATGGCAAAATTCAATGTAGTACAGAAGAGAAGGAGAGCAACGATAGCAGAGAGGAAAAGAGCGACAATTGGGGACCCTTTCACAGGTAAGCTCAAGCATAAGCCCCAACCTCTCTCTATCTCCGGTAAGCACAAGCGCAAGCTATTCAAGAAATGGCGCAGAGTCAGTTCTCTCTCTCTCTCTCTCTCTTCGTAGAGCAGAGTTTGATTATATTTTTAATTGATGAGGATGAGGATGATGATGATGATGATGATGATTGTGGAACCGGAACAGAAAGATGCTATGGGGAAGGGTCTTGTCACAATGCAAAATGTCGAGATGGCTATTGCTGAAGGTACCGCTCCTCTGTCTCTCTCTCTCTCTCTCTCTCTCTCTCTCTCTCTCTCTCTCTATGTTTGTGTCTATCACGAACTTGTG
The DNA here is from genome assembly GCF_055761805.1 of Camellia sinensis. Lineage (NCBI taxonomy): Eukaryota > Viridiplantae > Streptophyta > Magnoliopsida > Ericales > Theaceae > Camellia > Camellia sinensis. Next base: position 7,504,451 of record NW_028128989.1, on the reverse strand, counting down.
TGATTGGATTTTGGTGTTCTACATGGGTGTTGCAAATAACTGACGAATGGAAAAGATGTATGGTACGGTGCATCCACATGTGTGTTGGATAGGTGCAATAATTACACCCATTGTTAAGCAGTGGAAAAATACTACTACGTACCCATCTCATTATTTTTGGTTACTTGTCCTAAATTCCATGCATATTCTTCTCGTTATTGTCGTAATAATAATGTAAAAAGCTATAATAATCCAATTCATTAACCTTGCACTTGTGGTAAGGTAAGACTACATGCCTAATTTTATATTTGCAAAAGTGGTAAACTGGACGAGTGATTGTAGAAAATAAACTATACACGAACATTGTGTTAAACTAAATGAGTGATTGCATAGTGTACAAGTTGTCATCCTTGAATTCATTAAACAATGCATTATGGTAAACTGGATGCCATTTTTGGAGCAGTTCTGGCTCACTTTCATATTTGATGTGGTATAGCTTGTTAGTTTGAATTCTCTAGTATCCTCGAATTTTTGTTGTGATTGTTTCCAAAAACTTTGAATTTTTGAAAATTTGGGATGGGTTCGGTGGATTTGACGGTGATGAAGCAAAGCACGGTGAGTAATGGGGTGGGCTCGGATTTGGAAGGGCCAGTGAATGAAGGTAAGTTTTTGATGTTGTTGATTAGGGCATTTATTGATTGTATATTCATATTTCTCTCACTACATCTAACAACACATATACAGACAAATTCTGTTTTAGAGAGAGAAAATGTGTATGTGAGAGAGAGAGAGTGTGTGTGTGTGTGTGTGAGTTTTATATAAGAGACAGATGGGTAGGCAGTTCAGTGTTACTTGAGACTTTGAAACGCTTTCAGAGAGAGAGAGAGAGAAGTGAGCCTAGTTAAAAAAAATAAAAAATAAAAAAGAAAAAAAAAAGAAAGAAGAAAGTGAGACTGTCTCAACAGAGTCTCGAGAGAGAGAAAGAGAGAGTCTTTGTGTAAGGAGAATGTATAGTTTCTTCATCTTTACCCATTATTTGTTTTTCAGAAATGAAGAATTAGTATGTTGATTTTATTGAAATGAAAATTTTGTTATGTGTCTACAATGTTTTTCAAATGAACTTTTTTTGTTTGATCAGAGAAAGGTTTCTTTCATGCATAATTCATGAGCACAGATTCTGAATTTAAAGAATGCTTGAAAGATCGTATCACACTAAAGAAACACATAGATATATATATATATATATATATATATATATGCAGAGATGCATATAATGAAAACATAGCTGATCATCCCATAGATGGTTGAAAGATCAAATTATGTTTATATAAAGCAAAGGCTCAAGTTAGTGTCTTGAAACCTTTGTTGGGCCAGTGAATAAAGGTAAGTTTTTGATGTTGTTGATTAGGGCATTTATTGATTGTAGTGGGCATCTTCGTTGAGTTGATAGCGAACAACATGCATGGGAAGGAAAAGAAATGAATTTCATTTGTCAAGGGATTTCTATGTACCTCTTCTTTGTTAAATCTCTTACTATGAATTGATTCCATATCTGACATAATTTTATTTTATTTTTTGAAACTACAATAAATTTAGGGCAAATTACATATACCCCCCTTGAGGTTTGGCTAAATTACAAATACCCCCCTGAGGTTTGAGAAATTACAAATTCCCCCCTGAATGCTATATTTGCATAACAAATTAAGGGGTAATTTGTTATGAAATTTAAACCTCAGGGGGGAAATTGTTATGAAAATACAAACCCTAGGGGGCAGGATGTAATTTCCGAAACCTCAGGGGGGTATCTGTAATTTAGCCAAACTTCAAGGGAGGTATATGTAATTTGCCCATAAATTTATAAAGGAACTTTAAATATAATGAATACAAAGGCCTTCCCCTAAGCCAAACAACCAGGATGGAAACCTTCTAAAAAAGAATGGGACAATCCATTTTTCCCTCAACCATGAACATCTCTCCAGCTTTAATTCTATTTGGAAGCTTTAATCCATTTTTGTTAATTTTGTTCATTAATTCTATTTTGTTCATTAATTCTATTGAGATCCACGTTTGCTAATTTTCCTAACCAACTACTTAATATTCCACTTCAAGAAAGAATAATTAAAAAAGCAGTTTATTAGTTATTATTTATGTTTAGTAATAAGCAGTTTATAACTAATACTTTCCAAATGGATATTATTTAGTTAGTTTATATTAGTTATTATTTATGGTTAGTTTATATTAGTTATTATCTCTCTTTCTCTCTCTCTCTCTCTCTCTCTCTCTCTCTATGTTCGTGTCTATCATGAACTTGTGTGATTGGATTTTGGTATTCTATATGGGTGCTGCAAATAACCGATGAATGTAAAAGATGTATGGTATGGTGCATCCACATGTGGGTTGGATAGGTGCAATAATTACACCTATTGTTAAGCAGTGGAAAATACTACTACACACCCATCTCATTATTTTTGGTTACTTGTCCTAAATTCCATGCATATTCTTCTCGTTATTGTCGTAATAATAATGCAAAAAGCTGTAATAATCCAATTCATTAACCCTGCACTTGTGGTAAGGTAAGACTACATGCCTGATTTTATATTTGCAAAAGTGGTAAACTAGACGAGTGATTGTAGAAAATAAACTACACACGAACATTGTGTTAAACTAAATGAGTGATTGCATAATGCACAAGTTGTCATCCTTGAATTCATTAAACAATGCATTGTGGTAAACTGGATGCCATTTTTGGAGCAATTCTGGCTCACTTCCATATTTGATGCGGTATAGCTTGTTAGTTTGAATTCTCTAGTATCCACGAATTTTTGTTGTGATTGTTTCCAAAAACTTTGAATTTTTGAAAATTTGGGATGGGTTCGGTGGATTTGACGGTGATGAAGCAAAGCACGGTAAGTAATGGGGTGGGCTCAGATTTGGAAGGGCCAGTGAATAAAGGTAAGTTTTTGATGTTGTTGATTAGGGCATTTATTGATTGTATATTCATTTTTCTCTCACTACATCTAACAACACATATACAGACAGATTCTGTTTTAGAGAGAGAAAATGTGTATGTGTGAGAGAGAGAGAGTGTGTGAATTGTGTGTGAGTTTTATATAAGAGACAGATGGGTAGTGTGTGGGTGAAAATCTGACCACACTGCCTGCTTAGTAACCAGCTGGAGAGCACAGGCAGAATAGATGGTTTCAGTAACCTGTAACAGAAAGAAAAGGCTCCGGCGGTGGTTCTTCCACCCGGGGGCACTCCGACGATCAAGTCAGTATATCTCTCAAAGATAATCAAGTGCAAAACTTAATACTCAAAACATAAATTGCATACCTTAGACCCACAGGGGTGCCTCTCTTTTATAATATACTCAATCCAAGTCCCACTAGAAGTATGACTTCTATGCACTCCAATTCTGTGCTTACTTTGGACTCCTCAAGAGATAAAGATAAACTCCCTAAGAGCTTTATCCTTATCTTGGTTAAGTCCCCTCTTCGTCTTAGGACTCTTGTCCCTTATTCGTTTATCTCGGATTCCGATATCTTCGGAGATAACCTCGGCAACACCGAGATCACCTCGGCCTAACTACCACGACACGTGGCACCTCGGCTGACACGTCGGCGTCACCATGCCACGTGTTGGTATTCAGAAAATATATCCCCACAGGTAAGCAGTTCAGTGTTACTTGAGACTTTGAAACGCTTTGAGAGAGAGAGAGAGAAGTGAGCCTGGTTTTAAAAAAAGAGAAAAAAAAAGAAAAAAAAAGAAGAAGAAAGTGAGACTGTCTCAACAGAGTCTCGAGAGAGAGAAAAAGAGAGTCTTTGTGTAAGGAGAAGGTATAGTTTCTTCATCTTTACCCATTATTTGTTTTTTAGAAATGAAGAATTAGTATGTTGATTTTATAAAAATGAAAATTTTGTTATGTGTCTACAATGTTTTTCAAATGAACTTTTTTTGTTTGATCAGAAAAAGGTTTCTTTCATGCATAATTCATGAGCACAGATTCTGAATTTAAAGAATGCTTGAAAGATCGTATCACACTAAAGAAACACACACACACACATATATATATATATATACAGAGATGCATATAATGAAAACATGGCTGATCATCCCATAGATGGTTGAAAGATCAAATTATGTGTATATAAAGCAAAGGCTCAAGTCAGTGTCTTGAAACCTTTGTTGGGCCAGTGAATAAAGGTAAGTTTTTGATGTTGTTGATTAGGGCATTTATTGATTGTAGTGGGCATCTTCGTTGAGTTGATAGCGAATAACATGCATGGGAAGGAAAAGAAATGAATTTCATTTGTCAAGGGATTTCTACGTACCTTTTCTTTGTTAAATCTCTTACTATGAATTGATTCCATATCTGCCATAATTTTATTTTATTTTTTGAAACTACAATAAATTTATAAAGGACCTTTAAATATAATCAATACAAAAGCCTTCCCCTAAGCCAAACAACCAGGATGGAAACCTTCTAAAAAAGAATGGGACAATCCATTTTTCCCTCAACCATGAACATCTCTCCAGCATTAATTCTATTTAAAAGCTTTAATCCATTTTTGTTAATTTTGTTCATTAATTCTATTTTGTTCATTAATTCTATTGAGATCCACGTTTGCTAATTTTCCTAACCAACTACTTAATATTCCATTTCAAGAAAGAAGAATTACAAAAGCAGTTTATTAGTTATTATTTATGTTTAGTACTAAGCAATTTATAACTAATACTTTCCAAATGGATATTATTTAGTTAGTTTATATTAGTTATTATTTATGGTTAGTTTATATTAGTTATTCTCTCTCTCTCTCTCTCTCTCTCTCGCTATGTTCGTGTCTATCATGAACTTGTGTGATTAGATTTTGGTATTCTACATGGGTTGTCACGACCCGCTCCCCGTACTTAAGGGTTAAGCATCGTAATGGCCAGTAACCGAGGTTATCTCCGGCCAAATCTTTAAACAAATTAATAAACGCAAGCGGAAGAAATATTTAAATAAGGGTACTAAAATAATCATTGGAGTTTCTGTTTTTATTACAAAATTTATTGACCAAAAATGCCGATATTTACATAAAAAAATACATCAATAAAAGAACTTTGTGCCTACCCCACACGCTGGTCCTGACATGGCACCTGAAAGTGGTAAAAAACTATAAACTCATGGCAGAGTGAGAAATATTATACTAAGAGTATAAGACATAAAATTCACCATGGATAATTAGTTGGGCCAAAAAGAGCTTGATACATAACATACATAATACGGAAATCATTTGACATATAACATGTAATACGGAAATCACTATACAACCATAACCACGGTACATTACTAAGTGCCAAGCACTACACTGGTCAATGAATCCACGACAAACACTGGACCACAAAGTGGTCAATCACTAAGCCAATGGTTATTTAAGTCCCCCAATGCATGGGACTCACTAGCCAATGGTTATTTAAGTCCCCCAAGACATGGGACTGCCGTGGTGGTACTCACAAAACATATTTTCATATAAGGTCATAACCAAATATTCTTTAAAAGTAAAACAAACATATCCATAGGTTTCCTTTTAAGCAAATAGGGTTCATAAAATAATCCACGTAATTGAAACCTTTATAAAACATAACTTTTATAAATATATTAATAAAACATAACTTGTATAAAATAGATTTTGGTAAGTCAAAATATAAGTAAAATATATTTTGGTAACTCAAGATATAATATAGCTCACCTTAACTTTAATACCTTAATATTTCTTTCCACTATCAAAGATTTTCTTAGCTTCCACTACTTTTCCTTTCCTTTCTCTTCCTTTCTTTTCCTCTCTTCTTTCTTTCTTTTCTTTCCTTCATTTCTTTCTTCTTTTCTTTCTTTCCTCTGACAGAGTCAACTTTCTCCCTATTAATAAAGGTTGAATTCGTGAGGCCCAAGCCAAACTGCCACGCGTCCCTTCCTACTAATCTCCATTAATACAACCTTATCCAAACTTAACTTAATTATTATTTATACTTTGACCCCTAAATTTTTAATAATTATATTATTTTACAAAATTACGTATAATAATATATAGTAAATTATATATTTTTTGAATTGAGATTAAATAATATTAGTATAAATTCTACAGAATAATTAAAATTTTGAGTTATTACAATCTTCCCTCCTTTTAAAATTTCGTCCTCGAAATATGTTATATGTACAAACTATCCGCTGCGCACTCTAATAAATATGTATTAGATGATTAATCTGATAGAAATAGTACCCCAAAAAAACTTTACCAAAAACCACTCACTGTCTAGTTGTCAAAAATTAGTTTGGGCCAAAATGAGAAATAATGGGTGATTTTAAAAACTTTTCACTCGTATTGTTCACGATAAAAATAAATAAATGGAAACAAAATGAGACCACAATGACATAATCATATGTGAGAGTTGAAAAAATTTGAGATGAACTTTTCATTGATTAGAAATAATTTTAAAATTAGTATTTTTAAAATTTGAACCCACTTTTAAAAAGTCGAAATTTTTTTTTTGAATACTAAATTAGAATTTATGTATATTTAATTATATAATATAATTAGAATTTAGCTCATAGAAATATGAAGGAGATGGATTACGAAATCAAAAGGATAATTATTTGAACAAAACTGGAATGCACATTTAATTAAAAACAAAACAAACAAAACATTTAATTAAAAACTTTTAACTAACTTACAATTACAATAGCAGCAACTGCAAGGATCTTAAGTAGGTTACAGCACGAGGTGTTGGTTTTCACTCAGAGCTCTTGGATTTTTCAGAATATAGGTTTCTAAGAATTTCGAAGTTTGCTGAATGAGTTCAACTTGATTACATTATATATAAAATAAAGAAAAGAAAAGCAGCATGTGACTGATGAAAGCGGCTGGTAGCGCATGGGGCAAAGCAGATGCTGTCGGTTGCTTTCGGTTGATTGATTGAATAGTTGAGCATCTTTAAACAAAAGTTGACTGGGTGAATAGTGACGGTGAACAGTAAAAGTGAACAGTAACTTTTACTATTCATCACTTTCGGTGGAACATGGGAATAATGGAATCAATATAAATACAAATTGGCAGCTTTTCTTAAAAGAGTATTGACTGAAGCTAATTTGTATCTATATGGAATCCAATGTTGATTATGCAAACGGATCCTGGGCATCTTGAAACTCGGGTCCTGAACATTGATTAGTTGATTCTTCAGAGGAGTGGGCATGTTCTAAACCTTCTTCTGAACTGTCTGAATCGGTGGATTGGGTTTTAGCTTGATTCAAAAGTTGGTGGACTAACTGGATCATATCTTCTTTGGATGACTTGGATTTATTCTTGGACTTGACTTTGGGCTGACCAGGAGGTGAAATGGGCTTTGCCTTTACTTTGGACTTTGATTTGGGCTTTGATTGGGCTGGCTGGGCAGCAACAGCTTTAGACTTTGATTTGAATGATTTGGGCTTGGAACCACTGGATGAGGGGCTTCCAAGGTTGACTGGAGGAAGACTGGGTTGACTTCCTTGAGTAATTGCAGCAGTTGGGTTCTGCTGGGCTTTAGCAAGAGCAGGAGTTGGAGCACACTGATCAGGCGGGAATTCCTCTTGAACAATTTCAAGAATTCTGGGCACATTGAACTTAACCCACCATTTGACTGTGTGTTGGCGAATAATGATGTTATCATCAATCCCATAGTGCCATTTGAATATCCATGGAATTTTGTATTTGGATATAAAAATTAGCAATAATGGAAATTGTTATTGGTGAGTAGTGAATGGGTAAACAGAGGCAAAATAATTAATTATTTTACTGAGATCAATGGAGAGGATATCTGAAATGGCGCCATAGTGAGTCCACCATCTCAAAAACCAGGTAGGAATTTCATATTTGAATTTTTGATCAAATGATATGAACCAAGAATGACTGAAATTTTCATTTTGGTATAAGAAAATCTTGAACCAAGCATCAACGTAATCATGGTAATTATATTGAATGGAATGACCAGGTAAATCACGAAGCTGATTAGGATTTTCCCATTCAGCCACGGAAACAATGTTGTGAATATAAATTGAATAATATAGGATCTTGTAAGCATAGGTTCGATCCTGGATTGGTTTGATCAAAATTGAATGGTGATGGAGTAGAATGTCTTTGTAATAGGAAAAGGGTTTTCTCTGGATGTGAAAGGATGAAATGGCATCCAGAGCCAAAATGGAATTTAGCAATTTCATTGATGGTTTGATTTTTTGGGTGACTGGGTTCTTTGTAGAACAGGTTAGTAACATGTGAATTGGTGTACTCAAATCGGGATGATTTAATGGGGTTGACTAGGAACGGAGTAACTGAAACTGATTGGCTGGATGCAAAGGGATCAGAAGCCAATGCAGATGAGTAATCAGGACGATAGATGTTACCAAGAGTGTGGTAACGGTTGACCATTTCAAGTGAATGAGATTGGGTGAATGACTCTAAAGGAGGAGGGACAATAAGTTGATTAGGTTTACTGGAAGATGGGACCAAAGCCTTGGAGGGAGGCCTTGGACGAGACATCTGTTGAGAAAGAAACAATGGTTAGCAACCAGAAAGAAGATCTAAATAATCTTGATGACGATGTAAACAGTTGTAGTTGTGAGCAAGTAAATTGCGACGGGCTTGAATTTGATGGTAATTTATATACTGGGCTCTTTTAGTGGGTGGTCTGGCTAATTTGAGGCGGTGAATACGATGGGTAAGTTGTTTAATTTGGGTTGTGAAATAGGTAATTCGGGATTTATGGTAAGAAGTAAATGGTGCAGTCATCCCTTACCCCCGTGTAAAAATTCCCGAGTAAGAAAATCATGCAGAGAATTTTGACAACCAAGTATATAGGTAATATCAAAATCAAAATCAAAAATGCTTAAAATGGATTGCCAACGGGCAAAAATTTGTTTACTAGCAAGATTTTGAACATTTTTTTCCAAAATATATTTAGCAGATTTGCAATCAATACGAAGTAAAAATTTTTGATTTAAAATATCATCTTGAAATTGTTGAATACATAAGACAATAGACAAAATTTCTTTTTTAATAGTACTATAATTTAATTGTGCTTTATTCCAGACACCAGAATGATAGCAAACAATTTGTTCAGATAATTGAGGAGTAACTTGTTGAAGAAGAATGCCACCATAACCAATATCGGAAGCATCAGTTTGAATAATTTTGAATGAATTTTCAGTAGGAATACCAAGACAAGGAAGGGACTTAACATATTGTTTGACTTGTTGAACAATAGAAGTATGAGCAGAAGACCAAGGAGGAGGATTATCCTTTAACCTATCAAACAGAGGTTGACAGACTTTCCTAAGGTCTTTATAAAATTTAGCAATGTAATTGAGAGAGCCTAAGAACCGTTGCAATTGGGTTTTATCAAGAATTTCATCAGGAAATTTAGATGCAAACTCGATGGAGCGACTAATAGGAAGAATAGTATTATGGTGAATATCATAACCTAAAAATCGAACTTTAGTTTGAAATAACTTAATCTTAGGAGCAGAGATGACTAAACCATGACTTTTAATTGTGTAGAAGAAAGCAGTTAAATGTTTCCAATGGTCATGAATTGATTTGGAAAAAATTAATATGTCATCAATGTAAACAATTGAAAAATGACTGAACGGGTTGAATATATCATTCATGATATTTTGAAATTCACTAGGAGCATTTTTTAATCCAAATGGCATGACATTCCATTCATATTGACCAAAGGTTGTATTAAAAGCAGTTTTATATCGATCTTTGGGGTGGATTTGAATTTGCCAAAAACCACTCTTTAAATCAAATTTACTAAAAATGACGGCTTGACTAAGTCGTTTAATTAAATCTTTTTTATTGGGAATAGGATATCGGATCCATTCTAAAACAGCATTTAATGGTTTGTAATTAATGACTAGGCGAGGGACACCTCGTTCTAATTCAGCATTTTTATTAACATAAAAAGCAGGACAAGACCATGGAGATTTACTAGGGCTAATAATCCGATTTTTTAAGAGTTCATTAATTTCTTTCTTGCACATTTCAAGCAATTCATGATTCATTTGAATAGGCCTAGATTTAGTAGGAATTTGTCGTTCATCAAAATTTTTAATATATGGTAAAGTAACTACATGCTTTTTCCGATGCCAAAATGCAGTAGGTAAGTTTGAACAAACAGTTGATTCTAATTTTAATTTAAAATCATTAATTTGAGAAATAATAATTGGATCAGTTAACTGTTGATCAATTCGTTTGTAATTAATTTCTTCTTTAAGAAAATTGATGTGTCTGGTTAAACGATTAATAGTATGAGAAATGGAACAGTCTTTTAATAATTTTAACTCTAGCATTTCGGGTGGATATAAAAATTTAAAAGTAACAGGTTGACCTAAAACATGAGTAGTAATTCCTGTGGCAGATGTAGTAAATGGATAAAGTAAATGTATAAATGGAGTTCCTAAAATAATTTTATCAGTCATGTTTTTAACTAAAACAAATGAGGTTTTGAAACAAATATTATCTTGACAAACATGGACTTTAGGTAATTTATACTTAATATACATTTGACTACCATTGGCTGAAGTTAAATTTTCATGACATTTTTCATAATATTTAGTAGGAAGTAAACCTTCTTGAATACAGTTTAAATCAGCACCAGTATCAATTAAAGCGACTAATTCTAATTCAAAATTATTGACAATAATTTTAATCGGGGAATACCATTTTTGCATATAGATTTTATTGATTAGATTCAATCGATTGTCTTCAGGATTATTAGTTTGAGATCGATTATCGAATAAGAGTTTATCAGGATTGGTATGATCAGAATCAGAATTGTGTTCAGATTCATAGGGAGAGTCATGAGGTTTGAAATTATCTAAACGTTGATTGAGTTTTAGAGAAATGATTTCATCTTCTAATTTTTTGTCTTTAGTCTGTAAATCTCGGATAGTTTGTTTAATTTGGTTGATTTCAGATTGTAAATCTTGGAGGGTGACTTCTTTAGTTTTATTTTTGAATCGTTCTAATGTTTTAGATAGACTAATAATAGGCTTATTAAATTTAGGTTTATTGTCTGAATGAATTAATAAGGATTTTAATTTTTCCATATATTTTTGTTTTAGACTAGGATCATTCAATTTACTAATTAATTCGATTAATGCTGATTCTTCTTGATTTGATTTTGTCAGAACAGTAATTTGTTTAACTGGTTTACAGCAGACATCATTGCATCCTAAGGTTATATTATTATCATCAGAATCAGTGTTGGTGGAATAATTAGTAGTGGAAGTGTCAGGGTTATCAGAAGAAGTATTAACAGTTTGATCTAATTGAAAATTTTCAAATATTTGATTTTTAAATTCATCATTTATTTGTAACTGATTAATCTTATCTTTTAATTTTTGTTTCTCTTTGCATTTATTAGAATAATGACCTTTTTTACCACAGTTATAACAAGTTATATCTTTATTAGATTTAGATTTGGAATGTGATTTTTTATAATATTTCTTTTTGGGTTTAGTATAAAATTTATCATTGGATTTAGAAGGGAAATAATTCTTTTTATGAGAATATTTGGATTTATATTTATGCTTAGAGTGGTTATGTGATTTCTTACGAGAGGGTGCTACAGGAGGTAAACCATATTGTTCACAGAAATTTCCTAATTCATATTTAGCTTTGTGTTTATCTTTGGTAGCTTTTTGACTAAGTTTGAGGTCAATACACATTTTTAACCCTTCTTTTTGAATAGTGCTTATTATATCTTCATAGGTTAAATTATCATATTCAATAACACCAGTAGGTTGACTGAGAACATCTCTAATTTTGTGAGCAAATAAACTAGGTAATCCATTAATAAATTTTTCTTTCCAAAATGATTTAGTACAGTCTTCCCTTAACATAACTCTTGAGGTAAATACATATTTATATCATCTAAAATCACTTAAGGTTGGACAGGTAAGGTTACTGAGTTGATCATGTATGCGAGAATAAATATTAGTTGGAGTACCAATAAAATGCCTAACAATTGTATATATTAATGCATTAATACCATCAGGGTGGCAACATCCAATGTTTTCATCAAAGATAGGTAAACCATTATCATCAGTTTGATTAGCATAAATTACGGATTCTCTTTGTTCTTCAGTTAAATATTTTTCCCACCAAGATTTGAGCATACCAGTGAAACCAGAGGTTATTAAGGTAACAATTTCAGGTTGAGTATAATGGGGATAATTACTAAGGTAACTATTAGCAACTATAGAGAGATGATTTAATTTTTGGAGGATGTGATCTTCACTAAGACCATCAATATTCCATTCGTATAATTTTTTGGCAGAGACAGAAAATTGATTATTAAGATTATTTTCTTCAAATTGAAGATCAACAGGAGTAGGTCTAGAATACCAATTTTTGGTAGTGTGTGGATTAACTTTGGGATAATGAATTTATTAAGAGTAGAAGATTGGAATTGTTGAGTTAATTGGTTTAGTTCATTATCAGTTGTTTTAGTATCTGATTAAGTAGAAATAGGTTCAACAGTGGGTTGTTGATTTAAAACAGTAAGACCTTTATCTTTCGAGGGTGAAGCATTATCAGAGGTAGATAATTTAGTAAATAATTTTTTGATAGCTTTGACAGTAGATTGATCATTAGTGATTAAACTAGTTCGCTTGGAACGATTACTGGGTAAATTAAGTAAAGGTGGATCTAAAGGTTGTTTAGTAGATAAGGTTTGAACGGATTCCAAATTGGTTTCTATTTTGTCTAATTGTTTCCCAATTGTGTTTAAACATTGATTAGTATAATTATTTTGTTCAATAACCTTTTTTATTTCATTATCAATACCAGGTAATTTGAAAGGAGAAGCAGGGATTTCAGAACCTTGTTGATTAAGGATTATTTTCTCTAAAGGAGGATGACTAGAACTAACAGAAGTTGTATAAGAAGTTTTCCATTTATGTTTGGTAATTGTATTAATCTTTCTGTAATATTTGTCAACATAGTCTAATAAAGGTAATTCAAAACCATATTCAACCATAAAATCATACCATTGTCGAGTAATTTTGGACATATGAGTAGAATTGTATTTAGTATAATAAGCATGTCTTCGTGGTTTATTTTTTGAGGATTTAAACTCAATAAGTAGTTTATCTATATTAGGTTTAAATTCTTTCTTGATCGTCATTAATTGAGGGTTAACAGGTGGTGTAAATTCTTCGAAGTCAGTTTGAGTGGGAGAATTATTAGAAGCAATCTCTTCTTCAGGTAAATGTGTATGTGTAGAGTAAACAGGTTTACTAATCTGAGAGGAAGTAGTATTATCTATTCCTTGTAATTTATTAGTGGAAGGTTGACCAAGATAGATTTTGCTATTTTTTCAGAATAAAGGCGTATTAAATATTTCATTTTCTGTTTCATTATCAGTTGGAACACTGGAAGTACTATGTCTAGAGGATTGACTGCGATTAAATTTTATTCGAACAGAACCATCATTGAATTGGTGAATATCTTGGATATCTTGTATTGAAGATTGGTGTTGATTGTGTTTGTAATTCTCATTAACAGTAATCCATTGATCTGGAAGATCTATATTTTTCCATTCAATCATTTGAGGGACATTAATATGTGATTCTCCAGGGTTACTATTGCTTTGGATTAATAAAGTTTTATCTTTGGGACTCTTGTGTAAAGCATGAACATTTAAATTTGTTTGCATACATTTATAATGAACACGATATATTAAAGCAATATTATGAACTTTTTCTTTCATGTTAGTAAAGGAACCATGTAATTAGATGTTTAATGTTAATGCATCTAAAATATGTGGATCACGTAAACTAAGTGTGAAATCAGGAAAACAGTTAAAATGTACTGGACCTTTATGAAGACCAGTTTCCATCATACCCATTAAACTATCATTATAATCAAGAAAACGAGCATCTCGTAAACATAACAAAACAGAGGTATTTTTACCTACCATGGTTAATGGATTAAGACCAACTTGGATTAACCCAATATGCATGAAATTATAACTATTATTTAAGTGTCTTTTGATTAATTTTGAATCAAACAATTGACAGGTTTGTCGAGGCTTTTCTAAGGCATAAACTTGTTCAATAGTTTTAACATGCAAAGTTATTTTGAAAATATTCTGTAAAAAAGTAATTTTATAAATTTCTTTGATTGGTAATTTCGGTATATTCCATCCTGCATCAAATTTATCATTTTGTATTTCAACATCTTCTTCATTTAGTACTAATCCTTGATTTGGTAGTGAAGGCAAAGTTGTTGACCTAGAACTGACTGATGAGTTACTTCTAAATAATCGACTCATTGTTCTGTTTAATTAATCAGTTTTATAGATATCTTAATACATACCCTATTCTTGTCATGTTATCGCAGACCAAAATGGTTTGAGTACAGACCCTATTCGAGAGAACCCCTATGTCCTACACGGCCTAACGCTAAGGACTTACTCTGGACTGGGAACGAAAGTGGGTGACTGAAACCAGGTGGATAAACACAGACCGATCTCTTGGGTGATCAAGACAAACCAAAAACAAGATTAATTAAATAAACAACAGAATGGATTAATTGGAAGAAACTAAGCAGTTAGAAAAAGGATACAACATAACTTGGCTCTAATTATATTATATAATTAGAATTTATATAATTATATTATATAATTATACTAAATTAGAATTTTTCAAAATTAGAATTTTTTTTTGTGGGTGTTTGACATCTTTTGTTTCTTTTTCATTCGTAAATTATATCTAATATCCTCCATAAATTATGCACACACACAAAAAATAATATATATATAGAAAATCATAGAAAATTATAATATAATTAAATCGACGAACTAAATATAATATTTAGGTACTAATTACCCGCTATCTCACTTCTTAAATGTGCATGTGTCCTATGCTCCAATAATTTTTATTTTTTTTATAAATCATTGCTCTGATACCATTTGTCACGACCCGCTCCCCGTACCTAAGGGTTAAGCATCGTGATGGCCAGTAACCGAGGTTACCTGCGGCCAAATCTTTAAACAAATTAATAAACGTAAGCGAAAGAAATATTTAAATAAGGGTACTAAAATAATCATTGGAGTTTTTGTTTTTATTACAAAATTTATTGACCAAAAAGACCGATATTTACATAAAAAAATACATCAATAAAAGTGCTTTGTGCCTACCCCACACGCTGGTCTTGACATGCCACTTGAAAGTGGTAAAAAACTATAAGCTCATGGCAGAGTGAGAAATATTATACTAAGAGTATAAGGTATAAAATTCACCATGGATAATTAGTTGGGCCAAAAAGAGCTTGATACATAACATACATAATACAGAAATCATTTGACATATAACATGTAATACGGAAATCACTATACAACCATAACCACGGTACATCACTAAGTGCCAAGCACTACACTGGTCAATGAATCCACGACAAACACTGGACCACAAAGTGGTCAATCACTAAGCCAATGGTTATTTAAGTCCCCAAGGCATGGGACACACTAGCCAATGGTTATTTAAGTCCCCCAAGGCATGGGACTCCCGTGGTAGTACTCACAAAACATATTTTCATATAAGGTCATAGCCAAATATTTTTTAAAAGTAAAACAAACATATCCATAGGTTTCCTTTTAAGCAAATAGCGTTCATAAAATAATCCACGGAATTGAAACCTTTATAAAACATAACTTTTATAAATATACTAATAAAACATAACTGGTATAAAATAGATTTTGGTAAGTCAAAATATAAGTAAAATACACCTTGGTAACTCAAAGTATAATATAACTCACCTTAACTTTAATACCTTACTATTTCTTTCCACTATCAAAGATCTTCTTAGCTTCCAGTACTTTTCCTTTCCTCTCTTCCTTTCTTTTCCTCTCTTCTTTCTTTCTTTTCTTTCCTTCCTTTCTTTTTTCTTTTCTTTCTTTCCTCTCACAGAGTCAACTTTCTCCCTATTAATAAAGGTTGAATTCGTGAGGCCCAAGCCAAACTGCCACGCGTCCCTTCCTACTAATCTCCATTAATACAACCTTATCCAAACTTAACTTAATTATTATTTATACTTTGACCCCTAAATTTTTAATAATTATATTATTTTACAAAATTACGCATAATAATATATAATAAATTATATATTTTCTGAACTGAGATTAAATAATATTAGTATAAATTTTACAGAATAATTAAAAATTTGAGTTATTACATGGGTGCTGCAAATAACTGATGAATGTAAAAGATGTATGGTATGGTGCATCCACATGTGGGTTGGATAGGTGCAATAATTACACCTATTGTTAAGTAGTGGAAAATACTACTACACACCCATCTCATTATTTTTGGTTACTTGTCCTAAATTCCGTGCATATTCTTCTCGTTATTGTCGTAATAATAATGTAAAAAGCTGTAATAATCCAATTCATTAACCCTGCACTTGTGGTAAGGTAAGACTACATGCCTGATTTTATATTTGCAAAAGTGGTAAACTGGACGAGTGATTGTAGAAAATAAACTACACACGAACATTGTGTTAAACTAAATGAGTGATTGCATAATGTACAAGTTGTCATCCTTGAATTCATTAAACAATGCATTGTGGTAAACTGGATGCCATTTTTGGAGTAGTTCTGGCTCACTTTCATATTTGATGTGGTATAGCTTGTTAGTTTGAATTCTCTAGTATCCATGAATTTTTGTTGTGATTGTTTCAAAAAACTTTGAATTTTTGAAAATTTGGGATGGGTTCGGCGGATTTGACGGTGATGAAGCAAAGCACAGTGAGTAATGGGGTGGGCTCGGATTTGGAAGGGCCAGTGAATAAAGGTAAGTTTTTGATGTTGTTGATTAGGGTATTTATTGATTGTATATTCATTTTTCTCTCACTACATCTAACAACACATATACAGACAGATTCTGTTTTAGAGAGAGAAAATGTGTATGTGAGAGAGAGAGAGAGTGTGTGTGAATTGTGTGTGAGTTTTATATAAGAGACAGATGGTAGGCAGTTCAGTGTTACTTGAGACTTTGAAACGCTTTGAGAGAGAGAGAGAGAGAGAGAGAGAGAGAGAGAGAGAAGTGAGCCTGGTTAAAATAAATAAAAAAAAGAGAGAAAGAAGAAAGTGAGACTGTCTCAACAGAGTCTCGAGAGAGAGAAAGAGAGAGTCTTTGTGTAAGGAGAATGTATAGTTTCTTCATCTTTACCCATTATTTGTTTTTCAGAAATGAAGAATTAGTATGTTGATTTTATTGAAATGAAAATTTTGTTATGTGTCTACCATGTTTTTCAAATGAACTTTTTTTGTTTGATCAGAGAAAGGTTTCTTTCATGCATAATTCATGAGCACAGATTCTGAATTTAAAGAATGCTTGAAAGATCGTATCACACTAAAGAAGCACATAGACATATATATATATATATATATGCAGAGATACATATAATGAAAACATGGCTGATCATCCCATAGATGGTTGAAAGATCAAATTATGTGTATATAAAGCAAAGGCTCAAGTTAGTGTCTTGAAACCTTTGTTGGGCCAGTGAATAAAGGTAAGTTTTTGATGTTGTTGATTAGGGCATTTATTGATTGTAATGGGCATCTTCATTGAGTTGATAGCAAATAACATGCATGGGAAGGAAAAGAAATGAATTTCATTTGTCAAGGGATTTCTACGTACCTCTACTTTGTTAAATCTCTTACTATGAATGGATTCCATATCTACCATAATTTTATTTTATTTTTTGAAACTACGATAAATTTATAAAGGAACTTTAAATATAATCAATACAAAGGCCTTCCCCTAAGCCAAACAACCAGGATGGAAACCTTCTAAAAAAGAATGGGACAATCCATTTTCCCCTCAACCATGAACATCTCTCCAGCATTAATTCTATTTAGAAGCTTTAACCCATTTTTGTTAATTTTGTTCATTAATTCTATTTTGTTCATTAATTCTATTGAGATCCACGTTTGCTAATTTTCCTAACCAACTACTTAATATTCAACTTCAAGAAAGAAGCATTAAAAAAGCAGTTTATTAGTTATTATTTATGTTTAGTAATAAGCAGTTTATAACTAATACTTTCCAAATGGATATTATTTAGTTAGTTTATATTAGTTATTATTTATGGTTAGTGTATATTAGTTATTATTTATGTTTCCAAATGTAATTATTGTGGAACAGGAGCAAAAAGATGCTATGGGGAAGGGTCTTGTCACAATGCAAGTTGTCGAGATGGTTGTTGCTGAAGGTAACGCTCCTCTCTCTCTCTCTCTCTCTCTCGCTATGTTCGTGTCTATCATGAACTTGTGTGATTGGATTTTGGTATTCTACATGGGTGCTGCAAATAACTGATGAATGTAAAAGATGTATGGTATGGTGCATCCACATGTGGGTTGGATAGGTGCAATAATTACACCTATTGTTAAGCAGTGGAAAATACTACTACACACCCATCTCATTATTTTTGGTTACTTGTCCTAAATTCCATGCATATTCTTTTCGTTATTGTCGTAATAATAATGTAAAAAGCTGTAATATTCCAATTCATTAACTCTACACTTGTGGTAAGGTAAGACTACATGCCTGATTTTATATTTGCAAAAGTGGTAAACTGGATGAGTGATTGTAGAAAATAAACTACACACGAACATTGTGTTAAACTAAATGAGTGATTGCATAATGTACAAGTTGTCATCTTTGAATTCATTAAACAATGCATTGCGGTAAAGTGGATGCCATTTTTGGAGCAATTCTGGCTCACTTTCATATTTGATGTGGTATAGCTTGTTAGTTTGAATTCTCTAGTATCCACGAATTTTTGTTGTGATTGTTTCCAAAAACTTTGAATTTTTGAAAATTTGGGATGGGTTCGGTGGATTTGACGGTGATGAAGCAAAGCACGGTGAGTAATGGGGTGGGCTCGGATTTGGAAGGGCCAGTGAATAAAGGTAAGTTTTTGATGTTGTTGATTAAGGCATTTATTGATTGTATATTCATTTTTCTCTCACTACATCTAACAACACATATACAGACAGATTCTGTTTTAGAGAGAGAAAACGTATATGTGAGAGAGAGAGAGAGTGTGTGTGTGAATTGTGTGTGAGTTTTATATAAGAGACAGATGGGTAGGCAGTTCAGTGTGACTTGAGACTTTGAAACGCTTTGAGAGAGAGAGAGAGAGAAAAGTGAGCCTGGTTAAAAAAAAAAAAAAAAGAAAGAAAGAAAGAAAAAAGTGAGACTGTCTCAACAGAGTCTTGAGAGAGAGAAAGAGAGAGTCTTTGTGTAAGGAGAAGGTATAGTTTCTTCATCTCTTCCCATTATTTGTTTTTCAAAAATGAAGAATTATTATGTTGATTTTATTGAAATGAAAATTACATCTCATATATAATTATGAAAATTACATCTCATATATAATTATGAAAATTTTTATTTTATAACAAATGATTCTTTTTATTAATAAATTAATAAATTAATTAATAATTTTTAATTATGTTCAAAATTTATTTTAATTAATAATTAAAAAAATTAATTAAGGTGAGATAAATTATTGTGAACACCCATTACCGTCCAACCAAAAGAAAATTGGATGTGTATCAATTCTGGTCTAAAAATTTGAGAAGCAACCAAGGTCTGATTGGTCACAGGTTTGGATCCATATGACCCGACCCATAATATCCCCCCTTCAAGTTGAAGTCTTTAATTCGAATCAGCCACCATCATTTTTTATATATCTCCCTGCGCATCACTTTCTTTGTGTCTCTCCCTGGGGCCTAGGGCGATATGGCAACATACGGAAGAAAAATGGGGTTCAAAATGGCGTCGAATCTGATGAGAACCCTCCTAACTCCATCAACCTCCAATTTCGCTTCAAACTCGAGAACTCTCACCACCGCCGCCGCCGCCGCCGCCACCGCCACCAGCAGCTTCGTTAGCAGTGAAGTTATCACCTCCCACACTGCCAAATGGATGCAGGTATTCCTTCCTATTTCATTCTCCAATCATTTATCTCCTCGAATTGTAGATTTTCTTCATCCCTAATCTTTTATTATCAGATCTATTTTCACTTTTTTAGCTATTCACTGTTGTGTGGATTTCTGGGTGTTAGGTTTTAGATTCAAATTGGCCTTGTTCTCTTTCGTTTTTCGTTGTTTTCATTAATCTTCTCTTTTCTTCCTTGTATCCCTAATTCACTAGAGGTAAAAAATTAAAATAATAATAATAAATTGAGAACAACTATGCCATCTGAAGAATTTAAGAGGAATTGGAAGAGAATTAACAAGTCTATTCCAGTGAAACAAGACCTGCACTGGTCGACACCCTTTGTTTTATTTTGCATTGATTAAAACTTTTGTTTTTGACAATTTGATATTTACAGATGGAATGAATTCAAATTTCACAAGGTGGATATTCATAACTAACCTCTTCTAGGAGGAATTCATTACTTCTTTTTTCTTTTGTTTTTTGGTAACAATTACTTTTATTATGAAACTTTTGTACATATATTTTTCTCCTTTGGAAACAAGTAGTTGGCAATTACATAGGCTTGTATTTTTTTTTCAATTGGAAAAAAAAGACGCTCCGTGGAGACATTATAGCATCTGTAGGCCCTGGCCTCAGAGTAGCCGATTGACGATCAAATTTAACCCAACCCGAAGGAAGGGACCCACCACCAGCTAACAATGAACCTCACCCACACCCTCATAGCAGGAGGCAGAGTCTAGCGACAGGAGTACAGTGCAGCTCTGAACAGCACACCCCCCAAGTGGTGAACCCTGCTCTTCCGTGTGGAAATCAGGTACATTATCCAAGTTACCAGCACCCCTGATGGTCATTACATAGGCTTGCATGACCTAAGCCATTTTTGTTTGAAACTTTTGAGTCATCTTCTATCATCCAAACCAAATTAGAGCTTAAATAATGTTCTAATGGATTCTCTTTTCTCTCTTTCTAACCAGAGCTTCTTGGCATGCTGGAAATTGTAATCTTAACCATTTTGTATCCCACATGTTTAACATTTTGTAATACACATAGATGAAATTCTTCTTGTTGGATGTGCATTGCATATGATTTTGAACGTTAATTTCTTGTCTTTCCGTCTCTCTCTCGCTCTCTCTCTCTAAGCAAGCAAAATTTTATTGCCAAAAAGAAAAAGGATATACAATGATGCTCAAAACAAACCCCACGGGGACAAAAAAGCACAGCCAAATACAAAGCCAAGGGGAAACAACCCAAAACAAGGCTAACAACAACAATCAAAAATTTTGGTTCTCCATAGAAAGCTTGAGTTTGTGAATCTTCTATTGAAGTTTCTTTTGATTCTGATTCCATGATGAAGGTCAGCAATCGTTACTGCCATTAACTTTGCCTTTAGATGGAGTTGAATCAATATACATTTCAATAGAATCAATACCTACTCTCTCTC
The DNA here is from genome assembly GCF_055761805.1 of Camellia sinensis. NCBI lineage: Eukaryota > Viridiplantae > Streptophyta > Magnoliopsida > Ericales > Theaceae > Camellia > Camellia sinensis. The sequence goes on along the minus strand of NW_028128989.1, from coordinate 7,482,999 downwards.
TCTCTCTCTCTCTCTCTCTTTAATTTTTATTTTCTTTTTCTCTCACTTTGGATATTTTCGTTTTTGAGACAATCATAGGTTATTGCCAGAATATATACATGTTTTCTTTATAATTGTTGACAGGATACAAGCAAGAAATCTCCGATGGAGTTGATCAATGAAGTTCCACCCATCAAGGTTGAGGCCAGAATTGTTGCTTGCGAAGGAGGTTAGTTTATTTTCTGAGTGTGAACTCTCTTTTGTAATAGTTCTGGTAAAAAAGTAACCGGGTGGATTATATGAATAACCGAGTCATTTTTGTCTGGGGTTTTTATTTTTGTGTTTATGAAAATGTCTCCTCAGTTCATGCTAATTACTGGTTGCAGACAGCAATCCTGCGCTTGGGCATCCAATTGAGTTTATTTGCCTTGATAAGGATGAGCCAGCTATCTGCAAGTATTGTGGTTTACGCTATGTTCAAGACCATGGCCACCATCACCACTAATGAGTCTGAAAATAAATTCTGCAAGGATAATCAACCATCACGGGATAATGTTGAAATTTCTTCACATTGTGTTTTACACTGTAGTTTCAATAAATCTTTGTACCTATAATGCTTGCATGCATTTGTTATCAGCAGAATAAGAATTTGGTATGTCTATTCTTATTGTTTTCCGGATCTAAATTTACATCAAACTACCTTTGTTATGCTTTATCTACAAGGAATTGTGTGATTGATTACCTTTGCTTGCTGTGACGTTTGCATTTTGAGCAATGTCATGAGGTCAGAAATTCTTCCATAACAGTTTATTTATTTATTGTAATTTGTTTTCTAATGACCCCACACAAGTGTCATGGGAATGGAATTAACATTACCAGAAGACAACCTGAATCAACACACACTTTGTCACACAAGATTCTGCTTTTATCATTAGCCAAGTTACCATGAAAATTATCACCAAAAAAAAAGAAAAAAAGAAAAAAGTCAAATTACCATGAACTTTTGGAATAGAGAAACCTGAAACCTTACAAACAGCCAAATCAGTCAACACCTTTGGTTACGAGGTTCCAAATTGTAATGAACTCGAACTATGATAAATTATATCACCAGACAATCCAACATGTGTGCACAAACACTCATCGTACATGTATAGAATCCCAAATCTGTGTGTGGTGAAAACTCCATTCATAAAAAAAATTAGCTCAATGGGAGAACCCCAACAAGTGAAGAACAACAGGGAATCCCAAATCCGTGTGGTGAAGTCTCCATTCATAAAAAAAGTTAGCTCAATGGGAGAACCCCAACGAGTGAAGAACAATAGGGGCAAGTGGCACCGCAAATGTATAATATATAACTTATGAATAGTCAACAGAAAGATTGAATGTAAACTATGGTTGACATACCAAAACTCCCCAGTAGATGGGGCAAATAATGATGACAAGAAGTTAACCAAAAAATAAAAATGACCCAAGACTGACAAAATAAGCAGATACCAACTCATTCTTACCCAATTAGCAAAAGACAATTTTGTATGCTAGCGTTTAAAAACACTCCCATCAGGAACTACTTCCCGTCAGCAGCAGCCAGTTTCTTTCTTTGTTGATGCTCTGCAACTTTGTAATCTACTACTTCACGGAACAAGTTTGGATCGAGCACACAGTTCTCGCTCCCATAAACAGCAGCTTAAACACTTGCCATCAGCTTTGCTATTTCTCTTCCTGAGAATCCTTCAGTCTTAGCTGCAGCTTCCTTCAGAATATCATCGGTCAAGCCCTTTATCTCTATCTTCTGCTGTTGTTTCCGGAACAGATTGGAAAATAAGCCTGGTTTTCTTGCCCCCGCCTGACCTATGTACTTGTTCAAATAGAGTTTCAGCAGCTTGAATCGTTCGCCCTCACCAGGCAAAGGGAACTCAAGGACTTCATCAATACGATCTGCCACTGCTGAACCAAGATCGCCAGGGCGGTTTGTAGCTAGAGCAAGGACTATATCCTTGGACTGGTCACCAGTACGGAAAAGGAGGGCATTGAGTGCACTCCTTTGAGCTTCACTCATGTAGGTTTTATTTCGCCTGAAAATTTTGGTTAAGAAACCGTATGGTCATAGTTAGGTTTTGTCATAAAAATCAAATTGGAAAATGCTGATGTCCAGAATATCACATAAAAGTATGATCAAGTCCAAAACCAAATTAGGCATCATTTTACAAAGTGGATAGATATCAAATAAATTTCCAAGGAAAACTATATTATGCCAAGGATAATCAAATAGCTTTTGCTTTTGACGGTATTATGCCCAGTAAAACTCCGTTAGGTTGAAAATTTGTAGAAAAAAAATTTCAAAATCACTTTTATCTCTACTATACATCAATCCATCACTTTTTCTCTCTCTTCTCTCATTCTCAATCATTTTTTCTCACACCCGTCTATTCAACTACAAAAAAATATCAAATAATCCCAAACTCTAAAACTCAAAAACTGTTTTCAAAATCTACAGCCAAACAAATTTTTAAATTTTCTAAACTCTCTCAAGAAAATTATTTTTGAAATAATATCTCAAAACACAAACCAAACAAGGCCTATATTTCTATCACACCTCTACATGGAACATTATTCGAAATGCAAACATCACTTACTCGCACAAAAATGCATCCGCTTCATCAATGAAAAGCAATAAACATTTATTTGACTTCTTGGCCCAATCAAACAATTGGTGTATCTTGGTAACAGCCTGTGGACCCAGTGGCGCAACGTCTCCACCAGTCATTAATGCATAATCTAGCCCCTGAAAGCATATATCATGCAATTAACAGAGAACATTTACACCAATTAAAGTTTGCGAGAGAGAGAGAGAGAGCAGATACAGATTTGTGTGCCATCTCTCTAGCAGCCATTGTTTTCCCTGTTCCAGGAGGACCATAGAAGAGCATGTTCCGAAATGGTGCTTGATGGGATTTTGTATTCGCAGTTGCACGAGCTAGCTGCTGAATTCGTTTTTGAAGAGAAGGGTTTAAGATAACATCACCAAAGCCATTCCCAGTTTTGAGGGAAGAGACTTTTATGTGATAGAGTGCTCATACCACGAGAAAACAATCCTGACCAAGGGTATTTCCCTCTGGAGGACTCTCTGATCAATGATGGTTGTCCTCATATTCTGTCCACATAGCTCCAAAGCACTCTTGCACCTTCTCTGCATTGTAAAGGACAAATTTGAATGAGTATATCATTGAATATGGACACGGGGAAATAAAAATCATCTTAGTACCACCACCATCATTATCATTGATTTCATTTTAATAATAACACAAAGATTGTTACGTTCAGTACAAAGACAAGTATACTTTTAGTAGCAGGACATTGCATTTGAGTTCATGAAAAATAATACATTTAAATAATATTAACTGGAATTAATACCGAATGTACACGAGATACTTCACTTCCTCAAGTGGATTCAGCCAGGAAAAAAAAATGTAAAACATTCTTTTTGCTTATAGACTCCAATACCTTGTTGTGTAGATCCCTGCTGCAAGAGCTGTCACTCCACCAACAGCCACAACCAGCTTATTTTGATCAGTTAATATGGCATGCGAACCACCTGCAAAACACAAATAAATCCCCATCAAGCAAAGCTCTTTTAAACACAAATTTACATCAATAACCAAATGAAGCAGTCACAACAGAGTAGAATTTTTGGGCATTTCAATAGAGAATTTATTTCTTTTGATCAAATTTTCAACCAAAAGAATCTTCCCAAGTCTGTTTCATGTAACTAAACCGAATATGTCAGCAACTATATCAATTTCACACCCTAGATTTGCTTGAATCTGGACATCTTGGCTTTACTAAGAACAACAACAGTTGGCATGGTAACAACGTGATAAAGAATAAAAAAATAGATATCTAAGCACAGAATGCAAACATACTGCTAAAGAAGTAAAATAATTTACAACCCATTCATAATTATGATGAAAATTAATTTTAAAAACGGCTTTAATTTATTTCCCATCTGTATGTAAAAAGTTATTCAAGGAAGAAGAAAAGCAAAAGTATCATTTAAATGACAGTATAATGTCAAGTTTCTTGTCATTAGTTGATATTCTCATGTATTTGAAGAATCAATTGTAAAACATAACAGTGCCCAATAAACTTATGCATTTATTTATACAAATATGCACATGCAAACACACAAAAAGAAACAAAGCAAGAGGATATGAACCTCAGGGCAGTCACTAAGATTAGATATGCTAAAGTATAACCACAACAAAAAAAGAAAATGTGAGTGCTGAAAATTGAAGCTGACAAAGGACCACCTATAGGCAGGGGGAGGGCCATCCCCTGTTGCAGGTCATCAACAATGGACTGAAAAAAGGGAACAAAAGAAAAGGGGGAAAAAGAAGAAGAAAAAAGATACCAATATTTGATATATTTCTCATTTAATCAACACTGAAACAATTCTCATGCCAAAAGGTTTGTCTATGCGAACCTACTTTAAGAAGTTTTGTCTACAAATTTGAAAACACAAACTAAATTAAAAATTATATATAATAAAATAATAAATTTAACATATTAATTGTAGTACTTATTTTTTAGAGGATGTTAACTTATTACTGAGAGGAGGATTTGTGCCAAATAATGGCCAAGCAAAATCAACACAGTAATTTTGTTGGGCCAGGTAGGACTAACACGAAATATGGTGTTGGGCCAACACAGAACGTGGTGTTGGACTGGGCCAACAGGGAGCGTAATGTTTGGTCGAGCTATCTAAGGTGGCACGGCTATATACGTCATGGTTGGGTTCACCGATCAACTGAGCTGGCGATGGATGGATCGAACGAAGAGAGCGAACGGACCACATTAAGGCCGTGGTATACGGCCAAGTTGATAAGGGTCGCACTTGTTGACAACGTAAAGGTGTTGACTAAGCGCGGCGTCGATCTAGGGTATATCTTAGCTTGGCATCAGTATGTCCAGAATCAATATCTTTAGTGCAACCTAAGTATAGCCCAATTAGGTATTCCACGTGGACCAATGGAAAGGAAATCGCTCTGGGTGTACGTCAATACTGTTTGGTAGTATTCATATATACACTTGTGAGGAATGAAAAGGGCTGTATAGCCACACATCCAATAAAGGACAACAGAGGTAGTGTGCACACAATCTAAGGCTGCATGACCAGCCTAGAAAATGAGGCACAATCAGACTCAAAGGGGTAAGCAACTTTTAGCCACTCTCTCTCTACAATGCTCTGTATTTTATCTTCTTCTCCAAGAAAGCTACCTTGACCGTTGGAGGGATTTTCCGGTAACCCACTCATCGGGTAGCTCATCCTTGTTTGTTCACAGTAAGACAGAGTTCCATCGAATTTAGAAGAGCTTGGTAACAAGGAATACGGAAGGCGAAGAATATTTTCCCCCTATACAATTACATAAGTTTTTAATAAAAATGGTATAACTTCTCTTAAATTGATCATATCAACTTAAGAGAGCATTTGATTATAGTAGGCCCATTCTGAAACCAAATTTGGTAATTTGAACCATTCGCTTTGTAGGACTCGTTGAGTAAAATATTTATGCAAAAAAATAATATGATCAGATATCAATAGTTATATGTTTGAATTAAATTTATATTACAAAAATAGATGGTTATTATCGAAATTATATTTATCGGCTATTTTTTAAAAACAAATATGACTTAAACACATAGTTACCGATATCTAATAATTTTGATTTTTTTGCATAAATATTATACTCAATGAGCCGTAAAAAATGAACTATTTAAATCACCAAAATCGATCTCAAAACGAGCTTGCAAAGTCCAAATACTATTTCAAATTGACATAAGACAACTTAAAAGAAGTCGTACCCTTAAAAAGATTTATACATCATAACATTTGAAGGCTTGATTAAAAATACGAATAATGCTATATGCACCAATTAGTATACTAAATTGTATACCAATTGATGATGTGGCATAATTTAAGTAGTTTTTGGTATTTGTAATGTAATTAATAAGTGGAGTCAATAATAATGTCATAGCTGGTGTTGGTGCGCTAGTTAATATATTAATTAGTGCATGTAGCACCACTGTTAAAAATACTCTTAATCACCTTGTGTCATTAAAGAGGACCAAGTTCCTCCGTAATTCAGAGATTTTCTAACTATATAGACTTCTAAGGTGACTTCTACAAAATATTAAAGCCAATAAAACTTATTTATTATCTCCAGAAGTATATTAATACACCACTTGTAATGTCTCGTTGAACATGCACATTATTCTCATCATATACTAACGACTCTTTGAAACATGCACACCGCTCTCATCATATAGTTCACTTTGAGTGATTTTTATATATGAATGGAATATGTCTATATAATACCTTCCATTATTATGATTGGTAAAAAATAATGAAATATAGGCTATATTGTTGAATGTTTAGGGAACACTAGAGCCATATATATTTGTGAGTGATAGAAGGATAGTGATACTTGTACCGTATTGGTATACAAAACTTTTTCACTTCATAGAGATATTGGTTTAATATTTCCCCCCCAAAAAAAAAAGAACATATGTACACAACACACAAGCATATCCCATTACTCCAAGCACTTGTAATTCAATGACACCTTCTAAACACTCTAATACAACAAGCAGAGAATTTAGGATGATGACATAGCTTCATTGATCTCTGTTTGTTCTCTTTCTCCATACGTTTAGGCCCTATATAAATTGTAATTTGAATACTCAAAAAGCATATACAATGGCGAAACTAAAGTTTAAAATAGAGATTTTGGATATAAATTAAACCCAGAAGATCAAAGGACAAAAAAAGAAAAAAGACAGACTCCAAAAAGACTAATATTCCAAATATACCCCATATTCTTGACACAAAAAATAGCTTGAAGGAAAATGGCATATTACAGAGTCATGGCCAACTATAAAAAGGAAAACAGGGAAGAAAATAAAAGATGAAAGCACAGAAGGGGTGTGTGAGTCTATACTAAACATGCACACTTACATAGAATGTCCTTTACAAGGGGCATTGTTTGCTATAGACCTTGAAAATTTTAAATGAGCAGGTTACTCAAGTACAACATTTCCAGAGCTCTTAAAACTACCTCAAAATGACTTGCAGACACGGTAATGCTGTTCCGCCACCCCTTTGTCTTTTCCTATATTCACAGCCTCTAGCCCCTTGTCATTTGTAGTTCTAATTCCAAAGAAAAGATGTGCGGAAGACATCAATGATTTTCAGCCTATTAGTTTGCTTGGTGTTGCTGTCGTTGCATGCATATAAGTCGTGGGCAAAGGTGTCGATTTCTAGATTGAAAACAGGTGTTGAATGTGGTGGTTTCAGATTCTCAGAATACTTTTGTTGAGGTAGACAAATCTTGAATACAGTTACTGTGGTCAATAAATGTGTTGACTCTAAATTGAGAAGTGGCGAAACAGGGCACTGTAAGTTGGATATTGAAAAGACATGATCGTGTGAATTGGGAATTCTTGTTGTGCTTGATGCAAAGGATGGCCTTTGGCTACAGGTGGAGATAGTGGATTTGGATTTATATTTTGACGGTACGCTATAGGTGAATTGACAGCTGAGACAAGAATCCATCATGTCCTTTCTTGTTACCATTATATCCTTTCTTGTTACAGTGGGCTTTCAGGAGAGTGTGGTGCAGGGCAGGGCTCATCGATGATGGAGTCCATCTTTAAGCAGATAACACAGTAATGTTTTGCAAGGCAGATCTGGTGCAGTTGGGCTACCATTTTCCCAAGAAGTAATTCATCAGATAATAAATTAAATAAAATTCAGTAGGTAAAACAATCATGTAAAGGGAAAAATTAGAGGAAAAACAAAAAAGACCATGCATCAACTCATATTCTTGAGAAAACATATCCACTTCCTCGTTCAACTGTTATGGCAGCAAAATAATTCATTCATATCTTAAACCAAGTTGAATTTATTTGTAGATTTTATATTCAACAAGTCTCGTCAGTTGCCACAAAATATTTTCACTCCAAGTTGTCAGTTTTCACATTGTCACTAACAAAGAAAAAGTTGGTAGGTACATTTCAATTATTTAAATTAAAAATAAAAATAAAAAGAAAGGAAAGTGATAGGTACATGTCACATATAAAAAATAGAAAACCTCCCTCCCTCCCTCTCTCCATATATATGTATAATGCATGGAAACTGTAAAAATGTATGTATTATTGATTGATGTATTACAAATCAGAGTAGCTCATTATATAGGAGAGGGTTTGGGTAGTAGGTGAGGAGTAGGTGAGGGTAAATTGGTGGTAGGTGTAGTAGGTGTGGTAGTAGGTGGTGGTAGGTGTAGGTAAATTCTAACAGCCCCCCGCAAACTCAAGGAGGATAGAAACTAACCAACTTGAGTTTGAAGAGAAGAACAAAACAAGAAAATACATAAAAATAAAAAAAGGATAGGAGACACTGTATGGTCGTGTCAGACCATTGGTGAAGACACTGAATGGTGGTGTCATAACGTTGTAGAGGACACTGTATGGTGGTCTCATAACGTTGTAGAGGACACTGTATGGGGGTGTCATAACGGTGTAGAGGACATTGGATGGCGGTGTCAGACCGATGTAGAAGACAGTTTATGGGGTCATGGCGGACCGTTGTAGAAGACAGTTTATGGGGTCATGTCGGACCGTTGTAGAAGACAGTTTATGGGGTCATGTCGGACCGTTGTAGAAGACAATGTTGTGACAGTTGTTGTGACAGTTTACGGAGTCTTGCTGGACCCTTGTAGAAACTAACCGGAATCAACGTCGGGACAGTTTACAGAGTCTTGTCGGACCCATAAAGGAGCTAACCGGAATCAATGTCGGGACAGTTTACAGAGTCTTGTCGGACCCTTGTAGAAACTAACCGGAATCAATGTCGGGACAGTTTACAGAGTCTTGTCGGACCCTTGAAAAAGCTAACCGGTATCAAATGTCGGGACAGTTTATAGAGTCTTGTCGGACCCATAAAGGAGCTAACCGGAATCAATGTCGGGACAGTTTATTGAGTCTTGTCGGACCCTTAAAAAGTCGCACCCTCAAAAGGTGTGCCCAATTCATAAAAAGGCGTGCCATCAAAAAGCGTGCCATCAAAAGACGTGCCATCAAAAGGCGTGTCCACTTTATCAAAAGATGTGCCATGAAAAGGCGTGCCAGTTTGTCGGGCGTCAAGAGGCGCGCGATGCGCGTGGCAGCCTCGGCTATTTAACAAAGACGAAGGCAGAGGCTGAGGCAGAGAAAAACTGAGAGAAACCTCTGAAAAATCCTTCGTGTTGCTGAGAAAGATAGTTCCGTTTGCGGAGAGAGATAGTCTGTAATACTCTGTTGCCCAGAAAATAGTCTGTAACACTTTGTTGCCCAGAAAATGGCCTCGTCTTCCCGGAGTCTGCTCACCCTCTTTCCCGACCTCAACGAGTCAACAAGAGAGAGAACTGGAGCGGTAGCACTGGAACCTCAACCGAGTGCCCCGGAGTTTACTCCGCTGAACTTTCCGATGCGGTCTGTGGAGCAAAGAATGGCAGTGCAGTCGGATGTGGAAGCAAATCAGTATACTCTGAAGGCATGTGTGGAAAGCATGACGGCGGTCACAAATTTGTCGAACCGGCTGCAGAGTAGGACAAATGAGGTGCAGCATTTAAACTCCCAGCTGGCTCTGCTCCAACGCATGTATAAGGATGCGCGAGCAGAGATAAGTGTGCTAAAGGCGGAAAATAAGGAACTGAAGCGGAAGGCCACCGTGATGTTCCGTTTTGGAGGTCCGCCATATGCTGCAGTGGAAGAGTATGGGGGAGTGATCGTGCCCAGTGGAGTGGGAAATACGGAGGCAACACCGGCAAGGGCCGCCCAGGACGGAGGCAAGAAGAAAAGACCGGCGGAATAGGCGAAGAAGTGAGGTCGGTTGGTGGCCGGCTGCAGAAAAGAAAACAAATTGTTTTGTTTGTTGTGGTTTTTTTTTTTTTTTTTTTTTTTTTTTTTTTTTTTTTGTGTTTTGGATGTAAAATGGTGATCGGGGTGAGCCCCGAGATGAATAAAATGAGGTGTGTTTGGCAAACTCGAATGGTAGGTGTGGTAATGCAGAAAAATCAACTGGAATGATTTTTTTTTTTTTTTTTTTTTTTTTTTTGAAAATAACAATAATAATAATAATAATAATAATAATAATAATATGAATATGGGTATCATGGAGTGGGCGGTGGTACAAAAATATTGTGTAGAAAAAGAAGGAGATGGTGGAAAAGAGAGACCACTCATGTTATTAAAATAAATTAAGAAATTAAAAAAAAAAGTGATATTGATTGGTGAAATAAATATATATATGAAAAAGGAAAATGATGGGAGCATAGGTGGAGGGACATGCCCATGTGTTTTCAAACTATCAAAAGGAAGAGAGAGAAAAGGGTAATGCAGTCTGCCTTTCTTGTTGCTTGAGCCGACATGATTATTCCGACTATTACTCCAAACAACCCGAGGGCACTACCAAAGAATCTTCATAAAAAGTGATGAGTTCTGGGCATCAGATAATGCACAGCTGCTGTGGATCTATCAAGTGGACGAATAGAGCACAGATTTATAACCTCGGCACTAATTCCCTCCTTTGCAAGACTTTCAGCAGCCTTGAGAACATAACCAACCATCCTTGAGAAAGCGGTAATAGTAACATCTTTTCCTTCACGTTCTATCTTAGCTTTCCCAATTGGAAGACAGAAGCTGGAATCGAGAACTTCTGCTGAAACAGGGAAAGACTCGCCATATAGCAACTCATTTTCAAGGAAAACAACAGGATCTGGGTCCCTTATAGCAGCTTGATCTGGGAAAGAGAGAGAAGCTCTCAGCGCAGAGGTGGCTCCCATGGGCGTTGCGGCTGTGATGTGGTGCTTCCCGTGGCTGCTGTGGTGATGGCAGCGGTGGTGTCTGTGGCATGGTCGGCGTTGGCCAGAGGAGAAGGCGACGGTGAAGTTTCGGTTCTGTCCGTGTTCTTCCTCGCTGGAGTTATGGCTTGATTCCATGTGGTGGATATTAGTCTTGAACAGGGTTTTTCGGACCAGGTTCAGAGTTCGTCACTGGGGAACTGAAGCTGGTTGATCTGATGCTTGGGTTGGCTCTGGGTGTAAACTCCAGGTGTGAGCTTCAGTGACTATTTCTGGCGGCTGGTGCTGCTGCTGGTTTTCTGGTTTTCTTGTTTTGAAGGTAAGAAGGCGGCGGAAAGTCCAAAAGAAGCTGCCGGAGAAAGGCCGGAATGATGGGTCATGGTTGGAGCATGAGTGCTCCTCACCAAAGATGCAGAGGGTCGGAAGGGATGATGCCAACAAAGATATAAAGAAGGTATGTGTAGAGGTCCGGCGGAATAGATTGAGGTCCGGCGGACGGCTAAGGTGAGGTTGCCGCCCGCCGGTGAAGCGAAAAATACTAAGTTCTAAACTTGCTCTGATACCATGTAAAAATGTATGTATTATTGATTGATGTATTACAAATCAGAGTAGCTCATTATATAGGAGAGGGTTTGGGTAGTAGGTGAGGAGTAGGTGAGGGTAAATTGGTGGTAGGTGTAGTAGGTGTGGTAGTAGGTGGTGGTAGGTGTAGGTAAATTCTAACAGAAACATAGATGCTTTCATACATACATTCACAAACCAGAAAACCCCAGAATTTATTATCCAACACAGCACAAAAATAGGAAATGTCACACCAGTAAATTATACAGGGAACAAGTAACCAATTCATTTTTTCACGAGTAACAGGTAATCGATTAGTGATATAGAGGGAGGTTATAAAATCTTGAGCTAAGCAAACAGTGATTACGGAAACTCTAGGAATAAATCATGATGTCAAAGCAGTCGAATAAAGGATAAAAACATAAAAGAGATATAGGATGAATCATTTCGTAATAGAGGGCAAATGATACAAGATCAGCACATAATGTACCATACCTTAATCTGGTTCTGAAGAATTTTTTCCTGGGCCTCTAATTGAGAGTCTGGTGTATTTAGATTGCTGCCAAATCTCTCTCCATAGTTCACATCTGTACCAGGAGCAAGAAAATCGACAAAACCAGAGTGAGGAAAGGGCAAGTTGGCAGGCCCACCAGGGATTGCAATCGGATGCTGTTGCGATTGACTAGTCGAAGATTGTTCTCCACTAGAGTCCGTGTTAATAGTGTCTGCCAGTGGCCTCTGTGCTTGGGGAAGTAAAGCATATCCAGGGGACCTGCACTAAAAGAATAATTTTGTTAACCTCATGCTTTTGTGTTATACATAATGACTGTTTTGTAGTGTAAAACAGTTATGAATACCAGACACATGTCTCACCACAGGCCACAGCTATGAAATGTAGCATTTCTGGATTTTTCAAAATCTTTATTGAAGTGTTCACAACTTGCACCAATAAGTGGTTCATCCATATATACAACAGTGAAGAAAAGGAACCAAAACATAAAAACCAAAGATCTTGGCAAATCATGTCAAATTATTGCATTGTTAGTCACATTACTCCTTTAAGTGACAGATTTTGTACCCCACCAGAATCATGAGTTTTCATCTCTTTTAACCCCATGCTGACATGGAGCAAGAGTAAGCAGCACTCTGTGGACCAACTGGCCAAAATTTATGTAACAGAAGTAGTTCCTTGCAACCCACCTAGATCCAAAAATCCAGAAAAGAAAAGAAGTGCTACTCCATCCACGTATCAAGAATGCAAGTGTATTAGGCAAACCAATCCTAGACAAAATTCTCACTCCCAAAATGAGTAACCCATTGAAAACTGGTCTGACCCCTTAGTCACTGAACCATCAACGATGGGGGAAAGCTAATGCACAGGAAAGAAGCTTAGATAGTGTTAGTATATGTCTTATATGTTAGTGCATATATATATTAGCTGTAAAACACCAACTAGCTTTAATAATGTTGTTTCCTTAGTGTATACTTTCCCCTTTCGGTGGCCCTTTCCCCTTTCGGTGACCACTTTCCTTTTAGGCCATGATGTTGTTTTGTATAGTGTGTATACCACTTAGGCCATTTTCTCCTATATAAAGGAGACCGTGTATAACATTCAATATATCAATAACATCTCATTTATTCACTTGCTCTCTCTCTTTCTGTATACATAAACTCTTACAGATAGAATGTTCTCTTGCTCTCTCTCTCTCTCAAACCTATAGAAAACAAGCTATGAGAATAGAATATTAAAGAATCTGTGAAATTTGAAAGAAAAACAAGAGAGAGAGAGAGAGAGAGAGAGAGAGAGAGAGAGAGAGAGAGAGAGAGAGAGAGAGAACAAGCATGATTAAGTCACCTATTCTCTATATTTGTAATTGCAAAGTACATTTTTTAATAAAGACTGTCACTGACACTGGTATTTTTTCTTTCTTTTCTTTTTCTATCCCTACTACAACTAGAAATTCACAATTTTCTTACAATGGCAAACCCCCATTCCTAATTAAGTTTTTAAACATTTTGTTCATCAAATATTCATATACCTCAACATGTTCAATTATTTAATAGTTGAGAATTTATTAACATTTATATGGGTTTTAGTTTTTTATTCCTAACATTTTCATACATTTCCAAAATTCTTGTCATTCCCCTTGTGTTTCCAAGATGATTTTGTTTCCAAGCTAACCAAAACAAAATTTCGATCCATGATTGGGAGTTTTTTTAATGTGATATAGATACCTTATTGATGAATAATTGTTGAAGCATAAATGCTAAGGAAGGTAATGGGAAAGAAAAGCGATTGATTCTACTCAGGTTCAGGATAGAGGACAACAGAGTCCCCGGCCTCTTAAACTTGGGGCGCTTGATTGCCCTAGGGCTTGCATTGAGTTGTAGGGCATGCCAAGACTCCTCTCCTCTCCATTAGAACTCTAGCTTGCTGGCCAAGATAACTTATATTAAAAAATCTCAGATGAGTATAGTTAATTAAGAAAAAAAAAATGTCAAAAAAGAAGGAATAATCAAGTATTTTGACAGATGAGTTGAAGCATCATATCAAATAAAGGATGCCTACCAACTTTTTGAACTTTAGTAGGCAAAAGCCCCATGTAATGCACTTTTTTCTTTTTTTTTTTCATTTGCAGGACAAGACCAACAATAATGGCAATGGGAGTAGCAACAATGTAAATGCATCAGGAAGTAAAAGACATCAGTATAACAGCGAAAAGAATTGTATACCACACTAATGTATTTGCTGAAGGATAAACAAAAGATCTCTCATATATTGAGGCCGCGGCAGCAGCAGCTTGGAGTCTGGTCTGATGCTGGCTGATAGTGTTATTTGCTACATCATCTCCAGTTGGATTCTGAGAAGGTGTACTTGCTGTGCCTGTTCCTGAACCCAACTAAAAGAGTTAGCCACCATTTTCAACATACATGAAGCTAGATTCATCAATTTATCTCAAAACCATTATATGAGCCTCTTCTTAAGTTGCACGTACAGAAAGTGTGATCAAACTATGGCACAGACCTAGCTCAAAAAAAAAAAAAAAACAAACAAACAAACAAACTATGGCACATACCATAATCAAGTTTAAGAATTAAACTATGCCCAAAAAATAAAGATATAGCTGGATTATTTTAGAATGACCAATAACACCTCAGTATGCAATATCATTTAGATGGAAGAAAATTTTACATTTCCACAAAAACTAAGGGATCTAAGATCACAAAATACCATCTAATCACATTGATGTTTCTGCTAGCAAGAAATAAGCAAAGCCATGCTACTATCTGCTGCCTGTGTCTGTTGTTGTGGATGATACTAAGCTTAAAAATGTAAGAGCAAAACATTTAAATAAATAAACGAAAAAAGTGTATATTAACATAAATCTTACTGCATCCATACAATTTGCACATTACTGATTGCTATATAGCTTATTTTCTTTTTCTGTTTTCTTTAAGGAAGCTGCCATACATAATGCCGAATACTTTGGTCAGTTGGAAAGGAAAATCCTCAAGACTTTCCAGTGAATAATCCCATAGAATATTTGGACACGTTTTACATGACTCTGATAAGCGATGCAGAAACTTTTATTTAATGAGAACTTGACAAAAGTAATTTGGAGGGACCATATTGCGCAGTTTTTTATTTAGTTTTATTTATTTATTTTATTTATTGCAAACCCCTCAAATTGAAGTTCTCATCTAAGGTCAAATATCAAGTTTCACAATTTTCAATCAACAAAATTGAGTTCATTACTACGGACAAGTATCAAGGGCTGTTCAACATAAACAAAAAACAAAAGATATGATTACCTTGTTGGTGAGCATCTGCCCGTGATCCAGAAGTACTAGTCCCATTTTCAGGTGGTGAAACAAGGGCTCTGCAAGTAGGACATGTGTGTTGTCGCTCTAACCATGACCGGAGGCAGTGCACATGAAACAGATGGCCACAACTTAGTCTCTTGGCTGTAGTCATCTCCTCACGACAAATGATGCAGGTTGCATCACTTCTGCATAAGCATCAGTAACAAATCATGTTACTATACATCAGAGTATTTAATAAGAAGACATACGTTCAATGTACTGAATCAAGGGGACAACTCACGCATTGAGCTCTTCAGGTGTTGCATCTGGAAAACGATCATTCATATTTGAAGTGATCTTCCGATAACGAATGTAATCGTTAACCCGAACCTTAAAGTTACGAAATGTCTCATAGAGCTCCTGAATCAAGTGCAGAGGCACACCATAGTTCCTGGGGAAATACAACACAAGTAAACATCATACCATGGGTGGAATAGAAAAACTAATAAAAAACCTCCTAAATGGGACATGACCCAATAGAAGGGAGGAAAAAAAAAGAAGTGGAAAAGAAACATTGTTAAAAAATAGTCATTTCATGGTAAAAGAGTGCAGACAGAAATTTCTCAGGACTGTCAGCGGTGAGAAAGGAAAGCAAACATTGTGATAAATTGTTATTTTTAATCAGGAAACAGAGAAGGGGGGAAGGGGGGGAAGGGGCTACATAACCATGTCAGTAATGTATTTAAACATGTTCAAGAGTTTTTCAAAAAGTCCCTTTTAAAATATATATACATATATGGAGCTTTACTAGATATCTAGAAATCCTTATGACAATAGTATTCTTGTTGGTGTGCTCACTAGAAGCAAAGGCACTCACTTCTAGGATAAACAAGATGCCAATTTGCTAGCAGATGCAAAATTAAAGATCTGCTTCACAACCGATCCACCTCCAAAGGTGTGGCAAACATAACGAGGTTAGCACTGAAGCTTGTTCATCAGATTTTTTAATAATGCAACATACTTTTTCAAAAGAAAAAGAAAAGAAGAGAGAAGAAAAGAAGAAGAAGAAGAATGAAAACAAGAAAGAGAAACCAAGATACGAGTTAATAAGTCACCATATTCAGTTAAGGAAGTGATAATAATGCAACATACTTTTAATAAAGATATGAATTAATGAAGCTTGTTCATCAGATTTTTTAATAATGCAACATACTTTTTTTTAAAGAAAAGAAGAAGAAGAAGAAGAAGAAGAAGAAGAAGAAGAAGCAAGAAAGAGAAACCAAGATACGAGTTAACAACTCACCATATTCCGTTAAGGACGTGATAATTATAACCTTGATATTAGTTATATAAGCAAAGGCCTTAACAGCCCAAGGTTACAAAGCAAGATTTTTAGGTTCAAAATCACAAGGTAACTATGTTACATATTGAAAATAAGAAGTCCTATAGCATCACTGTGGATATCACATCATACATAGACATGGCATGTAGATACGCATGCACACATATCTAGCAAGGCAAATAGATACAAACATTCAAACAACCACTCAACACCCACGTTAAGGGTACGTGTTGTAGGTATCCATTGAGCATCATATGCATATACAAACACATCCACGCAGACAACCAAAGTCAGATAAATTACTTACACGAAAATCACAAGAAAGAAGCACAGATACATAGACAAGTGCAGCAAGTCCCTGACAAGTTCCAAGTAAAAGGTGTAGACTGCCTTTTTTTCCCATTGTCCTTCCATAAGCATGTCGCTGACGTAGAAAACATATTTTACAAATGTTGACACTGTTGTTGTTGCCAGTATCCTATACCTGATATACATTAACAAAAAATAATAATAGATAGGTATCAGAACCACCTATAAAAAACATGAATCCAAAGAATTTACCCAGGTGTACATTTGGAACAAATACTGAAACGTAAAAATTAAACAAGTAGGTTCTGTAAATGAACCTACCAAAAATAAAAATGAAAAACTTCAATAAAATATGAACTTCAAAATCCTTATAAGCATGTATACCTGTACTACATAAATATAAATATATTGCTTCCTTTTACCAGTGCTACCCATGTGCACCATGCACAAATTACAATGCCATGCCATAAAAAAACGAAGAGGAAAAAGAAAAAAAATAAAACTGGGATATAGCATTATGTATATGCATGCATCATTGAGTGTGAAATTATCAACAATGTGCCTTTTTTGTTTTCAGCATTATAAGCATTTTTATTAAATAATAATCCATATTAGGTCCAGGTCAACTATTACCAAGAGCCATGAGGTGGTTAAAACCATGGTCAACTGAATGTCTACATACAAAATGTTTGATGGACTGAAAAGAGTAAGTTGTGTTGCATATATATCATAATAGATATGTTCAATGAATGTTACACAGCAAATATCATAGGGATAATCTGCTTTACATTTGTAGTTTTCATTATTTCTGAAATGGGAAAACTGTGATCCCATCAATTACTTCGGATCATGAAAACTAAAATAATTATTTTGTTTCAACACAAATAAACTAGTGCACAAGTTAGCTCATAGCTAGTATTGTATCATTATGGTTTCATTACATGCCTAGCTGTAGTTAACACACTTTTTTTTTTTTATGTAAATATTATAAAGATTCTCAATGAATGTTATAAAGCCAATATAATGTGCTTCACATCTATAGTTTTTGTTATTTCTGAAATGACATAAACTGTGATCCCATCAACTACTTCAGATCATGAAAACCAAAATAATTATTTTGTTTCAACACCAATAAACTTGTCCACAAGTTAGCTCATAGCTGGTATTGCATCATTATGGTTCCATTACATGCCCAGCGGTAGTTAAAACACTTTTTGTTGTAGATATTATTTAGCATTATACAATACAAGTGAGATTAAAAACAGATACATACACACATATATATATATATATATATACACACATGCATGCGCACACAAACTCACATAAAGTCTTTTATGTTCAGAGCATTGTGTGATGTGCCAATATAAACATTAATAGTAATATAGTCTATATAGCCATTCCAACCATAATATGGATTGTTTTTTCTTGTTTTGACGAGTAAAGGAAATTGTATTAAAAAGCAACAAAAGGGGTGAAATCCTGATATGTGATATTTCATTCACTCAATCCCACCTAGTTTACTTGTATTGTATATATTAGTGTTAACTTTAGCTTCACATTGTATATGCAAAATATAACCATATTTGACAATACGTCCTCTCTAATCAGGAAAAACCCAATTCTGGTGATCAAATTGACAAGTAAACAAAAAAGTAAAGTGACGACAAAGACTTACTCGAATGAAAAGAAGAGAGAAACCGAAGCCTGCCGCGTTTGTATCAAATAGCTTATAGAGTTGTACATTTTTTGAGTACATTTTGCTGAAAAAATAGTAAAAATACAAAAATATTTTTTCAGTACATTTTTTGTATTTTTATGTATTTATTAATTTTTTAAAATATTTTTTCAAAATTTTTTACTTTTTAGATACATCTAACTAAGGTGTATCTAAAAAAGTAAAAAAAAATGTTTAAAATTTTAAAAATATTCACTAAAAACAAAAAAAAATACGAAAATCGAAAAATTCAGCTTTCAAATAACTAAGGGGTTGTTTGAGATGACTTAAATAAGTGTACTTTTTATCTTTTTACGAAAAAATGTGCAGAAAAGTATAGAGGTGATGTGATGGAAAAAAGATAAAAAGATAAAAAGATGGATTATTTTGGATATGCCAAACTTGGCCTAAATATAAAAAACTCAAACCAAATACACTGAATACTTTTTAAACAATTATGTTGACATTTTGAAAAAAAATTTAGTTAACCAAACAAATGTTTTACTTTTTTTGATAAAAAAAATTATATAATAAATATATAAAGTATAGAGTGAAAAAAAAAAAAAAAAAGAGTTGGTGTAGATTGAACCCGCACCTTTGCCAAGGCATAACAATTGCCCTATCATTTGATCTACAAAGAACTCAAGTCTAGTTTTGATCATATTTTAATATATATTAAAAGTTTTCTTAAGGAAATAATTCTACACAATGAAAGTGTGGTTTAGAACCACGTTTTCTTCAGAAAACAAAATTTAATTATAAGCACAGTAAAAGCATGGTTTGGAGTCACGTTTTCTGTAGAAAATTGTTTTTGCTTAAAAGCGTGCTTTCTAACCACATTTTTTGAAAAAAAAAATTATGTTAAAAGCGTGGCTTGTAACCACGCTTTCTTAATTAAAAGCGTAGTTTGTAATAGCGCTTTCATTATTCATCACATTTTCGGCTCCAAACAGTAAAAATGTGATTTGTAATAGTACTTTAGCCTAATTTGGAAATTCCGTCCAAACTAGGCCTAGTTTGGAAATTAAAATAGTAAATTGACTTAATATGGGAAAAGCCCCAATAAATTATGTTGGGAGTATTATTGACAAATGTTGTTGGAGCATAAAAACATTTAAAAAATAAAATAAAGATACAACACATTTTAATGTTTATTAATTTTTTTTATTATTATTTTTAAAATTTTCACCATTTTTAAAGAATTTTTTTAATACAGATCTCAATAATAAACAATATCCATTCTAAAGAAAATTGATAAAAATTGCCATAAAAACCGTCTGGTCCTACATAGAAATCGGTGAATCAGAAACACACGTGCCAATAGCAACCGACTTTGATATTTGGAAAGTTATTTTATTATTTTAGTAGGTTAATATTTTTATATTTGACAAAATAATTGATTTTTTTTTTTTGTAATTAGATATAATATTTATAAAAAAAAAAAAATAATTATAAATTTTATGTGATATTTTATTTGATTAATTATTTTAATTTATTTTATTATTATTATTTTTTGGGTAAATTTTAACTAAAAAAAAAAAAAAAAAACTAAAATCTAACTTGTCAAACCCCTCAAAATAAATACTAATAAAAAAAAAAACTATCATATATATGGAGAGATAAGTCCATGAGATTAGGGTTTAGGAGAGGAAAGAGCAAGAGAGATGGCGAAATTCAACGTAGTACAGAAGAGAAGGCGAGCAGCGATAGCAGAGAGGAAAAGAGCGACAAGTGGGGAACCTTTCACCGGTAAGCTCAAGCGTAAGCCCCAACCTCTCTCCATCTCCGGTAAGCGCAAGCGCAAGCTATTCAAGAAATGGCGCAGAGTCAGTTCTCTCTCTCTCTCTCTCTCTCTTCGTAGAGCAGAGTTTGATTATATTTTTAATTGATGAGGATGATGATGATGATTGTGGAACAGGAACAGAAAGATGCTATGGGGAAGGGCCTTGTCACAATGCAAGATGTCGAGATGGCTGTTGCTGAAGGTACCGCTCCTCTCTCTCTCTGTCTCTCTCTCTCTGTGTTTGTGTCTATCATGAACTTGTGTGATTGGATTTTGGTGTTCTACATGGGTGCTGCAAATAACTGATGAATGGAAAAGATGTATGGTATGGTGCATCCACATGTGGGTTGGATAGGTGCAATAATTACACCTATTGTTAAGCAGTGGAAAATACTACTACACACCCATCTCATTATTTTTGGTTACTTGTCCTAAATTCCATGCATATTCTTCTCGTTATTGTCGTAATAATAATGTAAAAAGCTGTAATAATCCAATTCATTAACCCTGCACTTGTGGTAAGGGAAGACTACATGCCTGATTTTATATTTGCAAAAGTGGTAAACTGGACGAGTGATTGTAGAAAATAAACTGCACACGAACATTGTGTTAAACTAAATGAGTGATTGCATAATGTACAAGTTGTCATCCTTGAATTCATTAAACAATGCATGATAAATGCACTTGTGGTAAACTGGATGCCATTTTTGGAGTAGTTCTGGCGCACTTTCATATTTGATGTGGTATAGTTTGTTAGTTTGAATTCTCTAGTATCCTTGAATTTTTGGTACTGATAAGTCCATTTTTGATGATGTTAAGCACTGGAAAATACTATCACACCATTCTCGTTCACCTGCTATGGTCTTCACTTTGTATTCCACTTGATACAGTGAGGAGCACCTAACCACCTTGGAGAGGGGACTTGCTTAGGTGCAGGGCTGGATGCTTGTTCAGTTTAATGGCGAGGGATATAGCATAAGTTTTTTGTGTCATGCTTAAGGCGCATGTTAAGAAACTGCTTATGATATGATTTGTGTTCAATCTCTTGAATCAGAGAGGAACTCTAACCACACTGAGCTTGTGGCTGCCATATGTGTTACGTGATGCTAATTTTTTTTCTTCTGTGAATTAGGCACATCCCTGGATTCCGATAAACATCACCCCCAATTTCACTTAAAGAAGAGTCTCAAGCTTAAAGTCAAACAATCAAAGAAAAAAGGCAAGTTCATTTGTGTACACAGTTTTGCTTCCTTCTTCCCTATGCAAAAAAAGAAGGAAAAAAAAAAAGAAAAAAGGAAGAGGTTATTCATTGTAGACTACATTTTTTCTGTTGTCTTGATTTTATTATGGAACATTGCAATTTGAGGTTATACATCTTAACGTGCAGGTAAGAACGAACGAAAATCAAATAAGGCAGCTTCAGAGACTCCAGCCGATGCCATGATGGAATAAATGGTGAGGAAACTGCAGGCATCCAACAAAACTGTGAAGGATTACCTAAGATTGACAAAGGTGTCTTGTAGTCTGACCCATATTGGTCTAAATCATTGTAGAACTCTATATTGGTTGTAATTTTTTTGGTGCTAGATGTTTGTTAATCACATGAGATATGCTTTATTGTTGGGAGCATCTCTCTCTAAAAGTGGATTATCTGACAATTATTAAATGCCGAATAGTTTGTCCAGCGATGTGTTCTTCGTGGAGATATTAGAATTTAACAATAAGGGGTAAAATAACATTTTTAGCTTTCATCATTTTAATTTTAGTTTCTTAGCATCTTTTTGCAAGGTCAAAAAAACAAAAAAGAAAATATAAAAATGGTAGGATATTTCTAATTCATAAACTTTCCCATCTTTTATCAAAGGAAAAAAATTGATGAGGATTTGAGAAATGTGGTTCCATTATTTCTTGGGACTCAAAATCAAACCAAATTATGTGAGATATGGGTTTGATGCTGAAGAACAAATTCAAGATGTTTGCAAAGACATGGTAAACCACATATTTGATTAATCGCAGGTTAGCTTATTCCCTACACCCAAAAAGAAAATGAGGGAAAAATAAAAGAAAATGAAAGAGACGTGCATATGAAAACAACACCAGACCCAACTTTTCCAGAGAGAACAACGAACACGAATTTTACAGCGGGAATAATGAAGTCCGAACTCATGGAACAAGAGGAGAGGCTTTTCAACTACCTCATGATCATTTGTTATGTTAACACATTGTGGAAATTAGCACATAAACACATCTTGGATGGCCCAAGGTAGCAAGTAACAAATAACAAAAGGCAAACCAATGGCGCGCACAAATACCTTAATAGAAAAGTAATTTCTAATTTTAGATGTGGCTAATCACATGCAGATGTAATTAAAGAAGAATAATTGTTAACTGTACATGTCCATTTGATACAAAAATGTCTCAGAAAAAAATTAGATGTATACCTCAAAAATCACCATGACAACTGCCAGGTCGAACACATAAATCAACCACCAATTAAGCTGGCTGCTCATGCTTGTAAATGCATGCGCAGCACACTATATGCAGGAAGTATCGACAATGCCATCATCTTTGTCAAAGCCCCCTCCCATCACCACATCACATAAGGTGAACATTCAAAACAAATGGGAATCAGAGTGAATGCAAAAACTTCCAAATCCATTAGCTAGCTAACATGACAGCAAAACAAATGGGCATCAGAGTGAATGCAAAACTTCCAAATCCATTGGCTAACATGACAGCAAAAGTGGGAGCCTGTTGTCATACCATCACTATCTCAGCTTGATTCTGAAGTCCTGAGATCATCGAACTTGAATATCTTTATGATGAATAAATTTCCAATCTCTAAACATTTCAGTAGTCGTTGGTCTTCACAACAGGTCAGGGATGATTGGCAACACAGCGGTCTCAAATACAATCATATCACCACTGGTACACATATACAGTGCTTGTTCATCTTTAGACAACTTTTCCATATGGAGCATTGCTAAATTAGTTCTGACACTTGGGCAGCTTTCGTCTTTGATCCAATCTTGAGGTTTTTCAGGAATGGGATCGCCAAACTGTCCATCGAATTCAAAATTTGATCAGCTCTGAGTTCCATGCCAACCGACTTGTACAAGTGCACAGCTGCACTCATAATAAACCTGTCTGGTTCCACACATTCTCTTATGCTTTCAAATAGGGAAATGCCTTCTTTCACATGTCCATAGTCCATGTAACCTCTCAGCATGGTCCGACAACACGCCAGGTCAGGACTTAAACCGGCCGTACTAATGAGCTCACCATAAACCCTTTCAGCTTCCTGAATCAAACCAGCTTTTACGAAAGCTGAGAGTAAGAGGTTGAAATGAGCACAGGAAGCAGGAAATCCTACTTTCTGCATTGAAATAATGGCATCCTCTGCCTCTGAGTATTTCAGTCCCAACGTATACGCTTGAACAAGGGCTAGGTAGGTCAAGGAGTCAGGTAAGCAGCCATCTTTCTGCATGGCTAGGAAAAGTTCCTTTGTTTCACAGTGAAGTCCTGCAGTAGCATACACATTCATCATAATATTGTAGCTGACCTGCATTTTCCCAAGATAATCATGTGAGCATCATAACGATAGTATGACAGTCAACAAATTGTACTGGGCAGTGACAACCAATTGTTTTTGTTTTGCTTGTTTGTTTATGTTTTTTTTTTTTTTGGGATTGGCAACAGAAGTGATTATATTAATAAGCAAAAATAAAAAGAAATACAAAAAAAGTGGGAGACAAAAAGTCCACCAAAGAAAACAAAAGAGACAAAAAGGAAAATCTAATCAAGGTAACAAACTATAAGTCACGCACTGCCCTCCTATCCTCAAAAATCAAAAATAAAGAAATCCCTTAAATGGAGAGGAAACCGAAACCGAAACCGAAACTGAAAAGAGGATTAAAAACACTCTATCCCAAAGAGAATTAGTGTCCTCGACTTTGTCCTCAAAGATCCTAGCATTACGCCCTAACCAATTAACATAACCCATAGAATTGAACAAAAGATCGCATTCCACAAAGACTTGGCTTTCTTGTTGGTACCAAAAGCTCTAGAGTCAAAGTAATTGGGAGCAAGAAGCTAGAGCCACCCAACACATCCATCAATTGGAATAACCAATGTCACAAAGACAAGGCTGAAGGCCAATGCGAAAATAAATGATCCATTGATTACTCTTTCCTGCTACACATAATACACCATTGAGGGAGGGCATTGCAATTGGGTCTTCTTTATTGAAAAATGTTGTTGGTCATGAGGCGTGACGACCAATTGTTTAATACCACATTATGTTTTTTTGATTGGCATCAGAGTGTCCAGATTAAAGCCTAAATAATCCTCAGGATTGTGCAGGCCCTCGGCAAGGAATTTTCTAAGTGCACCACGATTAATTTAAGGGTTTTTTTCCTAGTCTGATGGCCCTAAGGAACTGTTAGCATCCATGAGATTTCGATCCCTAAACCTTGGAGAGAACACACCCCCACGACCCAAGGCCTTGCCATCGGACCAACCCCTTGGGGTTTAATACCACATTATGTTTCCTCAAGTACTTAATGGGTGATCCACAATGAATTGAATTAGAAGGTTCAACTTGATTAGAAGGCTTCCTAAACACTTAATTAGGGGTCCAATGAGTTCATGGGAATTATGGGTCCGCATTATCATCAAACATTTTCACACAGTGCCTAGCCTGTAAAATTATTACCAACACCACGGCTGCATCTTCTTTTATCATAAATATTTCAAATTTTGCAGAATAGATGTCCATACCTTTCCAGGTTTTATTCCTTCTTCCTGCATTTTGCCAAACAGAAAGGATGCTTCATGAACTTTACCTACAAAGTCGGCGGAAAAAATATAATGACATTAAGCAATAATCTCAAGCACTGAAGAAATATGATGGTTATCATAAGAGCCAACAACTGTGGCTAAATGAAGTAGATCTAGCATATAACTTCTTCATTTTTTTGGATAATTATAGATCTAGCATATAACTTGATGACGGCAAGTCAGATAACTCCAGAAGCTTTCACAACCATAGTACCAGCTACACGATCCAACATAGCATAGCCCAATAGAAACCAAGCATGCTAGATGAAGAGAACAATAATCTACTATTTTATAAGATCAGCAAGTCCTTTTTAAGTAACTATGCTTTAAGTTGTAAAACTGTCTATCCCGTTTCAATCTAACATAAAATCTCACAAGTCTCCAGAATCTCTTGCAAGCCCTTACAAAATCAGGAATTAAAAGTAAGTTCTCATATTTTCATGAGACTAATGCAAAAAATAATTCTTCTATTTTTACCAAGGCAGAAAGAAATCAATACCAGCCTTCCCATAGTAGCATATCAAATTGGTGTATGCCTTCTCATCCAAGGACACACCCATGCTTTGAGCTGTGTTAAACATCTCTACAGCCTTATTCAGATTTCGGCCTCGTCCATATACACTGCAACCATTATTAACTGCTTCACCAAAATGAATAGATAAACAAGTTCTTTTTTCTTCTATTTCATCATTGTTATTATTATTAATATTATTTCTTTTTTCAGGCGGTGCATCGTTTCTTTTCTTTTTTTAAAGATTTTTTTAGAAGGACAGAGAGTCAAGCAGTTACCTGATCATGATGCTATATGTCTGAATTGATGGAACAACTCCCGAGGAAAGCATGTGCTCATACAAGCTGGCTGCGGAATGCAATTTACCTGTGAATGCTAATGTGTGTCATCCTAATCTTTCTTTTGGCTATAAGTTTTGCACTAAATGGAGAAAAATGACCATGCTAACCTGCTTTCAGCATTGCCTTGATAAAGGTGTTGTATGCTACAGTATCAAGCTCCAAGTTGTCGCGAAAGCTACCATGAATGACGTTCTCTGCTTCTCGATATTTTCCTGCAAATTGATTATCACTCATCAATGTTGAAGCTAAAAAAATTTACATACTAAACGAATAGGCATGGTTATCAAAATCGCGATCCAAATTGTAAGATTGTACGATCCTACCATCCTAAAATGTCAGAATGATCCAAATCACTGTACAATCAGTGTTATAGCAGGCTTGCAAGTAGGATCCTCTAGGATTATATGAGATCGTATTTACGATCACTGGGTTTTTGTGATTTCACTTTATTTTTATATGAATCATCCTTGTATTTTTACCTCATTTTTAACAAAAAGAAGAATCTTATGATCCTTGATATGATTTTATGATCTGATCCACGAGACCTCTCAATGATCCTATGTAGGATCCTGATTTTAAGAACCATTACGCTAGGGACTTCCTATGCCTCTGATACCAGTGAACATGTGAGTGAGCAAAGCTAAAAGGAATGATGATTAGAACTGAACGCAGTATTGGAATGGCAGTGTATCTCCAAAAAAACAATATAAACATAAAGGCATTTGGAGAACATACATTCAGAATCATCTTGAAGTGAACTATGCCTCAGATCGTAATTGTATTGTCTCAGCAGTGAAAGATATCCACAAAGTCAGTCAACTATCAGTGAACTAGAGAAACCTTGAACACCGTGATCCTTTAGTGTCTAATCGGGGACAACTCTAAAGACTTTATTTTAAACGAATTAGTATCCACAGGAACATTTTACAGTATCCTCAACAGTCACCTAGAAAGCAGATAGTACTAAAATTGTATACAGAATAAGATATATAGGAGGTCATAAATTAGAAATAACTGGAGGATCTTCACAATGATATCAAACCAAACCAAACCAAGTCTTAAGTCTCATCAAATGGGGTCAGCTACATAAATCTTTCTCTTCCACTTGACTCTATTCAAGACCATTTCTTTAGTCAAATTAAAGAGAGTCATCTCTCTATTTACTACACTAGTTCACGTCAATCTAGATCTACCCCTTTTCCTAACACTACCATCAACCGTCACTGTATTGCATCTCTTCACTACTACCTCTGTAAACGACTAAACCATCTCAATCTATTCTCTCTCAACTTATCTTCTATCGGTACTATTTCTACCCATTCTCGAATATACTCATTCCTAACTTTGCCTTTTCTAGTCTTGCCACACATCTACCTTAATATCTTCATCTCAGCAACACTTATCTTCTCTACATGTTGTTTCTTAGTTTCCCAACATTCCATCCCATATAACATCGCTGGTCTAATAGTCGTTTTATAGAACTTCTCTTTTAGTCTAACGAATATTCGTTTATCGCACAATACTCTAGATGCACTCCTCCACTTAAACCATCCCACCTTAATTTTGTGGACCACATCTGCTCCAATCTCTCCAGTCATTGTGATAATTGATCATAAATAACGAAAATGTTCACTCTTAGGTAGTTATTCGTTCTCAATCTTCACTTCTCCTCTACTTCCATTGTGACTTTTACTAAAATTACACTCCATATACTCTGTCTTAGTTCTATTTATCCTAAATCCTTTAGATTCAAGTGTTTTTCTCTAAATCTCCAACTCAGTGTTAACTCATTCTCTAGTCTCATCTACTAACACGATATCATCTGCAAAACGTATACACCATAGCACAAAATCTTCAGAATGATAAAGATAAAAAATCTACATTCTTATACCAATAAATCACGTCACAAAATCTTCTGTACTCGAAGTGGCTTATTATTCAATTCTAAGAATTATTTCCAAGCAATGGTATCTTGAATAATCTAAGCCCCAATTGTATCATCCACTGAGCAATATTATATACTCTTTGAATTCACCACTCTTACCGCCATTGATTAAAGCATTGACAAGCATGCTGATAGCAACAGCACCCAAATCCTGCCCTTCCTCAGATGCCTCCCTGTAAAACAAGTATGCAGCTTCTGGTTTACCACTTTTAGCATATGCATCAATCATTGAATTATACAAAGGTTTTGCATTTGTAGGGGAGCCGGCAGCCATTTGAAAAACTTCTAGGGCTTGTTTAAGCTTTTGTTGTTTTCCATAAAAACTAATCATAGAAGCACTTGTGACATGCTCTGGGATGCGGCCTAGCTCAATCAATAGCTTGTAAAGACATTCTGCTTTTGATATTTCGCCTACAATAAAATTAATGTTGAATTAGAAATTCAAAATATTGAGAGCACAGATGGGTACTTAAGCCATCATCAACCAAAAAAACAAAGCATGTGAGTTAATCTTACCTTCTTTGATCAATTTATTAACAAGCTGACTGGCTATAGACAAGCCATTAGCAGTCTTGATAAGCAATTTAAGTATTTCTTCTGTCTTACTGGAATTCCCAGCAGCTGAATACAGAGTAAGAATCAGCTTGAAAGCTATAGCAACAGGTTGGTCCAAGCGCTCTAAGCTGTCTTCAGCTTTGTTCGGTCTCCTTGATTGTCCATGCATTAGCATAGAAAATGTTTGAATGAACTTACTGTCCTCAAAGTGTCCACCTGTACTCATCTCTTCTATCAATTGCTCTGCATCTCCTACCATCCCTTCCTTGCAATATACCTTCAAAACAGTCTTGAGAAGCTCCTCATCAAATTCTACTTTATCTTTCCTCATCTGCATAACAAAATCCTTGGCCTTTTCAGTTAAGCGCAGTCTCAAATATAAATTGAGCATGCTATTGCAAGAACCAGTGTCAGGAAGTCCAGTCTTTGATAGAGCCTCATATGTAACTTCAGCAGATGCCAAATCTTCCTTCATTACATAACATTGCAACAAGACAATAAAACCAAATCTTGAAAACCAAATGTTTCTAGAGCTCATTTGTTCCATGGTACTCAAAGCTTTCTCTAGATCCCCCGAGTAGAGATGTACTTGAGCCATTGTTATATATGTTTTCTCATCACTAAGTAGGCCCAACTTCTCAATCTCTTCAAAAGTTCTCTGGGCATCTTCGTAAAGACCAAGTTTGCCATATATCCTAATAAGTAAGCCATATATGACTTCATCAGCGGCAATTTTATTTCTTTCCATTTCCGAAAACAAGGAAAGAGCTTTAGAATAATCCCCACTTTTGTAATGTAGGGTTAGAAGAGAAGCACATGTATAATTACTCGCAACTATTCCTCGTGATCTCATGTCTTCATAAAGTCTGAGTGCGTCATCCTGGTTACCATTTTTACAACTTGAACTGATAAGCAGGCTATATGTTACCTCCTCAGGTACAAAACCCAAGTTCTTCATCTCATTGAACGTCTTGAAAGCTTCTTCAGCGAGACCTTCTTTCACAAACGAGCTGATGACAACAGTATAAGTAAAATGGTTAGGAACAACCCCTTTATCAACCATTTGCTTCCACAACTCTGTAACATTTCGATGGAGTGATTTCTTTTGTAAAGATGAGAGCATAAAATTGAAAACTGCAATAGATAGCATGACCCCCCTCTCTTTTACAGCAGAATAAAATGATAACATAGCCTTGTGGCGTCCCCATCGGGCATATGCACACAGCATGGTACCACAAGCAACCTCGTCTGGTTCACACCCAGCTTCAAGCATCTCCAAGAAGGTCTGTTCAGCAAGCTTGATTTTGCCAACTTGGCCGTATATACGCAGAAGAATTGTATACACAATAACACTGGGCCGGTAGCTTAACTGTTCAAGCATAAAACTAAAATTACACCAAATTAATATGTGCAGGTTCTTTTCCATAAACTACATTACAAAGTGGAACGTATAAGATTTTGTTTCAAGGAAGTGAAAAACCAAATGCCATTATTACAGTCGTCATTAAATCTCTTCAAAATCATAGCACCCAATCAAAATCGAGGAAATTAAGAAAGATTTGGCCTCTTTTCCCGCTAATCCCATCTACTGTGAGAGCAGTTTACATACAGCACATAAAGGGTGGCTGTGACTAGAAAGAACTATGGTGGAATCTAGGTCGAGCTTTCAACACTTAACTATATAAATAGATATGTGGTAGAAATTCAACAACTTCTACGTCCTTCTTGGAGCAAACATGCGTTGGAAAGGGCCCAAAGTACTGTTCCTCCTTTGGTATGCAGAGAGGAGATTACTTCCCTAATCTAATTTCACTCAAATTTTCAGCAGCACAGCATTGATACCAAAGAATAACAAAGAATACCAGAATAACAATATAAATTTAGCAGACCAATGATTTCCTGAAAAACTCATATATAAAGGCACAAACAAGCTACTCCACAAAGCTAAATTAAACCATTATAAATATCAACTTTGTTCTAACAGACCATTTGGATTGAGTGATTTGAAAGAAAGAAAAACAAAAAAATCAATTTTCTTGGTTCTAATCACTTGTTTGGAATGGGGGAAATGAAATTTTTTTTTTTGGAGAGAAACTGGTTTCTCTTAAAATCCATTTTCACGAAGAGATTGGGAGAGGAAAAAATGGGTGATAACTAACATTTTGGGTAGTCTCTATCCGAACAAGATATGAAAGAAATCACTATATTTTGCCTCAAGCTTTACGCTTAACCAAACAAGAGGAAGACGAAATTCTCGCAAACCCAGATGAAATTTATCAAAATCAACCACCTTCATTGTCCATCAAAGTGACAGTTAAGTAAGATTTATCAAAATCACTACCACAATTATGGGTTGTTTTTGAAACGCAAAAAAATAAAGAATTTTTTGGGAAAACCCACCCACCTGCAATTTCATCCAAAGAAAGAAGTCCCTAGCTTGCCTCCAACCCTTTTGCTCCTTCAACACAATACACATCTCTTTAAAAGATAACTTGGCAACAAAAGACCCCATCACTACCCTCATATTGTAGGAGCCTTCGGGCCTCCCGGAGAGACTACGAACCTGCTGAATCGCAGCGACGACATGTTTGCCGTACAAGTGACCATTCCTGTCGTCTTCCAAGTACTGAACCATCTGCTCAGGAGTCCTCTTGATCCATTTGGGTGTCTGGGCGTGCGAGCCTTGGTTACGCCTCAAAGCGCTCAGGTACTGAGCTTTGGCTTTGATTATGCGACGAGCGTTGTCGTCGGAGAGTGGGTTTTTGGGGTTCTTGGATTTGGGTTTTGGTTTGATGATGTTTTTGTTTTTGTTGTTGCCGTCGCTGAGAGTCCATGGGTCTGGTGTGACTGAGCTGAAGAAGATTGTGGTGGTTCTGGTTTTTGAGGAGGATTTTGATTTTGAATATGGGGGGGTTTGGAAAGGGGTTGTCGTGGAGATAAAGGAGGACTTGAGGGCTTCCATTGGGTTGATTTTTTTGGGTTACGAAAGAAAGAAAGAAAGAAAGAAAGAAAGGGTTTAATGGCAATGGAGGAGTCTCAGACTCAGGGCCGCGCTTGATATTTGTGGGGGCAACTATGAAAATGGGACTCTCTAACATATTTTTTTTTAATAAAAAATTTATTATTAAAATGATAAGTATTTATAAATTTTTTATTTAAGTATATTTGTATATCTAATCATTAAAATTATAGATTAAAATTTATTTTTATATATTAAGCGAACAATGTTATATATTATATGTATGATTTGGGTTAGGCCCAAACACTTTGTTTATTTATTTTATATATTTTTATTTTAATAAATATGGGCTAAACCACATAAATATGGATTAAATCAAACATGGCCCAATAAAACATTTTGGGATCCTTTAAATTGGTCCAAAAAAAAAAAGAGTTAAGCCTATAACAATTTATTAAATTTGGAGACCTTTTTTTTGAGCCAAAACTGTGGGGCTAAGGCACAAGCCTTATTGGCCTTAGGCCAGGGCCGGCCCTGCTCAGACTTATCAGTAAGCAGCCATTCGATTGGATTAGAGAGGGAGGGACGAAGACAACTGTCGAGAAATAATAATTTAAGATATTTTTTTTGGGTCACTCGTAAAAGTGCGGGTCTCTCTTAGTTACCCAGATTCTGAACCACACCCGACCTAACCTCTGCATGAAAATGTTAATCGGGTTTAATTTATTTCTAATATTTGCATGTAATTAGGGATGTTCGCCGATCGAATTGAGTTAGTCATCTGAGTTTAAATAGGTTAAAAAATATATATTTAAATTTGTTTGTTTAGTAGACTACTAAAATAGTTCATTTCATGATAAATTAATAAATAGATACGTATTTAACGTATGGAAAGAAAGGAAGAAAGACAATAATTTTTTAAGATAAATTATAAATATAATTGTTAAAATTTACTTAAAATACAATTTATCTCATATATAATTATGAAAATTACATCTCATTTTATGAAATTTTTAATTTTATAATAAATGATTCTTTTTATTAATAAATTATTAAATTAATTAATAAATTTTAATTACGTTCAAAATTTATTTTAATTAATAAAAAAATTAATTAAGGTGAGATAAATTATTCTGATCACCCATTACCGTCCAACCAAAAGAACATTAGATGTGTATCAATTCTGGTCTAAAGATTTGGGAAGCAACCAAGGTCTGATTGGTCACAGGTTTGGATCCATATGACCCGACCCATAACATCCCCCCTTCAAGTTGAAGTCTTTAATCCGAATCATCCACCATCATTTTTTTATATCTCGCATCACTTTCTTTGTGTGTCTCTCCCTGGGGCCTAGGGCAATATGGCAACATACGGAAGAAAAATGGGGTACAAAATGGCGTCGAATCTGATGAGAACCCTCCTAACTCCATCAACATCCAATTTCGCTTCAAACTCGAGAACTCTCACCACCACAGCCGCCGCCGCCGCCACCAGCAGCTTCGTTAGCAGTGAAGTCATCACCACCCACACTGCCAAATGGATGCAGGTATTCCTTCCTATTTCATTCTCCAATGATTTTCTTCATCCCTAATCTTTTATTATCAGATCTATTTTCACTTTTTTAGCGATTCACTGTTGTGGGAATTTCTGGGTATTAGGTTTTAGATTCAAAGTGGCCTTGTTCTCTTTCGTTTTTCGTTGTTTTGATTAATCTTCTCTTTTCTTCCTCGTATCCCTAATTCACTAGAGGTAAAAAATTAAAATAATAATAATAAATTGAGAACAACTATGCCATCTGAAGAATTTAAGAGGAATTGGAAGAGAATTAACAAGTCCATTCCAGTGAAACAAGACCTGCACTGGTCGACACCCTTTGTTTTATTTTGCATTGATTAAAACTTTTGTTTTTGACAATTTGATATTTACGGATGGAATGAATTCAAATTTCACAAGGTGGATATTCATAACTAACCTCTTCTAGGAGGAATTCATTACTTCTTTTTTCTTTTGTTTTTTGGTAACAATTACTTTTATTATGAAAATTTACTACATATATTTTTCTCTTTTTGGAAACAAGTAGTTGGCAATTACATAGGCTTGTATTTTTTTTTTAATTGGAAAAAAAAGACGCTCCGTGGAGACATTATAGCATCTGTAGGCCCTGACCCCAGAGTAGCCGATTGACGACCAAATTTAACCCAACCCGAAGGAAGGGACCCACCACCAGCTAACAATGAACCTCACCCACACCCTCATAGCAGGAGGCAGAGTCTAGCGACAGGAGTACAGTGCAGCTCTGAGGAGCACACCCCCAAGTGGTGAATCCTGCTCTTCCGTGTGGAAATCAGGTACATTATCCAAGTTACCAGCATCCCCGATGGTCATTACATAGGCTTGTATGACCTAAGCCATTTTTGTTTTAAACTTTTGAGTCATCTTCTATCATCCAAACCAAATTAGAGCTTAAATAATGTTCTAATGGATTCTCTTTTCTCTCTTTCTAACCAGAGCTTCTTGGCATGCTGGAAATTGTAATCTTAACCATTTTGTATCCCACATGTTTAACATTGTGTTCTACCCATAGATGAAATTCTTCTTGTCGGATGTGCATTGCATATGATTTTGAACGTTAATTTCTTGTCTTTCCTTCTCTCTCTCTCTCTAAGCAAGCAAATTTTATTGCCAAAAAGAAAAAGGATATACAATGATGCTCAAAACAAACCCCACGGGGACAAAAAAGCACAGCCAAATACAAAGCCAAGGGGAAACAACCCAAAACAAGGCTAACAACAACAATAAAAAATTTTGGTTCTCCATAGAAAGCTTGAGTTTGTGAATCTTCTATTGAAGTTTCTTTGATTCTGATTCCATGAAGAAGGTCAGCGATCATTACTGCCATTAACTTTGCCTTTAGATGGAGTTGAATCAATATACATTTCAATAGAATCAATACTCTCTCTCTCTCTCTCTCTCTCTCTCTCTCTTTAATTTTTATTTTCTTTTTCTCTCACTTTGGATATTTTTGTTTTTGAGACAATCATACGTTATTGCCAGAATATATACATGTTTTCTTTATAATTGTTGACAGGATACAAGCAAGAAATCTCCCATGGAGTTGATCAATGAAGTTCCACCCATCAAGGTTGAGGCCAGAATTGTTGCTTGCGAAGGAGGTTAAGTTTATTTTCTGAGTGTGAACTCTCTTTTGTAATAGTTCTGGTAAAAAAGTAACCGGGTGGATTATATGAATAACCGACTCATTTTTGTCTGGGGTTTTTATTTTTGTATTTATGAAAATGTCTCCTCAGTTCATGCTAATTTCTGGTTGCAGACAGCAATCCTGCACTTGGGCATCCAATTGAGTTTATTTGCCTTGATAAGGATGAGCTAGCTATCTGCAAGTATTGTGGTTTACGCTATGTTCAAGACCATGGCCACCATCACCACTAATGAGTCTGAAAATAAATTCTGCAAGGATAATCAACCATGACGGGTTTGTGGGGGGGGATAATCACCAGGATAATGTTGAAATTTCTTCACATTGTGTTTTAAACTGTAGTTTCAAGAAATCTTTGTACCAATAATGCTTGCATGCTTTTGTTATCAGCAGAATAAGAATTTGGTAGGACTATTCACTGTGTTTGGTTTGAGTTTTTTGGATTAAATTTTTTGAAAATTGACTTTTTTTGTTTTTGTGTTTTTTTTTTTGTTTTTAGTGAATATTTTTTAAATTTTAAATATTTTTTTTACTTTTTTAGATCCACCTTACTTAGATGTATCTAAAAAGTAAAAAATTTGTAAAAAAATATTTTAAAAAAGTAATAAATACATAAAAATACAAAAAATGTATTGAATTCTTGTATTTTTTTTGTATTTTTGGTATTTAGTAAATTTTTAAAAGATTTTTTTTACAATTTTTTTACTTTTTAGATGTATTTATGTTAGGTGTGTCTAAAAAGTAAAAAAATTGCTTAAAATATTAAAAAAATTCAGTAAAAACAAAAAAACACGAAAAATAAAAAAGTAAAATTTTCTGAAAGGTGTTTTGAAAAACTGGAAACAAAGCAAGGTGATTCTTATTGTTTTCCGGATCTAAATTTACATCAAACTACCTTTGTTAGAGCATCTCCAACGCTTAACTTCTTTTTTCATCAAATCTGATGAAAAAAATGATGATTTTTTCAATTTGATACGAGACGCTCCAACGGTGAGCATCAAAGCAGAATTGGGGAAGTGGTCGACCGATTTGGGCAATTTTTTTTTTTTTTTTACCTGTTTGAACTTTTTTTGACCGGTTTAAACCTAGTTATTTCAAAGGGAACCGGTTGACCGGTTGGTCAACCGGCCGGGCAACCGGTTGGTTGACCGGTGTACCACTTTCAACGGTCAGTAACAGTGATGTGGTAAAATCTATGTCTTGGTCTCAGTTTGATGTTTTGTTTGCTGAATTCTCATTTTGATATGACTTTGGTGCAATGGTTGGAGCTTGAAAAAGTAAATTTTTCATCAAAATTTGAATTTGATGCTGGATTTGATTCACCGTTGGAGATGGTCTTATGCTTTATCTACAAGGAATTGTGTGATTGATTACCTTTGCTTGCTGTGACGTTTGCATTTTGAGCAATGTCATGAGGTCAGAAATTCTTCCATAACAGTTTATTTATTTATTGTAATTTGTTTTCTAATGACCCCACACAAGTGTCATGGGAATGGAATTAACATTACCAGAAGACAACCTGAATCAACACACACTTTGTCACACAAGATTCTGCTTTTATCATTAGTCAAATTACCATGAAAATTATCACCAAAAAAAAGAAAAAAAAAAAGAAGTCAAATTACCATGAACTTTTGGAATAGAGAAACCTGAAACCTTACAAAGCCAAATCAGCCAACATCTTTGGTTACAAGGTTCCAAATTCTAATGAACTTGAACTATCATAAATTATATAACCAGACAAGCCAACATGTGTGCACAAACACTCATCGTACATGTATAGAATCCCAAATCTGTGTGTGGTGAAAACTCCATTCATAAAAAAAAAGTTAGCTCAATGGGAGAACCCCAACGAGTGAAGAACAATAGGGAATCCCAAATCTCTGTGTGGTGAAGTCTCCATTCATAAAAAAAAGTTAGCTCAAAGGGAGAACCCCAATGAGTGAAGAACAATAGGGGCAAGTAGCACCGCAAATGTATAATATATAACTTATGAATAGTCAACAGAAAGATTGAATGTAAACTATGGTAAACATACCAAAACTCCCCAGTAGATGGGGCAAATAATGATGACAAGAAGTTAACCAAAAAATAAAAATGGCCCAAGACTGACAAAATAAGCAGATACCAACTCATTCTTACCCAATTAGCAGAGACAATTTTGTATGCTAGCGTTTAAAAACACTCCCATCAGGAACTACTTCCCATCAGCAGCAGCCAGTTTCTTTCTCTGTTGATGCTCTGCAACTTTGTAATCTACTACTTCACGGAACAAGTTTGGATCAAGCACACAGTTCTCACTCCCATAAACAGCAGCTTGAACACTTGCCATCAGCTTTGCTATTTCTCTTCCTGAGAATCCTTCAGTCTTAGCTGCAGCTTCCTTCAGAGTATCATCGGTCAAGCCCTTTATCTCTATCTTTTGCTGTTGTTTCCGGAACAGATTGGAAAATAAGCCTGGTTTTCTTACCCCCGCCTGACCTATGTACTTGTTCAAATAGAGTTTCAGCAGCTTGAATCGTTCGCCCTCACCAGGCAAAGGGAACTCAAGGACTTCATCAATACGATCTGCCACTGCTGAATCAAGATCGCCAGGGCGGTTTGTAGCTAGAGCAAGGACTATATCCTTGGACTGGTCACCAGTACGGAAAAGGAGGGCATTGAGTGCACTCCTTTGAGCTTCACTCATGTAGGTTTTATTTCGCCTGAAAATTTTGGTTAAGAAACCGTATGCTCATAGTTAGGTTTTGTCATAAAAATCAAATTGGAAAATGCTGATGTCCAGAATATCACATAAAAGTATGATCAAGTCCAAAACCAAATTAGGCATCATTTTACAAAGTGGATAGATAACAAATAAATTTCCAAGGAAAACTATATTATGCCAAGGATAATCAAACAGCTTTTGCTTTTGAGCATATTATGCCCAGTAAAACTCCGTTAGGTTGAAAATTTTTAGAAAAAAAAAATCCAAAATCACTTTTCTGTCTACTATACATCAATCAATCACTTTTTCTCTCTCCTCTCTCTTTCTCAATCACTTTTTATCTCACACCCATCTATTCAACTACAAAAAACTATCAAATAATCCCAAACTCCAAAACTCAAAAACTGTTTTCAAAATCTACAGCCAAACAAATTTTTAAATTTTCTAAACACTCAAGAAAATTATTTTTGAAATAATATCTCAAAACACAAACCACATAAGGCCTATATTTCTATCACACCTCTACATGGAACATTATTCGAAATGCAAACATCACTTACTCGCACAAAAATGCATCCGCTTCATCAATGAAAAGCAATAAACCTTTATTTGACTTCTTGGCCCAATCAAACAATTGGTGTATCTTGGTAACAGCCTGTGGACCCAGTGGCGCAACGTCTCCACCAGTCATTAATGCATAATCTAGCCCCTGAAAGCATATATCATGCAATTAACAGAGAACATTTACACCAATTAAAGTTTGCAAGAGAGAGAGAGAGAGAGAGAGAGAGAGAGAGAAAGAGCACATACAGATTTGCGTGCCATCTCTCTAGCAGCCATTGTTTTCCCTGTTCCAGGAGGACCATGGAAGAGCATGTTCCGAAATGGTGCTTGATGGGATTTTGTATTTGCAGTTGCACGAGCTAGCTGCTGAATTCGTTTTTGAAGAGAAGGGTTTAAGATAACATCACCAAAGCCATTCCCATTTTTGAGGGAAGAGACTTTATCAGTTTTATGTGATAGAGTGCTCATACCACGAGAAAACAATCCTGACCAAGGGTATTTCCCTCTGGAGGACTGTCTGATCAATGACGGTTGTCCTAATATTCTGTCCACGTAGCTCCAAAGCACTCTTGCACCTTCTCTGCATTGTAAAGGACAAATTTGAATGAGTATATCATTGACTATGGACACGGGGAAATAAAAATCATCTTAGTACCACCACCATCATTATCATTGATATCATTTTAATAATAACACAAAGATTGTTATGTTCAGGACAAAGACAAGTATACTTCTAGTAGCAGGACATTGCATTTGAGTTCATGAAAAATAATACATTTAAATAATATTAACTGGAATTAATACCGAATGTACATGAGATACTTCACTTCCTCAAGTGGATTCAGCCAGGAAAAAAAAATGTAAAACATTCTTTTTGCTTATAGACTCCAATACCTTGTTGTGTAGATCCCTGCTGCAAGAGCTGTCACTCCACCGACAGCCACAACCAGCTTATTTTGATCAGTTAATATGGCATGCAAACCACCTGCAAAACACAAATAAATCCCCATCAAGCAAAGCTCTTTTAAACACAAATTTACAGCAATAACCAAATGAAGCAGTCACAACAGAGCAGAATTTTTGGGCATTTCAATAGAGAATTTATTTCTTTTGATCAAATTATCAACCAAAAGAATCTTCCCAAGTCTGCTTCATGTAACTAAACCGAATATGTCAACAACTACATCAGTTTCACACCCTAGATTTGCTTGAATCTAGACATCTTGGCTTTACTAAGAACAACAACAGTTGGCATGGTAACAACGTGATAAAAAATAAAATAATAGATATCCAAGCACAGAATGCAAACATACTACTAAAGAAGTAAAAATCATAATTTACATCCCATTCATAATTGTAAAAATCATAATTTACATCCCATTCATAATTATGATGAAAATTAATTTTAAAAACGGCTTTAACTTATTTCCCATCTGTATGTAAAAAGTTATTCAAGGAAGAAGAAAAGCAAAAGTATCATTTAAATCACCGTATAATGTCAAGTTTCTTGTCACCGGTTGATATTCTCATGTATTTGAAGAATCAATTGTAGAACATAACAGTGTCCAATAAACTTATGCATTTATTTATACAAATATGCACATGCAAACACACAAAAGGAAACAAAGCAAGAGGATATGAACCTCAGGGAAGTCACTAAGATTAGATATGCTAAAGTATAACCACAACAAGAAAAGAAAATGCGAGCGCTGAAAATTGAAGCTGACAAGGACCACCTATAGGCAGGGGGAGGGCCATCCCCCTGTTGCGGGTCATCAACAATGGACTGAAAAAAGGGAACAAAAGAAAAGGGGGAAAAAGAAGAAGAAAAAAGATACCAATATTTGATATATTTCTCATTTAATCAAAACTGAAACAATTCTCATGCCAAAAGGTTTAGCTACATCAAGCTTCCACAACTCTACAAGCAATGTTGTTATAGTGGCAATGTAAAGATTGAAAACCAAGAGATATCAAAGAGTGAGCAATTTCATTATCTAGGTTTGATTAGTGTGGAGAGGTTGGAGAATGTGGTTTTATTACCCATAAAATTATATTAGGTTAGCTCATGTGGAGGGGTACTTCAAGCATATTATGCGATTGTTGGATAACAACAAAAATAATAGGATGATTTGATAGAACCGTTGTAAGAAAAAATGCTTTATGAGACAAAATATTACACAACTAAGAAACAAAATAAAATAAATGCTAAAATGAATGTGTGGCAAGAGTAGAAAAACAAAATTAGAAATGAATACATTTGTGAAATGTTAGGAGTAGCACCGATTGAACACAAATTAAGATTTGGTAAGAAAATCAGTAGATGCAATCGTACAGAAGAGAAGTATGGCCACTATTAATGGAAATGCTGGGGGGAGGAGAATACCTACATTGACAAGGGGTGCTCTAGAACAATAAATAAATTTATTTAATTTAACTGCACATATAACCCTTGACAGAGTGGAATGCCTATGCCAATTAAAATGGTACACAAGCCTTTGTTTAGTGACCCCAATCCACAACCAACTGATATATGCTATGGCACAAGTTTCACGGTTTGATCATGACTCAGCAATCGTAAATGTGCTTAGCTCATAAATCAAGAAGATTACCTAGGAGCATGCACAGGTTAATATCCAAAACGGGCATTAGAGTTTTGTTTGTGTTGATGACCCCGGAGATGCATATCATGTTGGTTCTAGGCAGTAGGCAGCCATGTATGTTAAAATGAAATACCTCCAATATGATCAAAAGCTGTATTTATGGCAGCAACCCATTTCTCCCTCTCTGCATTTGCGCGCTCTACTAGCATGCGTCTGTTGACCTCTTCACCAAGCTTTGCTTCGTGGGCTCTTCCTTCTGCTTCTGCCATAGCCTTTACCCTTATTGTTTCACGTTCAATCTCAGCTTTCTCCCTCTCTGTTTGCCGACGCTGCGCCTGAATCTGTTCTTCAGTTGCTCGTCTGGCCTGCTCTTGCCTAATGGCTGATTCTTCTTGCATTTTTACAAGCTCTTGATTTCTTGCTCTGTGATGCTCATTTTCTGCCTGATAAATACAAGGAACAGTTACATCCTTCATTGTAATAACCCCTGGCATAAACTGAATCAAATGTAAGTATACAAACCTGCATTCTCTTCCTTGCCAATTCATCCTCATAGCGAGCCATTTGGGATTTTATTTGTGCCTGTTGCTGAACCAACTTTTTCTGTTCTTCATAAATTACCTTTTGTCTCTCCTGTCAAACAGACAGTTCACAATGAAACAGTAAACATTCATATGCATGTGTACACAAGAGGCATCTGCTGCACAAATAGTAGGTAAAGTAAACACTTGCAATAGAGATTTGCTTTTTGTCTGTTAGAACTACCAAGATGTATCTCTAAGTAATGCTATTGAATCTACCATGGTTGTAGGTCCTAGTTTACCAGGGCAAGTCCAATTGCATCCTAGAGAGGCCAATAAGGAAACATGCCATTGAGTGCAAAAGTTAATGAAGCTTTGACTACAAGAGAAGAATTCAACAAGGTATAGGACCAGGCTTAAATCTCATTGTCCCTATGGTCAACTAATAGTACAAGATACAATCACTTGCTAAGACCTCATTATTGTGCATGCATTTAGTCCATTAAACAAAGGCACTAAACTAGCAATCATCTATCAAACATTTTGAAAAAAAATTCTTCCTTCCTGAATAAAAAACAAAGAATATTTTCTCAAACCTAGTAAGGGATCAAATTGAGAACAATAATGTCAGTCTTTGCCTTGTGGACACTGGAGCTCCTGAGAGTGATAGCTAAGTTTGTTTCCTCTGAGCCAGTTTTTAGTCAATTGGGTAATGTTTGGGCTGTTGGAAAGCCTAATTTGATGAGCTACAGAGGTCCAACCAACCATTCTTGCCACCACTCTCTGTGTAATGTCTATGCTTTTGAGGATTGCCAAATGGGATTGATTCATCAATCTCCTCTCCTTTGAATATCCCTTAGTAACCCAAGCTGGTATGGTGAGTGGATAATTTAGAACCAATAGAACTAATGTAAAGGAGTCAGCTTATCAGTTTCACAATTACATGAAAGTAAGGCGGATCAAGTTACATCCCTTTTCATTTTATTTCTCACCGGGTACTATGCATTAGCGAACTGCAGAGAATTCAATAAAAAATTGATAGAGAAATGGCAATCATACAGTTTCAGCTTCGGCTTGCATAGCTTTAAATTCTGCTCCTTTTGTGGTCAATTCTGTCAGCCTCGTCTCCTCTTGCTTTTTCATTACCTCGAACACCTAAACCAGCATCAACACAACAATGTAATGAAAATCATTCATCCAATCCAACCTCAATCAATTCGTTCTACATTGACACTAGGAGAAGAGAAGGGGAAAAAAAAAGACCATTAACAAAACAGAAGCTGAACTTCCAAAACCCACCATGGATTTTCTTCACAAAACACACTAATAACGAAAAACAAGAGGAATAACCGAAAATTGCAAACCTTTTTGGCATGGGTAGAGCTGGTAATCTGACGCAGCGCTTTTGCACCCCTTTCTAGCGCCTCAGGATCAAAGCCAGCAGACGTAGTTCGTGGGTTATCGTTGCGAACCCGTGGAGGTTCGGCATTCCCAGCCGGTGCTTGAGACTTGGGAGGAGATTCCGAAGCTGCTGCTGCTGCTGCTGCTTGAGGCTGAGGAGGTGAAGAAGAAGAAGAAGAAGGAGAAGAGAAGGGAGAGAAGCTGAAAGGTCCTTCGGCATAAGCATGGTCAGAACCTAATGCTGCAGAGGCTAGGGCTGAGATAAGCCCAGCGCCACAAAGTCTTGCCATTTTCTGTCTAAAACCCTAACAGAGGAGCTCAGTTCTAGCTCTAGAGAACAACAATGAATGAATGGGATGATGGATCTCGACTGTACCAACTGTAAGAATTTCACCGACTAAATGCAATATTGAGATTGATGGTATAAAATACAGAAAGGTTTGTTATGGTATGGTATGTCTTGAAGGAGAAGAAAGGGGTCGTGTCGTAGGTAGCCTAGGTGAGTCCATACAGAGAGAGAGGGAGAGAGGGTTTTTGTAGGGTTTCTCTTTGTAAATGGCGGTTTGTGGCTGCGTTTATATACCGGCCGCTGAAATTTTATAACCGGTACATTAAAAGATTAAAATAAAATGTATTTAATTGGGTTAATCATATTTTATTTTTCAATTATAATTTGTTTGGGGTGTCTTAAATAAGTGTATGTTAAGGAAAGAAATATAGTTGTTTGGGTTAATTTTTTGATTTTTTATGAAAAAATATGTATTAAAAAATTATATAAATTAGTGTGTAGGAGAAGATTAGAAGTGTGATTTGTACGGCTGTCCTATCTGCTAGATGCTAAGAAGTAATTGTTTACTTTTCGGGCATTGCATTAGACGGTGCTTTTTGGCTCGTGGGGGCCATCACAAGTTTCTTTTTTGATAATCTGTACCGTTCATTGTGTAGAACTCGTCAAGTACTATATGTTTGTAAAAAATCATATTGATTGGATATTGATAGCTATATTATCAGATTTGTTTTTTTTCAACCGTTAACTATAACACCATTCATTTTTTCATACAAAACTGATTTGATCATGTACTTATCGATATCCGATCAATGTGATTTTTTATAATTATATAGTACTCAACGAGTTCTACACATTGAACTGTTCAGATTATCAAAATGGGACCTGTGATGGGGCCCCACGGGCCGAGCATCAGTGTGTTAAAATTAGACCCCAACTGTGCAATTTTTCTTAAAAAACGCAGCACAGATCTGAACCGGTCAGATTGATGAGCTGTAATTTTGTGTGTAAAATTAATTTTTTAATATTTTTTTTGGTAAATAGTGATAGCTTTTTAACTTTTTGAGTAACTTTTCGCCTTTTTGTCTTTTTTTAGACATGCCAAACTTGGCCTGAGTATCATAGTATCTTCAAGCTTAAAATTATATATTTAGATTTATTAATTATAAAATTGCTTCATTTGTACTCTTTTAAGAGTGGTTTGGGATGATCTACATAAGTGCACTTTTTGATTTTTTATAAAATATGGATTGAGTTTGAAGTGATGTAATAGAGAGATGATGTGACTTAAATAGAATAGTGACTTTTTAACTTTTTGACTTTTTTAGGTTATGACAAACATGGCCTTACTTTTCTAACGTTTTAAGGCTCCGTTTGGCGTATTTGATTAGGGCTGAAATAATTATATAAAACAAAATAGACTATTTTAGTCAAATGGACAAAATATCACATATAACCTATAATCATTTTATTCTTTCTTTAACAAAAATATATATAAAAAAAAAGCCAAAAAGCTTATCCAAAATAAGACTTTTTAATCCCAAACTAAATAGTCAAAAAGTCAAAAAGCCAACCTACATCCTAAACAAAGGCATTGTCGCTTTCTATTGGTGTTTTTAATCTTTTTTTGACCTGTTA
The DNA here is from genome assembly GCF_055761805.1 of Camellia sinensis. NCBI lineage: Eukaryota > Viridiplantae > Streptophyta > Magnoliopsida > Ericales > Theaceae > Camellia > Camellia sinensis. The sequence continues at coordinate 7,438,522 of NW_028128989.1, read as the reverse complement.
ATTTATTAGAGTTCTATTTAAAACTCTTAAATTAGAATTATATATCATTGTTGATAATTAAATTGTCACCTTGATCTTATTTTTTTAGATTGTACGTAAACTTTATTGAATCAAGAAATATTTCAGTGACATATTAAGAAATGGAAAGAACAAATTGGAATTGTTTTGAAAATTATGGATTTAGACTATGTATCCTACAAAGCGTAATGATACAAGCTCTAAGGAACACATAGCTTTATATAAAAAATGGGAACGCTCTAATCACTTAAGTCTAATAATTATGAAAGGTTCAATTACGCCTGCAATTCAAGGAGCAGTGGACTATATGAAATCTGTTGAAGAACAATTTATTAGAACTTTCAAATCTCTTGCTAGTACTCTCATGATTAAAATGATGATAATGAAATATGAAAGTTTGAGTGGTGTTCATGAACATATCTTAAAGATGAATGACATGACCTCTCAATTAAAGGGAATGGACATAGAAATTTTTGAAGGTTTTCTTGTTCATTTCATTATGACTTCTCTTCCTGTGCAATTTGGTCCTTTCAAGATCAATTATAATACGCAGAAAGATAAGTGAAAAATGAGCGAGTTAATTGCCATGTGTGTTCAAGAAGAAGAGAGGCTTAAAGCTGAAAAGCCTAATATGGCTCACCTTACCAGCTTGGGTCTAACCAAAAATATTTTCAAGAAAGGCAAAAGTAAGAAGAAGAAGAAGAAGAAGAAGAATGCAAATGATGAAACTGTAACATGCCCGGGACGTACTCGTGCGCGTTAAACAGTTCGGACTCCCGAGATTTCTTTGATTTAGTCTCACTAGTGCAATGTGAAACATAGATGAGAGTCCAGATTTGGCAACTTTTAGAAAATCCATTTTATTGTAAAACCTTTTGCTAGAAATGGGCTGTGTCATCAGATCTCAGAGTCGCCACCTAATGTTTTTGGGAAATTAGGAAACCTATGACTCGTGCCAAGACCACTGTTCGTCGTAACCAGGGATGCTTGGCTCGAAACCTTAGGTATGAAGGGAGAAGGTCATTAATTGAGCACCCTTGCTCACCCGATCAAGAGATTGACCTCTACTAAACCATGATATGACTTTTATTTTCTTTATATGTTCATGTTCTGATTATTTAATAAATCATAAAATTTGCTATGTGAAGCACACAATGTATAGACTAATTTGCTCAAATTGGAACAATTCAATTTCATGTTTGTTTTTTAAAGGGTTTGAATTTGCCACCTCAAGTGGACTTGAAGATTGTGAATTTGCCACTACAAAGTGGGCTTAAACGTACATTCATTAAATCATTCTAATTCAAGCAACAAGCCTTCATCTACAGGCATTCAAACAGTTTATCAATTAGCCTCATAGTAGGATACTAAACATAATAAGAAAATTATGCACAAGCGGAATGCTAAAGCATAAAAATTCACATATTTACCGACGTTTCGCAAACAGTTACAAAACAAAATTAGTAAAATATGCATGATCTTATATACAGAATCCTAATGCAATTCACTCATGAGATGCAACTAAAGATTTGGCTTCTAAAATATGGCATGTGAATCATCTCAAGAACATGAGGTAGCGCATAGAATTACATAAGAATTGATTGAATCCATAAATGCAAATTTAGCCGAATCTTAATGCATGAAACATAGATGTAAAGCTTGGATATGCATGACATGCAGGTATATACATATGTACAGTTAGGGAAAGTGATTAAAGAATGGGATAGAAAGAAGCGGGGATGGGGGATTATTATAACACTTTAAATATTATAGATCTGAGGGAGATGAACAAAATAAAATCCTCAAAACACTCAAAATAAAAATAAAATAAACAACTTCATGTATTTTGAGGATCATCGGAAAATATTCTCCTTGATGCAGGAAGACTGCTTTGTTCTGTCTAGGAAAACTTATTTTGCGGAGCACTAGTCATCCCGAAACACTGTTCACAGTCGGAGGTCACTATTCACCGCCGATCACTATTCATTCGATGGAATCACATAAAGTGAGGTAAAATATTGTCGAGCCCCACTTCAAACCAAAACTCTCAACTAGTTCCATATGCTAAGGCTCACCCAAACCATGATCCCCCAACACAAGCAAACAATAAAATACGTAATTACAATAGCAACACCATAGCAAAGCTTTTGTGCTAACATGGGAGAAGAATACCCATGTAATCCCCTTATCCAATGTATGGACAGCATCATTATCTCACACTTATCAACCAAAGCCGTGGATCAAACCCACTTCTCCATTACCAATTTTAAAATCCCTCCAATTCTCCACTTGATGACCAAAGAAAACACAACGTAAGCAACACTAACGGCACTGTTGCTATAGGAGCATATCCAGCCATCAACATCACCAACAGCCCATGCGAAGAAACGTGAGTCCACGCAGCATCAAGAACAAGCGCATGGGATGTGAACCACATGAACTACACGCTACTCTTTAGCATGACTATCGCTGGTGTAGCACCGACGACAGCATACAGAACCAGAACACCGTGACTCCGGCAACAACACCACGGTGAAGCAGATCGGCAGAGATCAATTATGCACTACAAAACCACTAAATTAGAAACCAAACCAGGTCAAACCCAAAAGGCCAACAAGAGCCTTGCCTAAATAGACCAGCACCAGAAATGACGCAACCCACTCCCGGAACACCAACCCAGCACACAAAGTCCATCAAATAAACACACCCAGCTTACAACGACATCAAAGCGGCAACAGTAGCTAGAACTCCGTGACAACCATTTACCTTATCACGTCAAGATATACAGATTCAGCCGGTGAAATACATGAACATCACAACCTCCGTCTCTCTCTATCATCCATTTGCATTTGTCCCCAGAGAATCAGAGAGAAAAAAAACAGTGTATGTGTGTCCATAGAGAGAGCTGAGAGAGAGCAACTGTGCATGTGTGTGTTTTCTTTACATTTTCAAAACCAAACTGAAGAGAGAGAGAGAGAGCTCAGCCAAGGAGGCTCAAGGTTGCAGGTGTTCTGGTGGGCAATCGTTGTGGTCAGAGCTATGGGTTGCGGTGGCATGGTTGTGCAGCCGCAACGGTGATGGTTCTTAGTTCTTCTTCTCACGCTCGTGGCAGAGAGGGAGAGAGAGGTTGGTCATGCATGAAGAGAGAGATGTGTAGCCCCTCAGAGAGAGAGCCAAGAGCCCATGCGAGAGAGAGAGAGAGAGAGAGAGAGAGAGGTCAACCAAGGGGGCTGACCCTCTCTGTGTATCTTTGTGAGTGTGTTCTGTGTGTGTTGTTGCAGATGATGATCAACTAACCAAAAACTTGTTGGGAAAAACTACTCACATTACATAATTTCACATTGCATATCGCAAAATTATGAGATGAACAAAACAAACTTTCAATCCCAGGAAAAATAACATACTGAATAAAATACAGATAAAATATAAAATGGTTAAAGGAAGCAAACCGAAACCTGTGTGATACCACAGTCTCCTTAAAATAGATTCGCCGCCTCACCGTTGGGTGCTGGAGGTACGCCGACGTCTACTTCCCAGGATACGACGGTTTTTACCAGCTACAACAGAAGCACCTTCTGATTAGCTTAGCGAACGGACAACGGCAACACTCTCTCTCAGGAAGAAAATTATAGGAGAAGTAGACTGACAGTGTATGGATGTCAAGGAAAAATTCTATATCTCTTTTCAAGGAATAGGGCCTCCTTTTATACACCATGGGGGAGAGGGGAGGAGCCTCTAGCCGTCAAGGCTGGCAACTAATGATAGCAAAACTGCCCAATCAATTTTGTAAAACTGATGAGCCTTAAATGTGTGGGTTATATACACATTTATGAGGCAATTTCTTATTCAACCATTTTTCTCCAACAATCTCCCACATGAATAAAAATTGACCTAATACAGCAAACGCTCAACGTTTATCAACAAAGACTCGGAAAGAGAGAGAGCACGTAGACTAACCCTGTATCAGAAATGGTAGCTGTTGGCCTTGAACCTTTCGTAGTGAAAGCCTATCGGATTTATTGGCTGACCAGTGAACGTGATGTCTTGAACTGTTCTGCTGTTTATGTAAACCGAGACAATAGACCTCACACAGGAGTTAGTCCAACCATTGTTCTTGTTCTCACTAGTGTGTCCGGTATGGCCCTAGAACACTAGCCTGGTTCTGTGAGTGTTTTTAAAGATTTGGCCTTCGCAATTCTTAAAGAAGCGGCCCCACTTCGCACTCACATAGGTGACCTAGATACGGTATTTCATTATACCACATCACTAAGGTCATTAAAAGCATTAGCTTAACCTTCCACCCCCACAGGGCATCACTGTATAAAGGAATGGACAAGAGGATTTACCTCTTCAGTGACTCACCCATTACACGAAGTTAGGTTGTCCCTTTGAACCTAGATCTTGGGATCTCCAGTCAACTAGGTTGGGTTTTCCGTTCCGGTAACCTTTACTAAAGGCCTTAACCCCATTCCTCTTGACGACTTTTCTACTAACTCTAGAGTTAACCCTTTGGTTAGCGGATCCGCAATGTTGTCCTTAGACTTGACATAGTCTAGAGAGACAACTCCATTTGAGAATAGTTGTCGTATGGAATTATGTCTACGATGGATATGTCTAGACTTTCCAGTATACATATTACTCTGTGCCCGACCAATCGCTGATTGGCTATCGTAATGAATACTGATAGCTGGCACAGGTTTCAGCCAACATGGAATATCCTCAACAAACTGGCGAAGCCATTCAGCTTCTTCAGTTGCTTTATCTAAAGCAATAAACTCAGATTCCATCGTTGATCTCGAAATACACGTTTGCTTGGCAGATTTCCAAGACACGGCTGCCCCTCCGAGGGTAAACACATAACCACTAGTGGATTTGGAATCTTTTATATCAGATATCCAATTTGCGTCACTATACCCTTCTAGTACCGCTGGGTATCTGGTATAATGCAGCCCATAATCCAGGGTGTAACGGATATATCCCAACACCCGCATAATGCCCTTCCAATGAGTAGCATTAGGATTACTCGTGTATCTACTCAGCTTACTAACAACGTAGACGATATCCGACCTTGTACAACTCATCAGATACATCAAACTCCCAATGACCCGAGAATATTCTAGTTAAGAGACACTCTCACCATTATTCTTGGTCAAATATAGACTTAAGTCTACCGGTGTCCTAAACATACTTGTATCGAACTTTTCAAATTTCTCAAGTATCTTATTAACATAATAAGCTTGAGAAAGTACAATACCACCAGATGTTCTGGTGATCTTAACACCCAGAATGACATCTGCAAGGCCCATATCCTTCATGTCAAACTTAGAGTTTAACAATCTTTTGGTAGCTTTAATCATTTCATCATTGCTACCAACAATGAGTATGTCATCAACGTATAGACACAAAATGACATAACCTTTGTCAGTGTCTTTAACATATACGCACTTATCACACTCATTGATTCGAAACCCATTTGACAACATAGCATTGTCAAACTTCTCATGCCATTGTTTGGGAGCTTGCTTCAAACCATATAATGACTTGACAAGCTTACAGACTTTCTTACTTTTTCCTGGAGCTGAAAAACCCTCGGGTTGCTGCATATAGATTTCTTCATCTAAATCTCCATTTAAGAAAGCTGTCTTTACATCCATCTGATGTATTTCTAAACCACGTAAAGCTGCTATTGCAATCACCATGCGAATGGATGCAATCCTTGTCACAGGTGAATACGTATCAAAGTAATTTAGGCCTTCTTGCTGTCTGTATCCTTTGATAAGTAGCCGAGCTTTATATTTGTCAATTGACCCATCCGCTTTCATCTTTCTTTGAAAGATCCACTTACTCCCCAAGGCCTTACTGCCTGGGGGTAGATCAACCAACTCCCAAGTATGGTTCTGTAAGATGGAGTCAATCTCACTCTTAATTGCTTCTTTCCATAAAGGACTTTCAGGTGAAGTCACAGCTTCATGGAACGTTCGAGGTTCTCCCTCTAACATATAAGTCAAGAAGTCTGGACCAAAAGACTTTGTGGTTCTAGCCCTTTTACTCCTTCTTGGCTCATCTACTTCATTAGCTTGATCATCTACTTGATCAGTTATTTGATCAACTGTTTGATCATCCATGTGATCATCTATGTGATCGTCTTCGTGATCATCTATTTCTTTCATGGAACTTGGAACCCTGTCTTGGGGACGACACGGAAATACATCTTCAAAGAAAGATGCACTTCTAGATTCCATGATAGTATTCTTGTGATATCTGAAATATCAGACTTGTGCACAAGAAATCTATATGCACTACTATTTTGTGCATAACCAATAAAAATACAGTCCACAGTTTTCGGACCTATCCTAACCCGCTTGGGTGTAAGTACCGCCATTTTTACAAGACACCCCCACATTCGTAGGTATTTATATGAAGGCTTGTGACCTTTCCACAACTCATATGGAGTCTTGTCCACTTTCTTTCGTGGTATTCTATTAAGAATATAATTCGCGGAGAGAATTGCTTCCCCCCATAAGTTCTGTGGCAACCCAGAACTTATCAACATTGCATTCATCATCTCTTTCAGCGTCCTGTTCTTCCGCTCAACAACACCATTTGACTGAGGCGAATAAGGCGCCGTGGTTTGGTGAATAATCCCAAATTGAGCACAAGTCTCGGCAAACGGGGATTCATACTCACCACCACGATCACTTCTCAATGCCTTGATTTTTCGGCTTAATTGATTCTCAACTTCATTCTTAAAAAGAATAAATTTATCAATAGCCTCGTCTTTGCTTTTAAGCAAATACACATAACAGTATTTAGTGCAATCATCAACAAAAGTGATGAAGTACTTGTTGCCACCACGTGATTGTACAACTTTCAAGTTACACCCATCACTATGCACTAAACCCAAAGGCTGGGCACTTCTTTCAATAGAATGAAAAGAAGACCTTGTCAATTTTGCTTCTGCACAAGTTTCACACTTGTGTTGTGGATTAATCTTGAAAGATGGTATGTGATCTAACTTGATTAATCTACGTAAAGAGTCAAAATTTACATGACCCAATCTACTATGCCATAAATTAGGGGACTCAAGCATATAAGTAGAAGAAGAAGCTTTCTCATTAATCTTAGGGATAAGTGTCATTACATTCAATTTAAACATACCACCTGACATATGTCCCTTCCCTACATAGACCCCGCCCTTGGTCAACACGACCTTGTTTGATTCAAACACCATGCGGAAGCCATGCTTGCTTAGGAGAGACCCCGAGACAAGGTTCTTACGAATGTCCGGCACAAAAAAGACATCGTTCAAAGTTAGTTCTTTTCCTGAAGTCATCTTCAGGATCACCTTGCCTTTACCATCAACAACTGAGGTTGCAGAGTTTCCTATAAACAACTTCTCCCCGTTTGAAACCGGTTCGAAAGTTGTGAACATTCTCTTCACTGCACAAATATGGTGAGTGGCCCCAGTGTCCACCCACCACTCCCTGGGGTTTGACCCCACCATGTTCACTTCTGACACGACGGCTGACAGATGCATGTCGTCCACATCGTGTGACAATTCCTCCATTTCAGCTATATGTGCCCGATTTTTGTGTTGGGGAGGGTTTTTCCTGTAGGGATTCTTCTTCAGACAATCAACTGCCCGATGCCCGTCACTTCCACAGTTGAAGCATTTGCCATCGAACCTAAAAGTAGGCTCCTTTGGCTTGTAGGCTGGCCTTTTGGAGATTCCTCCTCTAGCCCCCAACTTTGAGCTTTTGCCTGTCAGTGGTTTTTTTCTCACCCCCGAGGACTCGCCATGCTCAACCATGTTGGCTTTGATAGTGGAGGTACTCCCTCATTTCTTCGTGTTGTCCTCTTCAATTCGGAGCTTGACAACGAGCTCTTCGACTGTCATCTCCTTTTGTTTGTGCTTCAAGTAGTTCTTGAAGTCTTTCCAACCGTTAGACAGCTTCTCAATCAAAGTAGCTGCCTGGAATGACTCACTTAGGACCATCCCTTCTGCATATATCTCGTGTAGAATCACATGGAACTCTTGGACTTGACTCAGGACAGTTTTAGAGTCCACCATCTTGATGTCCAGGAACCGGCCGACGATAAATTTCTTTACTCCAGCATCTTCGGTCTTGTACTTTTTGTCCAAGGCATTCCACAACTCCTTAGCCGATTTCTTGGCATAGAACATGTTGAAAAGCGGATCCGCCAAGCCGTTCAGAATGTAATTCCGGCATAAGAAGTCTGCTTGTTTCCAAGCGTCCAGAGCCATGAGCTTTTGTTTATCTTGCTCATTCTCCTCTACGGCTGGTACATCTTCACTCAGAAACCTCGCAAGGCTTAGAGTAGTAAAATAAAACAGCATCTTCTGCTGCCATCTCTTGAAATTCACCCGTGAACTTCTCCGGGCGCTCGTGATGATTGAGCGGTCCTCCCGGAACAGCCGGAGTAACAACAGGAGGATTGACCACAGAGGTCACAGTAGGGGTTGGCAAGCCAGTCACCCCGGGGTTCGGATCCCCATCCACATTAGCAGCAGCAGTAACAGCATTAGAGACAGTTGCCATTTCTGAAAAATTACAGCAAAATTTTCACTATTCTGTATTTCCAGAAATCAAACTTAACACTAGAAAATCCCACAATTGGAAATTTAATTCAAAACTAGTCTCACCACGCAACCTAGAATCGAACATGGTCAGGAAAGTTTCCTGAAAGACTGGAGGGGTCACACCGGTCCCACTTAAAACCCAGTTAACCTTAGACAAAACTTTCAAGAGCATGTTGACTCCCAGTCCATGGGAAACAACTTTAAGAATTAAATTTTCCAAGGGATGAACTAGGTTAAACACACCAAGTTCCAAACTGTACAAGCAATTATAACAAAATTGCTACAATAATTACAAGCAAATAAAACGTGCTTTACATATTGGTAAATAACCACAAATGAACACTCAAGCAAACAATTGCTTCAAATATTTAGTCCAAATTAATCTTTTTTCCCATTTCCAAAGGTATTCCTGCAATAACGAGTTAGCAGCAAAATACAATAAAATCTCCCTTAGCTTTTCTTTGCTTTTGGCAAAGTAGTGATTGAAGGGGAGGGTACTAGCAAACAAACTAATAAATAACTGTAAGTAAAGATTAAAACCAACCCTTAAGTTACACATCTAGAATTTATACTAAAAAAAACTGTAAAAAATTAATTACATAATAAACATGTAATTAACTGAGGCAAGTTACAAACATTTTATAACTCCTAAATACTTAAATCACATTACCAGGCAAGAATTGCAAATGACATGATTAACATGCAAATAATTCTAGAGAAATTAACATGAATTTAAATATAGGCAAGTTATAAACTTTACAACTCCACACCTAAATTAAAGATTAATAGGTACAAGTTACATGAAAATTTACTACCTAATAAACATGCTAGAAATGTAAATTACACTAAAAATTAAACCCGAATGAACATGTAATTTATATTGTAAACTAGAAGCATGTGAACTAGAAGCATGTAAATCTAGAAATACAAGGCATGAACCGGTACACCATAAATTAATAAATTAATTAGAAAATACAGTGAATTAACGTTACACCAATGGAACTCTTCTTCCCTATTGATAACAGTGGCCTATTCCATGCCATGGGAAAACCAAACAGTAGCATACACAAAATGGCAAAATCAAAAGCTTAACCCTGTGTACATGCATCTAATAAACCAATTAACTCGCTAGTATTACTAGTGGCCAATTACATGCAAAATTATTACACACACCTATGAATCTATTAATCTAATTCTATGATAGGCGTCGAATCTATTTTAAGCTTGTTGGGAAAAACTACTCACATTACATAATTTCACATTGTATATCGCAAAATTATGAGATGAACAAAACAAACCTTCAATCCCAGGAAAAATAACATGCTGAATAAAATACAGATAAAATATAAAATGGTTAAAGGAAGCAAACCGAAGCCTGTGTGATACCACAGTCTCCTTAAAATAGATTCGCCGCCTCACCGTTGGGTGCTGGAGGTACGTCGGCGTCTACTTCCCAGGATACGACGATTTTTACCAGCTACAATAGAAGCACTTCTGATTAGCTTAGCGAACGGACAACGGCAGCACTCTCTCTCAGGAAGAAAATTATAGGAGAAGTAGACTGACAGTGTATGGATGTCAAGGAAAAATTCTATATCTCTTTTCAAGGAATAGGGCCTCCTTTTATGCACCATGGGGGAGAGGGGAGGAGCCTCTAGCCATCAAGGCTGGCAACTAATGCTAGCAAAACTGCCCAATCAATTTTGTAAAACTGATGAGCCTTAAATGTGTGAGTTATATACACATTTATGAGGTAATTTCTTATTCAACCATTTTTCTCCAACAAAACTAACAAGAAAAATGCCTAATGCTCCAAAAACCAGAGGGAGATGTGCGTCCTCTCTGTTCTGTGTGTATGTGTCTCTCCTAAACTCAAACCAAACTCCATGTTAGATTAAAAGCTTTGAATGGTTTTTTCATTAATAAGGGAGAGATAAAGACTTGTGAGCCATCTCAGAGAGAGACCCCGAGAGAGAGAGTCTATATCTCCCTTTTCCCCTAGACCAAAGAAAGAGAGATACATATTTTTTGAAACTCTTTTCTTCTACTCAACCACTCTCTCTCTCTCTCTCTCTCTCTCTCTCTCTCTCTCTTTCTCAGATAATCAAATTCTCCACCCACCTTTGAACCCCACTCCCACCGAATTCAATACTCAGAGAGAGAGAGAGATAGATATAATGTCCCCATGCATGTGCTTTTAGTGTCATTTTTTTATCCCCCTCTACCATCAATAATCAATCTATACAACTTTGCCACTAACCCCCCATTGTGAAAAGAAAGAAAGAGCCCACTCCATGTGTGTGTGTTTTCTTTTGCTCAAATAAAAGCTCTTCTCTCATGTCCCACGAGAGAGAGAGAGAGAGAGAGAGAGAGAGAGAGAGAGAGAGAGAGAGAGAGAGAGTCATTAACTTTGAACATTTGCTCCAATTGTATATCCTACACCATCAAAACATCATTACATGCTATCTCCATAATATATCCCACAAAAACCATCCTTATAATGATATTTTCGCCCCAAAAATACCTTGATCATACTCTATTATTATTATTATTTTTATTATGTTCTATTTATCAAAATAGCTAAAATGTACCAATTTATATAACACCACCTAAAAATATGTACACACACATAAAATTATAAAATACTACAAATTGATAATTTGGCCAAAATATGTGAGGTTTGGGATTAAAGCTTCAATCTGATTTTTCTGCTAAGAAATTCATAAAATAGCATATTCCAATTTTCATCACGAAGTGTTCAAAAGAAAGTGCCCAAGTCTTAGGGCTGGTCAAAATGGGGTGTCTACAGTTGCCCTTCTTTGATAGAGCTTGAAATCATTTCATGACGTGAATGAATGTCAAAGCTCGAAGACGACCCTTTTGACAAGGCCGTAAGACTTGGGCAAACAAACAACATGCAAATACAAGTGGTTGAACCAGAAGGTTGCCTACGTATCCCAGTGCAAGGAATCAAACCAGCGTAGTTCAGGGGCAAGATGCTAATGATATGCAGGAAAATTTTGAGAACTGGACTTATACGCTACGCTAAGCCGATTATTTTTGAAAAACTTATGATCATGCAAGAAAGGGAAGACCTCAACCAAGAGAAATCAACAACCTAACACGTCTCACGTGAAGGAAGGAAAGATGGTGTGAACAACAAGTGCACTCGATGTTTTTAACCGGGTGAATCGATGACGTGCCTCACACGAAAGGAGGAAAGATGGTGTGAACACCAAGCGCACCTGATGTTTTTAATCGAGTAGATCAATAATCTAACGCATCTCACGCGAAAGGAGGAAAGATAGTGTGAACACCTGACGCACCTGATGTTTTTAACCGAGTGAATCAACAACCTAACACGTTTTACGCGAAAAGATGAGAGATGATGTAAACAACAGGCGCACTTGATGTTTTTAACCGAGTAGATCAATAATCTAACGCATACAAAAGAAGGAAAGATGGTGTGAACACCAGGCGCACCTGATGCTTTTAACCGAGTGAATCAACAACCTAACGCATCTCACGTGAAAAAAGGAAAGATAGTGTAAACAACAGGTGCACCCGCTGTTTTCAACCAAGTAGATCAATAATCTAACGCGTCTCACGTGAGAGAAGGAGGGGTGGTGTAAACAAACAGGCTCACATGCTGTTTTTAACCAATTTACAATCCTAACGCGTCGCACGCGAGAGGAGGAGGGATGCATCGCATACAAATGTTCATACGGCACAAATGAAAGAGGGGGGTGCATAGCATACAAATGTGCATACCGCACAAATGAAAGAAAGGGTGTATCGCATACAAATGTGCATACCGCACAAATGAAAGAGGGTTGCATCGCATACAAATGTGCCACAACACAAATGAAAGAAGAGGGTGCATCATATACAAATGCGCATACCGTACAAATAAAAGAGAGGGTTGCATCGCATACAGATGTGCATACTGCACAAATGAAAGAGGAGGTGCTGTAAATAGACAGGCGCACCTGCTGTTTTTAACTGGTTTCCAATCCTAATGTGTCTCACACGAGAGGATGATGGGTGGTGTAAACATATAGGCCCACCTGCTGTTTTTAACCGATTTGCAATCCTAACGCGTCTCATGCGAGAGGAGGAGGGGTGGTGTAAACAGATAGGCTCACCTGCTGTTTTTAACTGATTTGCAATCCTAACGCGTCTTACGCGAGAGAATGAGGGGTGGTGTAAATAGACAGGCTCACCTGCTATTTTTAACCGATTTGCAATCTTAATGCATCTTACACAAGAGGAGTAGGGGTGGTGTAAACAGACAGGCTCACCTGCTGTTTTTAATCGATTTACAATCCTAACGCGTCTCACGCGAGAGGAGGAGCGGTGGTGTAAACAGACAGGCTCACTTACTGTTTTTAACCAATTTGTAATCCTAACGCGTCTCATACAAGAGGAGGAAGGGTGGTGTAAACAGACAGGCTCACCTGCTGTTTTTAACTGATTTGCAATCCTAACGCGTCTCACGCAAGAAGAGGAGGGGTGGTGTAAACAAGCAGGCTCACCTGCTATTTTTAACCAATTGCAATCCTAACACATCGCACGCGAGAAGAGAAGGAGTGGTGTAAACAGACAGGCTCACCTGCTGTTTTTAACTGATTTGTAATCCTAACGCGTTTCATTCCGGAGGAGGAGGGGTAGTGTAAATAGACAAGCTCACCTGCTGTTTTTAAACGATTTGTAATCCCAATGCATCTCACGCGAGAGGAGGAATAATGAACTTGAGATCCAAAAGCGTTTCACGCGAGAGGATCAATGGTGAACTTGAGATCCAAAAGCGTTTCACGCGAGAGGAGGAATGGTGAACTTGAGATCCAAACGCATCTCACGCGAGAGGAGGAATAGTAGTGTAACCAGCAGATGTTTCTAGTTGTATCTCATATGGAGAGGGGGAAGGTTTTAACCAAGTGAACACAAATCCCAACACATTTCATGTGAAAGGTAAAAATATGTTGTAACCAACAAGCATACCTAACCATATCTCATACAGAAAGGGGGAAGGTTTTAACCGAGTAGACTTGCAATCCTAACACGTTTCATGTGAAAGGAGTAAATGTCGTATAACCAACAGGCATACCTAACCGTATCTCATATGGAAATGGGGAAGGTTTTAACCAGGTAAACATCTAATCCTAACACGTTTCACGTGAAAAGAGCAAATGTGGTGTAACCAACTGGCATACCTAACCGTATCTCATACGGAGAGGGGAGAGGTTTTAACCGAGGAGAATAACAATGGTTAACCAACAGGTGCATCTCAACGTATTTCATATGGAGAGAGGGAAGGTTTTAATCAGAGAGAATAACAATGGTGTAACCAATAGGCGTATCTCAACGTATTTCATACAGAGAGAGGGGAGGTTTTAACAGAGGAAAAAAAACACATGTGTAACCAACATGCATATCTCAACGTATTTCATACGAAGAGAGGGGAGGTTTTAACTGAGGAAAAAAACAGTGGTGTAACCAACAGGCGTATCTCAATGTATTTCATACGGAGAGAGGGAAGGTTTTAACCAAGGAAAAAAACAGTGGTATAACCAACAAGCGTATCTCAACGTATTTCATATGGAGAGAGGGAAGGTTTTAACCGAGAAAAAAAATAAAAATAATGGTGTAACCAACAGACGTATCTTAACGTATTTCATACGGAGAGAGAGAAGGTTTTAACCGAGGAAAAAAAATAATGGTGTAACCAAGAAACGTGTCTCAACGTATTTCATATGGAGAAATAGAAGGTTTTAACCGGGGAGAATAACAATGGTGTAACCAACAGACGTATCTCAACATATTTCATGTGGAGAGAGGGAAAGTTTTAACCAAGAAAAAAAAACAATGGTGTAACCAACAGGCGCATCTCAATGTATTTCATACAGAGAGAGGAAATGTTTTAACCGAGGAAAAAAATAATGGTGTAACCAACAAGCGTATCTCAATGTATTTCATACGGAGAGAGGAAAGGTTTTAACCGGGTGAACGTCACATCCTAACACGTTTCATGTGAAAGGAGAATAGGTAAATTCGAAGTCCAAACTCATTTCACGCGAGTAGAAGAATGGTAGAATGATTTCTTTGTTTTTGTGAGAAGAAGTCCTGAGAAAACCGCTTAGGGTCGCGTTCTATGTGTCCTGAGAAAAATTCCCAACACATTAAAATCGTGTGAGGAAGGGAGCACTCCAAGCATGCATGAAATTGTGAAAGCAGAGCGGCGCTTTAGAAAGCACTTCATGGGGCAAGTGGCGATGAGCCGCTCTATTCTGATAAGGATCTCCCTATTGTGTTCTTCGAACTCTTACCTTCAACTCATAGTCAAAGGCCCTTAAATGCGGACAAGGGGTAACCTCAACATGTGGAAGCCACGGATGCCGCTTTCCTTCCTAATCACATTCACAACTTTCCCTATTCTCTAACGGGGTGACAGCCTAGGTTAGTTCAGTATCCAGAATT
Organism: Camellia sinensis; assembly: GCF_055761805.1. Classification (NCBI taxonomy): domain Eukaryota; kingdom Viridiplantae; phylum Streptophyta; class Magnoliopsida; order Ericales; family Theaceae; genus Camellia; species Camellia sinensis. Next base: position 7,423,425 of record NW_028128989.1, on the reverse strand, counting down.
GAGGCGCATACACGCTATCTCAACCTATGGGATTGCCATACAGATTTCAAGCCAGGGATACACTCCTGGGTATTTAAACCAGATTTTAATCTCGAAAATTCCAAACCTTTGCGTTTTAGGCATCGCCATTCGAACTCTAGTTTCTATCGTCGCAGTTGGTCTCCTAGGAACTCATTGCAAACACAGGCAGGTGGCTATACCAGACTGCCTGAAGTCGTTCGGGCACGACAAACACCAAAGGAATTGCATCTCTAGAGGATTTAAGGTCTCCTAGACCCCGAGAGTGCACAAGATGGTGCGACGCGCAAGATAGCGCGATTGAATTGAATTGCACAAATATTGCGATGCGCAATATAGCGCGGTTGAATTAAAATTTGTGCGGTAGATGCTCGAAGTGAGATTATTATGCGATAGATGCACAGAATGAAAGAAGGAATTATAAGTTCGAACCAAATACCGTATACATATACCATATATAGACAAAATACATACAGATATGTACATATAATATACATATATACATATACAGACAAAATACACAATAATATGTACATACGGTATACATATATTCATATCCAGATATACATATATACATATACAGACAAAATACACACTGATATATATGGACATATACATAAACATATACGGATATCTACACAAACATATACGGTATATGACAGCGTGCGTACGCAAAACACACAAAAAGAAAGGAAAAACACAAAATGCAAGGACACAGGGGTTCAACCCTCTGATCTTAAGTCCTCAACCACTGAGCCAAACCACTGAACCAAGCCATCCTTGTGACAAAAAATGCAAACAAATGTATATAATACGCAGGTATATGAGACATGTATAAAACCAAAATAAAACAAAAGAAACACTCGTCGCTATGGGGGCTCGAACCTCTAACCTCAAGCTCAGGCTTTTAACCCTTAACCACTGAGCCGAACCACTGAACCAGATACTCTTGTGACAAAAAATGCAAAAAAATATATATAATATGTAGGTATACGAGACATATATACATAAAACCAAAACAAAACAAAAGAAACACCCGTTTTTATGGGAGGTCGAACCTCTGATCTCAAGCTTAGGCTTTCAATCCTTAGCCACTGAGCCGAACCACTGAGCCCAAGCCACTCTTGTGACCAAATATTCAAACAAATATATATAATACATAGATGTACAATACATATACACACATATATATACAACTCTCCCGTCTCTCTCTCTGTTTTTGTCTCACTCTCTCTTCCTTCATCTTCTTCGAGTGTCGTGTCTGGCGCGCGATTTTAACAATCGTGGCGCCTGACTGACAGGCTGTCCAATCCTGCCTCGATTATCAATGATCATCTCGGCCTTTCTCCCTCTTTGTCTTCTTCTTCACTCTCTTCTTAAGTTGAGGCCTGCGAGAGAGAGAGATGCAGAGCAAAAACCTGCAAACTTTCTCGGCCACCACTTTGCAACCTCTTTCTTTTGCATTACTCTCCTCTGCCATGGCTTCTTCACACGGTTCTCTCACTCTTTTTCCAGACCTGAACGAGTTCATGATAGAGATGATCGATTCCGACTCCCCTGAACCTTAACCACGGGTTCCTCATGCTTCTCTATTTTCAGCTTTCCAGCGATGTCAGTTGAACAAATAATGGCGGCACAGTTTGACATCAAAGCAAACTCGTATACGTTGAGGTCATGTGTGGAGACCATGACTGCGGTCTCTAACTTGTCCCGTCGACTGCAGAACAGGATGTGTGAGGTACATCAGTTAAATGTGCGACTCTCCCCCCTCCAATGTATGTACAAAGACGCTTGAGTAGAAATTAGTGTGTTGAAAAAGCAGAACAAAGAGTTGAAACGACAAGCCACCTTCGTGGCTCAATTCGGAGTTTCTTCGCACAGCCAATTTGATGGCCGGCGAGGAATAATCGCCTTCGGAAGCTTTGCCAAAGCCGAGGCAGAGTCTTCAAGAGCGTCGAAGGAGTAAAGATGAAGCGAGGCAGCTGATGGTAAAGTCAGGCAGCAAAGCTGTGTGCAAATGAAGTCAGTTGTAATCTTCATTGCCGACCTGTTGCTGAAAAATTGAGAAAATGCTACTTTCCTTTATTTTTTTGTTTTTGTTGTTTTTTTTTTTTTTTTTTGCGTGTTTTTTTCTGGGTTTGTTTTGTTTTTGGAGTGGGCAAGTACAGCTTCAACTCTTTTTTTTTTTTGTGTGTGTGTTTTTCTGGGTTTTGTCTCTATAATCGGGGATGTCATCTCCTGACTGCAATAAAATTAAGTTTTGTTTTTGCACATCAACGGTGTGACTGGCATTCCATACCACTTTGAGTTTGAAAACAATTTTAATTGAATTTGAGAATGATTGAGTTTTGAACTTTGAATTGGACATTGATTCTATACTGACCCAAACTGACCTAAATCAAAGAATGACTGAAAGAAAAACGAAGCAAAACAATCCAAACACACTTATATACACTGACTGGTATTAACAGAACGTAAAAAACATGACTCTGAAACACAACCATTGAGCCTAAGCGATTCTGCAGTTTGTCTTGATGAGTTGAAATTGAAACTGATGGGCCAACCAAAAAGTTGGCCAACGAACTCATGATCTAGCCAAAGAGTTGGCCAACGAACTCATGACTCAAGCGGTGGAGAAGATAGAATCTCCGACTCGACTATGCCCCTAATTCATTACCTTGATTTTTTTTTCTCTTGATTTTTTTGTAAAAATATTTTGATCAACATGAGAGTTAGATTAGCCTATTTATTCCATTTTCTGTTTTGAAATCATGTAAGCTAAGCTGTGAGCACTAAAAATTTTCTCATTTTTAAGTCCAAAGAATGGTCTGGTTTTGCAAAAATGGAATAATTTTCGAGAAAATCAGTCAACTTCATTCAAAATAATCAAAACCTATTTTTACAAATGGCCACTACCCGACCAACATGGAATCAGCCATTGGGATGCATAGCTCCGAACCAGATAATGCTAAATTGGTTTTGTCGAAGCAATGATGATAACCAGACCGAGCCGATCCGAATCGAATGAAGCTGAGCGGAATCGAACCAACTGAACTGAGCAGACCGAAGACAAACCAAACAAACGCGGATAGGACAGCCAAGTCGACTAAAGATACACCAATCAAACATGGACGAGATGAATGAGTTGAAAAATTATTAGGGCCGAACTTCAAGATGAAGCTACCTACGTATCCCAAAGATAGGAATCAGGCCAACGTAGTTCCGGCTAAGGTTCACTTGGGTATTGACACTCTTTTTTTGTGCTCTAACTTTTGCTAAAGCCACCCTTTTGGGTTTTTAACCTTGCGAGCTTTTCATTTCATTTTTTTATTTTTTTTTCATTATTTTTTTACTTTTTTTTTTTTTTTTGGCTCTAACTTTTGCTTGGGTCGTCCTTCCGGGTTTTCAGCCCAGTGAGCCTCTCAAGGATGATACATTCGTTTAGCTTGTCCATGTTGATTGGTTGTGAAATCTCTAGGCCATCTCAATGTCACGCCCCAAACTCGCCCTTAAAAGTTTGGGCATGACCTATACTGAAACGGACATTTAGCCTAATATACACAACATATGGGGCTTGAATGGAAGTATTAAATACCATAAAATAACAGAAAACAATCTCCATTGAGCTACCACTATTATGCTAGGATCACAAACATCATAACGGGTAAATAATATACAGAAATATGCACCTGAGCATTGGTGACATACATACACATATACAGACCCAACCTTATTTTTGGGCGTAACAAAAACATTGGAGTTAAGGAAGTTATGTACATTCAACCTTAGACAAAAAAATTTGAAGTACGAGCTAACATCTTAACAAAGCTTCACAAAAATATAAGTGGCTTCATCTAGGGCCTGGACACACAAAGGTTGACAAAAGAGAACGGGCATCAAGGGTTAGGACTGACCTCACGGTTGGTTACCTATAGAAGCAGACATAACACAGAGTGAGCCAGGCTCAGTGAATAATAGTATTTAAACAAGTCGATGCTTAACTTAAATTATAATACATATCAATGCGTATGTAAATGCGGAGATCATGAGGTTAATCTGATTCTGTTCTAATTTTAGGACGGCCTTAGGCCCAGTTTTTAAACAGAATGGCTTTAAGCCCTTGAACAATGTGGCATTGAGCCCTTAAACAGAGTGGCATTAAGCCCTTAAACAGAGTGACATTCCGTACAACACTTAGTTCCGTACAACACTTTGTTCCATACCATAACAGATTATACCGAATGGCCATAGGCCTAACAGAGCTTGCAGATTGGCCATAGGCCCAGATACCATTAGAGCAGACTAGTTTCAGAGTCTTACGGAATTCCAGAATCACATGAAATTATTTTCATCCTTTCCACCATTCATTCACATCCTTTCAATCATTTATATAAGTTACATAATTGACATGCGATAACAGAATGCTAATGGTAATCATTAGCTGTAAATAAAGCGTACTATGACAGTACTACTACTCACAGTGTTGTGGCGAAGCATTGGTTCCTCCTGTAATGTGTCTTGCACACACACATAACTCACAAATTAGTTCCTTTCTTTGTTGCGAACTGGCCTTGCTTCGAATGAATTTACAACCATAAAAAAATATCAAATACAGATTTCAATAATATTAGAGGGTCCAACACGTAAAATGGAGCAATCCATCTATTTCAGTATGCGCTGCACGTGCGGCTGTGAGCCCCGCACGTGCGGCAAGGGTCCCCGCACGTGCGGCAGTGATGCCCCGCACGTGCTTTTTAAGCAGAAGCCAAGCCCCAGATTTTCACCATTCTCCGCACATGCGGCCATGACCCCCGCACGTGCTGCAATTTGCCTCATTTTCTAGTCCGAAATTCCCATAAAACCTATCTTTTGGTAAGCTTTTCTAAGGCTTGAAATAGGCCTCTTAATTGATGTAACATGGTTCAAAATTTATGTACAAAGACATTTCAAGCATGTATCAATTTCAACATGAATTGATTCTTCAATTCCTCACAATTCATAAACACAAGTTGGACACTTTGAATCCCTTCTATATAATTACCAAATATATACACAATCCTTCAAAGCCATAAATGAGTTCAAATATGTGAAGGTAAGGAATAGAATGATAAGGAATACAATGATAAAAGATAGAATAAACTTTTACTCCCTATAACCTCACTTAATCCCAAATCAATTCCATGATAACACATCTTTTAATTTAACCAACACACACCCTAGGTTGCATGATTATCAATTGATTCAAATAAAAGTCACATACCTGGAGCTCTCAACCCTACAATCTTCTAGATTTCCCCAATTCCTAGCTTGAAGAACTCCTCCTCTCAAATTCTTCCTTTCCCTCTCTCTCAAGATATTTTATGAGATGAATTCCCAAGTCAATGGTTAAAGAGCATGGATATTTACATATATGAAGTGAATAAGACGAAAATCAATCAGTTTAATCATTCATAATCAAAATTTCACAGAAAATCTTTTTAAGAACTAAAAATCATGCTGACTTCAAATGTAAAATCAATTTCAGATAATTAAGCCTCTAAGGCTTCCAATTTCTGATTCAAACATTATAATAACAGATGTTTTCCTTATTAGACAGATATGTATCCATAATCATAGGATTCACTTAAGTAACCTTAATTTCTCATAGAATTTCACAGTAAGCATTTGAAAGCACAGAATAGGGATTGAAAATATTTCAGAATCGTATACGAGGGTCGGGTTATTACACTCAATCTATAAGACCGACTGCTACACTTGACCAGTAGATATGATAACATAGGGACTAGGCTAATTGGGCTTAAATTTGCCCTTAGTGTAGTGGATGGGAACTCGCTTGTCCTTCTTCTCTCAAATTCTGGGTTTTGACTTTCTAGGCGATCTTCATTAGAGTGAGAAACAATCCAGTTTTAAATTTTTGATCACATCCAATCTTTTGCCCCTAGTTCAAGGGTTGCTTCCAAATCTAAATCACATCATTGCCCCTAGTTTAAGGGCTGATTCCAATCTAAATTATATTCGACCTTATTGCCCCTAGTTCAAGGGCCGTTTTCAATATGAATCCCAGGCCCTACGTAGTTCTGGCAAGGTTCACTCGGGTATTGATACTCTCATTTTGTGCTCTAACTTTTGCCAAAGCCGACATTTCGGGTTTTCAACCTTGCAAGCTTTTCATATTTTTCATTTATTTTTTTTATTTTTTTTTTGTATTATAACTTTTGCCTGGGTCGCCCTTCCGGGTTTTCAGCCAAACGAGCCTCTCAACGGTGGTACCTTCTTGCCCCTAGTTCAAGGGCTGTTTCCAATCTGAATCATATCCAACCTTATTGCCCCTAATTCAAGGGCTGTCTCCAATCTGAATCATATCATTGCCCCTAGTCCAAGGGCTGTCTCCAATCTGAATCATATCCAACCTTATTGCCCCTAATTCAAGGGCTGTCTCCAATCTGAATCATATCATTGCCCTTAGTCCAAGGGCTATCTCCAATCTGAATCATATCATTGCCCCTAGCTCAAGGGTTGCCTCCATTTCGGCTATGCAAGCCTCACACTTTGGTTGATCATTGAATATTTTGAATCACTGTTTGAAAGCTAAGGAGGTCGGACCTCAAGTCAAGTCAAGAGGGATCCTATGCTGTATAACCTTAAGATCAATTCCAGGCATGTCTTCCTAGGACCATGCAAAAATATTTTTTGAAATCTTTTCACAAAGTGACTAATCGCTCGTGCTCTTACGAAGACAAGATAGAACCAATTTGGACCAAGCTGGGATCCTTCTCAATATCCACATTAACAACAATGATTTTATTCATCAAGGGCTTAGCACACCTCTCTTCTTCTCAGTTGATCAAAATTTGCAAATCCCGAGAAATTTCTTCCTCTTCGTTTTTATCAGAGTTTTGGAAAAAGTTTTGAAAAACTTTGGCCAATGTGATGATTTAAAGGCATAGAGAAGTAGGCAGACTCTATGGTCCTTTTATTGAAAAGAAACTACGACTCAGCGATGACAATAGAATTAAAAGAAAATGAAAAAAAAAAGACCTAGACAGGACAGAAATATCTAGGTTAGCACTCTCGAAATCAATTGACTTTGACTCACTATAATGACTCGAGCTTGATCCCAACTCTACAAACTTGGTGAAATCAAACTTAGACTCAATACTCAATTCCGAACTCAGAATACAACCATTCTCAAATTGCCAGTCCAAGTGTGGGCTATCCACAATATTCAAAATAAAGCTCGTGCAATCAACAGGTGGTCACTCCCCAATCATAGAAACAAAAACGAAACTTCCAATTATGCCCCCACTAAAAGCACACTGAACCCCACAAACTAAAATTCCTAAACCACTCATTTGAATTTGAGAATTCCTGTATAGATTCAATACATTGCACATAACACATAGTAGGAAAGAGAATAAACACCCCTATGGAGGGTAGGGTTATTCCATCCTAGCTTTTGAAATGATCTAGCGTTCACTATTCAAACAAGTGGTATCATATATCCTATAAATGGGAGAGCATCCTGCCCTAATTTTGAAAGGTACTATAGCTCACTATATGTACAAGGTTGGCTTTACTTTAGGGGTTAAAGTCAATATGACATTACCAAAGAGTCCTTTGGGCCATAACCAATGAAGATCTTTAGAAAATCAAAAGAGTCAACATAGCATCTCTTCAAAGTCTGAGAACCATCAGATCTCAAAAGGTTATAACACAAGGTCTCCAAAGTAATGTAGAGATAGGTGTAGTGTCACAAAAAGTGTGCCTGTGTTCCCACCATCACTTAGACAACACAGGGACTTTAAGTGCACCAATGCATGCAATGCAATAAACATATAATTGAAAATAAAAGTCATATCATGGAGTTCGAGTCAAGGTTTCATAAAATCCCCAGCAGAGTCTCTAGAAACTGTAACATGCCTGGGAGGTACCCGCGCGCGTTAAACAGTTCGGACTCCCGAGATCTCTATGATCTAGTCTCACTAGTGCAATGTGAAACATAGATGAGAGTCTAGATTTGGAAACGTTTAGAAAATCCATTTTATTGCAAAACCTTTTGCTAGAAATGGACTGCGTCATCAGATCTTATAGTCGTCACCTAATGTTTTTGGGAAATTAGGAAACCCATGACTTGTGCCAAGGCCACTGTTTGTCGTAACCAAGAATGCTTGTCTCGGAACCTTAGGTATGAAGGAGGAAGGTCATTAATTGAACACTCCTGCTCACTTGATCAAGAGATTGGCCTCTACTAACCATGATATGACTTTTAGTTTCTTTATATGTTCATGTTCTGATTATTTAATAAATCCTAAAATTTACTATGTGAAGCACATAAGGTATAGACTAGTTTGCTCAAATTGGAATAATTCAATTTCATGTTTGTTTTTTAAAGGGTTTGAATTTGCGACCTCAAATGGGCATAAAGTTTGTGAATTTGCTACTACAAAGTGGGCTTAAACGTATATTCATCGAATCATTCTAATTCAAGCAACAAGCCTTCATCCACAGGCATTCAAACAGTTTATCATTTAAGCAATTAGCCTCATAGTAGCATGCTAAACATAACAAGAAAATTATCTACAAGCGGGATGCTAAAGCATAAAAACTCACATATTTACCGACGTTTCGCAAACAGTTACAAAACAAAATTAGTAAAATATGCAAGATCTTATATACAGAATCCTAATGCAATTCACTCATAAGATGCAACTAAAGATTTGGCTTCTAAAATATGACATGTGAATCATCTCAAGAACATAAGGTAGCGCATAGAATTACATAAGAATTGATTGAATCCACAAATGCAAATTTAGCCGAATCTTAATGCATGAAACATGGATGTAAAGCATGGATATGCATGGGATGCAGGTATATACATATGTACAGTTAGGAAAAACGATTAAAGAATTGGATAGAAAGAAGTGAGGATAGGGGATTATTATAACACTTTAAATATTACAGATCCAAGGGAGATGAACAAAATAAAATCCTCATAAACACTCAAAACAAAAATAAAATAAAGAACTTCATGTATTTTGGGGACCACCGGAAAAATATTCTTCTTGGAGCATGAAGACTGCTTTGTTTTGTCAGGAAAAACTTATTTTGCGAAGCACTAGTCATCCCGAAACATTGTTCACAGTCGGAGGTCACCATTCACCGTCGATCACTATTCATTCGATGGGATCACATAAAGCGAGATAAAATATTGTCGGGCCCCACTTCAAACCAGCACTCTCAACCAGTTCCATATGCTAGGGCCCACCTAAACCATGATCCCCCAACACAAGCAAACAATAAAATACGTAATTAGAATAGCAACACCATAGCAAAGCTTTTGCTCTCACGTGGGAGAAGAATACTTACATAATCCCCCCATCCAATGCATGGACAACATCACCATCTCACAGTTATCAACCAAAGACGTGGGTCAAACCCACTTCTCCATTACCAATTTTAAAATCCCTCCAATTCTCCACTTGATAACCAAAGAAAACAAAACGTAAGCAACACTAACAGCACTGTTGCTATAGAAGCATATCCAGCCATCAACATTACCAACAGCCCATGCGAAGAAACGTGAGTCCACGCAGCATCAAGAACAAGCGCATGGGATGTGAACCACATGAACTACACACTACTCTTTAGCACGAGTATCACTGGTGTAGCACTGACGACAGCATACAGAACCAGAACACCGTGACTCTAGCAACAACACCACGGTGAAGCAGATCAGCGGGGACCAATTATGCACTGCAAAACCACTAAATTAAAAATCAAACCAGGTCAAACTCGAAAGGCTGACAAGACCCTTGCTTGAACAGACCAGCACCAGAAATGATGCAACCCACTCCTGGAGCACCAACCCAGCACAAAAAGTCCATCAAACAAACACACCCAGCTTACAATGACATCAAAGCGGCAACAATAGCTAGAACTCCGTAGTAACCATTTATCTTATCACGTCAAGATACACAGATTCAACCGGTGGAATACACGAACATCACAACCTCCGTCTCTCTCTATCGTTCATTTGCTTTTGTCCCCAGAGAATCAGAGAGAGAGAGAGCAGTTTATGTGTGTCCATAGAGAGAGCCGAGAGAGAGCAGCTGTGCATGTGTGTGTTTTCTTTACATTTTTAAAACCAAAATGAAGAGAGAGAGAGAGAGAGAGAGAAAGAGAGAGAGAGAGAGAGAGAGAGAGAGAGAGAGAGCGCTCAGCCAAGGAGGCTCAAGGTTGCAGGTGTTTTGGTGGGCAGTCGTTGTGGTCAGAGCTATGGGCTGCGGTGGCATAGCTGTGCAGCCGCAACAGTGATGGTTCTTGGTTCTTCTTCTCACGCTCGTGGCAGAGAGTGAGATAGAGGTTGGTCATGCATGAAGAGAAAGATGTGTAGCCCCTCAGAGAGAGAGCCGAGAGCCCATGCGAGAGAGAGAGAGAGAGAGAGAGGTCAGCCAAGGAGGCTGACCCCTTCTGTGTATCTTTGTGAGTGTGTTCTGTGTGTGTTATTGTAGATGATGATCAACTAACCAAAAACTAACAAGAAAAATGCCCAATGCTCCAAAAACCAGAGAGAGAAAGAGAGAGACCAGAAAAAGGGAGAGGTGCGTCCTCTCTGTTCTGTGTGTGTCTCTCCTAAACTCAAACCCAACTCCATGTTAGACTAAAAGCTTTGAATGGTTTTTTCATTGATAAAGAAGAGAGAAGGACTTGTGAGCCATCTCAGACAGAGACCCCGAGAGAGAGAGTCTGTATCTCCCCTTTTCACCTAGACGAGAGAGAGATATATATTTTTTGAAACTCTTTTCTTCCACCCAACCACACACTCTCTCTCTCTCTCTTAAATAATCAAATTCTCCACCCACCTTTGAACCCCACTCCCACCGAATTCAACACCCAGAGAGAGAGATAGATATAATGTCCCCATGCATGTACTTTTAGTGTCATTTTTTTATTCTCCCCCACCGTCAATAATAATCTATACAACTTTGCCACCAACCCCTTATTGTGAAAAGAAAGAGAGAGTCCACCCTATGTGTGTGTGTTTTCTTTTACCCAGATAAAAGCTCCTCTCTCATACCCCACGAGAGAGAGAGAGAGAGAGTCATCAACTTTGAACATTTGCTCCAATTGTACATCCTGCACCATCAAAACATCATCACATGCTATCTCCATAATATATCCTACCAAACCCATCCTCATAATGATATCTTCGCCCCAAAAATACCCTGACCATACCATATATTTTTTATTTATTATGTTATATTTATCAAAATAGCTAAAATGTACCAATTTATATAGCACCACCTAAAAATATGTGCACACACAAAATTATAAAATACTATAAATTGATAATTTGGCCAAAAAGGGTGAAGTTTGGGATTAAAGCTTCAATTTGATTTTTTTACTAAAAAATTTGTAAAATAGAATATTCCAATTTTCGTTATGGGTGTTCAAAAGAAAGTGCCCAAGTCTTAGGGCCTGTCAAAATGGGGTGTCTACAGAAACTCATAAGGCTAATGAAGAAAATAAGATTCGATGCCATTTCTGTCGAAAGAAAGGTCACATAAGAAAAGACTGTCCATGTTTTAAAGGTTGGTTGGACAAGACAAGTAACACTCAATGCTTTGTGTCTTGTGAATCCTTTTTGGTAGATGTTCCACCAAATTCTTGGTGGATTGACACTGGTGCTAGTATTCACATAACAAATTCCATGCAGGGATACCATACAAGTCGAAAACTAAATAAAGGAGAATGAACCATTACGGTCGGGAATGGAATGGAAGTGGACGCTGAGGCTATTAGCACCCTCCATCTAATTTTTTGGTTTCATTTTAGATTTAGTAAACACAGTTTAAGTTTATGTTTCTGTTTTTACTAGAAACCTAATTTTTGTTTCACAACTTGATTCCTATGGTTAAGAATTTAAGTTTGGAAATAATGGAGTGTCTTTATTCCATAATTCTCATATGATTAGTTCTGGTACTTTATATGGTAATTTTTATTCATTGAATTTAGATTCCACTTATGCACAATTTCTTTTATTTTTTCATGTAAATGACTTGGTAAATAAAAAGTGAAAGCGAGTGAATGAAAATTCATCTATGTTGTGGCATAAGCGTTTGGGCCACATATCAAGAGAAAGGACAGAACGTCTTATTAAAGACGAAATTTTAAGTTCACTTGATTTTTCTGATTTTAGTACTTGTGTGAATTGCATTAAAGGAAAATACACAAAGACAAAGAAAAACGGTGCTACTAGGACTACTTAATTATTAGACACAAGTCATACTGATATATGTAGTCTCTTTACTGTTCCAACTATTTTCGGACATAAATATTTTATTACTTTTATTGATGGCTTTTCTAGGTATACTTATGTGTATCTTATTCGTGAAAAATCAGAAACACTAGATATGTTCAAACTCTATAAAGCTGAATTTGAAAATCAACTTGGCAAATATATTAAAAGTGTAATATTTGATACTCTTTTGGACATGATGAGAAGCATGATGAGTAACTCTTCTTTGCCAGATTTTTTGTGGGGTGATACTTTAAAAAACTGCTGTACATGTTCTTAATAAGGTTCCTAGTAAGGCTGTGCTTGTAACTCTGTAACAAACCTTATACTGTTTACCGATTAATGACTGATTAACTGCTAATTACTGTTGACCGAGACTGATTATGACTGATGATTGAACTGAATAAACTACGGAACTGACTGACTGAAAACTGGAACTGAATGGACTGAGTATGTGTGTTAATCTGTATTCTATCTGTTTGATTGTTTACTTGATCTGTTGACGTTTTATGTTTAAACTGTTAATTGAAGGCCTTATCGGCGGCCGAACCGGGAATTGATTAATGTGTTATGACCCTCATAATTAATGTGATTTTGTGGTGTAATTATCTGAAAACCGATTAGGTATGATTAGATTAGATTAAAATGAGTTAAATTGCAATGGTTGCCGTAATTACCATTTTGCCACACCTAGTGGCCACTATCTCAAGATAACATGTGAGCCTTGTATACACTTGAAACAAACATTTCCTCAGCCTTGTTTGAGCTCTTGTCGACCTTAGAGAGAGTGGAAGGGAGAGTAGTGAATTCAACACAGAGATTTGGCTTGAATCTTGAGGAATTGAAAGCTTAAGTGCATAATTGAACCTCTAGACTCGCATTCAAGGAACCTAGATATGAATTTCATCTTGTTGATTTGTCTTTAAGTTGATTCATGCATGGTTCATGTCTAATTGTAGAGCTAAGTCATGGATTGGTTCATTAATGGTGAATTGAAGCTCAATTCATGCATGCATGTTTGAATTGTTGAGTTGTAAGTTGATTTCATGGTAAAATGGTGCATGCATGTCCATAATTTTGTAATGGTCCATGATTTCATCATGTTTTGGAAACAATTGGCTCCTTAGAGCATCAAATTGAAGCTTCAAAATAATTTGAATTCATGCGTGGTTGCATGTTCTCCATGTTCATGAAAATGGTTTGAAATTTGGGTTTGAATTAAACACCCTTGGGCTTTGATTTCTCAAAATTGAGCTTTGAACCATGTTATTCTATGTGTTAACAAATGTTTTCTGGAAATTCAGCCCAAGAGGTCGAGTTTTGAGTTGTTAAAACTTGGTTTTTGGCTTGGAGGTGCAATCTGGGTTTTCCAGATTTTGCATTTCCGCTCGAGCGTGGAATCCGAGCATCCAGCATTTCTCTGCACTGTTTTACAGTCCGCTCGAGCGGAGGATTGGGCGCTCGAGCGGAGTCTTGCGTCTCAAGCTCGAGCGGGCGTCGAGCAGAGATTTCATCCATCCAGTACTTTTACAGTACGCTTGAGCGGGGAAGTTGACGCTCGAGCGTGTACCTTTGTTGCACGTCCGCTCGAGCGGGGAAACCTGCGCTCGAGCGGGACTCTGTTTTTCTGAAAATTCTGAAAATGCTTTTAAAAGTGCATCTTTGCGTCCTCATTTCATTCTAGGAATTCTTAGGCCTAGTTTAAGACATCTTATCGAGGATATAGATGTAGAACACACCGAGTCAAATTAGGGGTTAAGTTATTATCTTTCCCAGCTGTGTAGCTTAGTGTGTTTAATCTGTTAACTGTGTAGGATTGGCGACTGGGGAGACACGCTCTAGCATACTGTAGCCCAAACTCTGTGAGTAACAATTGTATAAAGATATGTTCAACTGAGAATGTTTTCTGACTGTTTAATGAAACTGCTTTCTGAAGTAATTATTGTTAATTGTTTGAACGTATGTCCTATATTCTGAAATGTATTGTGGCATCCTTAGCAACTGTTGTATACTGTTACTGCTACTGTTACAGAGATCTCTGTCGGTTCCCTTGTGGAACCACCACTGTTTACTGATTGATGGCCATCATTACTGTTCGGTCTTTAAGACCTACTGTTTACTGCTATGCTAATGGATGTACCACATATGACTGAATAACTGTTCTGGTTGAAAGACTGAAGTATTGTTTAATGAACTGCTTTCATTACTGTGAGGACATTTCATTCTTAACCTCTTTACGCATTATGTTATTCACTGGGCTTTAGCTCACTGTTTATATATATATGTAGGTGCTCAGCCACCAGATCGGAGCTAGGAGCGTGGGTTAGACTCCAGTTTTGTCAAGCCAGCCTATGTGCCTCACAGCGAGGTTCCGAGCCTATCATGTTAAGGCTTAGGGGTGTTTTAGAATCCCCCCCCTCAGTATTGTCTTACTGTATAGACTGTCAGTTATTAACTGTACTGTTATCAAGGGATTAGGTCCCTGTACTGTGTGACTATAAATTTTGTATAGATTGTACTGTTTGTATGTATGAATGCATGAAAAATCTTTTTGGCATACAGACTGTCACAGCTCAATGGACATTATTTATTTACTGTACTGGTTTCCGCCAGGCCCTGTACTCTGTATTACTGTATTACTGTTCTGCAGGCCTTCGGTAATCTCGGATTACTGGCCGGTTATGGTGCTAAACCCATAGGGCCGGGTTTGGGTCGTGACAGAGTGGTATCAGAGCGATACTTAACCACGAGTCATACCGCACACACGTGTCCAAATGAGCTATAGGGTGTCCTAGAAAAGTGATTAAGGCATTTCATGAACTTGAAAAGTGTGTGGCTATGTTATGACTGAATACATGTTGATGTGATAACTGTCTAAATATGCAACTGTTTATGTTACAATTGCTATAACTGTTATAACTGCTTATAGTGAAATGGACAATGCAAATGAACCTGAATCCTCATCTACCGAGGCAAGAATGGAAAGAATGGAAAGAATGATGGAACTGATAACTGCTAGACTTGAACAACAACAGAACCAACAGCCCCCACCTCCTCCTCCTCCTCCGGTACAGCCGGAACCTAATGCGAATGTGAATGATGGGGATATTATTGCTCTCACCCATAAATTCAGCAAAATGAAACCGCCATCCTTTCAGGGAGGACTGGAACCGCTAAAGGCTGAAGCTTGGGTGCTTGAAACAGAAAAACTATTTGAAGTGTTTCCATGCTCAGAAGCGAATAAAGTATTGTTAGCTACCTTCACCCTACAAGAAGAAGCTAGAAGGTGGTGGATGTTGATCCGTGATACAAATACTGTTATGACTTGGGCTCAGTTCAAAGAGTCCTTCTTTGAAAAGTACTTCCCACAATGTGTCAGGGATAGGAAAGTGACTGAATTCGAACAACTGAGACAGGGTACAATGTCTATGGCTGAATATGAAGCAAGGTTCACTGAGCTTGCCAGATATGCACCACATATGGTGGACACTGACTACAAGAAGGCCAGAAAATTTGAGGGCGGCCTTAATGTTGCAATACTTGACCGAATAAGTGTTTTGAAACTACTGACTTTTGTGGGTGTTCTCGACCGGGCATTGATGGCCGAGTCGAACATTGCAGCAGTGAAACAATTTGAAACACCAACAACTGAATGGCATGGTAAAAGGCAGGGTTTCAAATTCAAGAAAGGCAAGCACAACCCGGCCAACAAAAAACAGAATACGGGGTCGACAACTAGCCCCAGCCAAGGGAGTGGGTTCATTCCACCCTGCTCTGTATGTGGCAACAAGCACAAAGGGGTTTGTCACAAAATATCCGGAGCCTGTTACAGATGTGGCAAAGTGGGCCACATGGTTAGAGACTGTCCCTCCGCTCCGCAAGTTAGTAGCAAAGCTACGCCACGCGCAGCAGCGTCAACTGTAGCACCAAAGCCTAACCCCAAAGCTACCAGGAAAGAGCCCATGAGGCAGGGCCGAGTGTTCGCCCTAGTACCGGGAGACGTGCAAAATACTGAAACCGTTGTGTCAGGTATCCTCTCTATTTGTACACAAAATGCATATGTATTGATTGATTCGGGGTCTATACATTCTTATGTATCGCATGCTTTCTCATGGAAATTGAATAGACCCTTAGAACCCATGAACTATCTGTTAGCCGTATCATCACCCGTAGGAGGATCCATGACATGTGCTTATATGTACCCTGCATGTGAAATCATTGTTGGGGATATGCATCTGTTTATTGATTTACTACCATTGAACATTGATCATTTTGATGTAATATTGGGGATGGATTGGTTACAAAAATATCATGCCACTATTGATTGTGTGACCAAGCAAGTTGTTTTCCGTTCACCTGGTTTGCCTGTGTTTAATGGGAGTGGAGTAGTACCTCCTCCGTATTTGATTTCGTCAGTGAAAGCTGTTAAATTAATTAGAAAGGGGTGTAAAGGATATCTGTGTTCTGTGCTGACTGTGTCTACTGATGATAGTGTTAAAACTGATGTGAATTGTATTCCTATAGTCAGGGAATTCCCAGATGTATTTCCAGATGATCTGCCAGGGGATTTGATTGACAGGGAGATTGAATTTACCGTTGATGTGATTCCGGGTACACAGCCGATATCGAAAGCTCCTTACAGAATGGCCCCAACTGAACTGAAGGAGTTGAAAGTGCAATTGCAAGAACTGTTAGACAAGAAGTTTATCAGGCCCAGTACTTCACCGTGGGGTGCACCGGCTTTGTTTGTAAAGAAGAAAGATGGCTCGCTGAGACTGTGCATTGATTACCGTGAATTGAACAAGGTAACTATGAAAAATAAATACCCATTGCCACGTATTGATGATTTATTTGATCAGTTACAGGGTGCACAAGTGTTTTCCAAGATTGATCTCAGATCGGGGTATCATCAACTGAAGGTTAAACCGGAAGACATTGATAAACTACTTTTAGAACGAGGTATGGCCATTATGAATTTTTAGTTATGCCATTCGGAGTCACGAATGCCCCTGCTGCTTTTATGGACCTCATGAACAGAATTTTTAAACCATACCTTGATGATTTCATTGTAGTATTTATTGATGACATATTGATTTACTCCAAAAGTATAGAACAACATGAATATCATCTGAGACTTGCCTTGCAGACCCTAAGAGAACAGAAACTGTATGCTAAACTGTCTAAATGTGAATTTTGGCTTGATCATGTTATGTTTTTGGGGCATGTTGTTAGCAAAAATGGAATTTCTGTTGACCCGCAGAAAATTGAAGCTGTAGTGAACTGGCCTAGACCAACAAATGTGACTGAAGTCCGAAGCTTTTTGGGATTGGCTGGATATTACAGAAGATTTGTCAAAGATTTCTCCAAAATTTCCCTACCATTGACTCAGTTAACTCAGAAGGGGACATCATTTAACTAGACTGACCAAAGGGAATCAGCATTCCAAGAGTTGAAAACTCGACTTGTGACTGCACCGGTTTTGACTTTACCTTCAGGTACGGAGGGTTATACTGTATTTAGTGATGCTTCTCATAAGGGTTTGGGGTGTGTTTTAATGCAGAATAGGAGAGTTATTTCTTATGCTTCCCGACAGTTGAGACCACATGAAAAGAACTACCCGACCCATGACCTGGAACTTGCTGCGGTGGTGTTTGCACTGAAAAATTGGCGTCACTATCTGTATGGGGCAACATGTGAAGTGTATACCGACCACAAGAGTCTGAAATATTTCTTTACACAGAAAGAACTGAACATGAGACAGCGGAGATGGCTAGAACTGATTAAAGACTATGACCTACGGATTCTGTATCACCCGGGAAAAGCCAATACCGTTGCCGATGCACTGAGCTGAAAGTCAATTGCCAACTTAGCTTGTTTGCTCACCGGACAGAAAGAGCTGCTTGGTGACCTTGAAAAATTTGAAATTGAAGTTGTTTTGAGAGAACAAGGTGGAACGCTAGCCGCTATTTCTGCTCAACCAGCCTTGATAGAAGAAATTAAAGAGAAACAGCAACAGGATGACTTCTTGAAAAAGATTATCGAAGAAAGAGAGTCTAAGCCGAGACTGGGTTTCAAATTCGAGAACAATGTACTGAAATTTCAAGAAAGACTGTGTGTGCCAAATGACACTGAACTGAAAAGAAGAGTTCTGCAAGATGGCCACAATTCAAGATTGTCTATCCACCCGGGGAATACGAAAATGTACCAAGATCTGAAACAGAATTTCCGGTGGCCGGGAATGAAGAAAGAAATTGCCGACTTTGTGTCCAAATGTCTTCATTGCCAACAAGTCAAAGCTGAACATCAACCACTTGCTGGATTATTGCAACCCCTACCCATACCAGAGTGGAAATGGGAGCATATCACGATGGATTTTATCATTGGGTTACCTCGCTCCAGAAAAGGTATGGATTCAATTTGGGTTATTGTTGATAGACTAACCAAATCTGCTCACTTCTTACCTGTCAAGACAATCTATAATGCGGACAAATTGGCTGTTATCTATATTGATGAAATTGTGAGACTGCATGGAGTGCCTGTGTCTATTGTTTCTGACAGGGATTCGAAGTTTATATCGAGGTTTTGGCAAAGTCTGCAGACTGCATTGGGTACTGAATTAAGGCTGAGTAGTGCCTATCATCCTCAGATAGATGGACAGTCAGAAAGGACCATCCAAACTCTGGAGGATTTACTGAGAATGTGTGTCCTTGATTTTCAGGGAGATTGGGAAAGTCATCTGCCATTAGTTGAATTCGCTTACAACAACAGCTACCATTCGAGTATTGGTATGGCGCCTTTCGAGGCATTGTATGGCAGAAAATGTAGATCTCCGATTTGCTGGGCAGAGGTTGGAGATGGGCCTTTGCTTGGGCTCGAGATCGTATATGAGACGACTGGAAAGATAAAGCTGATACAGCAAAGACTGAAAACTGCACAGAGTAGACAGAAAAGTTATGCGGATGTCAGAAGACGAGACAGAGAGTATGAAGCGGGTGATCACGTTTTTGTGAAAGTGACACCAATGAAGGGCCAGACTCGTTTTGGAGTCAAAGGCAAGTTAGCGCCAAGATACGTCGGACCGTATGAGATTATTGAGAAAATTAATCCGGTGGCGTATCAAGTTGCGCTCCCTCCTGAAATGGAGCACATGCATAATGTTTTCCACATTTCGATGTTAAGAGATTATCTCCGGGATCCCTTCCATGTAATTGAGCCTACTCGGGTAGTGTTGAGCGATGACTACACTTACGAGGAACGGCCTATACAGATTGTGAACAGACGGATCAAAAAGCTGAGAAACAAAGAGATCCCGCTAGTGAAAGTCGACTGGCAAAACCATGGTGGTGTGTATGCCACTTGGGAAAGGGAAGATGACATGGCTAAAAGATATCCTAAACTGTTCCCACTGAACCCTGTTTTCTTCCAGACTGAAGGTAACTCGAGTTTAGAGGACTAAACTCTTTATAAGGAGGGGAGACTGTAACAAACCTCATACTGTTTATCGATTAATGACTGATTAACTGCTAATTACTGTTGACCAAGACTGATTATGACTGATGATTGAACTGAATAAACTACGGAACTGACTGACTGAAAACTGGAACTGAATGGACTGAGTATGTGTGTTAATCTGTATTCTATCTGTTTGATTGTTTACTTGATCTGTTGACGTTTTATGTTTAAACTGTTAATTGAAGGCCTTATCGGCGGCCGAACCGGGAATTGATTAATGTGTTATGACCCTCATAATTAATGTGATTTTGTGGTGTAATTATCTGAAAACCGATTAGGTATGATTAGATTAGATTAAAATGAGTTAAATTGCAATGGTTGCCGTAATTACCATTTTGCCACACCTAGTGGCCACTATCTCAAGATAACATGTGAGCCTTGTATACACTTGAAACAAACATTTCCTCAGCCTTGTTTGAGCTCTTGCCGACCTTAGAGAGAGTGGAAGGGAGAGTAGTGAATTCAACATAGAGATTTGGCTTGAATCTTGAGGAATTGAAAGCTTAAGTGCATAATTGAACCTCTAGACTCGCATTCAAGGAACCTAGGTATGAATTTCATCTTGTTGATTTGTCTTTAAGTTGATTCATGCATGGTTCATGTCTAATTGTAGAGCTAAGTCATGGATTGGTTCATTAATGGTGAATTGAAGCTCAATTCATGCATGCATGTTTGAATTGTTGAGTTGTAAGTTGATTCCATGGTAAAATGGTGCATGCATGTCCATAATTTTGTAATGGTCCATGATTTCATCATGTTTTGGAAACAATTGGCTCCTTAGAGCATCAAATTGAAGCTTCAAAATAATTTGAATTCATGCGTGGTTGCATGTTCTCCATGTTCATGAAAATGGTTTGAAATTTGGGTTTGAATTAAACACCCTTGGGCTTTGATTTCTCAAAATTGAGCTTTGAACCATGTTATTCTATGTGTTAACAAATGTTTTCTGGAAATTCAGCCCAAGAGGTCGAGTTTTGAGTTGTTAAAACTTGGTTTTTGGCTTGGAGGTGCAATCTGGGTTTTCCAGATTTTGTATTTCCGCTTGAGCAGGGAAAGTGGAGCTCGAGCGTGGAATTCGAGCATCCAGCATTTCTCTGCACTGTTTTATAGTCCGCTCGAGCGGAGGATTGGGCGCTCGAGCGGAGTCTTGCGTCTCAAGCTCGAGTGGGCGTCGAGCGGAGATTTCACCCATCCAGTACTTTTACAGTACGCACGAGCGGGGAAGTTGACGCTCGAGCGTGTACCTTTGTTGCACGTCCGCTCGAGCGGGGAAACCTGCGCTCGAGCGGGACTCTGTTTTTCTGAAAATTTTGAAAATGCTTTTAAAAGTGCATCTTTGCGTCCTCATTTCATTCTAGGCATTCCTAGGCCTAGTTTAAGACATCTTATCGAGGATATAGATGTAGAACACACCGAGTCAAATTAGGGGTTAAGTTATTATCTTTCCCAGCTGTGTAGCTTAGTGTGTTCAATCTGTTAACCGTGTAGGATTGGCGACTGGGGAGACACGCTCTAGCATACTGTAGCCCATACTCTGTGAGTAACAATTGTATAAAGATATGTTCAACTGAGAATGTTTTCTGACTGTTTAATGAAACTGTTTTCTGAAGTAATTATTGTTAATTGTTTGAACGTATGTCCTATATTCTGAAATGTATTGTGGCATCCTTAGCAACTGTTGTATACTGTTACTGTTACTGTTACAGAGATCTCTGTCGGTTCTCTTGTGGAACCACCACTGTTTACTGATTGATGGCCATCATTACTGTTCGGTCTTTAAGACCTACTGTTTACTGCTATGCTAATGAATGTACCACATATGACTGAATAACTGTTCTGGCTGAAAGACTGAAGTATTGTTTAATGAACTGCTTTCATTACTGTGAGGACATTTCATTCTTAACCTCTTTACGCATTATGTTATTCACTGGGCTTTAGCTCACTGTTTATATATATATATGTAGGTGCTCAGCCACCAGATCGGAGTTAGGAGCGTGGGTTAGACTCCAGTTTTGTCAAGCCAGCCTATGTGCCTCACAGCGAGGTTCCGAGCCTATCATGTTAAGGCTTAGGGGTGTTTTAGAATCCCCCCTCTCAGTATTGTCTTACTGTTTGGATTACTGTATAGACTGTCAGCTATTAACTGTACTGTTATCAAGGGATTAGGTCCCTGTACTGTGTGACTATAAATTTTGTATAGATTGTACTGTTTGTATGTATGAATGCATGAAAAATCTTTTTGGCATACAGACTGTCACAGCTCAATGGACATTATTTATTTACTGTACTGGCTTCCGCCAGGCCCTGTACTCTATATTACTGTATTACTGTTCTGCAGGCCTTCGGTAATCTCGGATTACTGGCCGGTTACGGTGCTAAACCCATAGGGCCGGGTTTGGGTCGTGACAAACTCCTTATGAGTTGTGGGTTGGTAGGAAACCTAATTTGAATTATTTATATGTATGGGATTGTCCTGCTGAAGCAAAAATTTTCAACCCACAAATAAAGAAATTAGACCCTAGAAGTATAAGTTGTTATTTCATTGGATATCCTGAGAGATGAAAGTGTTTTATATTCTATTGTCCCACTTATAGCACAAGAATTGTTAAAACTAGAAATGCTGTATTCTTAGAGGATGAAAACATCAATGGAAGTATGAATCTCAAAAATGTTTGTTTGGAGGAAAATTATGCTTTTACGCCTTTTACGATTATCAAAGAAAATGAAATGCCTAAACCTATTATGGATAATGTTGGTACTCAAGACATTTCACACATTGAAAAAGAAGTTGTCTCAGTTGCAGAAGAACCTTTACACAGATCACAAAGTATAGCGTTCCCGGTTTTGACCCGACCTTCGTTACATACCGGATTTGGGTTTCATGGTTTAATATTGTATCCATATCTTGTTTTCTTCCTTTAACTCTTTGAATTTGAGTTTTGGAATATGTTGGGCGTGTTTGGAAAAGTTGGTTGTTAGTTGGTCTAGATTGTTGTTGCCTGGATTTTGACTTCTTCGCTTGAGCGAGGCTTCTTGCGCTCGAGCGAGCCTTGTGAAATTTTCTCTTTCGCTCGAGCGAGGTTTCTTACACTCGTGCAAGAATTGAGAGTCCCCAGGTTTCTTTTCCAGACGCAAAATTTCTGGGAAGGTGAAGTTTTTCGCTCGAGCGAGGCTTCTTGCGCTCGAGCGAGCATGTGCGTCTGTAAAAATTCTGAAGCTTTGCATTCTGCGCTTGAGCGACGCTTCTTGTGCTCGAGCGAGGTCACTTGTTGTGTCTGGTCGTTCGAGCGACAACTCCTTCGCTCGAGCAAAGGTTGCGTATATCAGTTCGCTGCAGCCCATTTTTACACAGGAAATTTACATCTTTTTGTCCCAAAACCCTAATTTGACACCTTCTCTCTCTAAAACTTCGACTTCTCTCTACAAATACTCCAAGATCCAAGCATCTCTACCCAACTTCCTTTGTGAAAAATGTGGAGCACCTTGTGGGCTTCCATTCCATCCGAACAAAGCTCGATTTTGTGCACTTTTGAGTCTCTTCTTTATCTCCTTTGAGCTTCTACACTTGAGGAAGGGATATTTTACACCTTGTTATGGTTTTTAACCTAGGTATTTGTCATTTTGTATAAATGGTGGGATTTGGAAGGATTTGGGTAAAGTTAGGGTTTAATCTCAAAAGTTAAAGAGGGGTTTTCCATCTTGGATTCTAAAATGACTATGGGACTTTGTGTATAAAGTTCTTTAGTGATAAAATAGTGAGATTTTGCCTTGAGGTTAATATTTGAAAAAGGGGAAAAATTGCCCTAATTTGTGTTGAATAATTATTTTATATAAATAATGAAATTTATATGGAAAATATGAAACCGGGGAAGTGTATGAATGAATGGTGTAATTGGGTTTGATAAATCGTTCACCTATGAAAATTTGATAAATTATCTGTTTGATGGATTGTATATCTGTTTAGAAATATCTGTTTTGGGCTATCGGTGGAGGATAGCTATGATTGCTGTAGAAACTGCATGAGGATTAGGTAAATTAAAACTAATAATTTAAATTATGTCATTGAATATGACAGTTTGATTAGCCATCGAATATATGATTTAGATAGTCATTGTATATGACAATGTCTTTAAATACATTGTATATATATCTTTGTTTGGGAGTAGAGAGGGGATGTACTCCATTGTTTGGGAGGAGATAGGAGATGGACTCCATTTTAAATTAAGTTGGCTAGAGTGTCTAGGGTGAAAGTCCCGAAACCTTATATATGTATATTTGGGTACCGATTCCCTTGGACGAGAATCTGTAAAATGGCAAGAAGTTTGAAGTGTCTGAATAATGAATGTTATTGAATTGTGAATGAATGAGTTGTAGTCTCATTTGGGATTATTTAGATAATAAGAAACTATACTTATGCATTGATTTGAAATGAATGAATAGAAATGGATTAAGATGTGATTATCATTGTTGAACGGTAATGGGGAGAATGCAAGTTAGCCTTGAGTATTGGACTTCTATTTGACGTTTATATCTTTGTTAAATTTCATATATTGTGTTAGTTTATCTCTGTTGGGCTTTGGCTCACCCTACTTGGGAAACCATTTTCAAGTACTGCTGATATGCCATCTCCAAGGACATAGCTTGGGAGAACTAGGAGCTGAAGACACTGTTTGTGTTACATTTATGCTTAAATGTTTATTCAAGCCGAGGGCTTTATATGTATAGAGCTAGGACTCTTTCTTTTGTTGTAACCTAGTGATATCTTGGAAAGATGTAAGCCCGTAGGGTATTTATTTTGTTGCTATCAACTAGTGTTACATGCTGTGGTTTCATAATGAACAGTTATGAAAGTATAACATTTTCTATTATGTTTATGAATCTCTTCTGTTGGCTTATCCTTTTTGTTTTGAGGGCGTTACACAAAGAGAAAAGAAACCAGCCATATCAGATGACTATGAGGTTTACCTAAATGAGTGTGATATAGGCTTGGAGAACGATCCTATTTCTTATGCCCAAGCCATGAATAATGAAAATGCAACTCAATGGTTAAATGCCATGAAAGACGAGTTAAAATCTATAAAAGACAACAATGTTTAGGATCTTGTAGAATTGCCTAAGAGAGCCAAAACTGTTAGATGCAAATGAGTTTTTAAAACCAAGCGTGATCCTAAAGGCAATATCGAAAGATACAAGGCCAGATTAGTTGTTAAAGGATACACTCAAAGAGAAGGGGTGGACTATAAGGAAACTTATTCTCCTTGTTCTAATAAGGATTCCTTGAGAATAGTCATGGCCTTAGTAGTTCATTATGATTTAGAGTTACATCAAATGGACGTTAAAATAGCCTTTTTAAATGGTGACTTGCATGAAGTGGTCAACATGGACCAACCTCAAGGGTTTCAGGATGAAAGCAAGGAAAATATGGTTTGTAGGCTTAAGAAGTGCATATATAGTCTAAAGCAGGCATCGCAACAATGGTATCTTAAATTTCATGAAGTTCTCACCAAATTTGATTTTAAGGATAATGTGGTTGATCAATGTGTTTACCTTAAAATTAGTGAGACAAAGCAATTCCTTACGAGGAATTTTGAAATGAAAGATCTTGGTGAAGCCTCTTTTGTCATTAGGATAGAAATTCACCGAGATAAGTCTCGTGGTATTTTAGGATTGTCCCAAAGAGACTATATTGAAAAGGTTCTTGAAAGGTTCAACATGCAAAACTGTTCAAGTAGTGTTGCCCCTATAGTTAAGGGTGATAAATTTAGTGAATTTCAGTGTCCCAAAAATAATTTAGAAAGGGAACGAATGAAAGAAATTCCTTATGCCTTTGCAGTTGGGAGCATTATGTATGCTCAAGTTTGTACACGTCCTAACATAGCATTTGTAGCTGGTATGCTTGGTCGATACCAAAGTAATCCCGGACTTGATCATGGGAAAGAAATTAAGAAAGTGTTACAATATTTACAAGGCACTAAGGATTACATGCTCACTTATCAAAGAACAAACAGTCTTTAAGTAATTGGTTATTTAGATGCTGATTATGTTGGATGTAAAGACATTCGAAAGTCCACTTCTGGGTACATTTTATGCTTGTTAATGGACCCATTTCATGGAAGAGTCACAAGCAGTCTCTGACAACCTCTTCCATTATGGAGGCAGAGTTCATGGCATGTTATGAAGCCACATGTCATGTAGTATGGCTAAAGAATTTCATATCTGGATTATAACTTGTCGATTTAATTTCGAGGCCCTTATAGATTTACTATGATAATGATGCTGTTGTTCGGTTCTCCAATAATAACAAAACTTCAGGAGGATCAAAGTATATCGATATCAAGTATCTAGTTATTAAAGAAAGGGTTTTGAATCAGACAATTTCCATCTCTCATATTGGCACTACACTCATGTTAGCAGATCCTTTAACTAAAGGTCTCACACCTAAGCTCTTTCAAGAACATGTTGCGCGCATGGGCTTAGTAGAAAGTTTATCATGTTTAGACTTGAAATTAGTGTATTGATGTAGAAACCCTCACCTTACTCTTGTCATACTTGCATACATTCATGCATGATCTTGTCTTGTTAAGTAGTTTTGCAAGTCTTGCCTTGCCTTGTTTTGTTTAAGTATTGCTTGCATGATTTTGTTCTTTGCCTGGTGTGTAGCCGAGGTCATCTTCAGCTTAGTCCACCTCTGAACCTTTGTACTTAGAATTGTTTTGGAACCACCTGGTCGACCCCATCTTCACCCCGGGTATGTTTGCCGAGATGTTTTGCACTTAGAGATCCTTGCCCTTGGGCAGGTATGGCCTAGACCGAGGTGTGGCACACCCCGGCCAAGATGTGGCACAGCTTAGTCAAGTGTCGTCCTCCCTAGCCGATGTCTTTGTTACCCTGTTGCCGAAGCTTTGACTTTAGCCGATGTCATTACTTGCCGATGTGTCTTGCCTTAGCTTGCTACATACGCTTTGTCATAGGCTTGTCTTATCAATCAATCACCTTTTGAGTTGAACCAACCCGGTAGCGCCACGTGTTCGAGCTGATTGTTAAGACAGCCGGCAGACCTAGAAACAAATCATTTTTGTCTCAAATCTTTGCCTTTAGAGAGAGAAGCTCTAGAGAAAGGAGGAGAAGTTCTTGAGTGAGAATAGATCTTCCAAGCTTGATCTTCGAGGGTTGAACTGTTGGATTCGAGTTTTGAGGTTAGAATCTTAATCTACTTTGGTTGTTGTTATTGATCATCTAGCTGCATTGCATGATCGAATTTGTTTTGCATGTCATGCATTGATTTGAAGTTGGTTTTGGAAGAGAAAAATAGTATTCATGTGTCCTTGAAGAAAAGTCTCGTATTGATCCGAAAGTTTGGAACAAGAATCATGTTTTTGTGTTCGTTCTTGCATGATCTTCTTGTATGGGTACCCAGGTCTATGTTTTGAACTCATGGCATGAAATCTCAGTTTTTTGTAACAAGTTATGATCTTTGCATTCATCTTCTTCATGATCATGTTCATGCTGTTCTTCATATTCTTCAAAGGGAAACCCAGGTTTTCCCGACCTTGCTTTTGAATGTGGCCATCGGGACCACACCTCGACAAGGAGGTGTGGAACCTCGGCAGAGACCTGGTTGGTACCCAGTGTGTTTTCATGAGACGGAAACGGTGTATAAACTCCCATCGTGTTTTGCTTTGTTACTGACTTGGATCTGGTGAGAATGCCGGGATCATTGGCATGTATATAAAGCTTGTTTTGAGAACGTGATTTGCCATGTGATTGTAGGTCCTTAATCTTTGCTTTGAGCCTACACCCGAGGAGATCTATGTGAGTGGTATTTTTAATAAAGCTATGTTATATTGTTTTGATAAATCTTGCTTTGCTTTGTTTTGACGAAAGTATTTGTTAAGCATGAATGAATAGCTCTGTTTTGATGTATCAAGTATAAGCTTCGTTTTGATGTTATCCTTGAAAAAGTCCCTTGTGCTGGAGGACTCTAAACTTTCGCAGCACTAAGTATAAAAAGATACGGTCCTTTCTTGGAAAGACTATCGTGTTAAAGCGGGCTACGGGCCTAAGTAACACAGGTCTATCGTGTTAAAGCGGGCTACGGGCCTAAGTAACACGAGACCATCGTGTTAAAAGGAGCTACGGGCTTAAGTAACACCAGTCCCTTGTGCTGGAGGACTATAAACTTTCGCAGTACCCGTGACTAATCGATTACGGATCGTGCAGTCTTTATTTTGCCACTGACGGTTTACCGCGTGGGTTTGTTTGTTTGGAAAGCTTGATCTGTGTTTTGCCGATGTCAGTAAGCATCCCTTGAGACTTGTAAGACTTGATAGATGAATACGGTTCATCTCTTGTTTTGATAAAGTTTTGTTGTGTTTTTGCTCTGAAAGGATCTCGGCTAATATCCGTATGGGCTTGGCATGTTTTGTTTGTAAAAGACTTTGGCTATATTCATGCAAAACCCTTATTACTAGTACCATTCACTGAGTATCCAAGCTCACCCTCTCTATATATATGTAGGTGATGAGCAGGACGGCGGCGACGCCTAGATGTGTTTTGTAAAGCTTGTTTTGGATGCTTGTCATGTCGGCTTGACTTGTTTTATGTCGGAAATTTGTATTTACGTCGGCGAATCTTGAAGAATATGCTTCTTTGGCTTGTAATCATTGTATTTGCACATGTCGGCTCTAGAAGCCTTTTGATCAAGATTCTGATATGTATTTCGTTATTACCAACCGAATGATGAAACTATGTCATGTATGTCATTACATTTGATTTACGCACTGCTCTTATGGACCACTTGTATTTTGATTTATTGCTTCCGCATTTGTGAGCCCCTTTATTATACTCTGATTTGTGTTAAACCTTTGGAAGTTGGCCTTCGGTAATCTCGGATTACTGGCCATCACGGCACCAAACTACTAGGGGCGGTTTGGAGGCGTGACAATTGAGTAATGATCACATTATGTTCGTGATAAATGTTATAATCTTCTTATGTTAGTAACGATTATGTTTGTCGTTTTCATTCTTCATACTTGTGCACAATTTAGAAGAAGATATAAATGACGAGATCGTTATAGATGAATTAACATTAATCACCATTATGTTGCTAATGTTATCTCTGTAATTTAAGATTCACTTATTTATGTTGATGGAAATATTAACACGACAACCATTGTACTGTCTTGGTCAATGTGTAAATCACTGACTATAATGATTTGGTGCTAATAATTTCATTGAACAGAATCTAATAGTGATGGTGTAATCTTCTAGTGGGAGAATGTAAGCCATATTATGATAATCTAGTGACATAATATAATCATGCAAGCCAAGTGAGAGATTATAACAATTTTTATTTTAATATGGCTTAATGTGGCTTATACATAATTATACTAGGTTCATCCCATTAAGCAAGATATATGTACATCAATTAGGTGGTGACTAACATTGATGAATGCACCTATATATACATAATGTATAGAAGGCTAATGGAGACAGTGTCAATGCATTGAATGTGATAGATTCATTATAAATGAATCTTAGAGATGCATTATGTATCTATTATGAATATAGAAGATACATTAATCTATCTAATGAGTTCATTAATATAGAAGATGCATTATGTATCATGAATGTAAAAGATACATTAATCTATTTAATAAGTTCATTGAATGAATTAATTCTTTGATGAGAATATTACTAGTATAAATAGTGTAAGGTCCCAAATCACACTCTATATCACAAAAACTTAAGTTGTCACCACAAGAAGGCATCCTTTGAAGATCTTAGACAAAGAAAGAACTTGGAGATCAAGGTCTTCTATTCAGAGTTTCTCTTTCTCACAAGAGGTTTTTCATACTATCATGGATCAAGGTATGTATATAATTATTTTGTATAGTAGAAATTCATATAGTTTTTATGTATAGAATTGAATCCTTAATTATTTTTAGTTTATGTTTCACAAAGTTTTCTATCAAGACTTTTAGTGCCGGACTGCAAGTCTGCGGTGGCGCTAGTGGTGGTGAAGCCATCCCAGAGGACATCGCTGGAGAGTTGGAGGAGCCCGTCATTGTTTCCGACAACCCTTTCTTGTTTGTTTCTTTTGAGACTTCTCAGCTCGTTATAGAACGCATAATGTCAGAGTCTGCGAGTATATGAACAGAGTGATCAAACCCACGTATATGTATCTATATATAGACAAATTGTGAGTGCTTTGTTTGTAGGGTTTGAACCAAACTGTCTCTCTTTCTAAAATGGTTCCTATGTTATGGACAATCAAATGTTAATTTGGTGATTTCATGCTTGTGGGTTCTTCAAATCTTGTCAAAATTTTGAAGTTAAAATAGGTAGTTGCACTATCCAATTTTTTTGATTATGTGTTTTTAGGGTTAAAGGGCATGGGAAAACGAAGTGTTTCTTGGAACTTCCAAAGCGTTTTCAGAGCAATGGCTTTCTATCTTCTCAAGAAAAAATTAGTGAAACAGGCCACTCACTCTTCCTTTGGGTTTTGCATACTTCATTTTTTCAATTTTTATTTCTCTATTTATCTATCTATCTGTCTTCTCACTCTTCTAGGCATTTTTTTTATAGTAGTTTTTAATCACAAACACTGATAATCTTGGAAATTTCTCTCTTTTCAAAACCCAATTGCTGCTCTGTTTTCTCAATAATTTATTCACTTTTAAGTAATCCACAAGCCTCAATGATGTCTATTTGTATTTACATTGTATATTTATATATATAATAACATGAAATGATCGGTGGTGTACAATAGGATATATCATCGCGCACTTCTGAAAGACTCTTTCACAGTAGTGGCCCTTTGAACGGTGGCTCTCTCACTTACTACACCCCAGTCTCCTCTTCCGAAATCGACGACAAGGTCTCTTTCTCTTTCTCTTTCTGTCTGTCTCTCACTTTACCTCTCTTTCTCTCTCTCTCTTTCTTTCTCTCTCTCTCTATATATATATTTGTATATATTTGTATATACAAATATGACACCCAAATGTTGGGAAAGTCTATAGTATATTTTGTTCAAAATATGTACGGTACATAGAAAATTAATGGCTAAGATTGAGCCACATCATTAAAAGTGACCTGCTAAACAGGTCACTTTTTATAGTTATGAGCCAAAAACATATTTCTTCATAACTATAATCAAATTGATCATAACTTAGTCATAACCACATCTCACAACCAACATCATTTTGTTCATAACTAATATCACATATTTCATAACCACATCTTATAACCAACACCATTTTATTCATAACTAATATCACATATTTTATAACCATAATCACATATCTCATAACAATATCTCATAACCAACCACTTTAAGTCATAACTAATATCACATATCTCGTAACCACTAGTCACATATCTCAT
Source organism: Camellia sinensis (assembly GCF_055761805.1). NCBI lineage: Eukaryota > Viridiplantae > Streptophyta > Magnoliopsida > Ericales > Theaceae > Camellia > Camellia sinensis. The sequence continues at coordinate 7,392,212 of NW_028128989.1, read as the reverse complement.
AACTAATACCTTTTTTTTCATAACCAACATCACATATCTTATAATCACTAGTCATATGTCTCATAACTAACACCCTTTTGCTCATAACCATACCACTTTGATCATGACTAATAACACATATCTCATAACCATTGATCACATATCTCATAACTATTACCCACATGAATCATAACCATATCTCATAACCAACCCCTTTGAGTCATAACCAACAACACATATTTCATAACCATTAGTCACATATCTCATAACTAACAACCATTTGGCTCATAACCACACCACTTTGATTATAACCAATATCTCATATCTCATAACCACTAACATATATAGCGTAACCAAACATCCTTTGACACCACTTTGCTTATAACGAAAATCATATATCTTATAATCACTAATCAAATATCTCATAACCATTACCTATATATCTCATAACCAACATCACATATATCATAACTACTAATCACATATCTCATAACCACACCACTTTGATCATAACCACTAATCACATATCTCATAATTAAACACCCTTTCATTTATAACTACACCACTCTGTTCATAACCAAAATCATATATTTAATAATCACTAATCATATATCTCATAACCTTTACCCACTTATGTCATAATCTCATAACCAACACCATTTGTCTCATAACCAACATCAGATATATCATAACCACTAATCACATAACTCATAATCACCATTCATATATAAGGATGTAAATTTGGCCCATGAGTTCACGGCACATCCCAAGTTAAGTTGCGCCCTAGGTGAGCCCAACCAGGCCCGAGCCTAAGCGCAACCTAAGACCTTGGGCTATGTGTTCTGGAGCCCGGCCCGACTCTAGTGTGTTATGGAGTGTGACCCATCTCGTGAGCTCGACCCGAATTTTTTTTTCCCATTTGGCATGACCCAACCCCAATGGCTCTCTGCCCCCTATCAATGCAAAGGTCAAAAATTTAAAAAAAAAAAAATTGAAACAGTCGTATAACCGTTAATTCTACCAACAACCAATTTATTTTATTTATTTGTATATATAAATTAACCCCTCCCTCTCAAGTCCTATAAATACCACCCACCCTTATTTTATTTCTCACAAACGAATCTGTCTCTCAAAGTCTCATTATCTTTGAACTCTCAACTCTCTCAATTAATTTTGAAGTGTCATCCCTAAGTGATAATTGCAATTGATTACCTATCTCTATTTTAGATTTATTTTTAGTCATATATCTTCATTAAATATAATAGAAATAGTAATATACAAACGATATACTTTTTAAAATATCTATATACATTTATAGACATATATATATATATATATATATATGATTTAACTAAATTTCAATAAAAAAATATGTTGAAAAAAATTATCTATTGTGACACTTGGGTGTTTTAATATATTGGAAAGTGTGTTTAATATCTTTATTTTTGTTTTGGGAGTCTTTGGAGTTGTTGTCTATTAGTTTTGAAGGAGTACAATCCGATTTAAACTCGTTGGGTTTGTTCGTTCGCGTTTGTTCTTGTCAAAAGTTCCTTGGAAACTTAGAAATTTTGCCTTGGGGTCAACACCAGCCTCCCTAAGGGTTAACCCTTACCTGTTGCTGAAGTTCCTAGAGGTGTTACTGGAAAATAGGATAGACACCAGTCTGGGGAGGGTCGACCCTCTTATGTTACAGAATTTCTGTGTTAGTTGCTGGAAAATAAGGTCGACCCTCTCCTGTCTAAGGGTCGACCCCCTTGCTTGTTGCCAGATTGTCTTTCTACCTAAAGGGTCGACCCCCTTGCCTGAAGGGTTGACCTCTGCGTGTTTTTTTCAGAATTTTGAGCTTCGAATGGGCCCTATTTTTGGGGGGTTTTGGACTTATCTTTTTCATTGACCTTAGGGCTATCATCTAATACTATAAATAGACCCAAACCCCACATCTCTCATAATTTTTCTCCTCTTTTTCCTCTCAAAACCGAGAGTCTCTCTCTCTTTCTCTCAAAAACTCACTTTTTCCACTTCAATCCTTAGATCTACACTCTTAGAGGTGTCTTCTCACCTTAATCCTTTGAGATAACTTGAAGATCTTGTCAATGGGTCTCTATTGGTCTGAGAAGTTCGTGTCTTTGTCAACCTTGAGTTTTTCGGGTTTTCTTCCTCACGACTTGAGGTAGGGACACTTTTACCTTAGTATTTCTTTATTTTGAAGGGATTTCATGGTATGGTTGTGATTTGTGAATTAATTGGAGAGTATTGTTGGACCAATCTCATGTTTTACATGAATAAACCATTTTACTTGACTCTTGCTTGAGATTTCTTTACTCGCTCTTTTCAAAACATGTATATAAATGTTATTACAAGCCATATCAGTAATTGAGGAGAAAAACCCCCAAATTTGGTAAAAACCCTAGATTCTCCACTTGAGTTAAAGACACCACATTGAATAGGGAATTTCCTTGATTCATGAAATATTGTGAAATAAAATAGATAAAGGATGTGGATGTTGATATAGTAAAAGAATTGTGGAATGACTGTTATTTGTTTTCTTTAAATCTTGTGTTGTATTTAACTCTTGGGTAATGTTGGATGGTTGTTGATGGAATAAAATATGAATGAATTGTTAATTGTGGATGAGTCCGGGTAAGAGTCAGTTTTCCAAGTGTGGTGTTGTGTTGGTACCCGCGTGGGGAGTTTAAAAAGGTGCCCAAACGCCCTGTCTAAACTTATCGCTGGACAAATATGGGAAAAATGTTTTTGGGTGTCCACACAGTCCTCCCATATGATAGTCAGCAAAAGTGGAAAAACGGATGGTTTTCTTTGGGGTGCCCACTCCTTGTCGTATAATAGCCGGCAAATGTGGGTGTTGGTTTTAAAAACAAAAGTAAAAGGTGTTTTAAATTGGACTCTTACAGGTGGACTCATGGTTTGCGTTCTATGGTTGTGAATGTTTGATTGTTGTGCTTGATGACATGAATAGCCACTGTTATTATTTGGTTGTCATGGATCTGTATGTTTGTTAAGGATTACATGTAAAGGTAAATTTCCTTGTAATGTTTGGTCGCAAAGATATTATACTCTTATTCAAAGGATTAAACACTTGGTTAAATGTGTTCCTACTGGGCATATAGCTCAACCCTATCTTATCTTTTTCAGAAAATAATGGAGTTCCACCTCCCTGAAGGGTTGGTCAAGCAATAGCTTCTTTTTGGAAAAGTTGATCCATGTGTGTTTTGCTATTTTGAATTGTAATTTTTGTAACAAGACTATTAATTTATTTTGTTGTAATTGTACGCCCTAGAGGCTTATATTTTGTAAGGCCACCTAGTTCACTGAACTAGAATACGAATTCTGAACATTATGGAAATGCATATGGTGAATTGTAACCTCTTATCTCTTAGTTCAATGAGAAGGTGGACTTTTTGGGTATATTGTTGTATTTGTTTGAGCATATTCTTGTGGAAAAATTTCAGGGCGTTATAAATGGTATCAGAGCCGTAGGTTAGAATACCTCGGGCTCGTGGGAAGTGACGTGTGTGTCACGACCCAAACCCGCCCCTATGGGTTTAATACCGTAACCGGCCAGTAATCCGAGATTACCGAAGGCCTGCTTAACAGTAGAACAGTAAAACAGAGTACAGGGGCATGGCGGAAGCCAATACAATAAATAAACAATGTCCAATGAGCTGTGAGTCTGTATGCAAAAAGATTTTTCATACGCATATACATGAACAGTATAGGACAGTAGGTACAACATTTACAGTCGATCAGAACAGGGACGTAATCCCTGTTAACCAGTACAGTACAGTGATATCAGTCTATGCAGTTATTACAAAACAAGTACAGAGACAGACGGGGGAAATTAAAATGCCCCTAAGCCATAGCTTGGCAGGCTCGGAACCTCGCAGTGAGGCACAGTGGTTGGCTTGACAAAAAGGGAGTCTAACCCACGCTCCTAGCTCCGATCTGGTGCCTGTACACCCACATATATATATAAACAGTGAGCTAAAGCCCAGTGAATAACATAATGCGTAAAGAGGTTAAGAATGAATGTCCTTACAGTAATCAAAACAGTTCATTAGATCAGTATTTCAATCATCCAGTCGTAACAGTCATATGTGGTACATCTATTAGCATAGCAGTACAGTAAACAGTAGGTCTTAAAAGACCGAGCAGTCAATGATGGCCATCAGTAATGGTTCCAAACATAGGCACCGACAGAGATCTCTGTAACAGTAGCAGTAATAGTAACAGTAGTTGCTAAGGATGCCACAATACAGTTCAGAATAGAGGACATACATTCATTCAGTTAACGGTAACAGTTCAGAAAGCAGTTCAGTTAACAATCAGAAAATATTCATCTTTGAACATATCTTTACACAGTTGTTACTCACAGAGTTCTGGGCTACAGTTAAGCTAGAGCGCATTTCCAGTTGCCAACCCTACACAGTTTACAGGACGAACACACACTAAGCTACACAGTTAGGAAAGATAATAACTTAATCCCTAATTTGCCTCGGTGTGTTCTACATCTATATCTTTATTAAGATGCCTTAAACTAGGCCTAAGAATGCCTAGGATGAAATGAGGATGCAAAGATGCACTTTAAAACATTTTTCAAAATTTCCAGAAAACAGGGGTCCCGCTCGAGCGTCGGTTACTCCGCTCGAGCGGAAATGCAGACAAAGGATTCCGCTCGAGCGCAGGCTTACCCGCTTGAGCGTACTGAAAAACAGTCAAAAGTGCTGGATGGGTGAAATTCACGCTCGATTGGGCGCTCGACCCCCGCTCGAGCGTAAGACACAAGGTCCCGTTCGAGCGTAAATTACCCCGCTCGAGCTGACTTAAAAACAGAACAAAATATTGGGAGCACGATTTCCACGCTGGAGCGCCAGTCACCCTGCTCGAGCGTGAGTTCAAAATCTGGAATTCCCAAATTTGAACCTCAAGCTCAAATTCAACTTAGATGCATCAAAACCATACTATTTGGGCCAATTTTCCAGAAAACATTCCAAAACTCAAAGTTTAACATATTTCAAAGCTCAAATGTAAAATCAAACCCCAAAGGAAGATCAATTGAGCCCAAATTGAAACTAAATTTCATGAATATGAAGAACATGCAAACATGCCGGAATTTAACCAATTCAAAGCTTCCAACACTTGCTCTAATGAGCCAATTCTTACAAAATCAAGATGAAATCATGGTCTACTCTCAAAACATGGACATGCATGTGAGGAATTATGAACTACAACCTCATAACTTCAATATATATATACATGCATGCAACAATTAAGCTTTAACATAACAATTTGAGCCATAAATTGGCTCTAGTCTTCAACTTTGCTTTAACCATGCAAGAATCGATTTAAACACAAGAATGAGAAGATGAATTTCTACCTTAAGTCTTGTATTCAAGTATAGAAATTCGATTGCACAAATCCTTAACAATTTCTTCAAGTTCTCTAGACAATTCTCCAAGTTGAACTCAATTCCTCACACTCCCTCACTCTAGTCGGCTATGGGACTCAAAATGGCTGAAGAAGTATGTTTGAAGAAGGCTCAAATGTGTTTAGATAGTAGGCCACTAGTGTGGCATTTTGGTGAATTAAGTAAATTGGTGCAATTTATCAACGTTTAATCCAATTTAAGCATACCAAATCACATTTCGGATAAATACACCATAAAATCACATAAATTCTAATGATCATAAATCATCAATCAATTTCGGATTCAGCCGCCGATAAGGCCTTCAATTTGCAGTTTAAAGCATAAAACATGAACAGATAATTAAACAGTCAAACAGATAGAGTTGTAATTTAACTAATATACTCAATCAATTCGGCTTCAGTTTTCAGTCAGTTAGTCAATTAACATATTTAGCCTCAGTTTAATAGTAATCAATGGCTTATCAGTAAACAGTGGTAAGGGTTATTACAGTCTCCTCTCCTTATAAAGAGTTTAGTTCTCTAAACTCGAGTTACCTTCATTCTGGAAGAAAACAGGATTCAGAGGGAACAGTTCAGGATATCTCTTGGCCATGTCATCTTCCTTTTCCCATGGTGGCACATGGTTTTGCCAGTCAACTTTTACTAACGGGATTTCTTTGTTTCTCAACTTTTTGATCCGTCTGTTTACAATCTGAACAGGTTGTTCCTCGTAATGTAGTTATCACTCAGCACTACACGAGTAGGCTCTATCACATGGAAAGGATCCCGGAGGTAGTCCCTCAATATAGAAATATGGAACATATTATGCATATGCTCCATTTCAGGAGGAAGCGCAACTTGATACGCCACCGGATTGATTTTCTCAATAATCTCATATGGTCCGACGTATCTCGGCGCTAACTTGCCTTTGACTCCAAAACGAGTCTGGCCTTTCATCGGTGTCACTTTCACAAACACGTGATCACCTACTTCATATTCTCTATCCCGTTTTCTAACATCCGCATAACTTTTCTGTCGGCTCTGTGCGGTTTTCAATCTCTGTTGTATCAGTTTTACTTTCTCAGTCGTTTCATATACAATCTCGGGCCCAAGCAAAGGCCCATCTCCAACTTCTGCCCAGCAAATCGGAGATCTACACTTTCTGCCATACAATGCCTCGAAAGGCGCCATACCAATACTTGAATGATAACTGTTGTTGTAGGCGAATTCAGCCAATGGCAAATGGCTTTCCCAGTTTTCCTGAAAATCAAGGACACACATTCTCAGTAAATCCTGCAGAGTCTGGATGGTCCTTTTTGACTAGCCATCGGTCTGAGGATGATAGGCACTACCTAGTCTCAGTTCAGTACCCAATGCAGTCTGTAAGCTTTGCCAAAATCTCGATGTAAACTTTGAGTCTCTGTCAGAAACAATGGACACAGGCACTCCATGCAGTCTAACAATTTCATCAATATAAATCACAGCCAATTTGTCCGCATTATAAATTGTTTTGACAGGTAAGAAGTGAGCAAATTTAGTCAGTCTATCAACTATAACCTAGATTGAGTCCATACCTTTACTAGAGCGAGGCAATCCCACAATAAAATCCATGGTGATATGTTCCCATTTCCACTCCGGTATGGGTAAGGGTTGCAGTAAGCCTGCAGGTCGTTGATGTTCCGCTTTGACTTGTTGGCAATGAAGACATTTCGATACAAAATCAGCAATTTCTTTCTTCATTCCCAGCCACCAGAAATTCAATTTCAAATCTTGGTACATTTTTGTGTTCCCTGGGTGGATAGACAGTTTTGAATTGTGGCCTTCTTGCAAAACTCTTCTTTTCAGTTCAGAATCATTCAGTACACACAGTCTTCCCTGAAATTCCAGTACATTATTTTCAAATTTGAAACCCGGCCTTGGCTTCGATTCCTTTTCTTTGATGATCTTCTTCAAGAAGTCATCCTGTTGCTGTTTCTCTTTAATCTCTTCAATCAGTGCCGGTTGAGCAGAAATAGCAGCTATTGTTCCACCTTGTTCTTGCAAAACAATCTCAATTTTCAGACTTTTCAAGGTCACATAGCAACTCTTTCTGTCCGGTGCGTAAACATGCTAAGTTCCCAATCGATTTCCGACTCAATGCATCGGCAACGATGTTGGCTTTCCTCGGATGGTACAAAATCTGTAGGTCATAATCTTTAATCAGTTCTAGCCACCTCCGCTATCTCATGTTCAGTTCTTTCTGTGTGAAGAAATATTTCAAACTTTTGTGGTCGGTATATACTTCACATGTCGTCCCCTAAAGGTAGTGACGCCAGATTTTCAGTGCAAACACTACTGCAGCCAGTTCCAGATCATGGGTCGGGTAGTTCTTTTCGTGTGGTCTCAGTTGTCGGGAAGCATAGGCAATTACTCTCCCATTTTGCATTAAAACACACCCCAAACCCTTATGAGAAGCACCACTAAAAATGGTAAAACCATCCGTACCTGAAGGTAGGGTAAGAACAGGTGCCGTCATTAATCGAGTTTTCAACTCTTGGAAAGCTGATTCCCTTAGGTCAGTCTAGTCAAATGATATCCCTTTCTGAGTCAATTGGGTCAACGGTAAAGCAATTTTGGAGAAATCTTTGACAAATCTTCTGTAGTACCTGGCTAATCCCAAAAAGTTTCGAACTTCTGTCACATTTGTTGGTTTAGGCCAGTTTACTACTGCTTTAACTTTCTGTGGATCAACTGAAATTCCATCCTTACTAATAACATGTCCCAAAAACATAACATGATCAAGCCAAAATTCATATTTAGATAGTTTAGCAAACAATTTTTGTTCTCTTAGGGTCTGTAGGGCAAGTCTCAGATGATGTTCATGTTCTTCTATACTCTTGGAATAAATCAAAATGTCATCTATGAATACAACAATAAAGTCATCGAGGAATGGTTTAAAGATTCTGTTCATGAGGTCCATAAATGCAGCAGGTGCATTGGTAACTCTGAAAGGCATAACTAAAAATTCGTAATGTCCATACCACGTGCGAAAAGCAGTTTTGTCAATGTCCTCTGGTTTAACTTTCAACTGATGATATCCGGATCTGAGATCAATCTTAGAAAAGACTTGAGCACCCTGTAATTGATCAAATAAGTCATCAATACGGGGTAATGGATATTTATTTTTCACAGTTATCTTGTTCAATTCACGGTAGTCGATACAGAGCCTCAGTGAGCCGTCTTTCTTTTTCACAAACAAAACAGGTGCGCCTCACGGTGAAATGTTAGGCCCGATGAACTTTTTGTCTAACAGTTCTTGCAGTTGCACTTTCAATTTCTTCAGTTCAGTTGGAGCCATTCTGTAAGGAGCTTTAGACACTAGTTGTGTACTTGGAATCACATCAACGGTGAACTCAATCTCCCTGTCAATCAAATCCCCTGGCAGATCATCTGGAAAAACATTTGGGAATTCTCTAACTATAGGAATACAGTTCACATCAGTTTTATCATCAATAGGTACAGTCAATACAGAACATAGATACCCTTTACACCCCTTTTTAATCAGTTTAAAGGCTTTCATAGAGGAAATCAGATATGAAGGAGGTACTACTCCAATCCCATTAAACACAAATTCAAGTAAACCCGGTGGACGGAAAACTACTTGTTTCGTTACACAGTCTATGGTAGCATGATATTTCGTTAACCAGTCCATCCCCAATATAACATCAAAATGATCTATGTTTAGAGGCAATAAGTCAATATACAGATGCATATCCCTAACAATAATTTCACATGCATGGTACATATAAGCACAAGTTACAGATCCCCCGACAGGTGAAGATACAACTAACAAATAATTCGTGGGTTCTAATGGTCTATTCAGTTTTCGTGAAAAAGCATGCGATACATATGAATGTGTAGACCCCGAATCAATCAGAATATATGCATTTTGAGTACAAATAGAGAGAATACTTGACACAACGGTCTCGGTATTCTGCACATCTCTTGGTACTAGTGTGAACACTCGGCCTTGCCTCATAGGCTCTTTCCCGGTAGCTTTGGGGTTAGGCTTTGGTGTAGCAGTCGATACTGCTGCGCTAGGTGCAGCTTTACTATTGGCCTGCGGAGCAGAGGGGCAGTCTTTAACCATGTGGCCCACCTTGCCACACCTATAACAAGCTCCAGATATTTTGTAACAAACCCCTTTGTGCTTCTTGCCACACTCAGAACAGGGTGGTATGGAACCACTCCCCTGGCTGGGGCTAATTGTTGACCCCGTATTCTGTTTTTTGTTCAATGGGTTATTTTTGCCTTTCTTGAACTTAAAACCCTGCCTTTTACCATGCCATTCAGACGCTGGTGTTTCAGTTTGTTTCAGTGCTTTAATGTTCGACTCAGCCATTAATGCTCAGTCAAGAACATTTACATAGTTCGGTAGCTTTAAAACATTTATTCTGTCCAGTATTGCAACATTAAGGTCGCCTTCAAACTTCCTGGCCTTCTTGTAATCATCAGTATCAACCATGTACGGTGCATAACGGGCAAGTTCAGTAAATTTTGTCTCATATTCTGCCACCGACATAGTGCCTTGTCTCAGCTGTTCAAATCCAGTCACTTTTCTGTCCCTGACACACTGAGGGAAATACTTTTCAAAGAAGGACTCCTTGAATTGAGCCCAAGTCATAACAATGTTGGTGTCGCGGACTAACATCCACCACCTTCTGGCCTCTTCTTGTAGTGTAAAGGTGGCCAATAGCACTTTGTGTGCTTCAGAACACGGAAAGACCTCAAACAGTTTCTCTGTCTCAAGAACCCAAGCTTCAGTCTTTAGCGGCTTAAGGCCTCCCTAAAAGGATGACAGTTTTATTTTGTTGAACTTTTAGGTGAGAGCAATTATATCCCCATCATTAACATTCGGTTCCAGCTGTACCGGGAGAGGAGGTGGGGGCTGTTGGTTCTGTTGTTGTTCTAGTCTTGCAGTTAATAGTTCCACCATTCTTTCCAACCTCGCCATTCTTGCCTCAGGGGATTCAGTTTCATTAGCAGTGCTTGCATTATCCATTTCACTATCTGCAACATTATAATAATAAACATAGGAAGTTGCATACTTTAAATATTTAAACATAAGCAGTTATATGTTTCAACACATTAACACATATACATGTCATGTCCACACACACTTTTCATGCTCATGTGATGCCCTAATTACTCTTCTAGGACACCCTATAGCTTATTTGGACACGTATGTGCGATATAACTCGTGGTTAAGTATTGCTCTGATACCACTCTGTCATGACCCAAACCCGCCCCTATGGGTTTAGTATCGTAACTGGCCAGTAATCCGAGATTACCGAAGGCCTGCTTAACAGTAGAACAGTAAAATAGAGTACAGGGGCATGGCGGAAGCCAATACAGTAAATAAACAATGTCCAATGAGCTGTGAGTCTGTATGCAAAACGATTTTTCATACGCATATACATGAACAGTATAGGACAGTATGTACAACATTTACAGTTGATCAGAACAGGGACCTAATCCCTGTTAACCAGTATAGTACAGTGCTATCAGTTTATACAGTTATTACAAAACAGGTACAGAGACAGACAGGGGAAATTAAAATACCCCTAAGCCATAGCTTGGCAGGCTCGGAACCTCGCAGTGAGGCACAGTGGTCGGCTTGACAAAAAGGGAGTCTAACCCATACTCCTAGCTCCGGTCTGGTGCCTGTACACCTACATATATATATAAACAGTGAGCTAAAGCCCAATGAATAACATAATGCGTAAAGAGGTTAAGAATGAATGTCCTTACAGTAATGAAAGCAGTTCATTAGATCAGTATTTCAATCATTCAGTCGTAACAGTCATATGTGGTACATCCATTAGCATAGCAGTACAGTAAACAGTAGGTCTTAAAAGACCGAGCAGTCAATGATGGCCATCAATAATGGTTCCAAACATGGGAACCGACAGAGATCTCTGTAACAGTAGCAGTAATAGTAACAGTAGTTGCTAAGGATGCCACAATACAGTTTAGAATAGAGGACATACATTCATTCAGTTAACGGTAACAGTTCAGAAAGCAGTTCAGTTAACAGTCAGAAAATATTCATCTTTGAACATATCTTTACACAGTTGTTACTCATAGAGTTCTAGGCTACATTAAGCTAGAGCGCGTCTCCAGTCGACAACCCTACACAGTTTACAAGACGAACACACACTAAGCTACACAGTTGGGAAAGATAATAACTTAATCCCTAATTTGCCTCGGTGTGTTTTACATCTATATCCTCATTAAGATGCTTTAAACTAAGAATTCCTAGGATGAAATGAGGATGCAAAGATGCACTTTAAAACATTTTTCAGAATTTTCAGAAAATAGGGGTCCCGCTCGAGCGTCGGTTACTCCGCTTGAGCGGAAATGAAGACAAAGGATTCCGCTCCAGCGCAGACTTACCCGCTTGAGCATACTGAAAAACAGTCAAAAGTGCTGGATGGGTGAAATTCACGCTCGATTGGGCGCTCGACCCCCGCTCGAGCGTAAGACACAAGGTCCCGCTCGAGCGTAAATTACCCCGCTCGAGCTGACTTAAAAACAGAACAAAATATTGGGAGCACGATTTCCACGCTCGAGCGCCAGTCACCCCGCTCGAGCGTGAGTTCAAAATCTGGAATTTCCAGATTTGAACCTCAAGCTCAAATTCAACTTAGATGCATCAAAACCATACTATTTGGGCCAATTTTCCAGAAAACATTCCAAAACTCAAAGTTTAACATGTTTCAAAGCTCAAATGTAAAATCAAACCCCAAAAGAAGATCAATTGAGCCCAAATTGAAACTAAATTTCATGAATATGAAGAACATGCAAACATGCCTGAATTTAACTAATTCAAAGCTTCCAACACTTGCTCTAATGAGCCAATTCTTACAAAATCAAGATGAAATCATGGTCTACTCTCAAAACATGGACATGCATGTGAGGAATTATGAACTACAACCTCATAACTTCAATATATATATACATGCATGCAACAATTAAGCTTCAACACAACAATTTGAGCCATAAATTGGCTCTAGTCTTCAACTTTGCTCTAACCATGCAAGAATCGATTTAAACAAAAGAATGAGAAGATGAATTTCTACCTTAAGTCTTGTATTCAAGTATAGAAACTCGATTGCACAAATCCTTAACAATTTCTTCAAGTTCTCTAGCCAATTCTCCAAGTTGAACTCAATTCCTCACACTCCCTCACTCTAGTCGGCTATGGGACTCAAAATGGCTGAAGAAGTATGTTTGAAGAAGGCTCAAATGTGTTTAGATAGTGGGCCACTAGTGTGGCATTTTGGTGAATTAAGTAAATTGGTGCAATTTATCAACGTTTAATCCAATTTAAGCATACCAAATCACATTTCGGATAAATACACCATAAAATCACATAAATTCTAATGATCATAAATCATCAATCAATTTCGAATTCGGCCGCCGATAAGGCCTTCAATTTGCAGTTTAAAGCATAAAACATGAACAGATAATTAAACAGTCAAACAGATAGAGTTGCAATTTAACTAATATACTCAATCAATTCGGCTTCAGTTTTCAGTCAGTCAGTCAATTAACATATTTAGCCTCAGTTTAACAGTAATCAATGGCTTATCAGTAAACAATGGTGAGGGTTATTACAGTGTGTCACAATAGGGTCCCTAGGCTAGGACGAAATGCTTAGGATATCGTGTGTTATGTGTTTTCATGTGACTATGTGGGTATGGGGTTAGACTCCTATGATATGGATTTTGTTTGTTACATTCATCGAAATGCTTTTGGAAAGGCACTTGATCACTGTTCTTTCCACTTGGAGGTCCTTGATTGCCATGGAACTAGCTAATATCTTAGGATGACAACTCACGCATGCTATTATGTGATTGTATGTGTGATTGTTTGCATTATTCTATGTGAAAGTTTGTGTGTTTACTTGGTGTATGAGTGTAAAGATTAAGAATGGAGCACATGAGTGCGACAAGTAGGTCTTGAATTTAATATTGTCTCTACTTCTTATAGATGTCTAGACGTGCTAGAGCTCACGATAGACCCCGTCGGGGATGCAAGAATATTCCAGCCCAACCCGAGATCTCTCCTTAAGAAGAAGGAGTGGGTCAAAATAATATACCCGTTCCATTAACCCAAGAAGCTATGGGGACCTTGGCTAGGGAAATGACAGGGGCTCTACGGGAGTCCATGGAGATATTGAAAACCAAGCAAGCGGCTAGAACAATTGAGGGAGAAACAAGAGCTTTCTTTTTAAAAAATGAGCTCTTTCGATCCAATCCCTTTGAGTATAATGGCGAGCTTGATCCGATGAAAGCTGATGAGTGTTTACAGCAATTGGTCAAGTCCTTTGAGATCTTAGACATTCGGGAAAATGAATTATGGGTGGCATTAGCGGCCTACCAATTGAAGGGGGAGGCTGGGTAATGGTGGAAATCCATAAATAATAGGGTTGAACGTACTTGGGAAGCATTTGTACAAGCTTTCCAAGATAAATTTCTCCCTCCCATGGCTAGGGAGCGGTTGAGGAAGCAGTTTGAGGAGTTATTACAATTAGATACACTAGTGGCGGAGTTTGAAGCCAAATTTGCTAGCCTCTCACGTTTTGTACTTGAATTAGTGGCAACGGAAGAACGAAGGTGCCTTGAATTTTAGAAAATGCTGAGACCGAAGATCCTGATGAAGGTGGTTGGCAATATGATACGTGATTATGGTCATTTAGTTGAAGTGGTAACTCATGTAGAGATTACTGTAGAGGCCGAAGAGGCAAGGCAGAGATTGAAGAGAGTAGGAGATTCTAATGCTAGGGGTGACACGAGTTCTTAAAAGAGGTCGAGAGGTTCATCATCATCCTTTCAATTGCCTCTATCATAAGCCAAATCCTCTAGTTCCGTGATGAGTGGAGGTTCGCGAAGCATGACCAGAGTTGCTGGTGCTTGTTATAGATATGGCCAGATGGGTTACAAGGCTGCAGAGTGCGGACATAAAAGTGGAGCACGGTCCCAACCTATGCGTCCACAGGGTCAATCTCAGAATAGGAGCCAGCCCAATCTTGTTACCAATGTGGTCAGCCGGGACATTTGAAGAAGTTCTGCCCGCAGAAAGTAGGGACTTCTATTGTAGCAGAGTCTAGACAGTCAAGAGGCTGACAGATGGGTCAGGGACATAGGCAATCTTATCAGCCGGCTCAATCAGGACAAGCATCCAGGATAGTTCAGGGAGCCACATCTGCTCAATCTGCACAACAAGCTCATGTTCAAAGAGGTGATGTAGGGGAGCAAAGGTCACCGGGAAGAGTGTACGCTATCACTGCTTCTGAGCAAATGTCGGGACCATCAATTGTGAGAGGTACATTCCTCATTTTTAATACTTGGGCTAATGTGTTGATTGACACTGGAGCATCACATTCATTTATTGCCACATCTTTTGTATCATTGTTGGGGTTAGAGAGTAGGCAATTGCAATCTTCACTTACAGTGGAGTCACTGGTTGACGGTAAGGTCATTCTGACCTAGGGATGTCAGGGGTGTGTAATTGAGGTGGCAGCCGACAACTTCTGTTTAATTTTGTCCTGCTAGAAATGTCAGATTTTGACGTTATCCTCGGTATGGATTGGTTGTTTACTTACCAGGCGACCATAGATTGTTATCGAGAGAGAGTTACGCTGTGCATTGCAAGCGGTGATCGTTTCACATTTCTGGGAGACAAGTACGGTAGATCCTTACCCTTCTCATACTATCCATGTGGCTAAGGCCAGTTTAATTCTCTTTTAACTGCCTTTTTGGATGATGTGAGTGGTGTAGTCCGGGGCAAATTTCCAAAGGTAGTATGTAAATACCTCGATATCTTTCCTGAGGATCTTATAGAATTACCTCCTCATAAGGAAGTAGAGTTCACCGTAGACTTGCTTCCGAGTATGACACCTATCTCCTTGTCGCCATACAGATTTTCCCCAGCTGAATTGGTGGTTCTGAAGGAACAGTTGCAAGAGTTACTTAGTAAGGGCCTTATACGCCCTAGCACCTCACCTTGGAGAGCCTCAACGTTGTTTGCAAAGAAGAAGGACAGATCCTTAAAATTGTGTATAGATTATCATAAATTGAATCAAGCTACAGTCAAGAATAAATACCCCTTGCCCAGGATAGATAATCTCTTCGATCAACTTAAAGGCTCTCGTTGTTTCTCCAAGATAGATTTAAGGTCGGGTTATCACCAAATTCGAGTTAGAGAGGAGGACATTCCCAAAACTGCTTTTCGTACCCGATATGGTCATTACGAGTTCTTGGTTATGCCCTTTGGGTTGACTAATGTTCCAGCCACATTAATGGATTTAATAAATAGGGTCTTTCGGGAGTTTCTTGATAAATTTGTGGTCGTCTTTGTAGATGATCTTCTTATCTATTCACCTTCCGAAGATGAGCATGAAGGGCATCTTCGTTCTATCTTGCAACTTCTTAGGGAGCATCGTTTGTACGCAAAATATGAGAAGTGTGAATTCTGGCTTTCCGAAGTGAAGTTCTTGGGTCACTTAGTTTCGGGAGACGGAGTTATGGTGGATTCTTCAAAAATAGAAGCTGTGCAGAATTGGGAGCAGCCTAAGAATGCCTCAGAAGTTCGTAACTTTCTGGGCTTAGCCGGTTACTACTGTCAATTTGTAAAGAATTTCTCTTCCATAGCATCACCATTAACTAGATTGACCTGTAAGGGAGTAAGGTTTGTTTAGAGCGAAACTTGCGAGAATGCTTTCCGAGAACTAAAGCTTAGATTGACCACCGCTCCAATTCTCATCATTCCGGAATGAGGCTTAAGTTATATGGTATATTGTGATGCTTCAAGAGAGGGGCTGGGATGAGTTCTAATGTAGGAGGGTAAAGTGGTAGCATATGGCTCGCGTCAACTGAAGACGCATGAGAGGAACTATCCGACACATGACTTAGAACTAGTCGCTGTTGTTTTTGCCTTGAAGTTGTGGAGACACTATCTGTATGGTGAAAAGTTTGAAGTATTCTCCAACCATAAAAGCCTCAAATACCTATTCTCCCAGAAAGACTTGAATCTTCGCCAACGGAGATGGATGGAGTTTCTAAAGGACTATGATTTTGAAATACACTACCACCCCGGTAAAGCCAATGTAGTAGCGGATGCTTTGAGTAGAAAATCGGTAAGTACGATGGCTAGTCTAGCGATAAGGGAATGGAAGATAATGGAGAATGCCAATGAATTTGCATTACAGCTTAGTGAATCTCTAGAAAAGGCTACCCTTTTCACCACCATCGCCCAACCTACCCTTGCTGCAAGAGTAGTTGAAGCACAACTAGGTGATCCAGAAGTGGATACAATTAAAGGGAGAATTCTTCAAGGGAAGGAAGAGAGGGGTTTAAATATTCATATAGATTCTAGTGTTCATTACCTCGACCGATTGATTGTACTTGAATCTATGAGAAATGAAGTTTTGAGGGACTTTTATCATTTCCGCTTAGCTGTGCATCCTGGAGGCACTAAAATGTACCATAACCTGAGTCGTCAATTTTGGTGGAGGGGTATGAAAAAGGATGTAGCCTCATTTGTGTCCAAGTGTTTGACATGTCAACAGGTTAAGGCTGAACACCAAAGACCGGCGGGAGCACATCAACATGGACTTTGTTTCTAGCCTTCCTAGAACTCAAAGCAGTAATGATGCAATATGGGTGATTGTGGATAGACTTACTAAGTCCGCTCACTTCCTCGCCACGAGCATGGGGGATTCCATAGAGTTTCTAGCTAAACTTTACATCCGTGAGATTATTCGCCTCCATGGGGTACCAGTGAGTATAGTGTCTGATAGAGACCCTCGCTTTACAGCCAGGCTATGGCAAAGCCTTCAAAGTGCCTTGCGTATTCAACTGAATTTTAGTACTACTTACCACCCCCAGACTGACGGGCAATCCGAACGTACTATTCAGATTCTGAAAGACATGTTAAGGGCATGTGTACTAGATTTTAAAGGGTCTTGGAAGAAACACCTACCTATAGTTGAGTTTGCTTATAACAATAGCTGCCAAGCAAGCATCGAGATGGCACGTTTCGAGGCATTGTATGGGCATCTGTGTAGATCACCGGTATGTTGGACTGAAGTGGGAGATTCAACCTTGCTGGGCTCAGATCTAGTTCGTGAAACTACTAAGAAAATAGCCCTCATTCAGAAAAGGTTACTTACCGCTCAAAGTCGGCAAAAGAGCTATGCAGATAGAAGAAGACGACCCTTATCCTTTGAAGTTGGTGACCATGTCTTTGTGAAGATATCTCCTAGAAAAGGGTTGATGAGATTTGGCTAGAGCGGAAAGCTGTCACCTAGATTCATCGGCCCCTTTGATATCATTGAGCGGATTAGAGAAGTTGCATATCGCCTTGCATTGCCGCCACAACTCTCCGGGGTCCACAATGTGTTTCACGTATCTATGCTTCGCAAGTACAAAACTGATCCCTCTCATGTGTTAAATTGGACAGAGATTGAGATAGATGAAGGTGTGTCTTATGAAGAAAAACCACTCCAAATCTTAGATACTAGAGAGCAAGTTTTGAGGGGTAAAACAATTCCCTTAGTTAAAGTGTTATGGCGCCATCACGGTGTAGAGGAAGCTACATGAGAACGTGAAGCAAAGATTCGCGAGAAATACCCCGACTTATTTTCTAAATTGTGATGTATTTGTTTTGTTGTTCCTTTTTCTACATGATGAATTGGGCATGAGTCAAAACCTTTTGTTATTTCCTTGTCTTGGAGTCAAATTGATATATATGTTTTGCGTGGTTATGGATTTGTTGAAGATTGAATAAATATGATATTGTTGCCAAACCTTGTTATCATGGTGAGGATGGATATTATTTTGAGGGCGAAATTTCCTAAGGTGGGGAAGTTGTGACACTTGGGTGTTTTAATATATTGGAAAGTGTGTTTAATAGCTTTATTTTTGTTTTGTTTTGGGAGTCTTTGGAGTTGTTGTCTATTAGTTTTGAAGGAGTACAATCCGATTTAAACTCATTGGGTTTGTTTGTTCGCATTTGTTCTTGTCAAAAGTTCCTTGGAAACTTAGAAATTTTGCCTTAGGGTCGACACCAGGGTCCCTAAGGGTCGACCCTTACCTGTTGCTGAAGTTCCTAGAGGTGTTGCTGGAAAATAGGGTAGAAACCAGTCTGGGGAGGGTCGACCCTCTTATGTTGTAGAATTTCTGTGTTAGTTGCTGGAAAATAGGGTCAACCCTCTCCTGTCTAAAGGTCGACCCCCTTGCCCGAAAGGTTGACCCTTGCGTGATTTTTTTAGAATTTTGGGCTTCAAATGGGCCCTATTTTTGGAGGTTTTTGGACTTATCTTTTTCATTGACCTTAGGGCTATCATCTAATACTATAAATAGACCCAAACCCCACCTTTCTCATAAATTTTCTCCGCTTTTTCCTCTCAAAACCGAGAGTCTCTCTCTCTTTCTCTCAAAAACTCACTTTTTCCACTTCAATCCTTAGATCTATACTCTTAGAGGTGTCTTCTCACCTTGATCGTTTGAGATAACTTGAAGATCTTGTCAAGGGGTCTCTATTGGTCTGAGAAGTTCATGGCTTCGTCAACCTTGAGTTTTTCGGGTTTTCTTCCTCACGACTTGAGGTAGGGACACTTTTACCTTAGTATTTCTTTGTTTTGAAGGGATTTCATGGTATGGTTGTGATTTGTGAATTAATTGGAGAGTATTGTTGGAGCAATCTCATGTTTTACATAAATAAACCATTTTACTTGACTCTTGCTTGAGATTTCTTTACTCTCTCTTTTCAAAACATGTATATAAATGTTATTACAACCCATATCAGTAATAGAGGAGAAAAACCCCAAAATTTGGTAAAAACCCTAGATTCTCCACTTGAGTTAAAGACACCACATTGAATGGGGAATTTCCTTGATTCAGGAATGTTGATGTTGATATAGTAAAAGAATTGTGGCTTGAATGTTATTTTTTTTCTTTAAATCTTGTGTTGTATTTAACTCTTGGGTAATGTTGGATGGTTGTTGATGGAATAAAATATGAATGAATTGTTAATTGTGCATGAGTCCGGGTAAGAGTCGGTTTTCCAAGTGTGGTGTTGTGTTGGTACCTGCGTGGGGAGTTTAAAAAGGTGCCCAAATGCCCTGTCTAAGCTTACCGTTGGACAAATGTGGGAAAAATATTTTTGGGTGTCCACACAGTCCTGCCGTATGATAGTCGGCAAAAGTGGAAAAACAGATGGTTTTCTTTGGGGTGCCCACTCCTTGTCGTATAATAGCCGGTAGATGTAGGGGTTGGTTTTAAAAACAAAAGTAAAGGGTGTTTTAAATTGGACTCTTACAGGTGGACTCATGGTTTGCGTTCTATGGTTGTGAATGTTTGATTGTTGTGCTTGATGACATGAATAGCCACTGTTATTATTTGGTTGTCATGGATTTGTATGTTTGTTAATGATTACATGGAAAGATAAATTTCCATGCAATGTTTGGTCGCAAAGATACTATAATCTTATTCAAAGGATTAAATACTTGGTTAAATGTGTTCCTACTGGGCATATAGCTCAACCTTATCTTATTTTTTCAAGAAATGATGGTGTTCCACCTCCTTGAAGGGTTGGTCAAGCAATAGCTTCTTTTTGGAAAAGTTGATCCATGTGTGTTTTGCTATTTTGAATTGTAATTTTTGTAACAAGACTATTAATTTATTTTGTTGTAATTGTACGCCCTAGAGGCTTATATTTTGTAAGGCCACCTAGTTCATTGAACTGGAATATGAATTCTGAACATTATGGAAATGCATATGGTGAATTGTAACCTCTTATCTCTTAGTTCAATGAGAATGTGAACTTTTTGGGTATATTGTTGTATTTATTTGGGCATATTCTTGTGGGAAAATTTCAGGGCGTTACATCTATGATGTGATTTTATTTTGTTCTACTAAATAAATTTTCTCCTAAATTTTTTTCCCAACTTTTCTTCATTTTTTTTTCTACTTTATTTTCTTTCCCTTGATTTGTCCTAGTTGTGGCTGAGCTCTCTCTATTTCTTAATCAGACTTCTCTATGTCGCTCAAATGATCGAACGACCATTGTTGATAGTTCTTCCTCACTAAATTCTTCCTTTCTGTACTCCTGTGTCTCTGCAATAGATCCTTGAATTCGTCACTACTCTCTCTATCTATTTCAACACTATTCATTTTGGTGATATTTCTCTATCTAGTAAATGCATCTATCTCGAAACTCTAGCTCTTTCACATTAATATGTCATACATACACAAACCTTTAGCCGTAGTTATGATTTGAAAAGTTTTGTTATTATCAATTTGTACATATGTTATAGAACTGTTGAAAAATGAATATTACGCATTTTGTTGTACTGTTCTTCTATCTCAGTCCTCTTTATCCCTCAAGCATCTCTCTCATTCTTTACTGTCATTGTAGATATCTCCGATGTTCCTTATTGGAAACGACAGCACCTTTGACATCATTTTCACAGGTGATAAGCCCGTTCAGTCTCTCTTTCTCACATTCCCTTTCCTCTCGTTCTACTGGCTAATCTTCTTTAACTCTCATTTTCTATTCCATGGATACATTTTGTTTTCTCTATATCATGAGAGATCCCGATTGGTGATTCTAGGATTTTTAGTGATTTGTTCAGTCATTTTATGATGATTGTTATGAAACTTTGTTGCTTGATTACAATATTTGTGGTTTATAAAAAATTTGGATATTTTTGTTGCATCAATTAGTTATGTTACGCATTTTGTGATTAATGTTATGAAATTTTTTGGATTCGTTATGACATTTGTGATTTGTAAAATTTTTGATTATTTTTATTATGCCAATTAGTGGTGCAGTTACGCATTTTGTAATTGATGCTATTAAATTTTGTGAGTTGCTTATGACATTTGTGGTTTTTAAAATTTTTAGATATTTTTGTTACACCAATTAGTGGATAGTTACATAATTTTTTGTTAATGTTATGAAATTTTGGGAATTAGTTATGACATTTGTAATTTTCTATAATTTAAACAATTTTGTTACGCCAATTAATGATGGCGTTATGTATTTTGTGTTTTATATTATAAAACTTTGTGACTTGATTATGATATTTGTAGTTTCTAAAATTTTAGATATTTTTATTATGCCAATCAATAGTGTGATTATACATTTTGTAGTTGATGAGTAAAATGGTCTTTTTTTATTAATTTTACTTAGTAAAAATAGATGAAAGATTTATATTAAAAATAAATAAAAAAAATTTAAGTATAAATTGACAAAATTATAAATTAATGATTTATTTTATTATAACACTCTATTTATAAATGTTTTAATTTTTTTTTATTATGACTATTACATAATTTAGCCCCATTTTCTCTAAACATTTGGAACAAACATCCAAATTCTATCAAAATAAAAATTCTTCAGCTCATTGCCACCGCCGAGACCTCCGCTACATCCTCTGCTATAGAGAAAAGCTCCCAAAGCTGTTGACGAAGATCTCTACAGGATCTCGCCGGAGCTCCTCCGCGCCAAGCACCGAAGAGTGAGTTTATTCCTCTGCCCTTTTCTTTTCCTCCTCGTTTTGGTAAGCTACATGCCTCAATGAATGTCTCTCTCTCTCTCTCTCTCTCTCTCTCTTTATCTCTCTCTCTCGATTTGCAACTTGTTTCTCTCCCTTTCTCCATCTCCATTCTATAAACCTTGGACCCAAATCCCTTTCTTCAAAACTGCCCCTTTCACCTTTGTAAACTCACTGGATTGGTTTATAAAATTAAGAAAATATGATTTGAATAGGTTTAGGTTTCTTATGTTTATTTGCTTTGGTAGTTGTTTTGATTCCATATATATATATATATGTATATACTTGAAATTTGGCTTGAGTGTGTGAAATCTGATGTGTGGGTAATTGAATTTTGTACTCATGTAACTAATACGAGACTGTAATTTTTTATTTGTTTATTGAAATATGTTTATGTTGATTTTCCTATAATAACAATTACTCCGTTAATTGGCATGAATTTTGTACTCTAGTTATGTTAAATTTTGTACTCATGTAACTAATATGAGACTGTAATTTTTTATTTGTTTTATAGTTCACAAGCTCACAAACAAACAATTGGATATTGTAAGTTCATGAAGATGCATTCAGAGAAGTTGATGCAATTCGATTTGGAATGGTTAATATTTGTTTTGGTAGAGCCAACTTATTTCATGGAACTAATTGATTTATTTAAAAATCCAAGAAGACACAAGAATTGTTATATATAAGATACCTTTACCAATTTTCTGGGAACTGTGGAAAGTGAGAAACGAATGTTTGTGTAACGATGGTCATCTAGATTGGATTAAGGTTCAGGAAAGAATTATTTCAAATGTGCCTATATGATTTAAATCCAATAAACATTTGAAAGTCTTCTCTGTGAATGACTTTATGTTCAATTATTAGAATATTAAGGATTGCGCGCCTCATTAAATGTACGTATCATGTACACCTTACTTTTAAACCAATAGAAATCTATAAATTAATCTGAACCATAATTTAATTAAAAAAATTAAATAGCTTCTTAACCGGTTACTTTTTTTTTTCTTTCCTTTTTACTGATTGTGTTTCCCCTCTCCCCACAAAGGCTGACGTTGTTTTGCCAAAACCCTCATGTTATTTGGTTCGAAACCCTCCCGTTTTTAGATACAATTCCGACGATCTTATCCGCCCTGAGCACCCCGCGAAGTGTATCTTTTTTACTGATTGTTCCATATCTATTTTCTGTATGTAAAAACTTTGCCTGAAGGTATGAATCTCTCACTATGTCTCTCTTTGCAACTCGTTTCTCTCACCTTTCTTCAACCATATTCTATGAAACGCTAGACCAAAATCCCCTTTTGTTAACCCTATTTCCTTTCCCGATTCTTGTTTTCCCTTCTTCAAAACGGCCTCGCTTGGAGTGGTTGGTTCCTAAATTTAGGAAAATATGATATGAATAGCTTTTGTTTTTCATGTTTGTTTGATTTGGTAGTTGTTTTGATTCCATATATATAGATTATATACTTCAAACTTGGCTTGGGTTTGTGAAATCTAATGTATGGTTAATTGAATTTTGTACTCATGTAATTGATATGAGACTACAATTTCTTATTTATTTGTTGAAATCTGTTTATGTTTATAATTTTTCGTTTGTTGTTATGTTATACTTCTAATATTGGTGCTTTTGGGTTATGGTTGAATGTAATATTCCCCTTCTGGATTAGTAGTTGCATATTTTACCTTTGCATTTGAGGATTTTTATTTAATTGATATAAAATTCTTTTCATGATTGGATGTTGTTGGTGCATTATCTATGCACATATTATTTTAATATTAATTTTATATTTGTTTGGAATTCCATCAAATTGAGTAGGAGTCTGCTTAACATTCAACTCAATGTAATACATAATGAATGGGAAAACCAATGACTTTCTATATAAATTTAGAAAAAAAATATTCGTTATTATACCAACATAATATTAAAAAATCCAATGGCTTTCTGTTGTCCCAAATGAAGAGTAAAAGATGAAGAATTTATAGAATAGTGATAAAATTTAAATCACATTACTGGAGAAGAGAAAATTTAATACATAACAACAAAAAACAGTTTTAGAATATATTTTGCAAAATATTAGAATTTAACAATTTTATTAGCTGTCATTGTTAGCATCATCAATGATCATCATAATAAGATTCTTGAATTTCATAACAATATGATTTCTATGATGCTCAAATCAAAACATCCGATTTCCAAAAAGGCTTTATGAAGATCAGAAATTCTAATAACAACAATCACAGTCAACCTAATTAAAAGCAACTCATCTTCCTCTTTGACATAGAAAATTACTAAGAATGAAACTAAGTTATGTTTTTTAAGTAAACAACAATTCTACATAACTAGAAAAAATATTTCAAAAAATGTATAGAATTTTAAATGGGTGCATCAGATTGATATAGGGTGTGGTCCACATCACATCAAGTTAAATTTATACCAAACATTAAAATTCTAGGAACTTTTCTACATACAAATCATTTATGTTAAGCAAGAATTATAAGCAAAGCCATAGTTGCTGTCATTTATAATTACTCACTTTATGATATATAACTTCATGTAACTATGACATATGGACTGATGTTGGCTCAAATCATTTGGAAAATACACTCTCACATTTTTATTGTATTTTAATTTTTTTTGGAAAATAATAAACTAGCACAAAAGAAAAAGAAACTTATGTGAATGTGCTTTGCTTTCTATGACGCTGAAACCATCATATTTCCTTAATGTTATGTTTGGATCATGGATTTAGCTAGGGATTTGGAAAGAGAAAGAAAAAATGTGTGTCGAATGTAATTATATTTCATTGACATTTCACCCACATTTTCCCATTTCCTTTTCAAATCTCTACTCATATCTATGATCCAAACACAACATAAAGGTTCCATCAAGATCAAAAAATCCAATAACAATAATCCAAATCCAATAGTCCAATAGTTCAATAGGGCGGATATGAAGTTTTGAAAAAAATAATCCAATAGTCCATCCATTTAGAAGCTACTCAGCTTCACCTTTGACATAGGAAACTAGTAGGAAATTAACCAAGTTATGATCTATCAAATAATCCAATAGTTCATCTAATCAAATAATTTTTTTTGTATATGTTTTTATTCAATTTTTTGTTGAAGTGGTCAAATGGTTGGTTGTGCTACATTTGTGTAAGTGTTTATTTATGTAATGGTTATTGATACTTTGAACAAAGGTAGTAGACTTTCATCTCTGTAATGGCTTATGCAGTTTCTTAATGTTAAAATATATGCAAAATAATATTTTTCGTACGTAGATTCTTTCTTTTCTCCCTATAATCATTAGTTTTCTTAAGTATTGTCTTCTTTACTAACTCTGTTTCGATGTTTTGTTTTTGTTTGTCATAGGCCCTCAATTTCTCCATCTTAACGTAGAAGTAAAGCTATACCTCCTTCATCCTTTCCTCCCTAGTGGTTGTATTAGTAGGTGTGCTTTTTAATTTATTTGCTTTTAATTAATAGCAAGGCTCTGGTGGGTTGTTTTTTTTTTATACATATATATTTTATTTGTTTATTTTAATTGATAGTAGGATACTTGCGGGTGTACTGCCTTTTTTTAATAGCAGGGCATAGGCGGGTGTGCTATTTTATTTATTTATTTGTTTCATTTTATTTATTTGAACGCTTTGGTTAAACTCTAGGCAGATAAATAGGCCTGTGTACAATACACTATAAGGCTATGTTTGGATATTGGATTTGTCAATAGAAGAAAACGCAAAGGAAATGAAATTGCTTATACATATTTAATTTTTTTATGGGTAATTGAATAGAAAAAATAGTTTTTTTTTTACTAAATTTCAATTAATTTTTTTCTCCTTCCCTAACCTAACCCAATTATAAAAAATAAAAATAAAAAGTTCTTTGACTTTATTTTTCTTTATTTTTTCAGTTCACAAGATTGAATGGCCAATTCTAATATAAAGGAAATGAAATTGATTTTCTTGACTATTTTACCTTCTTTTACTCCATTTTCTTCAAGCTTCCTCTCTCTTTCCCTTATTCACAGTCGCACCAACCAACACAATGACCAAAGGCAGATTTTGGGGGTTTTACTCGAAACTTGAGAATCACCATGGAATGTTGTTGAAATTTCAATAAAATCGAAACAGATTCAAACATAAAAACAAGTTCATGGAAGCCCTAATGGATTCAAGGATCTCCTAATAACGTTGTGTTTGGTTGAGGGAATTGGAAAAGAGGTATATAAAAAACAACCATTCCAAACACACACACACATGTATATATGGAAAAGAATACAAGGAGAAGAACGAGGGGTAGGGCATACCTTTAACGGTGGCGGAAACAACCGTAGCAGGTGGTGGCGGCGAGTGGCGATATTTTTTAGTAGCTTTACCACACGCTGTCATTTGAGTTAACACTCACTATTAATTAGGGATGTGCAACGGATCTGATGACTCGACCCGAGGCACAATGAATGGATGTGTGACACCTAGTGGTAAATATTGCCCAATGTTATTTTTTTAATTGCCCAGGTGGTTGTGAATATTGCATTGCCCAAGTTGTTTTTTTAGGAAGCGCACAATTGAATTATGTTGAAAATGTTATTTTTTTGAGGAAGTGCACAATTGAATTATGTTGAAAACTCATAAAATTTTCAATCGCCAAACCGATTTGTATCTATTTGTCAATCCGCTCAATCCGCATCCGTCGGATTGGTGGACTGATGCGGATTGATTTTCTCCAATCTGCCAATCTGGCGGATAGAGAGCGGATTGGGGGTTCCGTGGCCTCAATCAATCTGTACCCACCCCTAATAGGCATAGACCCTATTATGGCATGGACAAAGGGAAACAAACTCCCCCACCAGTCCTCACTTAAATACCTCATTCCTTTGATCTCGACGTGACGGTTTTGGTGATTGGCTCGGGTTTAGGTGAAGTGAAAAAGAACCCATTGTTCCCTTCTTGTGCTCTTAAGGGAATCAACCATGAAGATTTTTACAAAGAATGTCACGAACCGGCTTGTTATTTTGTTGCTAAGGACTATGGTCATATTGACATGCTAGATGATGAGACAAAGGGGATAAGAGGGAAAACAAGTTATTGTTTGTGTAAAAATGGCAAGTCTAGAGAACCCATGAGGAGCTTTGTTGGAGGGATTATGGTTGCTTTCATGAAAGCTTATTTGGAAGGTGATTCAAGCTGCTTGGTGGGTATTAGATTTGGGCATGATGTGGCACCTGTGGAGTTTCAAAAAATTGATTTTCTTGAGTGAAATTATATGGCACTTTGATAGTAAGCGGAGAAAACTTGTTGTAGTTGGAGCTTGGAGATGGAGATCTTGCTAATTTGTCAATGAAGCTTGATGGGAAGAAGTTGGTTTGCAGGGGACTATATCACACTCATTTTCTCTTCTTCTTGTTATATTTGGGGGGTGTGTGGGAACTTGGTTTTTGGGTTTTTTTTTTTGATTTTTTTTACTACAAAACAAATGTTTTACAAAACCAAAAAAAAAAAAAAAAACAAATCCAAACAAAATATTGTTAGGCAATCTTCACTGTATTTAAAAGATTTAATTCTATTGTGTACACAACAACAATTAGAATTTAAAGAAATAAAGAAAAGGAGAGAATTTGTTTGATTACAAAAATCAAACTCGAAATAAAAATAAATAAATAAAACCACAGATTTTATTTTGTTACAAAAAAAAAAATAAAATCTGATTAAATAAACAAATAAAAACATAATAAAATTAAACAACTTACTTGGTTAATTTATTTGAATAACTTATCTGATCAAGTCCAGTGTTTAACACTGTGTCCTTAAGACAGATTCGTCCTCTCCACGGTGCTTTCAGAATTTGGACGTCTATCTCTCAGGATGAAATGATCTTACCACAAACAATAGCAGCACTACAAATTGTTTGCCTTACGAACACACTAAGTGTTTACACTCTTTCTTTCGGAAATAAAATGCAGCAAGATGAAGAATATAATGAGCAGAGGATGGAGTACGAAAATTGGAATTAAATCTAAATGGGAGGCTAGTCTATTTATAGATGTAAATGTGGCTTTTGGTTTTGAATTGAACAGGTGTGAAACCTGTTAGATTCAAATTTAAACAGATTTGAATCTGTTTATTCAAACAGATAGAAACGGGAAGGGCTCTGTTTGGATGAGCAATAAATCCAAAACAATTTAATTCTGTTTGAAAACGGGAAGGGCTCTGTTTGGATGAGCAATAAATCCAAAACAATTTAATTCTGTTTGAAAACGGGAAGGGCCCTGTTAATTTGAATTCTGGATTTTATTTTAATAAAAAATAAAATTAAATTCAAATGTTTTTGGCCTAAAAAGATTAGAAGCACACCACACACCCGCGCCCAGCCCGCCCGGACGGCGGCGTGTGTGGTGATTTTTGGGTCCAATGGGTCTAGCCCATTTTGCCCATAACCTCTCCCTCTAAAACACTTGGGTACCCCTTGGGGCACACCCCAAGTATCTCACCCTAAGCCTTATAAACCCTTTCAAAACTTCCCACCAAATCAATGTGAGACAAGCCAATTTACCACCTTAAGGAATTTCCACCAAAACTCCATTTCCATGGAGCACACTTTGGCTTCAATTTCCCATTCACTCGGTAATGGTTTTAAGCAACCAAATATACCACGTGAATCACAACGCGGCATAGAACGCGTTACCACTTTGACCCGAGTAAATCGACACTCGGGGCCCATCTAAAAAATAGACCGAACTTAGGAAAAAATTCTGGTTTTATCCAGAATTTTATAACCATTTCCAACAAATATCACATCAAGTCCCATAATCATTTTACTTTTTCTCTCACAAATATCACATCTAACCACAAAAAAACCCACTTCCCAAACACCCACTTATAGTTTTCAAGGGTTAAATATGGTTTTGAAAGTATGCGCTCTATGTTATTTTGATCCTCTATATTTTAATTGTATCAGTCCCAAACTTTTATTCAAAATAAAATTCACTGGTGAATAGAAATAGAACTAAGCACAAACTTTGGAGACCAATAGCTTTCAACGGTGAATAGAATTTGTGATTACTTTATAATGTCTATGGTGAATTTATACTACCAAGCTTTAAATTCTCATGTAGTTACTTATTTGGGGATTCAAATGTCTCAAATTACCAGTTTAACACATTCACATGGCGCTCTTAGACTCATAAGAGCAGTAGTCACAAGATGGGTGGAACCGACTTAACTCATCTTAATCGATTGAGTGAAAGACAAGGTCAGTTCCATTCATTCTCTTATACGTTCTCATTGAATAGAAACATCATGTGTATATGCTACGATGATCATTTTGGACTATTGAATAATTTGATTTTTGAGGGGCATCTGCCCTATTCCCAGTTTCTAGTTGTCGTAGAATTGGAGTGATGATCAAGGAAGCTTTGTTATCTCTTGTGAATTGGTTTAGAATACTTAGGCCTCGTTTGGCAAGTGATTTTTTTAGTCAAAAAGTCAAAAAGTCACTAAAAAAATTAAAAAGTCAACAACCTATACCAAAAAGTCAAAGATTTTCTTTTTTCTCTACTTTTTACACATTTTTTCGTAAAATGTTAAAAAGTCATCCCAAACATACTAATTTGTTTTATATCACATTTTAACAAACAAGCCAAAAAATTATTAAAAAAGTCTGTTTCCAAACAAGACCTAATGAGAAATTTTTTTTTGACCTTGTTAGTCTGTCAAGATATTTAAAAATTAATTATCACTCATCCTTTGTCCGAAAGCCGAGCAAAATATTTTATGTTATTTTATTTTATTTTATCTAAAAGTGTGACAACATAAAAGCACTAAATAAAGTCTATAAAACTCATCTTAATTATAAGAATATATATAAATGAGTTTTAATTTTTTTTTTAAATGGTACAATGTAAAAAAAACAAAGTAGTAAGTATTATTTAAATAAAAAAAAAAAATCTCATTTGAGATTTTACTTTGAGTACCCATGAGTATTAGGCTGGCTTTGTCCTAAATTTGTAAGCTTTTTGTTTGTTTATTAGATTAAGTCTGAAATAGTAAACAAAATCCTATTAAAAGTGAAATTATTGTTTGGTTTTGATTGATTTTCAGAAAATTGATTTTTTTCTTTTACTGAATTTTTTCAATATTTTAATTAAATTTTTGCTTTCTAAATGCACCTAAAAAGTAAAATATATGTGAAAAATATTTTTTAAATTTAATAAATACATAAGAATACGAAAATGTATTGAATTTTTATTTTTTATTTTTTGTATTTGATGAATTTTTTAAAGATTTTTTTTCATAAATATTATCATTTTTAAGTGCATTTAGGTTAGGTGTATCTAAAAAATAAAAAATATTTATATATTAAAATTTTTGAATAAAAACAAAAAAAAAATTATCAAAAATAAAAAAACTTAATTTTTTGAAAAGAAAATTTAATTTTCTAAAACCAAACAAGTGAATATTTTAAAATGTGATTCCTGAATCTCATCAAGGAGGGCCTAGAATCAGATTTTACTTCCTCCTAAATTGTTGTCATAAACTTTCATTAAAAATTTGAAGAGTTTTATAATTTTTTGAAATCTAGGGGGTTGAGTGTAATTTAGCATAAATTAAATTCATCTTGAAGGCTAGGCTAGACATTAAAATAGTGAGTGTTAACTCAAACGACAGCGTGGGGTAGAGCTACTGAAAAATATCGCCACTAGCCGCTGCCGGCGGCGGCGGCGGCGGCGGCGGTTGCTTTCGCCACCGTTAAAGGTATGCCCCACCCCTCGTTCTTCTCCTTGTATTCTTTTCCATATATACATGTGTGTGTGTGTTTAGAATGGTTGTTTTCCATATACCTCTTTTCCAATTCCCTCAACCAAACGCAACGTCGTTAGGAGAGCCTTGAATCCATTAGGGCTTCCATGAACTTGTTTTTATGTTTGAATCTGTTTCGATTTTATTGAAATTTCAACAACATTCAATGCTGATTCTCAAGTTTCGAGCAAAACCTCCCAAAATCGGCCTTTTATCATTGTGTTGGTTGGTGCTACTGTGAGTGAGGGAAAGAGAGAGGGAGCTTGAAGAAAATGGGGTAAAAGAAGGTAAAATAGTCTAGAAAATCAATTTCATTTCCTTTATATTAGAATTGGCCATTCAATCTTGTGAACTAAAAAAATAAAGAAAAATGAAATCAAAGAACTTTTTTTAAATTTTTTATTTTTATTTTTTATAATTGGTTTAGGTTAGGGAATGAGAAAAAAATTAGTTGAAATTTAGTCAAAAAAACTATTTTTTCTGTTCAATTACCCATAAAAAATTAAATATGTGTAAGCAATTTCATTTCCTTTGCGTTTTCTTCCACTTGACAAATCCAAGATCCAAACATAGCCTTACAGCGTATTGTACACAGGCCTGTTTATCTGCCTAGAGTATAATCAAAGCATTCAAAATTTTATTGCTTAACAACATTGCAGTCCATATGTAGAATAAATTTCAAGCACAAAAATGTAATTCTGAAGTTGTTCAGCTACTTTTACATCTTCAAAACTATATGGAATTAGCATTTTGTTTTAAGTATTATTTGACTGAGTGTATGTTCATTGGATTTGCATTCATTTATTATACACAATTCAAATTTGCAGGAATATATCAAATTGACTCCTTCCGATGGATATTTTGAGAGTGATATTGTTTCAAAGTTAGTTGGTCTTGATCTTTGTTTCCTCGGTGATGAAGATGTCTGTAATTACCCTTTAGATGGATCAACCCCTAGAACCTATTGATTTTAGTTCTGATAATGTAGTTCTTTTGTAATAATGAGTTGTTTCTCTACAAATTTTTGTTTTCATCTTTCAACTTTTTGGGTGATTGTAATTTGTTTGATTGAATGTTTTGCAGACTAAAAGCCAATGCTGGCGCACTTACCAATTTTGAAGTGCTTGATTTTTTACGATCTAGAGGGGCTGCAAAGGATTCTACATGGATTATTGTCTCTGTTGCACAATCAGAATTCAAAGTTACATACCTGCAAAAAATCTTATTTTTGTTTCTATTAGGATACAGTATTAGGAATCTTCATGTGGTTTATTTTTTGTTTTTATTGCATTGTAGGTTTTTGATTATTTGGAGCAGAGTGCTGCTTGCAATCAAATGAGAGAGAGAATTACAGAATTTGTGGAAAAATGTAAAAAAGTACATCCTAGCAAAAGCCGAGATTCTCAACGTCATCAACATTAGACCTTCTTCTGTGGTTGAAATCGACCCGGTAATTCTTATAGAATGCTGTTACAAATTCCTTTCAGCATCACTAAACATGGTTAAAAAATTAGTCTCTTATTGGTGATTCTTGATGCTTCGCTTTTTAATTTTTTAATGAAGTGTATATGTTCTATTGTATTTTTATAAGTAATTGTGATCAACTGTGAATGAATATCTAGCCAATGCTGGTGGATGTAATCATCATACTCTTTTGCTTCTGTGAATAAGTGGCAAACATGTTTCTGGTGGACAAGAGGGGCTCGTCTGCAAATCTGTTTTTCAGTTGTTTCTCCGTTGTTTTGCAGATTATAGAGGAATGTGAATCACGTTTGGGAGATAGTGTTGAAGAACTGGTAGAGTTGGTGGCAGAGGTATTGCTCGCTCCTCCAACACAAACGGAGACTGACGATGCTGGTTTTGAGGACAAACAAGAAATTCCAGATGGGCAACAAATGGACACCAGTTGACACCATATTGCTCAGTTGAACTAGAAACTTGTTACAAAGACCTAGAAGGGATCAGGTGAGTAGGTAGAAACGGATGAAAATGAACTGTTAACATGAATGATGTCGACTTTCTTAGTCAGTATTAGTGTATGCTTACCTTAGATGATATGTTTGGAAACACAGTTACGAGTAACGCTTTTGAAATGTACATGGGATTGGTTGAACCTAGTTGTTTGCTTCTGTCGGCTTCATGTGCTTTATTTCCATTTGATGTACCGTTATTCACATACAAGTCTGTATCATTATGTGCTTCATGTGCTTTATATGATTTTTGTATCGTTTCTGTTTTCTGCCCCATTATCTTTCCTACTAGTTCTGATTAATCAAGAAGCTTAGAGCCTTTACGGGTTTTTTTTCCATTGTTTTTGTTGTAATTTTCTGTGTTTTTTTTTTTTTTCAAATGTGAAATCAAATAATGGGACTTTGCAACGTAGTTGTTTTCCTATCATTTGCATTTTCTTATAATTTTAATGTTTGAGAATTTAGGAAACAGTTTGTAATACGATCTGTTTTTGGCAAATTTTCTCAAAATCAGTTTTCAAGAACACTTTTGCCAAACATTTTTTTTTTGGATGGTGAAAACAGATTTCTCAAAACAAATGCCAAACGTTGGTGATTTATGTATCAAAAGGTTGAATAATCACTGCTTGTTTGAGTAATTTTCTCACTGATTGGATGAAATGTAACCTGCCTTATCCAATGGCACAAGAATAGGTAAACTACCAATAGATTGTAATAAGTGGATTTAATTCTTATCAAATTCTATTGAAAATAAGTAATAATAAAATCGTCGTTAAAAATTATTTTTTGTTACTATTTTTTGTATGTTGTTAAAAATTGATAATTAGTGGTTTTTTTGGGAGATTTTTTTTAGAGTCCCTGGCATTAAAATTTTATAGCATAAATGGCATCTAATATTTTCATAATGTCTAAGGTTCCTCAACATCAATCCAGAAAAAATTCGATCCCAGAGAAATTCTGATTTTCTCAGAAGCCAAACAATCCATTGAAGGAAAATTAAAGACATAACTAGGTAATCGCAAGAGGGTAAGTGGGAGTCAGTTGGATAATCACAATAACTTGAGAGCTCTTTTTTCATGAAAATCCTTTAAAACTGATCCTTTGGAAGTTAAGAGCAAAGCCCTTGTTGCAGTGAAAGAAAATTTTAGAACTCAAACCCAGAGAAAATCCCACTCAAAGCTAGAGAAATTCACTCAGAGAAAATCTCACTCTAACCTAGAGAAATTTACTCAAACTCAGAGAAAATCTCCTTCCAATCCAGAGAAATTCACTCAAACCAGAGAAATTCTCCCTCACAATCTTTTCTTGTTGAAAATCATAAACCTCAAGCAAAATGTGTTCCATGGTTCACACATTGGCTGGGGTGGTTACAAAATCTGTCAAATTTGAAGAAAAATGAACCTTGATTCAATAATCTTCAGAAACCGAAAAGAACTATACAAGATCTTGAACCAGTTGACAAAGGAAAATAGAGATTGGGGATGAAGATATATATATATATATATAGAGAGAGAGAGAGAGAGAGAGAGAGAGAGAAATGATGATAATGATGATGATGATGATGGTCAAAAATAAAGATATAAGAATGTTCTCTTTCTCTCGTCTATTTAGAATTTCGGTAGTAGAGAAAGCACAAGCACAAAGGTTCGAATTCATCATCTGATTCGTTCATCATCTGATTTGCCGTTAGGGTTCATTCTTTGTATTTCAGAATGATTTGTTATACTCTTAAGCTCCACCTGGTTCGATCAAATTCACATATGAGAGAGTGAGACTAATATGTAAACTTTTAGCTTAGTTCTCGTCTTGGGCTTTGCAATCAAATTTGAAGTTTGAACTCTGATCAAAGTCTATTTTGTCTCCTCACAGGTCCATCTCAATCTGTTTCTCTGGTAAGTACATCATCTCTATTCATTCCGAGAGATTTTAGCGTGAGAGAGAGAGAGAGAAAAAATAAGGTTTGATTTTAGATAGTCAAATTTCTCTGTGATATATGGGTGTGGGAGTTGAGGGACTTTAGACATCATTAAATAACATTGTGGATCTCTTCTATTACTAAAAATGAGAGAGGGGCCTTAGACTAATTTTCTCATTTTTTTGTCACAATTTTTATAAATTGTAGCTAAAATTTACTGGCGAAGGTTTTTTGTCACAAAATTTTCGAATAGTCATTGAAAGTTAAAATTAGTGACTTTTTTTAAACTATCGCTAAAACTTATAATTAGCGACATTTTTTATGTCAATTTTCAAACTATCATTGAAAATTAACAATTAGTGATTAATTAAAAGTGTTTGGCGAAAAACGTTATTAATTATTATAGGACCTATTGGACAATAAATCCACCTATTAGGACTTATATGTAAGTTCCTTTAAAAAAAAAAAAAAATCCTAAATACTATTTTCTCCTTATTTCACAAAAATAATGAAAGTACTTTTTTTATAATGAAAATTTTTATATAACTTCATAGATTTTTTTTTTTTGTTAACGAGTAAACTCCTCAAGTCTGTCCTTCGTAAACTTCAGAATCAACTATCTAATGTTGGTTAACCAGAGTAGAACGAGGAACAAACCTTGAGTATGTGCACTGACTTTACAACACAGTCGTCATTTTAGTCAGAGAGTGCAGCTGTCAGAATTTGACTTTACACCCAAGCCCTGGATACGGGTCGTTTAGCATTTAGAGGACCGTCTTAGGACCACTGTACCAAACTCCTAGGAGTTGGTCCTGAAGAGTGTGGAACCTAAGGGTGTGTTTGATTTGTATTTTGAGATAAATTTAAAAAAAAAAATTTAGGAAGTGAGTTTAGAAATTTTTTTAGTTTGTTTGGTTGTATATTTTGAAAATAGTTTTGGAGTTTGGGATGATTTAATATATTGTTATAGTTGAGTAAATGTGTGTGAGAGAAAAAGTGATTGAGAAGAAGAGAGGAGAGAAAAAGTGATTGATTGATGTGTAATAGAGAGAAAAGTAATTTTAAAATTTTTTTGAGAAAATTTGTAGTTAAACATGTTTTTGAAAATTTTCTTCCAAAAATATGTTTCAAAACACAAACCAAACACACCCTAAAACTTCAGAATTTATGTTCCAAAAACTTACCAAAGTGGCATTACTCCTTTGGTTAACTTTATAGATTAATATCATCCAACTAACATAACCACACACCACACTATACACAAACAACACATAATACAAACTCACTACTAATTTCAATCACTCAATTCTATGATATACTCGTAGGCTTTATTTTATAGCTTTGGCTCAGGTGTAGATTAATAATGCTTGAGACCAGTAATTAGAGTTATCACTAATGATGTAGTAGTGGGTTTCACCCATTACCACAATGTATGCTATGCTTTTTTTTTTCTTTTTCATTTTTCACCTTACTAATAATAGATGAACTCATTATTTAGAGCTTACTTGGTATAGATATATCAATCAACCGTAGCAGATGAGTGTTGCTGATGACAGAAGATGCAATGGCTATTGATCTACGTTTGAGCACTTTAGCTTTGGAAAGGTGTAGCTTTTAGTACATGATGATGGAGTCCAATCTCAACTCAGGAGGACACTGCTTAACAGAAGGAAAATGCTTAAGACCAATAATTAATGATAGCACTCATTAGTGTTGCTGTGCCTTGGTTTTTTTATTTTTTTTCAGAAAAGATTGGTAGCTCGAATCTATGGTTCGAAAAATGGCTTGAATTTTATAGACACTCACATATCTTTCTACACCTCTATTATTCATCTCAGTTTACCTTTCATTTGAAATATATAAAAAAAAAGATAAACAGAGTAGAGAGAGAAAGAGAGGAGACCCATCGCGACCCATATCGCCGATTTACTGTGTTGCTTCTGTGTGTGCCGACGTGGTTGGTGTTGCTGTCGACGAGGCTGGTGCTGGTTCTGTGTGTGTCAACGAGCTCCATCATCGGCTTCAGCAGCCACCAAACGAGCTCATTCTCTTCATTCCATTTCCGATTACTAATTGAATCGGTTGAAGCAAAAATTAGTTTGGAATTTGTTTTGAACTTGTGTTGATTTTTGCTACTAGAATCAAACATTATCAATCCCCAGTTTTGCTGCTAAAAAATTTGATGGAAAGAGTTCAAATTCTAAATCCCCTCTTTTTTTCTTCTTTCTTTTTCTTTTTTTCTCTTCTTTCTAACATTATCAACATTGTGCTCTGTCCATTGTGGAAGAAGATGAAGAGTTCAAATTTGTTCAACACAAAGAGAGGCCTCAGATCATCTCTATTTTCTTTCTTTTTTTTCCTTCCCTCATGGATTTGGGGTCTACCTTTGCAAGCAACTGTGAATGGGTGAATGGGATGAGAAGATGAAGGAGTTGAAAAAAAAAAAAAAAAAAAAAAAAAAGGGGGTCAAAACGACGTCATTTTGACCCCTCGAGCCATTCGGGCCACCAATTTCTCGAGCTACCTAGCGGGGTTGTTTTTTTTTAAGTGTGTGCTAACTCATTAGTGGTGTTTTAGAGCACCACTTTTAGTGGTATGTAGCATTGCTGATGATGGATTCAAGGAGGGTTAAAGCTGTGTTTGGGAAATTAGGTTTAAACTAAAATAGTTAATAAAAATTAAATATATTAAAATAATCAATAAGATAAAATATCACATTCAAATCAAAATTATTTTATTTTTTCTTTCACAACTATCAAATTAACTAAAAAATTAAAATTAATTATCATTTCAAATACAACTTTTTTAGTCAAATTAAAATAGTTAAAAAATTAACAAAAATAATCTATTTCTAAACGGGCCTCCTTCTCTCTCTCT
The DNA here is from genome assembly GCF_055761805.1 of Camellia sinensis. NCBI lineage: Eukaryota > Viridiplantae > Streptophyta > Magnoliopsida > Ericales > Theaceae > Camellia > Camellia sinensis. Next base: position 7,354,643 of record NW_028128989.1, on the reverse strand, counting down.
TTGGTTAAAGATTCCTCTCTCTTTGAAATATCTCTCGCTCATATATTTTAAATTATGTAAAAGTTTAAAAATATGTAAATCTTAGCCAATTTGGAAACACAATAAAAAGTTAAAAATCAATTTTAAACCCATTTTGAATCCTCATTTTCCATATATTTTACACGTTTTTTTTTCTTCAAAAAAATCAAAAAATCAACTTTTTAACTATCTTTACAAAACACCCCTTAATACATATAATTGAATAATTGATCACTTTTGCTTGAAAGGTAAGATTTTAGTTATTACATTGTATTTGCGCAATATTTTAATCCACATTATAATTTACCTATTTTTATCAATTATTTGTTATTGTATTTATAAAAATAATTAAAAAATTAAAAAAAAAATGAGGTCAGATGGTTGTTTCCTCAATATATATATATATATATATATTGGGTCCAAAATGTAGTAAAAAATAAGAAGAAGAAGAAAAAAGGGAAATTTTTTTAAGGTCCCTAATAAAAATAATTTAGAGGATGAAGGACACCAAAAAAAATAGTGATGCATCAGGTCCCTGAACAACTTGGCGCGCGTTTTTAATTATTTTATGGACCACAATACCTTTCTAATATCAACACAGAAACGAAACTCATTCCGACGTCTCAGTTCCATTCCAAGCATCCAGCATCTTCACGAACAAAAGAACATCAAAATTAGGGTTTCAATATCATCTTCACTATCGACATTAGAACTTCATTATCTTTTGCAAAAATCATTCCCATTCCTTCCTCACAAATTTCTCTAACCCCGTTCATCTTCAAGTTTCATCTCAGTTCAACTTCGTCATCTCAGTTCATCTTCGTCACGTCGCATCTTTATCTCAGCCATATCAGCTCGTCATTCAAGTTTCATCCTAACTCTGGTAAGTTTTTTCTACAATACAACTAGATTTTCTCTGAAAACACAGTTAATTGCATTTTATATTAACCTTCCAGAAATTAGGGTTTCAATTTCGTAATAAAAAGCTACTTGAATTTGAAAAAAGCTATTTCTGTGTGTTTTGAACTTATTCTTGAGCATGTTTGTGTGATTTTATCTGTAAATTTCTCTGGCATTTGAATTTCTCTGATTTTTGCTTGATGTATGTTTCTTTTTTCAAATTTCTCTGGCATGTTTATTTTGAAAAAAGCAATTCTCTATGTTTCCATCTTATTCTTGAACATGTTTTTGAAATTTTGTCTATAAATTTTTCTGCTTTGTAAATTTCTCTGTAATATGTATTTTTAATTGGAATGTCTATCTTTCTCTGGAATGTCTATCACTCTCTTGTCTGTGTCTAAGTTTCTCTGGTATTTGTAATTTTCTCTGACCACATCACATCACTTTCCTCCCTTGTGTGTCTCTACCATGTTTAATTTTCTCCGGCATTTTAATATTATGGACTGGAATGAATGTTTCTTCTTTGAATTTTCTCTGACATGTGTATTTTGAAAAAAAAGTTATTTCTCTGTGTTTTGATCTTATTCTTGAACATGTTTCTGTGATTTTGTCTATGAATTTCTCTGCTTTGTAAATTTCTCTGCAATATGTATTTTTCTCTGGAATGTCTATTACTCTCTTGCCTCTGTTTAAGTTTCTATCGTATTTATAATTTTCTCTGACAACATCACATCACTTTCCTCCCTTGTGTGTCTCAATCATGGTTAATTTTCTCTGGTTGTGTATGTAAATTTCTCTGGCATTTTAATATTATGAATTGAAATTTTTTCTGGAATGGAAATTTCCTCAAGAATGTGTAATTTCCTCCGGAATGTGTATTTTTCTCTCGTATGTCTATTTCGTTCAATTCTTGGTTTCAATGTGGTGTAATTTTCAGTGGCATGTTTACATTACTTTGTTTATTTTATCTTGCTAATTGTGGAATGGAAATTTTCTTTGGCTTGCCATGTTTACTTTTCTCTATCATTCATTTTCTCTGGTATGTTTACTTCTATATGTAATTTTAACAATTATTAAAAATTTCTCTCCATGTTTATGATGCTTTATTGATTTTCTCTGACATTTAATTTTTAATGTCCAATTTTCTCTGTCATGTCCAATTTTCTGTAATTTTCCCTCATCTGTAATTTTCTCTGACATCTTCAATTTTCTCTTATCTGTAATTTTCTCTGGCATGTCTAATTTTCTCTGGCATGTTCAATTTTCTCTGGGATTTAATGTTGACATCTTTACGTTTTAATCATTGTCTAGCAATGGCAAAACGTAAAAGTAGCGAAACACCGGAAACACCAAGTAAGAAACAGAAACTCTCTCAGTCTTCTTATGAACTAAGATAAAAAACCAGCAGCAAAACACTGGAAACACCAAGCAAGAAAGAACAATTCTCTCAATCTTCTTATGATCTAAGATAAAAAACCAGCAGCAAAATACCACAAACTCCTCGCCAAAACATACAAGTCCAAGGTGATGAAGCAACTAGCATCCAGATGAGTACCCCAACTTCAAAAGACTCAAGCTCAAGGGGGAAAAAACCTGTTAAACTCCACAGAAAGAGAGCTCACTACAGCATTCAACTTCGATCTAACCTCTCATATGTTGTCTCATTTTTTCAAACACTTAAATTCAATTCAAAACAACTTGTAGAGCTTCAAAAGACCACATTCTGGTATTTGATCCAAGCTCTAACCACTGGAAGGATGGATCCAAAGAAATCTAGGAAATCTGATGATGATGTAGTTGCCATAATCCAATGTTACAATGAAAAAATAAAAGCATTCATAGTTGGTAAAAAGAACCTCACCTTTACAACAAATGACATGACCTTGATTTTTGGTTTGCAAGGAGGTAAAGGAGCCATGTCAATAAGATACTCTAAAAAGCCAAAATCTGCATTCCTAAGGAGAAGATTCTAAAAGGACACAAGGCTCACTGGTCCTGTTCTTAAAAATGCCTTGGTCAAAGCAATGAAAGGCAAACAACCAGCTGACTTCAAAGATGTGGCAATCATTGTTACATTGTACTTGTGTCTCACCCTATTTTTTGCAACAAGTGGGAATTTAATAGGGTGGGTTTTTATAAAGTATGTGGAACCTCTTGAATCAATGAAATAGTATGATAGGCCAGAAGCAATCACATCAACATTGATTGATTCTATCATAGCATTGCACAAAACTCCAAAAAAAGTTACAGGGTGTGTCATTGCATTGGTGGTAAGTATAATATCTATTCAAATTTGTAATTATCATACTTACAAATTTGTGCATTTAGAAAATTTTAATTACTTTAATTTTCATCACAGTATTGGCTATGTGAACATGCAAATATCATTGACTCGGAAGATAGTAACACAACTGACTTCCCAAGATGTGCCAAGTGGAACCTGCAAATCTTGACGAAACAACTGTAGAAGACACCAGTCCACTCTCTTGCACCTCGACAGGTTAGATTTCTATCGCTACTGAAATCTCAGTGAAATTTTAAAATTTCTCTGACCACTGCTTTGTTTCCCTCCTTCTGCATTGATTGATTAAGATCAATTTTCTCTAAACTATCAATCTATGTTTTCTTCTTTGGTACCAACTGGTTTATTTCTGCCATTGTAATCAATTTTCTCTGTAATCCAAATTTCTCTGACCACAATTGCAGCACATTAACTTATATACCCTGATTGATTTTCTCTAATATCTGAATTATGTTGGTTGTTTCATAATTTTCTCTGGCTCATAAAATTGTTTCTTCTTGTGTGTAATTTTCTCTAGCCCATAACTTATGTGCCTTGCATCTTTGATAAACACTATTTATTTCTACCTTTCTAATGAATTTTCTTTGGTATCCAAATTTCTCTGACACAATTATAGTCAAACATTAACTTATATGCCTTGATTGATTTTCTCTGATATCTAAATTATGTTGCTTGTTTCATAATTTTCTCTGCCTCATAAAATTAACTCCTTGTCTGTAATTTTCTCTAGCCCATACAATTTTTTTTGAAGTTTGTTTCCCATTAGTATCATTTAGATGAATTTTATTTTCCTTATTTGAATTTTTCCTCTCAGTGAATTTTGTAACATCTCTTTAATAAAATACAGATAGATAACAAGGAGCTAGTCAAAAACCCATCAGAGGAGTTCTGTCTTGGTAAAAAGACAAAGAAAGAATCAAAAAAGGCAATTGTCAAATTCAATGAGACATTACAAGATTCATCTGAAGATCAAGCAATTGTCAAATTCAATGAAGAAACAGAAGGCAAGATAGAAGAATACAAAGTCAGCAATGGACAAGAAGATTAAGCAAGCAGTGGAGAAGGAGAAGTCAGAGAAGAAAATGAAGAAATAGAAGCAGAAGACAAAAAACAAAATGAACAGAAAGAAGAAGACAATGAAGAAGAAGATGAACAGCAAGAAGAAAACAATGACGAAAGTGACGAAGAAGAATATAATGAGCCAATGGACCAACAACGTGATAGCATTTGCGGCTCAACAATGCATCAATCTCAAGAATATGAGGAATCAAAGGATGCCCAAATTACTGATCTACGTCAAAGAATAAAGGCACTTTCTTAATCTAAAAAAAAAGAAGAGAGAAATTGGATTGAATTACTTGCTGAAAAGGATATTGCAATAAGAACCTTCATATCACTTAACTCAGAACTTCAAGAAAGAGATAGCACAATCCAAATGAAACTAAGGATGTTGGAGGTTGAAAAAGAAGACGATACAAAAACAATTCAATAGTTGAGGTATTCAATTTCGGAGCTTGAAACTGAAAATGCTAAATTGCATGAACAAGTTCAAGAACTATCCATCCAACTAGCAACACAACCATACCGAACACCAACACAACTTTAACCACAAGGTCAGTGAAAATCTTAAGCCACAAAAAGTTATGTCCTTGTGTCAACATAACTTAGAGAAACTTCTATTTATTATAATTTTCTCTGTCATTGGTAATTTTCTCTGGAAGTTATATTTCTCTGAACACATTAGTTTCTGCTGCTTATTTCTATTGATTTCTACTGCTCATTTGATTTTCTCTGTCTATTTTCTTATTCGATTTTTGGGGCTTGCTTGATTTCCACTGTGTATAGTTGAAATGCAAGCGGAACAACAACCAACAACCGAACTGTAGACACCCCATTTTTGACCTACCTTAAGACTCAGACGTCATCGATTGAGCGCTCGGTGATAGTGCATGTTGTGCTCGTTTAGAGGTTTCGGAGTTTTTGGCTGAGAGCCTTGCCTCCGGGCCTCTGAACTCTTTGTGCTTCGGCTTAGTTTGCGGACCAAGCCTTGTTTTCCTTGTCTGAGGGAAGGAGAGGTCATGTAAACCCCTTTTTGTGGTCGTAGGCCACTTTTCCCATTTGGAGACCAGTTTCTGATTTTTGGAGCTTTCGGCCGCGCACCATGTCTCAGGATCGCTTAACGTTCTTCGTTTGGCGTGGTTTTTGAAGCACACCTTGTTTCCTTGGCCTAGAGGGCCACTGTGGTTTAGGAGACCACTTTTGTGGTCGTAAACTACTTTTGGTGCTTGTCAGCTAGTTTTCGAGGCTCCCGACTGCGCACTTTGCCTCCCGAACTTTCGTCTTGCATCCGTTTTGGTTTGTTTTTGGTACAAACCTTGTTTTTCTTGTTTGGAAGGTGGTACAAGGGTGGGAGACCAGTTTCTCTCCCTACAAACCACTTTTCTTCCTGTCAGCCAGTTTTCTGGTCTGACAACTGGTCTCCCTGATCTTTGGACCATCAAAAGTAGTCAGCCACCACACTATTTGTTTGTTTTCATGCTTTAGACTCTCTCCCACCATGGCCGACCAGTTTTTGTTCTGGGAGACCACTTAAAGTGTTAACTTGGAAAGCTGTAAGCCCGTAGGGCATTTGCTTTTGTTGTTAACATATAATACTTTTGTAAGGAACTACTCTGATGAATAGAAGAATATTTATCTTTTATACCAATGCATGTCTAAGTTGATGGCTTTTAATGTTATTATTTTGAAGGCGTTACAACTTGGTATCAGAGCGTACCAGGTTCGAATACTTTGGGTACGTGGGAAGTGATTAGTGTCACAATGGGTTTGTCTCGCTTGTTAGAGACTTGTGTGTGACATTATGTGTTTATTTGATAACATGTTTATGTGACTACTTGGGTATGGGATTTAGTTTTTAGGATGTTGATTGGATCCTTGGGTTTCTGTGAGTCTTGTTGGAAAAGCACTTGATCAATGTTGGAAAAGCACTTGATCCTTGGGTTTCTGTGAGTCTTGAGCTCTGTTTGTGGTTGGTTCATGCATATTTGCCATGTATTGCATGCCTCCTTTGTAGCCCTCTTTATTAGCTTTCATGCTTTAGGACCTTTGCATGCCATGCTTGCATTGATTGAATGATTTGGCATCATTTCTTACCTTATTTCAGTGCACTTAGTGTTGTCACACTTCCACATTTATCACTCTTGAAGCCTTCTTGAGGGTTGTACTCTTAGGCCTACTTGGTTGGCCAATGCATTGCATGCATGCTTTGTATTTTGTGCCTTCGTTTTGGTGTTATGGCCACTAATTTGGGCATGACTGAGGTCTATCCATTTTGGTTTAAGTCCATTGAGCATTGTGTATGCCATGTTACATCGCATCGTACATGTTATGTTATTGTTTGCATTGCGCATGCCATGATCATATTGCGTTAAGTATGCCATGATCATATTGAATTGAGTACCGTAGTTGACATTTGCATTGTGTATGCTAGTTGTCATTCGCATTGTGTACGCCATGTAGTTCATTCGCATTGTGTATACTAGTACGTTAATTGCATGTTTGCATGCTTGTCCCTTGCATGTTGGTATGCTTAAGTTATATTGCATTGAGTTGCATGCTTGAGTCGCATTGTGTATACCATGCTTGTGTTGCATTTTATTTGGAATAGGTGTTAGTCCAAACACGAGAAACGAGAAATGTTTCATACTCAAAGTGATGAAACATGCCTCAATTTTCGGTCGTTGATGCTCTTGATCATACATGATAGAGTTTTAGGCCTTATGTGTTTACTTGTGCATTCATTTTCATATTGAATTGTGCAACTTTGCCTCTCGGCCATCATGCATTGAAATGCGCAATTGGTGGCCCGAGGGTTGAGAACCACACCCCCTTGAGCTTATGAAATGATAGGGAGGGGTGGTTGTGCACACATACCTTGCAAATACATTGCTATGCCTTTTCTTGCTCTCTATTGCAGCAAACTGGAATTCAGCAGCAACAACTGGTCGGCCAGCCAGAAAAACTAGCTGGCCGATCACTTTTTCTGGCTTTCAACAAAGACAGGTGGTTGGCAGGTGGCTGGAGAAAGCAATAAGTGGTCGGCCACCCGTCTACAGGTCCCCAAGGTGGATTAGAAGCTTTCTGGAGCTTGGTGCATGGTTCTTAGAACAGCTGCAAACAGAGACAAGTTAGAGCATCGTGACGGATTTCCGAACGAGGCGACCGGGCATGCATGCATTCTTCTCCCTCTGAAGCTCCTGCTTTACTGCTTTACTTAGCTAAATTGCTTAGCTAGTTTATGCTTTGGTTTTGTAATTAAGTAGTTAATGTGTTTAGTTGCTTATTTGTGTTGTAATAGCTTAATTAGTTGGCTTGTTAGTTGGCTAGTTTTGTGATGTAATAATTAGTTTAATTAGCTTAGATTAGCTAGTTAGCTTCTTATCCGAACCCTCCGTCGAGAGGGCCAATTGTTGTAATAAGCGTGCGTGTGTGTGATGCATGTCTTCTAACTCCTATTTCTTTCTCCCTTTTACTTAACCGTTTACGATGGTTAGTTTTAGAGCATATTTTGTTTAGCATAACTTATGCTTGCATGCGTTCATCCATTCATCTGTATTACATGCACCGGGCTCAGTGCATCATACTAATTGCATTATATTTCAATTCCAATTTGAATACATGTACCAAGTTTCATTTCACATGACATCTTAGGATAACCGAGTCTATCTTAATTGCATTTTTTCATGTGTTGCATTAGCCATTTTAACATGAACTAGGATCATGCATGATTTCTAACTAGTTCTCTGTTTTGGCTCGGAGTACACTGTGAGTGTTTACGCTTTAGCATATTGCATGTGTATTAATGTTGCCATGAAAGCATGCTTGCCATGAGGCTAATTGCTTATTTGATATAACTGCCTGAATGCCTGTAGGTGAAGGTTGTACTGCTTGAATTGGGACAATTCATTGAAATCCGCGATTTAGCCTACTTGCGAGTAGCAAACTTCAAACTGTTTTCAAACAAACGAGCATGCAATGTTTTGTTCCAACTTAGGCGATCTAGTCTATACTTGTATGCTGTGTGCATCACATAGTAATTCTAGGTTAATAAACGGAATAAGAACACATGTGTTTTCAAAAAGAAAATATCATACTTAGTAAAAGCTGATCTTTTGATCGGGCGAGCGGGGGTGCTCATTGCATGACCTTCCCCTCTCGTACCCAAGTTTCCGATCCGAGGCAACTTTGGTGATGGCGGACACGTGGCCTTAGGCACAAGTCAGGGTTTTCTAAATTCCTCCAAAATAAAATATTTAGGTGGCGACTCTGTATCTGACAAAGCAGTCCATGTTTGGCACTTCTTTATAAAAATCAGTTTTCCAAAACGATTTGCCGGATTTGGACTCTTTGGTGATTTATCAATCTTACATTGCATTTTGTCAGATCAGATTAAAAACCGTGTCATCGAGTCCGAACTGTAGTAGCTCAGAACCAAAACGAGATTCGCGCCCTCGTAGCGCGGATATCGGAGAGTTCCCAGGAGCGCGTCTACACAAATAAGAACAAATGGCATACACAGAACAACCGAAACAAAAGACAAAAGTCTATGGTAACTGGAAAATATTGAATCAAATAAATTTACATATTGAAATATCATCTGTAACTTCAGAGAAATTTCACTTTTACTGATATTTTCACTGTCTACACTCAAAAAAGATCCGACATCAATGATAAAAAATTTAAAGGCAAAAGAAAGGAAGGAAAAATAGCATGATCCAGAATTTCAATATCCTAAAGTTGCGAAAGTGACTAGAGGTTCAAAACAAGTTGCAAAGCAAACTGAGCAAACCATGAAGGACAAAGAAGTACTTGATGCTGATGCATACGTCTTGCCTCTACAACCATCAGAAAATCTTGGGTCTTTCCACAAACTCTACCGATTTCAAGATATATAAAAGATCATGTAAAAGACATCTTGCAGCACATATCAAATGTGTCTGGACTTGAGTAAGTACAACAAACAAAATACAAGATAACAAACAACAAATTACAAACTTATATTGTATTAACAACAATTAAATCCCTTCTTTGTCATCTTGCAGGGCTTTAATTTGGACAAGTGAGTTGAATCTCATTACCTTCAAAGACATTGGAAACCTAATAAAGCAAAAAGAAATTTCCAACAATGTAAGTTTTTCATCAAAATTTCTCTGCAATGTTTCATCAGCCTTTATAAACCAATATTACAATTATAAATCATATTTTTTAGATCATTGATGGCTATGGAGAGATCCTTCTTTCTGACCAAATGAGAGAAAGACAACAACCAACTTCATTTTTTTTTCACATCCATGAGCTTAGTATGTTACTACTCTTTTATTTGATTTTCTCTAGAATTTACTTACTACTTTCTCTTGTTAAGATACTTCTTCAAGCCAGTTGTGTCACTAGTCTAATTTTCTTTGGCTAGTTATTTGCATTTAAAATTTCTCTGTGTGTATATCTTAAATTCCTGTCATTTCAACTTTCTCATAACATAACAATTTTTTGATTTTCTCTGACCACAGAATTTCATCAAGATGTCGAAAAATCAAACTTTCCGAGTTTCATTATTTGACAAGCATATTGAAACAGCATGGAGGAACTACAGGTTCCTCCATTTTTCAATAAATACTGGGGGTAATGGGAAGTCAACACATGAAAATCACTGAACCTTGCTTGTCCTGGACAAAAAAGACAATTTATGGAGGTTCTACAACTCACTAAGACCAAGGAGAGATGATGCAGAAGACAAATATGTCAAAGATGTAAAACAATTGGTAACGAGTTCAAATTTCTCTGATCCATCAGAATGTTTATGTGATGATAATTTTCATAGAATTCCATTGATTTGTCAGTAAATTTCTCTGTTATTTAAAAATTATTTTTTTGCAGCAAGAATATGTGGAGAATTTTTGAAAGCTTGCCTTGAAAGAGAGGCACAATCACAACCCTCTTTCAAATTGATAAACTCACAAAACACACATTACGACTTTGAGTATGTCAACAATGCTCCACAACAAGATAGTGATTCGTAAGTTTCATACAACATCTATAAATAAGATAATCTGATTTGCATGTTTCTTAAAACTAACCATACCTATAATTTGTATGCAGTCTGGATTGTGGCCTCTTTGTCTGCTATATAATGAAACAATATAGCAAGCATGAACCTATCAGCTCCAAATTGTCCACACAAGACATAAGGTTGATGATGGCAGAACTCATAGAGAGATTTGTGACCGAAGTTGGCCGGTCATGGAATGAACCAATTGAAATACCTCCAGAAGAAGAACCAAAAATGTAATAGTGACATTAGTGAAAGAAAGACAATGCACATATCCACACAGAGAAAATTCTCTCACATATATGTATATATCCACACAGTATTAACCATTCAATTTTTTGTTCATACATTGAAGGAATGATGATGCTTGACATATATGTATATATCGTTTTTTGACTAATGTAAATTTCATTTATTTTATTTTATTTTGACTAATGTAAATTTCATACGTATCAATGGTTAAATATATATATTTTTTTCATTGTGATTGTCAACACAATCCACACAGAGAAAATTGTCTGCAGAAATTTCTCGGGTATGATATTACCAGAAATTCACAGAGAAATTTAACTTGTATTGTCCCAAGGGGATGCCTATATGATCATGTAATCTATAATGCTTTGTGTTGATACAAAACAATCATCAAACTCAACAAAACACAAAGCACACATCAATTTTCTCTGCCACTGGAAAATTTCACTAGATGAATTTGAAGTTTCAAAACACAATGCCCAGATAATTTTGTTTGCTAGTGAAAAATTTCTCTAGATGAAATTGACAGATTCGAATGGTGACAGAAAATGGAATTTCTGAGTTGTGAATTTCTCTGGGTTGAGTGATTTGGAGAGGGGGAATTTCTCTGGGTTGGTGAGGAAAATTTCTCTGGCTTTAAGAAAAATTTCTAAGTTAAAGTGATTGTAGATAAATTCTTTCTTGGTCCAGAGAAATTCTCAACTCAGAGAAATTTCAAAAGAGCTTAATTTTGTTTCTTGGTTGTACTCAGTGCAATAATTTTGTGTATGCTCTATTTGGTGTGCACATTTCTTTTTACAATGCACATTTCTTAAACTTAGAGAAATTTCAACAAACACAATGCACACTGTTTTTCAATGCTATTGGCAAATTTTTCTGGATGAATTGGACCTCACAAAACACAATACACAGAGAATTTTCTCTGCCGTAGGAAAATTTCTCTAGATGAAGTTGACAGGTATTACAAACCTACTGCCTATAGTATATATCAACAAACACAATGCACACTTTAACTGATATTGAAAAATTTCTCTGGATGAATTTGATTGATATTATTATATACACAGTCTAAAAAATACATTTCACAAAACAAAATACACAAAGTAATCATCAAATGTATTATTCAATCAATAAAATGTATTATCCTCAACTATTTAACAAAGGTTCCTTGCATGTCCTTTTATTATGGCGACCAATACTCTCACAACGACTACACTTAATCACTCTTTTAAACTCTCCGGTAGAAGAAATTCTGTTCTTTTTTGGCCTCCCAGCTGGTCTCTTACTCAATGGAGGTAAAATCATAGCATCATCAATGCTACACATAGGTTTTGCAACAGTTGGAACTAGGCCAATCGAAAACGAGTATGCTTGACGATACATATCAGCATGAAAAAATGGTTCAACAAATGAATTCAAATTCTTTCCACTCCTAAAAATTACAGTAACAGCATGTTGACATGGATACCCATTTATTTTCTATTTTCGACATAAACAAGTTCTTAACAAAAGCTCAACCATAACCGAAGGAAAACAATACACTTCAAAGACATTATCAGATGATAAACTCACATTCCATGTTCTCCCATCCAAGAAAGCCTTCTCCAATACATTATCCATACGAGGACAGAGAACTTTATTCCATTTACTAAAGGGCAGCCTCCTATCAGACCTCATATTCATGATTTGCAACCGTATCATGTCCACCAAATTTGTTATTGGCAAGTGTCGAGCGTCTCGTATCCATGAATTGAATGACTCAGCAACATTTGAATACATCTTACCATAATGTTTTTCCTCAAAATGTGCATCACTCCAATTTTCATATGGTAAACTTCTTAAGAAAACACTCATAATGTCTCCTCTCTCCCTTTTTAATTCATTTAACTTGAAATGAAATGATGCCTTTGTTGGCATATATGCACATTCTGAAAACTTGGACACAATGTTTTCCCTAACCAAATTTGTGTTTCCACATGACAACTTATCCTTCAAATTTCTCTTTAGATGTTCAAGACAAAATCCATGAAAGCAGTTAGGGAAAAACCTAGCAATTCCTTCCACAATACCACAATGTCGATCTGATATGAAACTTATCACCCTTTCTGATCCCAATACTCCACATAAATGTTCAAGAAACTAACACCAATTGTCTTTATTCTCAGCATCAACAACAACAAAAGCTATAGGAAAAAAACCTACAAAACAAATAGGAACAAGCATATTAGATATACACATGCAGAGAAAATTAGAACAATAAACAACCAAAGAAATTTGACACAGCAAACATCCAGAGAAAATTCACTTAGTGCCCAACTCTAGTGAAAATTCACACATTGGCAATATCTAGAGAAAATTGACTTAGTGACCAACTACAGAGAAAATTCACATAATCAGAATATCCAGAGAACATTCACTTAGTGAACAACTACAGATATAATTCACACAATGACAACATCCAGAGAAAATTCACACACTAACCAAAATCTAGTGAAAATTCTCACAGTGGCCACAACAATACAAAATCCACACAGTTGCCAAAACTAGAGAAAATTCAAAGTGTTAGAGAAAAATCACATTTACTCAATTCATACATGTATAGAAAATTCACATACTTAGATAAGATTAATATATTTACAATTACCTTCATTCCTATCTTTCCCCATTGCAGCAAGCAAAACTCCTTTGTATCGTCCTTTCAAAAATGTTCCATCAAGAAAAAGCAATGACCGACAATATTTAAAACTAGCAATACATGCATGAAGAGCCACAAACATTCTTTTGAAACGCTTGTTATCTTCAAAATCTAACTCAAAATGACTACCTGGATTGTTCTTCAATGCCTCATCAAAATACCACCGTAATTGATCGAATAACAAACAAAAATCCCCATATGTACTACATTTTGCTTTTTCAACCCCCAACCAACCACAGCTATAATTGATTGAGAACCTATACTTGTCTTTCATTTCTTTGACAACATCCACTGGACGAGTTAAAGGTCTTGCACTTACCTCTTCAAGTATCAGCTCAGAAACTAAGCTGGAAGTCATCCTAGCATGTTTACTCGTACGAACCGCCACACCACACGTATGTTCATTGTTCAAAGTCCTTATGTAGAAGAGCCCATTTGTTTTTTCAACCGAAGCATGTACATGCCACATACATCCCCTGATTCCTTATATGCACATTCTGCCGTAACCCTCAACTTATCATTTTTAACATACGTAAACTGAAAGCCAATCTCAATAGCATACTTGCATAAAACAGTACGGAATTCAACCACACTACCCTCAAATTTTTGTCCAACACTCGTAATATTATTTCGCCAACCAGCTGACAATAACACATTTTCTTGGTGAGAACAAAACTTAGAGAGTTGATTCCTTTCAATATCCACCAGCCTATCACATTCACCATCCACAACATCTACCCAATTAGACCCCACTTCTTCCTTTTCATCAGAAGTACTACACCTACTAACTGAAACATCAACTATATCAACACCACGTGTACAAACAACCCTCAACATATTCAGAAAATCAATATTATTTCGAACCATACAATTCGGATGGCCCACAATAGAATAAGAAATACACATAGTCTCAGGTTTCAAATTCTCCCATGTTTTACAAAAAATGCCAACCAATTCATCAAAATTCAATTCACATAAAACATTAATGACAATAGTATCATCCCCATATTTGCGCAGCAACAACACTGCACTGTCCATCGAAACTGAAAGAAAAAACAAGAAAAATAATTTGTTCAACATAAAAACACTTCACAATAACAACATAAAAGTCCAGAGAAATTTAAAAACTTTTGCTCAGAAAAACAAAAAATTATATTCATTTTATACAAACATATAATTTTCTCTGAACTACAAACTGAAAGTGAATAACAAACTTATAATCTTCTCTCAACTACAAATAAAAGTCCAGAGAAATTTAAGAACTTACATTCACTTTCTCAGATTCAATCTGCATTAGAAACTTTGGATTATAATAATAAACTTACAATTTTCTCTGGACTATACTAACAAAAGTGTCGAGAATGAAATTTCTCTGGTTTAAACAAATTTTTCTGGTTTGAAAAAATAGAGAACAAAACTTATCATTGATCAATATGTTAATGAAAAACAGAACACGAAAATGAACTCTAAACATCAAAATCAACTACACTGTCAACACTCTTTGAAATTGATCAAAAAATAGAGAATCAAAATTAATTCCAAAAAATAAAAATCAACTCTATCAAGTTGGCCTCTGTCTAAAATTGATCAATAATAGAAAATAAAAAATCAACTCCAAAAGTCATAAACAACTTCATTGAGCTAGCCTCTCTTTAATTACAAATTGATCAAAACTGAAAACAAAATCAAATCGGAACTGAAAACAAAATCAAATCAAAACTTAATTATGAATTGATCAAAACTGAAAACAAAAACCTAATGTAAAAATACACTCGAACAACTAATATCAAATCGGAATCCTTACATAAAATTCAAAACAAAAATCAAAATTCATGTGGAATCTGTATCGAAACCATACCTGATTCAACTCAACCGAAAAAACTACACGATCAACACATTGTAACACCTACACGATCGTCGAAATCTCTATCGTCAAGTACACTGCAACATTTGCGAAATCCCTATGAAATCTCCGATAAAATCTCCACCGCGAAACCACTTTCCAAAATCTCCACCAAAAAATCAGAAACTGAATATTCTTGTTTTTTTTTTTTTTTTTTGAACTGAGCAATAGAATATTTCAAAATCCAAACAAGGGTAAATTAGGTATTTTGTAACATAAAATAAAATTGAGGGAATTTAACCATCAAAACATATTATTGTGTACCTCTCCTCCTATCAAAAGTTAGAGAGGGACCTTAGACCAATTTTCCCAAAAAGAAAAGAAAAGAAGAGAAGCAATGTTAGGTTATCCAACTTTAAATACTTTCAAGTTTCACCAATCACCAAATATCGTGTCTCATTGTTATTTCCTGTCACGTAATATCAAATCGTAAGTTCTATTTTCATAAAAAAAATTACAAATTAATAAAAATGTTTTTAATTATTAAATTGTATAAGATTTATCATTGAATTGAATTTTGTTTTTGGAAAATTACGCTCCATTGTGATCTTCCCATATTTTTAAGCACCACTTAAGTCTTGCTTTAAGCTATCAAATAAATTCCAGGGGAAATATCATATCAATAGGACAGTTAAAGATTATTTATATGTTTTGGTGTTAAAATTTTACTGTGTGTACTGTGTAAATTTTTTTTGTGTATTATACAAATTCCCATTATGTGTCAAAATTATATCACAATTTTTTTTTGTTATCTCTAATATAATAATTTATCCTTTGTCCCATGGATTTGATATTTTTCCTAAAT
The DNA here is from genome assembly GCF_055761805.1 of Camellia sinensis. Classification (NCBI taxonomy): domain Eukaryota; kingdom Viridiplantae; phylum Streptophyta; class Magnoliopsida; order Ericales; family Theaceae; genus Camellia; species Camellia sinensis. The sequence continues at coordinate 7,338,663 of NW_028128989.1, read as the reverse complement.
TCTACAACTCTAGAAAAAATAAAAACAAAAAACACTTTGCCTACGAGAAGTTATCATGAGCATTATTCTATATTACATAAATCATGATATTTATCATGTTATTTTCTCATAAAAGATACAATATAATAAAATTTATTATTTTAATTAATAAAATATATAAGGGTGCTTTGGCAATCAAATAAAAAGTTAACTTTTACCTTTTTACTTATTTTGAGTCAAATCATCTCTCATATTTTTTATTCACAAAAAAATAAAATAAATTAAAAAAATTTAAAAATTAATTTTTTTACCAACTTTTTAAAACACTTCATAATGAAGCACCATTTAAATTTACCCTAAGCAAACTATTTTAAGGGCCATGCTACAGACCCCCAGTCGGGTGACCCCCACTGACGTGTCGCACTGGAGTTAGCCGAAAATCAAAAAAAAAAATCAATTTTTTTTATCCAATGGGAGCCGACCCCCAGCACCCCCAGCTGGGGGTCTCAGTCATTTTTCCTATTTTAATTTCTCCTAAGCCTACTGAGTATCCAAAAATTGGACGTTGAAGGATAAAAAGAAGATTAATAGATTAGATAGATGGGAAGAGAGAGAGAGAGGTGTCATTTGTATACCACCTAATTGCCTGGCAACACCAACAATATTGTCAAATCCAATATCACATCAAATCATTTATCACCTCTCTAATTTTAATTTTAATTTTTTTATTTTTTTATTTTTTTTATTTATCTGCGAACTAATAGGCGTACGAAGTGGGCAACCAGCCAGCCAGATTGAGCCCCGGGGCGTACGAAGTGGGCAGCCAGCCTGCCAGATTGAGCCCCGGTTTGATTTTCATTTTGAGATTGAAAAATCACAAAATGATAAAATTTGATATAAAAGTTAATAAAATAAAATATTATTTTTTATCTATAATTATTCTATTTTTTTAATAAAAGTAAAAAAGCTCACAATATAAAAATCAAACGAGGCTAAAAAAATTAAGTTAAAAAAGTTTTAATACAAAAAAATTTGGGAAGAAAAAAGCCAGGTTTTTTTTGGCTAAAATAGCCTATTCAATCTTTGGTATCAGAGCCAAGTGATGTTGTATCCTGTTTCTAACTGTTGTGCTTCTTCTATTCAATCTTCTCTATTGTTTATTTGATTAATCCTGTTTTCAACTTATCTTAATCACCCAAAAGATCAGTCTCTTCTATCCACCTAGTTTAAGTAACCCACTTCTTCCCAGTCTCGTGTAAGTCCTTCGGTTTAGGCAGAATCCGACTTTGGGGTTTCAAGATAGGGTTTGTATGTATACTAGGTATGTGGTAAAATTGACAAGAATAGGGTATGTATTAAGATATCTGTAAAACTGATTAATTAAACAGAACAATGAATCGATTATTTAGAAGTAACTCATCTGTTAGTTCTAGGTCAACAACTTTGCCCTCAATACCTAATCAAGGATTAGTAATTAATAAAGAAGATGTTGAAATACAAAATGATAAATTTGATGCTGGATGGAATATACCCAAACTACCAATTAAGGAAATTTATAAAACTACTTTATTACAAAATGTTTTTAAAATTACTCTTCATGTTAAAACTATTGAACAAGTTTATGCTTTAGAAAAATCTAGGGAAATTTGCCAATTATTTGATAAAAAGTTAATCAAAAGACATTTAGATAATGGTTATAATTTTATGCATATTGGCTTAATTCAAGTAGGAGTCAATCCATTGACAATGGTAGGACAAAATGCTTCTGTTTTATTATGTTTAAGAGATGCTCGCTTTCTTAATTACAATGATAGCTTAATGGGTATGATGGAAATTGGTCTTCATAAAGGTCCAGTACATTTTAATTGTTTTCTTGATTTTACACTTAGTTTACGCGATCCACATATTCTCAAAGCATTAACCTTAAACATTCAATTACATGGTTCATTTACTGAAATGTTAGAAAAAGTTCATAATATTGCTTTAATTTATCGTGTTCATTATAAATGTATGCAAACTAATTTAAATGTCCATGCTTAACACAAAAGCCCCAAAGATAAAACTTTATTAATTCAAAGCAGTAGTAGTAATGAATCCAATATTAATATTCCTCAAATGATTGAATGGAAAAACATCGACTTACCTGAACAATGGGTTACTGTCAATGAAAATTACAAACACAACCAACAACAATCCTTAATACAAGATATTCAAGATATCCAGCAATACAATGATGGTTCTATCCGAATTAAATTTAATCGAAGTCAATCCTCTAGGCATAGTACTTCTAGTATCCCTGCTGAAATTACAACTGAGGATGAAATATTTAACACCCCTTTATTTCGGAAAAATAGCCAAATACATCTTGGTCAAACCAACCAAGCTTCTCGAAACAAATTAAAAGGCATTGATAATTCTACCACTTCCCAGATTAGTAAACCTGTTTATACAACTCCCACACATTTACCAGAAGAAGACATCGCTTCAAATACTTCTCCAACTCAAACTGATTTCGAAGAATTTACAACTCCGGTAAATCCCCAATTAATGACAATTAAAAAAGCTTTTACTCCTGATTTAGATAAATTACTTATTGACTTTAGATCTAAAGAAAATAGGACTAAAAGACATGCTTATCGTGCTAAATATGATTCTGCTCAACAATCCCGAATAACTAGAAAATGGTATGATTTTATGGTTCAGTATGGTTTTGAATTATCTTTCTTTGACTATATGGATCAATATTACAAAAAGATCAACACAATCACAAAACATAAATGGAAAACTTCTCCTAATACTTCTGTTCACTCTAATCATCCTCCATTAGAAAATATAATTATTGATCATCAAGGTTCTGAAGTTCCAGCCTCTCCTTTTAAATTGCCTGGCACTGACCCTGAAATTAAAAAAATTATTGAACAAAATAATTATACTAGTCAATGTCTAAAAACTATTGGTAAACAATTAGATAAATTAGAAACTAATTTAGATGAACAATCTGCAAAATCTACTAAATCCTTAGATCAACCTTTACTTAATCTCCCTAGTCATCGTTCTAAACGAACTAGCTTAATTACTAATGATCAATCTACTGTCAAAGCTATTGAACATTTGTTTACTAAATTAACTCCCAATCCAATGATACCTCTACATCTAAAGATAAAGGTATTACTGTTTTAAATCAACAACCTATTACTAACACTGTTTTCAATCACACTGAAACTGACACTACTGATACTGAAATAAATCAATTAGCCCAACAATTTCAATTTTCTAATCTTAATAAAATTCATTATTCCAAAGTTAATCCTCAAACTACCAAAAATTGGTATTCTCAACCTACTCCACTTGATCTCCAATTTGAAGAAACTAATCTTAATAATCAATTTTCTGTTTCTGCTAAAAAATTATACGAATGGAATATTGATGGTCTCAGTGAAGATCAGATCCTCCAAAAATTAAATCATTTATCTATGGTCGCATATAGTTATCTCAGTAATTATTCCCAATATTCTCAACCTGAAATTGTTTCCTTAATTACCTCCGGTTTCACTGGCATGATCAAATCCTGGTGGGAAAAATATCTTACTGAAGAACAACGTGACTCAATCATATATGCTAATCAAACTGATGAAAATGGTCTACCTATCTTTGATGAATCTATAGGATGTTGTCACCCTGATGGAATCAATCAATTAATTTATACAATCGTCCGACATTTTATTGGCACACCTATAAATATATATTCTCGTATCCATGATCAACTGAGTAATCTTACCTGTCCAACCTTAAGTGACTTTAGATGGTATAAAGATGTATTTACCTCTAGAGTTATGTTAAGAGAAGACTGTACTAAATCATTTTGGAAAGAAAAATTTATTAATGGATTACCTAGTTTATTTGCTTATAAAATTCGGGATGTTCTTAGCCAACCCACTGGTGTTATTGAATATGATAATTTAACATTTGGTGATATAATTAGCACTATTCAAAAAGAAGGCTTAAAAATGTGTATTGATCTTAAACCTACTCAAAAAGCTAATAAAGATAAACATAAAGCTAAATATGAATTAGGCAATTTCTGTGAACAATATAGTTTACCTCCTGTTGCATCCTCTCGTAGGAAATCACACAAATACTCCAAACATAAACATAAATCATCATACAAATATTCTAGTAAATATAAAAAGAATTATTCACCTTCCAAATCAAATGATAAATTTTACACTAAACCTAAAAAGAAATATTATAAATCCAAATCACATCCTAAATCTAAATCTACCAAAGATATTACTTGTTATAACTGTGGTCAAAAAGGTCATTATTCAAATAAATGTAAAGAAAAACAAAAACTAAAAGATAAAGTTAATCAACTTCAAATTGATGATAACTCCAAAAATCAATTATATGAAATCTTTCAATTAAATCAATCTATTAGTACTTTCTCTTCTTCTGATCATCCCAATACTTCGTCTGATTACCAATCACCTAGTGATGATTCTGATAACGATATTAATATAGGATGTAATGATGTTTGTTGTAAACCAGTTAAACAAATTATTGTCCTTACCAAAAACACTCAAGAAGAATCTGCTCTTATTGACCTAATTAGTAAATTAGATGATCCAAAATTAAAACAAAAATGTATTGATAAACTCAAATCTTTATTAATCCATTCAGATACCAAACCAAAGTTTGACAAACCAATAATTAGTTTATCCAAAACTTTAGAAAAATTTAAAAATAAACAAAAAGACGTCACATTACAAGACCTCCAACAAGAAATCACTCAGATTAAACAAACAATCAAAGAGTTACAACAGAAAGATAAAAAACTAGAAGATGATATTATTATATTAAAATTTAATAAAAGTCTTGATAATTTCCAACCTAATGATCAAGAATCTCCACATGAATCTGAACATGATTCTGATCCCACTAATCCTGGTAATTTATTATTTGACAACCGATCACACCACTCTCAATCTAACAATCCTGAAGAAAAACGGTTAAGTCTAATCAATAAGCTTTACATTCAAAAATGGTATTCTAAAATTAAAATAATTATCAATGATTTTGAATTAGAATTAATTGCTTTAATTAATACTGGTGCTGATTTAAATTGTATACAAGAAGGTTTACTTCCTACTACATATTATGAAAAATGTCAAGAAAAATTAACTTCTGCTAATGGTAGTAAAATGCATATCAAATATAAATTACCTAAAGTTCATGTTCGCCAAGATAATGCATGTTTTAAAACCTCTTTTGTTCTAGTTACAAATATGGCTGATAAAATTATTTTAGATTCCCCATTTATATATTTATTATATCCATTTACTACATCTAGTACTGGAATAACTACACATGTTTTAGGTCAACCTGTTACATTTAAATTTTTATCTCTTCCTGAAATGTTAGCATTAAATCAATTAAAAGATTGTTCTATTTCTCATACAATTAGTCGTTTAACTCGGCATTTAAATTTTCTTAAAGAAGAAATTAATTATAAACGCATTGATCAACAATTAACTGATCCAGTTCTTATTTCTCAAATCAATGATTTCAAATTAAAACTTGAGTCAACTGTTTGTTCTACCTTACCTACTGCGTTTTGGCATAGGAAAAAGCATCTAGTTACCTTACCTTATATTAAGAATTTTGATGAACGACTAATTCCTACTAAATCTAGGCCAATTCAAATGAATCATGTATTACTTGAAATGTGTAAAAAAGAAATTAATGAATTATTACAAAATCGAATAATTAGTCCAAGTAAATCACCATGGTCTTGCCTTGCTTTTTATGTTAATAAAAATGCTGAATTAGAACGAAGTGTCCCTCGCTTAGTTATCAATTACAAACCTTTAAATGCTGTCTTAGAATGGATTAGATATCCTATTCCTAATAAAAAAGATTTAATTAAAAGACTTAGTCAAGCTGTTATTTTCAGTAAATTTGATTTGAAAAGTGGTTTTTGGCAAATTCAAATTCATCCTCACGATAGATATAAAACCGCATTTAATACACCCTTTGATCAATATGAATGGAATGTCATGCCATTTGGTTTAAAAAATGCTCCTAGCGAATTTCAAAATATCATGAATGACATATTCAACCCATTTAGTCATTTCTCAATTGTTTACATTGATGACATATTAATTTTTTCCAAATCAATTAGTGAACATTGAAAACATTTAACTGCATTCTTTTACACAATTAAAAGTCATGGTCTTGTCATTTCTGCTCCTAAAATTAAATTATTTCAAACTAAAGTTCGATTCTTAGGCTATGATATTCATCATAATACTATTTTACCTATTAGTCGATCCATTGAATTTGCGTCCAAATTCCCTGATGAAATTCTGGATAAAACCCAATTACAAAGGTTTTTAGGTTCCCTCAATTATATTGCTGAATTTTACAAAGATCTTAGAAAAACTTGTCAACCTCTATTTGATAGGTTAAAGGATAATCCCCCTCCTTGGTCTTCTGTTCACACTTCTATTGTTCAACAAGTCAAACAATATGTCAAGTCTCTTCCTTGTCTTGGTATTCCCACTGAAAATTCATTCAAAATTATTCAAACTGATGCCTCCGACATTGGTTATGGTGGCATTCTTCTTCAGAAAATTACTCCTCAATCATCTGAACAAATTGTTCGCTATCATTCTGGTGTCTGAAATAAAGCACAATTAAATTATAGTACTATTAAAAAAGAAATTTTATCTACTGTCTTATGTATTCAAAAATTTCAAGATGATATTTTAAATCAAAAATTTTTACTTCATGTTGATTGCAAATCTGCTAAATATGTTATTGAACAAGATGTTCAAAATCTTACTAGTAAACAAATTTTTGCCCGTTGGCAAGCTATTTTAAGCATTTTTGATTTTGATATTACCTATATACCTGGTTGTCAAAATTCCTTGCCTGATTTTCTTACCCGGGAATTTTTACAGGGGGGTAAGGGATAACTGCACCATTTACTTCTTACCATAAATCCCGAATTACCTATTTCAAAACCCAAATTAAACAACTTACCCATCGTATTCACCGTCTCACATTAGCCCAACCAACCACCAAAAGAGCCCAATATATCAATTACCATCAGATTCTAGCCCGTCGCAATTTACTTGCTCACAACTACAACTGTTTACATCGCCATCAAGATTATTTAGATCTTTTTTCTGGTTGCTAATCATTGTTTCTTGTTTAAACAGATGTCTCGCCCAAGGCCTCCTTCCAAGGCTTTGGTCCCATCTTCCAGTAAACCTAATCAATTTATTGTCCCTCCTCCCTTGGAGTCAGTCACCCAATCTCATTCACTCGAAATGGTTAACCGTTACCAAACTCTTGGTAACATCTATCGTCCTGATTACTCATCTGCATTGGCTGCCGATCCCTTTGTATCCAGCCATTCAGTTTCAGTTACTCCATTCCCAGTTAACCCTATTAAACCATCCCGATCTGAGTACACCAATTCACATGTTACTAACTTGTTCTACAAAGAACCCAGTCACCCAAAAAACCAAACCATCAATGAAATTGCTAAATTCCATTTTGGCTCTGGATGCCATTTCACCCTTTCACATCCAGAGAAAACCCTCGCCTATTACAAAGATATTCTACTCCATCACCATTCAATTTTGATCAAACCAATCCAGGATCGAACCTATGCTTACAAGATCCTATATCATTCAATTTATATTCACAACATTGTTTCCATGGCTGAATGGGGAAACCCTAACCAGCTTCGTGATTTACCTGGCCATTCCATTCAATCTAATTACCATGATTACGTTGATGCCTGGTTCAAGATTTTCTTATACCAAAATGAAACTTTTAGTCATTCTTGGTTCATCTCATTTGATCAAAAATTCAAATCTGAAATACCTACCTGGTTTCTGAGATGGTGGACTCACTATGGCGCCATTTCAGATATCCTCCCGGATGATCTCAGTCAAATAATTAATTATTTTGCCTCTGTTTATCCATTTACTGCTCATCAAAGACAATTTCCATTGTTACTAATTTTCATATCCAAATACAAAATTCCATGGATATTTAAATGGCACTATGGGATTGATGATAACATCATCATTCGCCAACACACAATCAAGTGGTGGGTCAAGTTCAATGTGCCTAGAATTCTTGAAATTGTTCAAGAAGAATTCCCACCTGATCAGCATGCTCCAACTCCTGCTCTTGCTAAAGCCCAGTAGAACCCAACTGCTACAGTTACTCAAGGAAGTTAGCCCAGTCTTCCTCCAGTCAACCTTGGAAGCCCCTCATCTAGTGGTTCCAAGCCCACATCATTCAAATCAAAGTCTAAAGCTGTTGCTGCTCAGCCAGCCCAATCAAAGCCCAAATCAAAGTCCAAAGTCAAGGCAAAGCCCATTCCACCTCCTGCTCAGCCCAAGGACAAGTCCAAGAGTAAATCCAAGTCATCCAAAGAAGATATGATCCAGTTGGCCCATCAACTTTTGGATCAGGCTAAAACCCAATCCACCGATTCCAACAATTCAGAAGAAGGTTCAGAGAATGCCCACTCATTTGAAGAATCAACTAATTAATATTCAGGTCCAGAGTTTCAAGATGCTCAGGATCCATTTGTATAATCAACATTGGACTCCATATAGATACAAATTAGCTTCAATCAATACTCTTTTGAGAAAAGCTGCCAATTTGTATTTATATTGATTCCATTAGTCATATGTTCCACTGAAAGTGATGAATAGTAAAAGTTACTGTTCACTTTTACTGTTCACCGTCACTATTCACCCAGTCAACTTTTGTTTAAAGCTGCTCAACTATTCAATCAATCAGCCGAAAGCAACCGACAACATCTGCTTTACCCCATGCGTTGCCAGCTGCTTTCATCAGTCAAATATTGCTTTTCTTTTCTTTATTTTGTATATAATGTAATCAAGTTGAACTCATTCAGCAGACTTGAAAATTTTGAAAAAATTTCAAGAGCTCTGAGTGAAAACCAACACCTTGTGCTGTAACCTACTTAAAGCCCTTACAGTTGCTGCTATTGTAATTGTAAGTTAGTTAAACAAGTTTTAATTCAGTCGTTTATTGAATGTTTTAAGTTTTGGTTTTAATGTGCATTCCAGTTTTGTTCAAATTTATATCCTTTTGATTTCGTAATCCATCTCCTTCATTATCTATGAGCTGCTTCCGCCTGGCTATTTTAGCAACAAAAAACAAAACATCAAATCCAACCCATAATCATTACAATCCTCTCTCACAAAAAAAGTCAAAAAAGCCAAAATGCCAAAAAGCCCTTCCCAAACCAGGCTAAAATAGCCCAGGCTAAAATAACCAAAAAGCCAAAAAGTCAACCCACTTCCCAAACGGAGGCTTACTACTTATGCCAAACGAAACTTGAGACTAGTTCTTTGGTTTTTAAAATATTTGGGGCTCAGCTTTGAAAAAACAATAAAATATCTGAAGCATTACGAGATTTATATTGTATTTTTTAACCTTGTAATTCATATATTAATTTATTCTATTTTTATTTAGTTATTTGTTAGTCTTAGAGCATCTCCAACGGTGAATCAAATTTTTCACTAAATTTGAGTAAAAAAAAGCTAATTTTCTCAATTTGATATGGCTTGCTCCAACCGTGCAACAAAAGGGAAGTGGTCGACCGGTTGCTTGACCGGCCGGTCGACCAGTAAGGCCAATTTTTTTTTTATAAATTTTTTTTGAACCGTTTGAACCAGTAATTTGAACCATTTGAACTAGTTCGCAGGCCAATTTTTGCATGAGCTAGTTGACCGGTTGGTCAACTTGATGGTCGACCACTTAGTGTAAAATTTTCACAAATTTTTGCTTTAACGGCTATGCACAGTGAATTGGTGAAAGGAGCAAGTTGTCCTCAGTTTGGTGAAACCTTTGATATTTTCTCAATTTGATACCAATTTGCTGAAACCATTGAAACTCCAAAAAGTGACTTATTCACCAATTTCAAATATGATGCAAGATTTGATGAACCATCGGAGATGGGCTTATATAAACAAATGATTTCCATTACATTGAAATAAATATTTTTTGTTTTTGATTATTTTCGTGTCTATGCATTATTTATATATTTATATTTGTTTTGTCTATTGTAATTTAATTTTACTAAAAAAATAAATTAATGCAATAATGTTAAATTTATAAAAGTTATTATATTTTTCAAAGCTGGTAAAATAGGCATGCCTAGGATTCTAGAGCTCTGTTGATCCATGTGATCTTCTGTATTAAAAGGTTATTATTGGAGAGCGGATGATTTTTTATTTGGTGAAAGCATAATTTATCTTCATAAGCAAGAATTTTTGTAATATTTTAATCATAAAATAAATTGGTATGTATTGCATTTTATCTGTGGGATAAAATTGGCTATGCGTTAAAAAATGTAAAATTTTGTTTCTAAAAATATTTTCTAAAAAATATATTTTAAAATTTTTTCCAACTTTGGTACCTTAAAATAAAAATCAATAGAAAATATTTTCTATAATCAATAAAAAAAATTTATTCGAGTAAAAAATATTTTTATGAACCAAAATTTTACCGATACTACTGGCACATTGAACTAGCCGATGCCAACCATGCCAGCTTCAGGAGGCCTCATTCGGGACAACCATAGCAACTGGGTCATGTTTATGTAGATACATAGGTAAAACCTCCAGCTGAATTACAAAATTGTGGATTCTCAGAGATGGTCTAAAACTCATTCTTAATCTAGAGCTCACAAATATTAAAATTGAATTTGATGCTTTGATTATTGTAAATCTGATAAGGAATAACTGTAACGAACAAGATTATCTTAAATTAAAAACATCATATAATCTGATAATTTTTCCGCAACCTAATACTTTCGCCAAATAAACTTTTTAAGTTATCCCGCCCAAAACAAAAACAATTTTTTAATTTTTTTATACTCTCTATTTCGCAGATAAAATGGATATCTCCATTTCATTTAACAAGGTTGCAAAACCAACCATTCATGACAATGAAGACATGATAAGTACTAAAATTTTCTGTAACCATTTTGAATTTCAAATAGAGAAGTGTAGATGTGAATCTTTTATCTATTCGTGGAATTATGGGAGACATTAGTCCACAGAAAACAATAAGATCAATTGACAAGAGAGAAGATTAAAAGCACCTAGAACGCCAAGTGTGCTTATTCATTTAAACTTTTGCAGCATCTCCATATACCCTGAACATGAAGCTACCCGCACTACAAAAATTTCAACTTTTTAATGCCGTTTCAAAAAAAATTTAGCGACAGTAAATAATTTTTAGTGATGGTAAATGGGAGGTCACAACAGGAGCGTTACTAAAATGTTTGCCGTCACCTTTTTTTGCGACGGCAAATGTGGCCGTTTGCGACGGCATTTTACTATCGCCTATAATATGTAAAAAATTAAGACCTTTTGCGACAACAATGTTGTACGGTCGCTAAAAGTTTTATTTGAGACAGCAAAATAAATACTGTCGCGAAATATTTTTTTGTTGCGACAGCATGATCACTGTCACCAATTTCTTTTGCGATGGCATTGCCTATGTTGCCAAGAAAATAGGTTTTAGTTCTAATGTTTTTTGCGACGGTGTGATGCCATCGCACCAAAAAAAAAAAACTGTAATAAAATTATTAAAAATATTAAAATTACCTATATCACATGAAAAAAATGAAAAAATAAACTAATAATTGCATAATAATATAAAAATTCTTGTATAGAAATAATAATTTTTCCACAATAAAAATATTCTTGCATTTATAATTACACATCAACAAAATTACTCCACTACATAATGTTCCATAATACATATATAATGTTTAAATACATAATGTTGTTCACAATTCAAAATAACATAAACCAAAAACAAAAGTTTTCCTCATCATTCTCCACGGGTAATAAAAACAAAAGTTAGTTACATTCTTCACAGACATGCATTCCACAAGAAAAAAAACTCCTATTCGGGAAATATAAGAAAACAAAAAATAAAAATAATTAATGACAATATAATTATGTATTAATATGTTAATTACAAAAAAACATAAAAAATTTAACTACTATACAACTACAAAGATAATTAAGTAAATAATTTTGCCTAGATTGAAATCTGGCTCTAACCGAGAACCTGATTCGAGTTCCGTCTTCTCCCACAAGTCTAGGCAGTCGTATGTGTCAAGTTTCGTGATAATCCGACGTTGTTGGGTGATTTTGGTACGTCAACATCTCGAATTCTAAGTTTTTTAAAAAACTAGTTTGCCTAGATCGAAATCTGGCTCTAACTCCCAAACTGAGAACCCGATTCGAGTTCCGCCTTCTCCCACAAGTCTCTCATGCCTAGGTGATCATGTGTGCCAAGTGTTGTGCTAATCCGACGTTGTTTGGTGATTTTGGGACGTCAACACCTCGAATTCTAAGTTTCTTAAGGAACTAGTTTGCCTAGACTGAAATCCGGCTCTAACTCCTAAATCGAGAACCTGATTCGAGTCCCGTCTTCTCCCACAAGTCTCTCGTGCCAAGGCGGTCGTGTGTGCCAAGTTTCGTGCTAATCCGACGCCGTTTGGTGATTTGGAGGCTAAACACCTCGAATTCTAAATTTCTTAAGGAACTAGTTTGCCTAGATTGAAACACGACTCTAACTTCCAAACCGGGAGCCCGATTCGAGTCTCGTCTTCTCCCACAAGTCTCTCGTGCCAAGGCGGTCGTGTGTGCCAAGTTTTGTGCTAATCTGATGCCGTTTGGTGATTTTGGGGCGTTAATAACTCGAATTCTAAGTTTCTTAAGGAACTAGTCTACCTAGACCGAAATCCTACTCTAACTCCCAAACTGGGAACCTGATAATATGTTTGAGCTTAATAACATAAAACTAAATTATAAAGATAATTTTTTTAGGGACTCGATTTGTTGGCGAATCTTTATGGATTTAGTTGACTTGCTGAACAGGGAATTTACATTTCTTTAAAACTAAGATTGTACAGCCTGTATACTTTATATTTGTTTCCTATTATAACTGCTGTTAGTTAGGCCCTAATTTTTAGTGATTGTTTCCTGATTTAGTTCCCTAAATTAGTGTCCTTTGTACTCTATATATTTTGTATGTTTTCCCTCAGTTAATAAGAAGAAAAATTATTCATCTATATGGTATCAGAGCTCTAGGTTTTTTCCTGCTGCTGTTTCTTCTTTTAGCCCTGGAATCTTTCTGCAATCAGCATTTGCAGAATATCTCTTGGCCTTCATTGCCTTTAATCCCTAGCCTTTTATTGCCTTAAAACCCTTCAAACTTTACTTAGAAAAATCTCACAATGTCTGTTACATCCGAAACCTCTGCTCAAACCAGCACTGTGCCAAACCACCTTGTCCAGACCTCACATGGTGAATATCAAAACCTACAGTCATCATATCAACTCAATGGAAGAAATTATCTGGTATGGTCTCAATGGGTAAGGACATTTCTAAAGGGTAAAGGAAAACTCAGCCACCTGATTGGTCTTGTGCCCAGTGAAGAAGATCCAAAGTTTGAAGCTTGGGACATGGAAGACTCCTCATTTATGTCATGGCTCCGAAATTTGATGCAACCAGAGATAAGTGGAACCTGCATGTTTTTGACAACTGCCAAAAATATATGGGACACAGTGAAGCAGACCTACTCCGAAGTTGAAGATGCAGCCTTGGTTTATGAAACTAAAACCAAGATTCACTCGACAAAACAAGGTACGAAGTCTGTTACTGAGTACTATAACACTTTGCAAGGCTTATGGCTTGAACTCGATTACTATCAAAATAGTAAGATGAAGTGCAGTGATGATGCCGTTATGATATTAAAATTTATGGAAAGTGAAAGAATTTATGAGTTCTTGGCTGGACTCAATGTGGAACTTGATCTAATTTGGGTGCAAGTGCTTGGAAAAGAAGCTTTACCTTCTTTGAATGAGGTATTTTCAGTCATATGCACTGAAGAGGAAGGAGGACTGTGATGTTAGACTCTCCTACTGATGAAGCATTTGCCCTGGCCATGGTTAAAGCACCATCTCCAAACAAATTCAATGGCCTTAACTCAAACAAAGGAGAGATATACAAACCACCAATCAATAAAAAGGACCTTTGGTGCAACCACTACAAGAAACCAAGGCATAATAAAGAGATGTGCTGGAAATTGAAGGGAAAAACACCTTTTGGCAGAAACAACACTACTCAACAACGGTATGCTCAATGAGGCAGCCAAGCAAATATTGCCGTTGTTGATGATAAACCTAGCCAAGACTCAATTAGCAGCAGCCCCAAAATTGGTATATTACAGAATGAGGAAATTGAGAAACTTCAGAGCTTCCTTACTTCAATTGACAAACCGGTTGGCTCATGTTCATTGGCACACTCAGGTAAGTATTCCTCATCTCAAGCCCTTAGTGTCTTAAAGGACTGTAATTTGCATGGAACCTGGGTAATAGACTCTGTTGCCACAGACCACATGACCAACTCTTTACACCATTTCACAACATACACCCCATGCCCTGGAAACCAAAAAATCCGAGTTGCTGATGGAACCCTTGCATCCGTGGCAGGAAAAGGAACCATAAATCTTACACCTTCTCTTGCTTTGAAATCCATTCTTCATGTGCCTAAACTTTCTATAAATCTTTTGTCTATACATCAGATTACAAAAGATCTAAACTGTACAGTGACATTTTTTCCCAATCATTGTGTCTTTTAGGAACCGGTTATGGGGAAGATGATTGGGCTTCCTAAAGAGAATGGAGGACTCTATTTTCTAGATACCTGTGGCGGCAAGGATAGTGGCTGTCTACCTTTATCTCATTTCTTAGAAAAATTCTCACCAAATAAAGCACAAATTTGGCTTTACCACTTTCATCTAGGGCACCCTTCTTTCTCAGTATTAAAGACTCTGTTTCCTAATTTATTTCATAATTTGGATGATAAATTTTTTCTTTGTGAAGTATATCAGTTTGCCAAACATCAACGTGTCTCATTTCCATTGAGTGATAATAAATCTTTATATCCTTTCTCTTTGATTCATACTGATGCGTGAGGGCTATCTAGGATTCCAAATATTACTGGCACTCGTTGGTTTATTTCCTTCATTGATGATTGTACTCGAGTTACTTGGTTGTTTCTCATGAAAACAAATCTGACGTTAGTTCTATTTTCCCTTTGTTTTTTAAAATGATTCAAAATCAGTTTGGTGTTCACATTAAAAATAATAGATCAGACAACGAGAAAGAATACCTTAACCACATTCTTTCACCTTTTTTTCCAATGAGAAGGGATAATACACCAATCTTCATGTACATATACTCTACAACAGAATGGGGTTGCAAAATGGAAAAACCGTCATCTTCTTGAAACAACCCGAGCACTTTTATTTGTGAAACAAGTGCCTAAATCCTATTAGGGGAAGCCGTGTTGATTGTAACTCATCTCATCAACCGACTTCTTTCAAGAGTATTGGGCAATAAAACTCCAATCAGTGCCCTTTCACAATTCAATCCTGAATTCAATAAGTCTACCCAATTACCACCAAGAATATTTGGTTGTGTTTCCTATGTTCACATTCATGCTCACAATCGGGTAAATTGGATCCTAGAGCCCTTAAGTGTGTCTTCTTTGGTTATTCTTCCACTAAAAAGGCTTATAAATGCTATCATCACAGATTACAAAAATTCTTATCTCTAAAGATGTTACCTTTGCTGAGAACAAGTCATTTTTTGGTGAAACTTCTCTTCAGGGGGAGCATTTATTGGAAGATAAGTTTAATTTCAATCTCGTTTTTGATAATCTCGATATTTCAGCTCCTAAAACACTCACTTCTCCTGCTGGTTCTCCTCTTGCCAGTTCTCTTTCTCCAGCAGAAACATCATCCTTGTCTCCAAAGAAAGCAGAAACAACTCCTGATGAGAAAACATGTAATGATGGTACTTTCTTGTCATTACAAGTGTATTCAAGAAGGAAAAAGTCTAAACCTGAACTGATGCAAGTCCAAGAATCCAAACATGTAACAGGTACTGAAAATCCTCTTGCTTCACAACCTGAGTTTACAGACCTTGATATACCAATTTCCCTTAGGAAAGAACCACGGAAATGCACTCAACACCCCATAGCAAATTTTATCTCCTTTGATAGACTCTCTCCACTGCATAGAGCATTTCTCACAGATTTGCACACCATTAAAATTCCACAAACAGTCCAAGAGGCATTTAGGAATAAGAAATGAAAAAAAGCCATGAGTGAGGAAATGAGAGCACTAGAAAAAAATGATACATGGGAAATAATTGAGTGGCCAAAAGTGAAGAAACTGGTAGGATGTAAATGAGTGTTCACTATGAAGTATAGAGCTGATGGAATCTTGGAGAGATATAAAGCTAGGCTTGTGGCCAAAGGCTACACTCAGACATATGGAGTAGACTATCAGGAGACATTTGCCCCAGTTGCAAAAATGAACACTATTAGAGTACTATTATCTTTAGTAGCTAATCTTGGATGGTCCTTGCAGCAATTTGATGTTAAGAATGCATTTTTGCATGGCTGTTTAGAGGAAGAAGTCTACATGGAGGCACCTCCAAGTTTCACCAAAAAATTTAGAGACAATAGTGTGTGCAAGTTGAAAAAAACATTATATAGGTTAAAACAGTCCCCTAGAGCATGGTTTGGGAGATTTACCAGTGCAATAAAGAACATGGGTTTTAGGCAAAGTCAAGGCGACCACACACTCTTCATCAAACGATCGAAAATTGGAAAGGTTACTGTAGACACCTAATTTTTGACCGTTCCCAAGACTTGGACGTCATCGTTGGTGCACTCGATGATTGTGATTATATGTGCTCGTTTTGGTGCCTGCTTTGGTGCCCGAAGTCCTCGGCGGAATGCCCTGTCTTTGAGCCTTCAAATCCCATCCATTCTGTGCCCTATTTTGGACCAAAACTTTCAAGCTTGCCACCAATTGAGCCTGCTAGCCACCCAAGTGGCCTACCGGCCATCACTGGTAGCCTGCCGGCCACTAGTGTCTTTTTTCAAATATTTTGATGACAGTTGTTCCAGCTATTACCACAATTGGTCTCATCTCCATACACATGTATGGATGGATTTCTACCAGCCAAATGCATGTTTTTCTATATATATGGGATCTCCTTTCCCATTTTTGAGGGTTAGAAATTTTGGAACCAAAATCTCTCTTTCTCTCTCTCTACATTTTTCTCTCTCTCTTGTGCCAATTTGTGCATGTAAGCCTAGTTACACTACACTTTTGCCTACACTACCTTAACTAAAGTTGATCATCTTTGAGCTAAGGTTCCTTGAAGCCTTCTTGGAGCTCTTGAAGCTGGTTTTGGCTTGAATTAGTGCCTAGAATTGTTCTTTGCTTCAAGAGGTATAATACTTGTCTTTTAAACTTGTTTTGCATACTTGTTTTCCAATCTTTTCAAACTGTTTTTGGGCTGTTTTTGAGCTATGAAAACCTTTGTTTTTGTGGACTGAAATTGGTGTTTTAGGCCATTTAAGGTTAGAGGGGTGTCTCACCCTTCTTTATTCTTTGGTTTTAAGGCTTTTTCACCTTTGTTTTCTACTTTCAAACTATCTTTTTTTGGGCTTTTTAACACTGAATTTCAGAGTATTTTTAATGAGAAAAACTATGTTTTGAAGTCCAAAATTGGAGGGGTTAGCCTCCCTTCCTTGTGTCTAGTTTGCTAGCCTAGTTTAGCTCTATGTGTTAGCCTTATTTTTTAGCCTTTTGTAGCTTTATTCCAGCATGTTTTAGGCTCTATTTTAGACTATTTTAACTCTGTTTTTGGTTGTTTATTGCATTTGAGTCTTGTTTTGCATGCCTCTAGTGTAATAGTCCTCACAAGCTTGGTGTTTTGGGCCATTAGACATCCCTTGTTTGAGTTGATTGCCATGTTTTAGTGCTTTTCTCACTTCATTTCAACACTTATAATCTCTGCAACCTCCCTCATTTCTTCACCTTTGACATTTCCTTTGAGGGTTATTTCAACCTTAGGATAGATTAAGTTTGAGATTGAGGTTCATTGCTTAATGGTTTAATCTTGTTTTGGGGGTTTATTACCAACGGCATGACATCTCTCTGTTGCCTTAAACTACCCTTTGTTTAACACTTCCTTCTCTTTAGAGGATTTACCACCAATGAACTTAATTGGTTAATGAATTGTTGGTAATTTAAAATGAGTAAAGTTGAAACTAAAAGTGTGCAAGATAAGAAATTGGTTTTGTTTTGATGTGTTCAATCGGACATTAATTGAACACAAGAAAAATTGGGACATTTCATACTCAAAGTGATGAAATGTGCCAAGTTTCTAATGTCTCCATTGCCCTTGATCATGCATGATAGGGTGATGGTCTTTTGGTTTTATTTGTGCATTTATTAACTTGTACACCTTGGTTCTTTGGCCATCATGCAATGAAATTGCCTGATTGATGGTTTGAGGACCAAGTATATCACTCCTCTGAGATGTTTTGATGATAAGGAGAGATACAAAGTACAAACAACCTGCGAGAATACCCTCTCTTTGCCCTGTTTGCTCTCTGTTGCAGCAAAAAAGGATGAGTCATCAGTGGCCAGCCGACCACTGTTACTGGCCAGCAGGCCATCAGTGTTGGACGGTAACCCCTCAATGGTGGCCGGCCGACCACCACTTCTGGCCTGCCGGCCACCAGTCAATTTTGGGCAGTGTGCTTGTGAAGCATGGCAGAGTTGATCTGGAGAAGGAAACAGTGCAAGGGTTGTGCAAACAGAGGCTTTCGAGGACAGACAGCAGATATTCTTCAGGTGGAAACCGAGCATGCTGTAGACGTCCCCGAACATCCCGGGAGGGAAATCCCGATTTGTTCATTTGGGCTTACTACAGTTCGGACTCAAATTATCACGGTTCTTAATCTGAACCAAAGAGTCCCAATCCGACAAATCGTTTTGGAAAACAGATTTTTGTAAAGAAGTGCCAAACATAGACTGCTTTGCCAGATACAGAGTCGCCACCTAAATATTTTATTTTGGAAGAATTTAGGAAACCCTGACTTGTTTGCCTAAGGTCACGTGTCCGTCATCACCAAAGTTGCCTCGGCTCGGGAACTTGGGTACGATTGAGGAAGGTCAGCTATAAGCACCCCCTCTCGCCCGATCTGAAGATCGGCCTCTACTAACCATGATATCTTGTTTTGAAAACATTAAGCATTCTTATTCCGGTTATTAACCTAGATTTACTATGTAATGTGCACAACACAAAAGTATAAACTAGATCGCCTAATTTGGAACAAATTCGCATATCTGTTTGTTTGGAAATGATTTGAAATCTGCTACTCACGAGTAGGCTAAAACACAGATTTCAATGAGTTGTTCCAACTCAAATAATCCAACCTTCATCCACAGGTATTCAGGCAGTAATATCACATAAGCACATAGCCACATGGTAAGCATGCTGTCATGTTAATATTCACACTCATGCGAGATGCTAAAGCATAAATACTTACATCGTACTCCGTGCCAAAGCAATGAACTAGTTAGTAATCATGCATGATCCTAGTTCAAGTTAACAAATAGCTAATGCATCGCATACTGAATGTCATTAGAACAGGCTCGGCTAATCTAAGCATGACATGTGAAATGCGACAACTCGATGCACGTATTCAAGTTTGGAATTGAAATACTATGCGGTTAGCATGATGCGCCGAGCCCGGTGCATGCAAGACTGATGAATGATGCACGCATGCATAGCATAAGGTATGCTAAATTAAACATGCCCTAATACTAACCATCAAAGCAGGTAAGTAAAAGGGAGAAAAAAGTGGGGGTTGGAAGACATGCACACACGCACCCACACTTATTACAAATTCGTCATCGCTCGGAGGGACCAAAAGAATAACACACTGTAATTAACCTACAAGCTAATTAAATAATTTACAGACCACCTAATTAATTAACAAATCAATTAAGCTAAGGAAATCATTAAAAGGCCTCGGGAAGAGGGATGCACGCGTGCTCGGATTGGCTTCGCCCGAAAATCCAATGCCATGCACAAGCTGCCTCTGTTTTCCCTGCTCTGCTCCTCTGAAAATGGCACAATTCCCAAGGTATACCTTATGAACACTGGGGAATGCCACCGGCCATGAGGAATGGTCACCGGCCAAATAGAAGTGGTCATCGACCATCTATGGCGTTATCGGCCATCAATAATTGGTCAATCGGCACTTGATGTAGTCGACCGGCCAAAGCTTCCTGCAGAACCTGTTTTGACAACAGTAGAGGGCAAAACAAGGCATGGCAATGCATTTCAAGCAAATGTGTGCACCAATACACCCCTTATCATGTTTATGACTTAAATGGGGATAGTACTCGATTCTCGGACCACCAATCGTGCATTTCAATGCGTGATGGCCCAAGAAACCAAGTTGTGCACTTTCATGTCAAATGAAATGCAAACCAAATAAGCACATAAAGGCCCAATCTCTATCCCTTGATTTCAAGAGGCAAGGCATGCATGTTCAATGCAATGCACCCTAGGCGTGGAAACTAAGTAGGCAACATGAACATGTGGCAAGCATGGAAAACATATAACAAGTATGCAAGCTAATTGAGCATGCAAGATGCAATGCCAACATGCAAATATGCAAAACATGTGGCATGTTAAGCAATCAAAACAAAGATAAGAATGCATGCCAAATGCAATATGATTCAAGCATGCAACACATGCGGTAGGCCAAGTATTCAACAACACACAAGGCGAACATGCAACAACACACGAACAATGGACTCATACCAAGGTGGACAACTCTCTACTAAGCCTAAACAGTGGCCAAAGGCTATAGAAATGGGGCCAAATGCACGTACAAGCATGTATGCATACATGATTCAATTCCTAAGCATCAAAAGGCAACTTTTAAGCACACTAAAAGGGAGGGCAATCACGGACTAATGGCATGCATACTAAGCTCTGAAATCATGTTATAAATGGTGCCAAACCAAGTAAACAAGACAAACTAAGCAAGCAACGATGTCCGAAACTCAAGGTAAGCCAAGGGGCTTAAACCATGGCCATACCAACCTGTAGATGTCCCCGAACGCCCCGGGAGGGACGAGCTCCCCCGTTCCATTCATTTGGGGTCACTACAGCTCAGGACTCTAAAATTGTCACGGTTCTAAGTCTGAACCAAAGAGTCCAAATCCGGCAAATCGTTTTGAGAAAACAGATTTTTGAAAGAAGTGCCAAACATGGACTGCTTTGCCAAATACAGAGTCGCCACCTAAATATTTTATTTTGGGGAAATTTAGGAAACCCTGACTCGTTGCCTAAGGCCACGTGTTCGTCATCACCAAAGTTGCCTCGGCTCGGGAACTTGAGTACGATTGGGGAAGGTCACTTCGTGAGCACCCCCGCTCGCCCGATCAAAGATCGGCCTCTACTAACCATGATATCTATTTTTGAAAACATTATGTGTTTTTATTCCGGTTATTGGCCTAGATTTACTATGTGATGCGCACAGCATACAAGTATAGACTGGATCGCCTGAATTGGAACAAAACATTTCATGTTTGTTTGTTTGAAAATGGTTTGATGGTGCTACCCGCAAGTAGGCTAAGACGTGGATTTGCCACCCTCGGATGGGCTTAGAAAAACATGATTTTGCCACTATCTAGTGGGCTTAAAACACACATTTGATGAATTGTTCCAATCCAAATAACCCAACCTTCACCCACAGGCATTCAGGCAGTTATATCACATAAGCATATAGCCTCATGGTAAGCATGTTATTCATGGCAGTCACTCACACGCATGCAAGGATGCTAAAACATAAAACTTACAGAGTACTCCATGCCAAAATAGAAGCTAATTAGAAATCCATGCATGATCCTAATTTATACAGAAATGCCTAATGCAACACATGCAAAAATGCCACTGTAGCAGGCTCGGCTATTCTAGACGTGGCATATGAAATGCTACAGCTAACATGTATTCAACTTGGAATTGAAAATACAATGCAGTTAGTATGATGCGCCGAGCTCGGTGCATGCAAAACAGATGAATGAATGCAAACATGCTATCACACTGTATGCTAATTGAAACATGCCCTAATCTAACCATCATAAGCGGATAAATAAAAGGGAGAAAGACGTGGGTTTGGAAGACATGCATCACACACACGCACACTTATTACAATTATGCCCTCGCACAGAGGGTCCGAATAAATAATATACAGTCCCGAATAAATAAATAATACAGTCCCGAATAAATACAAAAATCCTAATTAATTTACAAATTAATCTAAGAAAGCTATAAACTGGCATGCAAGCCAGGGACTGCCTTGACTCTGATGAATGATGTATGTTTGGGCTGCCTTGCGCGGAAATCTACTAGGCTACCCCAATTAGCCTCTGTTTTGCAATTATTCTTTGGAAAGCGCGCCAAGCTCCGAAAGGTGGCTAATTCTTGATTTGCTGCAACAGAGAGCAGACAAGGAGCATAGCAATGTATTTTCACATATGTATGCATGTCTCGATCCTCGTGCCACCAATCACGCATCTCGATGCATGATGGCCGAGGAGTCGAATTGTGCAACTCAATATAGAATGAATGCACATGAAAACAAAACAAAACCTAGACTCCATCATGGATAATCCGGAGTGTCGGCGACTGGGAATTGAGACACGTTCCGTCACTCGGAGTACGAAACGTACCTCGTTTCCCGTGCTCGGGCTAACTCCTATCCCAAGCACAATGCAATATGCATGACATGCATGAATGCAACTAATATACAACCTAACATACACAATGCTATGAAATGGCATGCACGATGCACGAGGTAACATGGCATACACAATGCGCTAACATACAACTTAGCATACGCAATGCTATGAAATAAAATGGCATGCACAATGCATAAATGGACTTACACTAACACAAGTGGACCTCAGCCACACTCGCATAAGAGGCCATGAGATGAAAATGAGACACTCGAGATGCGTGCACGCATGCACGCAAACCGAGAACTGACCCTAAGGCACCAAATGCCACTCTAACAAAGCGTGGCAAGGCATGAAACATGGTATGCAAACATGCAAATTTCAGCACTAAAATATGATGCAAAACAGCCCCAAATCATGCCGATATGGCACCCGATGCATGAAATGAGACCCGAAATGCAAGACTAAGCACATGAAATGACTTGTAGCTACATCAAGCATGAATTATTTGTACATGAAGTATGAAGACAGATTCAAGGCAGCCCCAAAACAAACATTTTTACAGTTTTAAGAAAGGCCAAACAGCAAACACAAATAGGGCTAAACCGATGCGCAAAAATGGCCCTAAATGTGAGATAAAGAAGCAAGTCACAGCTTCTGGCCCTAAACAGATGAGGGACCTTCAACAATGTTGAAGAGGGGCCCAAAATATGACCTTTTACAGTTTATGACCGGGCCAGAAACAGTACACAAGCATGCTCAAAATACTATGCAAAACAAGGCCAAAAAGAGAGCTACAACACAAAGTACAAGAAGGATGCTTCAAACAGTAAAAAAACCTGAATTAAATATGAAGAGGGAGTCAAAATAAGGCCATTTATAGTACGGACTAGAGCCCAAAAATAGAAGCACAAGAGGCTAATGAATCATGCAAAAATGGAGCCCAAAAAGGGATATAAAGGCAAGTGGAAGATAGAAGCCTCAAACAGTGATGAGCCCTTCAACAACATTTAAGAAGGGCTCAAAATAAGCCACTTTACAGTTTATGATATGCCTCAAAACAATTTATACATAGGCCAAAAATACTACACAAGAAAATGGCATACAAGGGAGGCAATGAAGCAAGTGCAACAAGGAGGCCTCAAATAGTGAGAGGCCCTTAAACAAACATGAAAAATAGCTCAAAATAAGCCTAGTTCCAGTTAGGGTCGGAGCCCAAAACAGCAAGAAAGTGTGGCTAATGTATTGAACAAAATAAAGCACAAAAAAAGGAGAATAGGGACTCACCCTTGAAGACTAGTCTTTGACACCCTTTTGGACCAAGATGCAGCACTCCTAGGCTCTGAAGAACAACCTCCAGCTGCTGGAATGGAGGATGGAAGGGTGGGGCTATATATTTTGTATGTTTTCCCTCAGTTAATAAGAAGAATTATTCATCTATATGATTTAATAAGAACCTATTCTGAGGATATGCATATTTGAATTTTGAATAAACATTCACTAGCTCATTGAATTGAGCTTGAAAGAATTATGACAATTAGAACAACCTTCCCAAATCAGCAATTTCACCAAGATGAGGTTCAATACACTAAATTACCTTCTTCTAATGTAGGACAACTTAGGAAATTTGGGACAAAGCTGCCTACACAGGTTCTATAATTAGTTTAGGACCTTCAAGAAGATGAGTACCTTTCATAGCCAAGACCTTCAAGAACAAGTGAACCAAACTCCCAAAACTTGATTGGCTCCATATTAGTTACAAAATATGCCCACAAAACCAACATGATATTGTAAATTTGTCAATTAAAGCCTTTCAAATTCAGAAAATGTCATCGACCAACTTATAGGCAAATTACATAACAAAGCTTGACTATGCCATGTTCCTTTTTATTATTAATAAATTGCTCTACTTACATATATACACTACAGGAAAAATGGGATTTAGCGGCATTTATTTAATGGTGTTTTTATAAACATCACTTTTTCTAATATTTAGCGACGCTTTATAAACGTCGCATTTTGATTTAATTAAAATGGTACCGTTTATTAATATAAGTTGTTTTTGAACGCCTTCAAATGTCTTACCATGTTATCCCACTCCCACTCTCTCCACAACTCTGAGAATCAGAACCTCTCTTTTTCTTCAAACCTTCATTATTGATCCCTCAAATCTTTCACTCACTCGCTCTCTCTCTCTCTCTCTCTCTCTCTCAGAGATTACGATTCAACCTTCTTCAGCTCGGTGAGCACCACCGTCTGCAATCTCAGTTTCGTATCCTCTCTCTCTCTCTCTCTCTCTCTCAAGCTCTTCCTTCCGTCTATTCTTCTCCTAGGGTTTGGATCAACTCTCCTCTTGCCTGACTATGTTGTGAGATCTGAGTTCGAACAGTAAAGGAAGCCCTAGATTGTTGTGTTTTGGGGGTTCTTCTTGTTCCTTGAAGGCAATGCCGCTACAGTTATTGAGACTAGGCCATCTCTTTTTCCCCCTCAAGAAGGTAAGATTTGAAGTTTGAAGCACTAATGTCTTCATGTTATCGAAATTTCTTATTCAATAACATATGTTTCAGATCTGAGATTTCTCATTCAAAAATATGTTTGAGATTTGAAATTTCTTATTCAAAAACATATGTTTCAGATCTGAGATTTATCATTCAAAAATATATGTTTAAGATTCAAAATTTCTCATTCAAAAATATTTGTTTGAGATTTGAATTTTTTCATTCGAAACAATATCCTTTAGATATGAGATTATCTTTCAAAAATACATGTTTCAGATCTAAGAGTTTTTATTATTCATTTGAGATATGAAGACTCGCTGGGATTTTTTTTTGGGTATAGCCTTCTTCTTGCTTAGGCTTTTGATTTTTGATTTTTGAGGGAATCTGATTACTTGAGCTTTTGCGTATATGAATGACATCCTTGATGAGGTCTGTTGATATGTTCTGCATTTTAGTTATTATTATTATTATTATTATTTGTTATCAATTCATGCTATAGTCATTGAAAAAGTGTAATAAATTACTGACAAGGGACAACTAGATGGACCACTAGGCCAACTTTCCTGTCCCATTAAATTCCTCATACTTGCTTAGTGTATTTTCATTATATACTGGAAGCATAGTAATATAGATACGTCATCCTTGATTTTTTTTTCTTTAAATGGTTCGATAATGCTTCCCTTAGGAACTTGTCGTGGTCAGTTTTGGTTTCATTTTCTTCTTGGTATGGCAAATTCTATAACTATGCCTTTTTAGTTCAGTATTAACCGCTTACAATGTGATCTACAGTTATAGAATGTTAAGAATATTAAATCTGATGGCATTGATATGTAACATATTATTAACAAGGTCTTCACTTTTCTCTTTTTTGTTCTTGGGCTAGTGGGTCTGGATTGTTAAAGTAACATCACTTTTAGGCATCAACAAATTAATTAGCTAATTGTCCATTCCCATCAGAAACCTCTATTATTGAGAAGTGTTGTTTGATTCTTTCTCTTGTATGCATAGGTGTACTCCATATAACTGGTGGGCCACCTTTTGAACTGTCAAAAAACTAAAACTCAAAACCATTATGAACTTGCTATTTAAAATTTTGTTATGTAATACTGCCTATAAACAAGAATTGAATTAATAATTGAAGGGGTATGCCATTTGAATTTCTCGCCTGACCCTACAAAAAGGCAAATTTTGTTGGGACAGACAACCAGAGTGGAGTGCATTTAGGGAGAGTAGTTTTGGACATGGAATACTTGAGGTAAGATAGTTGTTAATGCCCATTACTTGATTATGGGGCATTCTTGATAAGCATTCAAGCACTGAGAAATATCCTTGAAATGACTATTTGTCTGTCATAGCATTATCGACAAATCTTCTTCTACACAATCATATCATTTCATCAAACTAGTTTCTGAAAGGCTGTTTACTGTTTTGATTAGGGTTGTGGAAACATTTCTTAAATGTACCAAAAACATTTAATAAAGATAAGGGAAACAAGAACAACAAAAAGAATTTAGAAATACATGAAAATGGTTTGGAAATGTAAGCTAAACCTAACGTAGTAATTGATTAATTGAGCATTGTTGAGATTTATATATTCATTCACATAAGGGAAAGTATAGAATCCAAAATTTAATATTAGATCCAAAAGTCATTTATTAATCACAAATGAAACAATGCTAAGTTTATGTGATTCAAAAGTTGCCTGAGGGATGCGGGTAAGTTGTGGAGAGAATGTTGCATTTTTTTTTGGTTTTATTATGCTTTATGATACAAAAAATAATATGAAATTGGGGTTTCCAGGTATGAGTTCCAGATGCAATATGGATCAATAGGCTGGGCTATAGGTGCGACTCTTGGATATGCACAGGCTACAAGAAATAAGCGAGTGATTGCTTCCATTGGTGATGATAGCTTCCAGGTAATTATGCATACATTTCAATCTTCATTGTATATAATATAGTATTGATTTTTGTAAATTCTTCTAATCTTATGAATACTGTATTGGATATACTTCCTATGTTGATGTTTGTATATCTTCATCTTATGTCACCTAGCATGCACAATATGAAGGATTAGAGACTTAAGGGATTGCAGTAATGGGATTCACTGCTCTGAATTTGTCCTTGTTAACACCTATTTTGGTGAATGCTTGGCAGGTGACAACACAAGATGTGTCAACAATGCTGAGATATGAACAAAGGACCATCATCTTCCTTATAGAATTCGGGAATTTTTGTTTCTTAGTAGACACTTTCATAGTACTTGTATGTATAATTAGTTTGAATTGCATCTTTTGTGCCGATTTGTTTTGTAATAACTTTCAACTTACCACTAGGTACTAGTTTAACTTTATTTCATCTTGGAATTGAAATATTTTTGCGTATTAAGAAGCATGAATTGATCTAATATTATGTTTACCTAAATTTAGTCAATATATTGTATATTTTTCATCTTTATAGAAGGTATTTTTCTGGGGTTAAATCTCACAGAATTAGCGCAATTTATTATTTTTTTTTTTACAAAAATGAAGTTATAATGGCGTTTTTAAACGCTACTATAGAATACCAACGATTATATTTTTAAAATAAAAATGACCTATCACGGTGTTTTTAAAACGTCGCTAAATGTGGAGTGACGTCATTGTACCATTATGCAAACGCCGTCTATACTGATATAGAGACGCTTTTAAAGCGTCATAAAGTTACAGTGACGGCCGCATCTTCGGCGTTTGGTACTAAACGTCACAAAAACAATTAGCGGCGTTTTTGGTATCTATAGCGGCGTTTTTTAAATGCCACTAAAAGCTCAATTTCCAGCAGTGATATATACACAGAGAGAGAGAAAGAGAGAATTAGATTTACAGACCAATCCATCTTGGCCATGTTACATTAATGGTCAAGAAGCAGTTACCAAAATTCTTTTACACATATAAATTATTAAGTCTCCAATGAAGACGGTTAATTTATGGACCAGAAAGTTTAAAACAGAGCGCAAGAATGAAATACAAAAAACACTACTTACAATGAACAATTTAAGCCATGGATATTAAGTTGGGAATAAAGAAGAATTAGCATTTTTGTGATGAAAAACTAGGTTAAAAGGTAATGGTAAGGACATTATGAGGTACAAGCAAGTATAATTGTCACGAGATTTGCCTTATCAAGAACTTACCTCATAAAATAAATGGACTGATAATAAGAAGAAAAAATTAGACAAAAATGAGAGAAATGATTTACGTTCAAGTATTAACCTGAGTCCCAGAAGAATTTATACACAGATATATAGGCTTTGATGGGTTATCATAATCCAACCACATGAACTGAGCAACAAGAAGCTCAGTTACTGCTAGCATAATTTGTAGCAATCAGACAGAAAAATAGCTATTATTATGGTGTAACAGTAGCAAGATTGATAAAATTTATCAACCATATCGCCACTTAGATATACAGTGAACAGAAATGAAGCAACAATTAAAGAAAATAAACCTCCGTGACACTTTTAGACTGTCGGCAGACGGGATCATCTTTAGTCTTGAACATGTCCATTTGTGAAGGACTCAAGCCATAAAGATAGAGGGGCATTCTTGTAATTGTCCATCACTACAAGTAAGAAGATGGGAAAGTGATAAGTAATCATCTAAACAATGCTTGTTTTAGATAAAGTCAGAGAACTCAAATTCAAGATTTGACTTCATAATCCAATCAGATGCGACATCAAGATTGCGCTTAAGTTCTTACACAACATTGCTCCCAACTGGGGCAAAACCACATCTATTGCAGCAGATTAGGTTAGATACATTCAACATGGATGTAAAGGAAATATATACACAAAAAATTGATGTTACACCATTCTCAAATACCTTTACGTTATGTTTTTTAATTTGTAAATTTACTAGCAAACACATGTTTCTACACAACCTAGAGTTGGCTAGAATTCTCCAACAAATCTTATAACCCAAATCTCTATATATTTGAATTACCAAAATCCTTGACCTAATATGAGCAATAGAAACAACCAAACACAAATTCAAACCACAGTTCTACACAGACTAAAAAAACCCATATCAAGGACTAAATTCTTAATCATTTTAAACAATAAGCATACCTGGAAATATATGTATATACATATATATCCCACTCTGAATAGTGTATAAGTTTTGTATGTATATACATAATATGGCCACAAACAAAAGGTTAGTTTCATGAAGTACTAAATAATAAATTAATTTTTGTGTGCTATTTTGTTTACTAATTTCGATAGATATCGTTGTTGAACTTATAGTTAGGTATAAATGCATGAACCTTTCTATGTGTATTAGAATAATAAATGTCAATGTGTATATGTGGAGTCTATTATATTTAAAAAAATTAGAACCCTTTATGCCCACATAAAAACCAAGGAAGTGAAAAGTTTGATGACAATATTTAGGTGATGTTGAAAAGAATTCAATTAACTAATATATAGGAACAAAATTATTTAATTTTTGAGCTGAGAATTGAAGAAACTTGAGTTTGAATTGAATAAAATTGAATTAATAATTGTATCATTGAATCAGAAAATAGAACCAATTTATATAAATGGAACAAATTCCCAACATAGGAAGTACATAAGAATTTATTGTTACAGTAGAAAATTCCCACAATTACAGAATTAATATATCTCAAAATTCTGTGAAATAAATACATTATGGCACAAAAAAATCAATTAACAAAATAAAATTTTGAATAAATATATATGTGTTGAGCAATTATGGCACAAAAAAATCAACAAGTTCAATTGTTAATATTTTTATTTCCTTTTTTAATTTTTTCAGTAGTTAATATAACATTAATTGCTAGTCTACCAATATATCTACAACCATTACAAGAGACCAGAAAAGAAACAATTCAAAGAAACATAGACTAAATTCAAAAGAAACAATAAACAATAAAAACCCTAATTAGGTATCCAAAACACAAAGCAAAGCACTAATTCAGCAGAAACCATAAATAATTTATCATAATCAACCACACATAGGCCTAATTTATACTAAATTGCAGAAATTGAAGAAAAGAAATAGCAATGGAATGGCCAAAAACCTAAAATTAAATAAAAGTGATATATATATATATATATGTATAGAGAGAGAGAGAAAGAGATAGAGACAGAGATAGTGCCTTAACCTTAGCTCAATGGATCTATGATTTAGGCTCCGATCTGACAACAAACAAAGGGCCGAACCAGAGACTTCGCAGAGGTGGATGAGGCGGCAGATTTGGAAGAAGAAGAAAAAGCAATGGTGACAGTGGATATAGATATTTGGTATTGTCATGGTCGAGGCAAGAGTCGTGAGGCGATAGAGAAGGAGCAGTGGTGGACCAAAAAGAGATGTTGAGCAATTTAGGGACGTACTTTTTCACTATTGCTGCTGCTGTCGCTACTAGCCGTTGTCACTCACTGCTCACCGTCATCGCTTGCTGCTCGCCGTCGTCCCCCCTTGCTGATGTTGCCACTGCCACTGCCGCTACTTGTAGTCGAGAGAGAGTATTTTGGGGATTTTTGAAATTGGAGATTTTTTGTTTAACGCTATGTTTGGATTGAATGATTTGGAGAGAAAAGAAAAGAAATAGAATGATATGTATTTCTCTTATTTGTTTGGATAACCTAAGTAGAGAGAAATGGAAAGAAATGGAGAGAAATGGAGAGTAACTCCTTTCTCTTAGGGCAAATTACATATACACCCCTCGAGGTTTGGCTAAATTACAAATGCCCCCCTGAGGTTTGAGAAATTACGAATTCCCCCCTGAATGCTATATTTGCATAAGAAATTAGGGGGTAATTTGTTATGAAATATAAACCTCAGGGGGCAAATTGTTATGAAAATACAAACCTCAGGGGGCGGGATGTAATTTCTGAAACCTCAGGGGGGTATCTGTAATTTAGCCAAACCTCGAGGGGTGTATATGTAATTTGCCCTTTCTCCTTATAAGCCTCATTTTCAATCTTCCCAAAAGTGGAGAGATTGGGAGAGAAAAGAAATCACTATTTTCATAATACCAATTTTGTCCCTATAAAAATAAAAGAAATAAAATGATTGAAAATATAAAAAGGTTATTTTGGTAATATAACATAAAATAATTTCTTTTCTTTTCTCTTAATGAAACCTAACCAAACAAGAATGAGAGAAATTATAATCATTTCTTTTCTTTTATTTTTTCCTTATCCAAACAGAAGAGAGAAATCACAATCATTTCTTTTCTTTTCTTTTCTCTTATTACTTAAGTAATCTTTTCTTTTCTTTTCTCTCCTAAGTTCCCAAACATAGTGTAAAAGATTGGGAATTTGAGATCGTGAGAAACAAAATGGGGGAAAAATGGAGGAATTCGGATAGAAAGAGCGGGAAAATGAAAACAAAAAGAAGAAAAGAAGAGGAGAGTTAGGATATGAGATATGAACGATGTTGTTTCATTTATTTTTTTGTAGTTAATATTTTTTTTTTTCATTTTTTTTTAGTTACTAAGGTTGAAAATTTATTTGTTTCATTTTTATTTTAATGAAAAAAAAATTATTCAGTGTATTTGGTTTGAGTTTTTTGGATTAAGTTTTTTGAAAACTGAGTTTTTTGGTTTTCGTATTTTTTATTTTTATTTTTAGTGAATATTTTTAAAATTTTATACATTTTTTTTACTTTTTTAGATGCACCTTACTTAGATGTGTTTAAAAAGTAAAAAATTTGTGAAAAAATATATTAAAAAATTAATAAATACATAAAAATATAAAAAAATATACTGAATTCTCGTATTTTTTTTGCATTTTTGGTATTTAGTGAATGTTTAAAAGGTTTTTTTCACAAATTTTTTACTTTTTAGGTATATTTATGTTAGGTATGTCTAAAAAATAAAAATAAAAATTGCTTAAAATATTAAAAAAAATTCAGTAAAAACAAAAAAATACGAAAAACAAGAAAGTAGAATTTTTTGAAAAGTGTTTTTTTGGAAAAATGGAACCAAGCAAAGTGATTTTTTTTATTATTATTTGGTAGAAGTAGGGGTAATGTTTTAATGAAAACTATTTTCTGTTAAAATAAAGTTAATTTTTTGTGGTCAATGAAAAATATTTTTTTGTGACCCATTTTTTTTGGCTACTAAAAATCAGGAACTAATTTTTTGTGATAGAGAAGAGGGAGTAGCGGTAGTGGTGGTGGTGGTGGCGGTGGTGGCGAATGAGATTAGTGGTGAAGTTGTGGTAGTGGTAGAGGAGATTGAGTAGCGGTGGTGGAAGAGAGGTAATGGTAGTGGTAGTGGCAGTAGTAGTGGTGGTGGTGGTGGTAGTGGAGTGGTGGCGATACTGGAGTGGTAGCAATAATGATAGTAATGGTAATCGTAGAGGTGGAGTGGCAACAGTGGTAGTAGTGGTGGTAGTGGAATGGCATTTGCAGTACTGGTGAATGTGGTAAATGAGATGGGTGGTGAGAGAGAGAGATGATTAGGAGACAGATAAAGAAGAGAGATAGAGAGAGATAGAGTGATGAGCGCGAGAGAGAGAGAGAGAGAAAGTGGTTGCTAAAAGTGCATTTTCTTGTAGTGGACCGATAAATCGAGAGGGAGCTCGATAAATAGAGAAGAGGAGAGGAGAGGGAGAGAGTGAGCAAGGCAAACACAGTGGGAGAGAGAGAGAGAGAGAGACAAACAGACAGGCAGACAAAGAGAGAAAGAGATAGAGAAGAGTGATGAGTGAGAGAGACAGAGACAGAGAGAGAAAGAGATAGAGATAGAGAGACAGAGACAAGACAAAGACAAAAAACGAGAGAAACAAGAGATGAGCGAGAGATTGACAAAGAAAGAAAAAAAGAGAGCGAAAAGAGATGAACGAGAGATAGACATAGAGATAGAGAGAGAAGAGAGATGAGAGAGATAGAGACAAGAGAGAGAGAGAGAGAAGAGAGATGAGTGAGAGAGAGAAAGAGAAGAGACATAAAGATAGGAAGATGAACAAATAGGTGAAAAGAGAAATGTTATATCAAAAAAGTAAGACGACGTCGTTTTTTTAAATTTTTTTTGGATAGAAAAATACCATTGTATTTATTCAAACTATTTTGTGACTATATATATGAAGCCGTCTCAAAGCCACAATAAATTTTTTTTTTTTACTTTTTTTTTTTTGCAATGATACCTATTACAGTCGCAAAAAACTCACCTTTTTTTTTTTGTGACTAAAGCTAGTGCCGTCGCAAAAACTCCATTTTTTTAAACAACAATCTCTGCCGTCACAAATACTCTCCTTTTTTTGCGACAGCAATTTCTACCGTCGCAAATACTCTCCTTTTTCATGACAGCATTTTCTACCGTCGCAAATACTCTATTTTTCCGCGACAGCAAATTGTGCCGTCGCAAAAACTCACCTTTTTCACGACAGCAAATTATGCCATCGCAAAAACTCACTTTATGAGACGGCAAGTGTGCCGTCGCAAATGCTTCCGTCTTTTAAGCCAACTTTTCTTGTAGTGCCGTTAAAAAAATCGATATAAGCAAGTTGCTATTTACATGCTAGACCATCCTGTTTATTGAGGAAAATTTGCATCCGTGTAATCATGTACTTCATTAGTAGGAAATGAAATTTCAAGGTTGTTATCAGCACCTGAACACGGCAAGCTAAGCGAGAGGAAGGTAAGTAATATGAGCAGAGCCTCTAGTTGTCAGTATTACGGCTGCTGCCACCAATACTGCCACCGAGGGCATCAAGCAAGGCAAGGAAGAGATTGGTAATGTCCAGATAAAGGCAGACTGCAGCCCAGGTGTACTCATCATAGTTCAAGCGCTTGATCAGGTTGTCGGTGTCATATATGATAAAACCAGAAAATATGATTGCTCCAATGCCTCCATAAATTGTTGACCCCAATTTTCCTAGAGGGATGAAGATGTGTTGATTGAAACCACAGTTTTGTAGGGAGAGAGTTAGCAAACACAATTTGAAAAGTCCAACACGATTTACTTGTATCAGGGAGAAGAAGAGAAAAAGAAAATTCCCACAAACCTGAATGAGACCAAAAATAATGAGCACCACAAGGGAAGTGATAAGAAAAGGTCCCAAGAAGCTAAAGTCATAGCCTTTCTTCGCAGCCCAGAATGTGTATTATAGTGTCAAGGTAACAACTACAACACTAGTTAGAATCCAAGCCAGCAAAACAATTCTTCCTGTTACATACTAACAACAATTATAAAATGGGTAAGGAGTAACTTCTTAACTTGTAATTTGTTTTCTCTATATCAATTCAAAAAATTCTCAATCATCTAACATAAATCCGGTCTAGCAAAGATATTTCCTAATGAATAGGTCCATAAGACATTTCATTTTCTTTTCTAATCTTTATCTTTTCTCAGATTTCTCAGCAATCAAACAGAGGCTAATTAAGGTTTCATTCACAAAATAATGTTAGAAAGAATACCTTTTACACCACTAATGTGTAGATCAGATGTTATCTTTAGTACCAA
Organism: Camellia sinensis; assembly: GCF_055761805.1. NCBI lineage: Eukaryota > Viridiplantae > Streptophyta > Magnoliopsida > Ericales > Theaceae > Camellia > Camellia sinensis. The sequence goes on along the minus strand of NW_028128989.1, from coordinate 7,304,003 downwards.
TTCTATCCACCATAATACACAGATATAATACATATACAAACCTAGTCCAACTACTTAGTTAAAAGTTAAATTTTGTTGTGTCATTCATTCAAGAATGTCAGTAACAACATCAGCAATACAACATTAATTCCTACACAATTTACATACAGAAAGATGAACAGAAAATTTATTCATTTTTACTCTTGGAAAACGAGCATGACAACCTCACCGCGAATGCGATCGCAATCGTAAACATCATCAGAAGAATCAAGTTCACCGGGTGTTTCTTGTGGTACGCATACAATGGGCACAGTACTACGCAAAATCAAACACTTAGTAAACGACATATATATACATAAATGCGAAGAAATTGAAAGTTGAAGATTTGTGGATTAACTGATGAAGGGGACGATGAGAGTGAGAAAGTAGAGAACGATGCCGGGAGTGGTGTGAAGCATGAACTTGGGGATTACGTGAACGAAGACAGCGATGGAGGCGATGGCGACGGCGATGGCGACGGTGAGAAGTAACTGGATCGTGAGAATGGAGTAAACCTTTCGAATGAAGCTATGGATTCTCAGTCATGGAGGGAAACAATCGGCCATTTTCACCGGCTTCAAGGTCACCACTCTTCATCATCGTCTTCTACTGAATCGCCATTGTTGCACAGAGAAAAACGCTTAGTGGTACTCAACTATTTTTTTTATACAGCTCTCTTTGTAATTAATTGTGCGTGAAGGATTGTGATTGATTGGTTTGGATTAACCAGAGAGAAATACGAATCGTGTGAGTGGGCACGTAATAATCTCAGTGGTGGTTTAGGATGTGCTTTTTAATTTTTTTTTGACTAAAAAAATAGAGGAAAAAAATTGTATGTTTAGAATAATTTTTTGACTTTTATGAAAAAATGTATAATAAAATATTATTATAAAATCAAAATGACCATTCTATCATTATTGACTTTTTAACTTTAAATTTTTTGACTTTTAGATAATTGAATTTAAAGAGTAAAATAATAATTTTGTCATCTAAATTTCCCACACAAACGACTCCCAAATAGTATAGACTTTTAACTTTTTAAATAATTTTTTAATTTTTTTTTAGATTATCTCAAACTTAATTTTCAAAATATTTCTTTAGGTACTGTTGGCTTTTTGGCTTTTGAAGGTTATTATTGTAATTGCGAGCGTGCCAGTAAGGATCGATCAGTCCTTATAGAAAAATAATTGCCAACCAATTATCAAATGATTGTGTTTTAGTTCTTTCAGCCTCAATGAAGAGGATTTTTATTGGTGGTGGCTTGATTTAGGAGAATTAAGCAAAATAACAATTAAATGAAGAGCAATTGAAGCATTTCATAAAAATAAAAAACTTACAATGAACCAAACTCAACCTCGTAGAGGTTTACAGCGACAATCTATTTGAAACTACTCCTATGAATGAAGTGCAGTGCAGGAATTGTAAAGCGCAGAAATGTAAAGAACAGGAAATGTAAAGAACTGGAAATGTAAGACTGGAAGTGTAAAATTGGAAAGAAATAAGTAGAATAAGACTGATTTTCTAGGCTTTTTTCTGGGCCCTTCTCTGCTATTTATACTTCTCAAGGATGACCATTGAACTACATTTCGAACCGTCGAACTGCTCTTCCATGATCGTTGATCATGTTGCCTTATAATTAGCTCCACTACGCCATCACTTGCAGTTAGACTTCCCTCCTAAATTTGAATTTAAATGTAAGTAACCGTTGAAGCCACATCACCTTGCATCTCTTCGTTGATGCACTGCTACTCAGATCTTGTAATAACCAATACTAACTGCCACGTGTACGATCAGGATCAAAGGTCTGAATTATTTTCCCATATTACCCTTAACCTGCCACGTGTCGAATTGTAATTGGCTTGTACAAAATATGTAGCCAACATTACCCCCCGCACTAATATACCCAATACTTGGTGATATTAGTGGATCAAGGTTTTTTTTCCCACGTCTTAGAACGTGCATGGGCTTTGCATTCTTCTAGAAATGCAACTGTCATTCATCATCTGCATTAAACTCTCCTTCAATCCTTTGAACACCCCCACCGCCTTAGTATTCGAACAGACATACATTTTTTATGGCCGAATCAATTTTCTCCTCCATTGATCGAGCACACGAAGAGTCATATGATGATACTGTTCCTCCTCGAAAGAACCTTCATGCATTAATTAGCCACCTTTATCGATCTTTCTATATTCAGGTCATGGATGCCTTTGCAAATTATCAACCCTTGGACTTCGAACACATTGCCCTTAATCCTTTGATCCAGAAACTTACAAATATGGACATGGGAAGTTCTTCTTCTGACTCACCCTTGGACTACGAACAAACTGCTCTCAATCCTTTGATTCAGAAAGTTGCAAATATGGACATGTGAAGTTCTTCTTCACAACCCTCTGCATGGGATATGGCTGCAGCTTCTTCCTCTTCTGGGGCTTCTGACTGGACAAGCTGGTCAAAACCTGAGGCCTGTGATTTGAGGGAGCGAATCAACCATCACTTTGTCGAGTTTACTGACCCTTTAGAGTTCCCTTCCTATACGCGAAGCTCGGTGGTCTATCCTTACGTGCCCATCGACCGTCGACGCAGTTTGGAGGAGAATCTGCTTGTAGCATGGTACATATCCTCCATGCCTACACAGATAGTGCGCGCTGCCCGACGCCCAGAAGAGGCACAAGGGTACAATCCATCGTTCTTAGCCCAGAAGGCAAAGCTTTGCTCTTCTGACTAGCTCGATTATATTAATGCCCATGTTCCATCTGTCCTTGCTCCATCTCCTAAAATAGAAGCATCCACACCTTCTCCTCCGCCAAATCCTTGTTGGATAGAGAGACTGAGGCTTGCCCTCTCTACAGATAAGGTTTTTCCACCTTATAAGCCTCCACCTTCCTCTACTCCAGCTGAGCGGAAGGAAGCCCAACTCCTGCTTGCGGCTTTATCTCACTTGCCTTTCAGTGTTCTTGAGGACGAAGTCCCTCTCAAGAACCTTCAATGGGTGTAGACACCCCATTTTTGACCGACCTTAAGACTCAGACGTCATCGGTTGAGCACTCGGTGATAGTGCATGCTGCGCTCATTTCGAGTCTTCGGAGTTTTGGCTGAGAGTCTTGCCTCCGGGTCTCCGAACTCTTTGTGCTTTGGCTCGATTTGTGGACCGAACCTTGTTTCTCTTCCCGAAGGGAGGGAGAGGTCTTGTAGACCATCTTTTTATGGTCGTAGACCACTTTTCGCGGTCGTAGACCACTTTTCCCGTTTGGAGACTAGTTTTCGGTTTTCGGAGCCTTCGGCCATGTACCTTGTCTCGGGACCGCTTAACGTTCTCCGTTTGGCTTGGTTTTTGAACCACACCTTGTTTCCTCTGCCTAGTGGGACACTGTGGCCCAAGAGACCACTTTTGTGGTTACATACCACTTTTGGTGCTCAACAGCTAGTTTTCGAGGCCCCCGGCTGTGTGCTTCGCCTCCCGAACTCTCGTTTTGCACCCGTGTTGGTTTGTTTTTGGCACGAACCTTGTTTTCCTTGCTTGGGAGGTGGTACAAGGATGGGAGACCATTTTTTCTCCTTGAAGACCACTTTTTTTCCCGCCATCCGATTTTCTGGTCGGGAAATTGGTCTTCTTGGTTTTTGGGCCACATTTACTGGCCTCCCACCACACTATTGGCTTGATTTCAGTGTGGAGACCACCAATTACCCCTGCCGACCACTTCTCTCCCTGGAAGGCCACTTTAAGTGGTCGGCCGACCACTAAAAGTAACAGGCCGACCACCTTTTCTGGTCGGCAGCTTTCTTCCTGTTTTGTCAGACTGAATGAATGCCAGCTGTGCTAGCTGGAGGGCACAGACTGTATCCTTCATACACGTGTATGGAGGGATTGCATCCAAGTTTTAGCTTCTTGAAGAAGCTTTAACTCTTGCTCCTCTATAAGAGAGGCCCTCCCTCTCCTTTGCACAGGTTCTGAAGTTGGCTAAAGGGTGATAGATACATCTCCCTCTCTATATTCTTCTCTTTCTCTATATTTTGTGCCTTAAAGAGTGTTATTCCTTCACTTTTGCACTACAACTCCTAGCCACACACCACCATATCTGAGCTGAGATCCTTGGAGGTGGTTTTTGGGTCATAAGAGTTGTTTTTGGGTTGGAGGAATTGTTGCTGTTGCAGTGCTTCAAGGGTAACCCCCTTTTTCTCCTCTTTAAGCTTTGTTTTTGGTTATTCTCCTAGCTATATTTGCATGCTGATTTAAGCTTAACTTTCTACTAGAAAATTTTTTGTTTTTCAGTCCTTGTGATGTTTGTTTAAGGTCATTTTTGCATTGGGGGTGGTCCACCCCCTCTTAGGCCTTGTTAGTCCTTGTTTTGAGCCATCCCTTTTGGCTCTTGTTCTAGCCTTTGCATGTCCTTTCTACCACTAAAATCTAGTGGATTTTCAGTGGTGGGAATGTGGTTTTGAAGCCTCAAATCAGACGGGGGTGATCACCTCTCTTTTGGTTTTGTTTGCTTGCATTTTTGGCCTATCAAAGGAGCATATGTTTCTACCATTTTGAGGCTTAGTTCAGGCACTTTTTTGTGACTTGTAAGGCCTGCCTTGACTCTGTCCATGGCTGGTTTGGTCACATTTTGCATGCTTCTTGTATGTGTAATGTAATATCATTTGTGGCTCATTAAAGTAGCATGTCTTTCTAGCATGTATGGGCTCCATTCCAGCAGGTTTTTGGTCATTATTTAGCATGTCATAACTCAGTCTAAAGTTGGTTTGATAGCCTCTTGCATGCTTCATGTACTTGTAGTGTAAATCTTGCTTACTAGCCTTACATGCTTGATGTTGTAGCCTATTATTCTAGCATGTTTGGACTCCACTCCAGCACATTTTTGGCTTTGATTTAACATGTTTGAGGTCTGATTTAATTGGTTTTGGTCATGCATGTTTGGTTTTGCATAGCTATAGTGCATTTGGCTTTGCTAGCCTTGCACTATGGGACCTCTAGCATGTCATATTTGAGGTTTTTGCATGACATGGCATCATTTGGTAGGTAATTTCAGTCCATAAAATTCTGCCATGTTCTCATGTTTATCACTCTTTCATTGTATTTAAGAGTTATGCCTCCATGTCTTATTTGTGGGCTAATTCGGGAGCCTATCTTTCTTGCCATCTTTGTTGCGAGCCTAGCATGTTTTTGCTACCATATTGACCTGCATTAGGTCTATTTTTAGTGCTTTAGGTCATTTGAGCATTGCTTGGTATGGTTGTAGTGTAAAGCCCTTGACTAGCTTTGTATTTTAAGTCTCTTGGCATGCTTAATTTGAGCTATTTGCATGATATGGCTTCACTTTGCATGTAATTTCAGAGCATATAGACTTGCCATGCTCCCACTTTTGTCACCCCTTGAGTGCCTCTAAGGGTTATGTTCTTGTTGCCTAGCTTGTGGACCAATATGTGTGCATGTGTGTCTTGCCTTTTGGTGCCTTAGTCTTAGCATGTATGGCCACTGATTTGGGCATGACTGAGGTCAGTCCATTTTGGTTTAAGTCCATCGAGCATTGTGTATGTCATATGGTTCATTGCGTTGTGTATGCCATGTCCATTCGTATTGTGTATGCTAGTTGTTGTTCATATTGTTGCATGCTTATGTTGTCTTGCATTGAGTATGCACACATTAGCATAATTTGCATATCATTAGCTTTGTTAAGTTAATCATGTCACATTGCATTGAGTGGGCCATGTGGTTCTTAACATTGTGCATTGTGTATGCCATTAACATTGAGTATGCTAAGTTACATTGCATTGCATGTTTGCATGTTTGTCCCTTGTATGTTGTTTGCATGCTTGTTTTGTTGCATTGCATGTTTGCATGCTTGAGTCGCATTGTGTATGTTATGTTTTGTTGCATTGTGTTTGGAATAGGTGTTAGTCCAAACACGAGAAATGAGGGACGTTTCATACTTGAAATAATGAAACGTGCCTCAATTCTCGGTCGCCGATACTTTTGACTATGCATGATAGAGTTTTAGGCTTTATGTGTTTACTTGTGCATTCATTGTCATATTGAATTGTGCAACTTCACTTCTCGGCCATCATGCATCGAGATGCGTGATTGGTGGCCCAAGGGTCGAGAACCCCACTCCCTTGAGCTTATGAAATGATAGGGAGGGTGGTTGTGCACACATATCTTGCAAATACATTGCTATGCCCTTTCTTGCTCTCTGTTGCAGCAAATTGAAGTCTAGCAGCAGAAACTGGTCGGCCGACCAGCTAAAGTGGCTGGCCGACCACTTTTTTTGGTTTTCAGCACAAAGAGTGGTCGGCAGGTGGTCTCTAATGCCAACAACTGGTCGGCAGCCCTCCCACAGGTTCCCATGGTGGAGTTTAAGCTTTCTGGAGCTTGGTGCAAGGTTCTGAGGGCAATTGCAAACAGAGGCAAGTTAGGGCATCGCAACGGATTTCCGAGCAAGGCGATTCGAGCATGCATGCATCCCTCGTCATGAGGCCATTTCAGCGCTTTTGTTAGCTTAGAATGTGTATTTGTTTCAATTTGGTTGTATAATAATTAATTAGCTAGAATAGTTAATTGATTAGTCGGTTCTGTATTATTTATTTGGACCCTCCGTCGAGAGGGCCAACTGTTGTAATAAGTGTGCGTTTGTGTGATACATGTTTTCTAACCCCCACTTCTTTCTCCCTTTTATTTACCAATTTTTGATGGTTAGCTTTAGGGCATGTTTCAATTAGCATCCTTATGCTTCGCATGTTTGTATTCATTCATCTGTCTTGCATGCACCGGGCTTGGCACATCATTCAAATTGTATTGTATTTCAATTCCTACTTGAATACATGTATCAAAATGTCGCATTCATATGGCATCGTAGAATAGCTGAGCCTATTGTAGTTGCATTTTTGCATGTGTTGCATTAGGCATTATTAACATATCTATGATCATGCATTGATTGCTAACTAGCTTCTTTCTTTGGCTCGGAGTACTCGGTAAGTATTTATGCTTTAGCATCCTTGCATGTGTGTGAGTGACTGTCATGATAGCATGCTTACCATGAGGCTATTTGCTTATGTGATATAACTGCCTGAATGCCTGTGGGTGAAGGTTGGATTACTTGAATTGGAACGATTCATTGATTGTGAGTTTTAAGCCCACTTAAGAGTGGCAAATCACCATGTTTTCTAAGCCCACTTGAGGGTGGCAAAATCTGCATTTTAGCATGCTTGCGAGTAGCAAACCGCTTTAAAAAACAAACATGAGATGTTTTGTTCCAACTTAGGTGATCTAGTCTATACTTGTATGCTGTGTGCATCACATAGTAATTCTAGGCTAACACTCCGGAATAAGAGCACATGTGTTTTTAAAAACAAGATATCATGTTAGTAAAGACCGATCTTTGATTTGGTGAGTGGGGGTACTCATTGCATGACCTTCCCCTCTCGTACCCAAGTTCTCGAGCCGAGGTAACTTTGGTGATGATGGATACGTGGCCTTAGGCACGAGTCAACGTTTCCTAAATTCCCCCAAAACAAAATATTTAGGTGGCGACTCGGTATCTGGCAAAGCAGTCCATGTTTGGCACTTCTTTCTAAAAATCAATTTTTCAAAATGATTTGTCGGATTTGGACTCTTTGGTGATTTATCAATCTTGCACTGCACTTTGCGAGATCAGATTAAGAACCGTGACATTTGAGTTCGAACTGTAGTGAGCCCAATGAACAAAATGGGATTTTCCCGGGACGTTCGGACGCGTCTACAATGGGCATGTGATATTCTGACTCGGGGTCACGTCCTTAACCCCCTCGCCCAAGCAGAGCTTCACATGTTTTTGGACCAACTCCCATTACTTCTTCACTGGCATTGAACTTCTGCAGCCACCACTCAATCTTTGGACCAACTCTCATCTCTTCAAGTTCATGCCCAGTACAAAGCAGAGAACTTCATTGAAGAATTTGATGACTTCAAGAATAAAGATTTTGCGTATTGGGATGACTTGGATATAGACGAGTTGGAACAAGGATTGAGGGAAGCAGCATTTGAAATAAAGCCTGAAGAGCTCTTCTATGAAGCGAGAGCACATCAACTCATGCAGCCAACCCTAGAAGAAATAGAGGATAGAATAAAGAAAGAACAAAAATTCATTGATCACAGTGGGACAAAATTTCATGATCTTGTTATTTATTCTATTCCCTACTTTTATGAGCTTGAATTTGTACCCAAAGACGGCCATTCAATGTAATTGCTTTTGCTTTAATACAACTAAGACTTTTTCTTTGTTTGACATTGTTTGATCTTGTCTCCGTTTGTCTTTAAAAGCAAATTTAGGGCCTCGAACTGAACAATCTTATCCTTCGAATTTGGACTCAATCGTTTTAAATGAAAACAATATAAAAAACCAACATGAACTTTTCCAATTTATGGAATAAAGTTAACAGTTTTTGCTGATTTTCATTTAGAATCAATGCTTCGAATTTAACAATTCTTACCCTTAAAGCTTGTTTTAATCATAACCAACATATGGTCATGGTTAGTATGATCAATCAGTTTTAAATTAACCATTTTTGCTTCGAACAAACAGTCCATACTTTCAAAAATATGGAAGCTCCTTTTGAGGGCTGCACTGTTTTAGTTCGAAAAACAATTTCTTTCGGTATATATATAAACCAACTATTGGTTTTGATGTTTCGAACATCAATTCCCATCCTTAAGGGGTCTCAAGTTTTGCTTCGAGGGACATTACTTTCATTAAGAAACCTAAAATAGGTCTTTAATCCCTTTGAAGTAAACAAATACTTGAGTATTCTTACATCTTTAAGTATGGAATGTGCTTCGAAGCCGACTTTTCAGTTTCGAAGCCATTGTTATTTGACTTTTGGCGCCAAAATCTGGTTTCGAAGTCAAATATTTTATTTTGAAACTGGCATCAACATTTGGGATGTGTTTTTCCCTCCAAAAGTATCAATATTGAAGGAAACTCTTCGCATCCATACTTTTAGTACTTTACGAATTACACGATATATCTTTCAGACACAAAGGCTTTTAAAACCCTTTTATTTTCGTGCTCTGAAATCACTCGCTCGCTCAACACACAAACCCTTTATCTCTACCGATCTTCCACTTCTCTCTACTCCCTTTCCCAGTTTCGTCATTTGATAAAGCGTTCTATCAATGGCTTTTTCTTCACTGAAAGTGCCAGTCGTAGAGCGTGCAAGTCCGTCTGTAACCCTGAAAAGGATCATTGATGCAGAATGTGAAAAGTACAAGGCTGGGGAGAAAAGCCCTATCGACGGACGTATCTTCATCCCTCGTCGTCATGTGCAACAAAACTATGTACTTGGGCCCATATTTAAGGAGATTCTTACTGGGCTTCCAGCTCTATATCCATGTCTGGAAGACCATTGCCTCTTTTACAAAGGTGGCCTTGACTGGAGGAACTGGAGGACGAACTGTCCCCATAGATGCTGGCCCACGGTGAGATTGGAATGGCAAGAATGGTATGATCGGGTTGTCCCTACTAGGACTCTGGACCTTCAGGAGTTCTACCTTCTCGACGCCCTCCAACTATCCAAGTTAACTATCTCAGAGGACCCTTTCTTAATTCTTGCTGCCCTGTGCTTTTGGAATTCTGTCTTTAATTTCTTTCAATTCAGATGTGGGATGATAGCCCCTACTGTTCTTGATATTTGCCATCTATTAGGATTATCCCCCATTGATACCCCCATTAGACCAGATTATCCTGATCTAGCAGTCCCTTTTTCCCTCCCCTCTCTTAACTCATCCTATAGTGATTTCGTCAAGGCTAAGAATAGAAGAGAAGGCCTTGTGACTGATAGGGAATTCTTTTCTTTCATATTATATTGGCTTTACAAATTCCTTTTCTGCACCTCCTCTCAGAGAATCATGCCTGAATTTGCCCCTCTTGCCAAAGCCCTTGTTTTACAGAAGAAAGTGGCCTTAGCTCCATACGTTCTAGGTCACATACATAGAGCCTGTTCTCTTTTCTGTGAGAAACCTTTAGATGCCAATCAAGGGGGGCCATTTTGGATTCTTCAGCTTTGGCTTTTTGCTTATTTCACTGAGTTACAATCCAAATGCCTTAAATTTTTCGAGCCAAACCCTCCTACTCATGGCATGAGGCTGGCCAATGCTTCACTTTATCCTTCTACCTTTGCTTTTTACTTCTCTTTCTTTCACCAACTTCCAGCTTCCCTTCCTTCTTACAGCTTTCGACCCTTCGAACCTACCATTGGCCCATCTTGGTTGAAGAATTTCCTAAGTGATAGGTTCTGTGCTTCACCTGCTCACAAAGATATATGGGCTTCTATTCTGATCCCCATAGAGTTATTTATTGGGACCATGAACCCCAGAGCCTACAAATGCATTACTGAGCCCTATTGTCCTGCTCAATTTGCTAGACAATTTGGCTTTTCACAAAGGGTCCCAATACCCCTCTGCTGTAACACCAACCTAAGTCTTACCAGCAGGGATTTGAAAGTTCGAGGGTTCAGACTAGAAGAGGCAACTTCTAAGTTTATACACGACTTGATCGATTTTGAATATGTCCATTTCCTTCCTCAAGGTAACCAGTTGAAGTGGTACCAAAAATGGTGGGTGACCAATATGGAAGTATACTTGGCCATTTCTCCTCAAGACCTACTAATGGTGTTGGATGTTCCTAAACCCAAAGGAGCTGGAGTTGTTGCTTCTTCCACTGTTCTTACCACTTCAGTTCCTGTGCCTGTCACCACACAGTCTGCTCCTGCTGCCTCAACTCCTCCTAGAGTTACTCGGGCTGCCTCGAAGAAAGGTATATACCCTTGTTTCTTCTCCTTTTTCCTTCTTCATAATGCTTTTAGCCTTATCTTTAGTTCTTCTTTTGTGAAGGTGGTGCGGGTGCCTCACAAAGGGACTCTCCTTAGAAGACCCAAGCTTTAAATCTTCTCAAAAGCAAACAGCAACAAAAGAAAATGAGACTTTTACTTGAGCCTAAAAAGGAAGCACCTGAGGTTCAAGCAGAAGAAGAAGAAGAGGCAGATCAAGAGCAGGAGTCACCCTTAAAAAGAAGGAAAAGAGTGACTGTCTCTTTTTCTGATTTGGTTCAAGATCCCACTCATGAGACAACTGCTAGAGTAGTAGAAGAGGAACTCACTTCTGAGGAATCCAAATCCTAGATTGAAGAGAGAGAAATTGAGAAGGAGCAGGCAATACCAGTACAGAGAAAAAAGAGAAGAAAGATGACTGTCTCTCCTTTTGAGTTGGTCGAAGACCCTATTTATGAAGCAGCTGCGAAGACAGTAGAGCATGAACATTCTAAGGCTATAATTGTTTTTTAGAGAGCTGAGAAGAGACGGCAGCAGCAATTCTTAAGAGATGAAGCTGTTGGCTCCTGATGGAATCTAAAGGGAAACGGCAAGAAGGCAACATATTGCTGAGTACTATTCCCTTCGTAGTTCTCCCATTGTTGCTATCACTTCGGAAACAAGTAATTTCTTTCATGCCTCTATTCTTTTCTTGTCAAATTCTTGGTATTGAGACTTGACATTATTTTGTACTTCTTCTTTTGCAGCAACAACTACTGAGCCTATTCTTCCAATAAGGGCTTCCTCAGTTTCAGTTGAAATTGATCAATTGCAAAATGTGAAGTTCATTCAGATAATTCTCCCACTTCCCAGGCCTACATTTTCTGTACCCTCCTTGAGGTCAAGTATTCCTAAATTTCTTTCTTTCGGCTTAACTTCATATCTCCCTTATTTGTCTTCTGATTTTACCCAATTTGGTTCTCCTTCAAGCTTCATTTCTCTTCCCCTTCTTAAGGAAATCCCAATTACTACTTCCTCCTTAATGATAGCTAATTCCTCTACAGAAGGTGCTGGTAGCTCTCCAACTCATGGTTTATTACCTTTACCTAGTTCTAGCCCTTCTTCCCTTGATCTATTGGTGGCTAGGACCATAGAGACTGCTAAAGATACTCCACCAATTTCTCCTATCCCTATGCAGTCCTTTGTGCCTTCCACTATAGCTCTTTCTACACCTCTCATGTCCACGGATGAGGTAGATATCTTCGAAGCAAGACTAGCCAGTCTCTTCGACGTACCTTCTACCTCTCTAATGGTTAATGATGAGATTGAGCCATTAGTTCTGGCCGACTCCTTGCTAGAAATTTTTGAGAGCTCTTCCTCCAGTAGCAAGCCTTCTTCACCTCTGATGGACTTGGACAGCTGTCTGGAGCTGTTGATATCTTTTTCAAGGATTCCTTTCGAGGCCTTAGAGAGACCTACAATACGAAATGGCTTTCTTCAGTGCTGCAAAGTTGTTGAACAATCCGGCATAACTGTTTCAAGTCATTTATCTCAGACAGCAACCACTATTGACTTTTACTTCAATATTTGTCATGCTGCCAAGGCTGCAGAGGAGAACATAGTGAGAGACCAGAGCTTTGTTTCTAAAGTACATACTGAAGTATTAGAGATAAAGGAATAATATTCCTTTCTCTCCCATTTTCGAACTCAACTACTGGAGAGGAAAGCTTAACTTGAGGAGGAGCTATTTGCAGTGAACCAGGCCTTAATCCGAACTGACACCAAACTGCAAATCACCAACCAAGGACTGGCCAATCGAAAGCAAGAAATGACCACAGCCATCCAGTTGTTTTCATCATTTAAGAACAGGACATCTGTTGTAAAAGAACAACTAAGGTATTGTAATGATTTCTAAGCCAACTTATGGCAGAATGTATTCAACTCTTTATGAAGAACAAATTCTTATTTATCATTTGAGTATTCTTGTGTTCTTGTACTTAACATTTATGTTATTCCTTGTGTTTCCCAAGTGGTTGGAAAATAAGGCTTCAAATATCTGCCATTAATCTTTTTGGGATGTACATATCCATTCAAATTTCTCAAATGGTATGCTCCAAAAGGCAAGACTCTATGAACTTGATATGGTCCTTCCCAATTAGGTGACCATTTTCCAAACTTATGGCTTTTAATCCCTATTGGAAGTATTGTCTTCCATACCAAATCACTTTCATCAAAGCCAATGTGTTTGACTTTCTTATTATAATTTTTGACTGCTTTCTTCTTTTGAAAAAGAATACTATTTAATGCCAAAATTCTAGCTTCATCTATGCTTTCTAATTCCAAGCATATACTCTGATAGTATTGCTCAGGATCTAATTGGTCTTGGCATTTTACCCTTAAAGACTTAGCATTAATTTCCACAGGTAACACTGCATCATGCCCATATACTAAGGCATAAGGAGTGACTCCTGTACTTAACCTTGGGGAAGTTCTATAAGCCTACAAAACATCCAACAATAAGTTATGTCAATCCCTAGGATTGTCTTCCACAACCTTTTGTATTCCTTTTTTCAAAGACTTATTGGATGATTCAGCTTGACCATTGGCTTGTGCATAATAGGGGGTGGAATTAACAAGGCTAATTCCAAACTCTGCCACAAAAGACTTCACCATTTTCCTATCGAACACAGTGCCATTATCAACAGTTATAGTCTGTGGGATACCAAATCTATGGATTAAATCCTTAATGAATCCAATGACCTTTGTCTGGTCAACAGCCTTGTATGGCTTAGCTTCGACCCACTTAGTGAAGTAATCAGTGGCCACTAAAATGAAACAATGATGCTTTGAAGAAGGTGGGTGTATTTTTCCCATCATATCCATGGCCTATCCTCTAAATGGCCAAGGCTTTACTACTGCTTGCAGGTCAGTTATGAGCACATGCCTTATTGTGCCATGTTTTTGACATGCTTGGCAACCTCTTGCATATTCTATGCAGTCTTTAAGGATAGTTGGCCAATAGTAGGAATGCCTTTGAAGCAACCATCTCATCTTCACACCAGGCTGATGAGCACCACAGATGCCTTCATGAACCTCAGCCATGGCTATTAATGCTTCTTTTGGGCCTAAACATTCCAACAATAAACCATCTCCCCCCTTTTTGTAGAGAGCATTAGCATATATCATGTATTGCATAGATTACAATTTAATTTTTCTACTGGCCTTCGAAGATGGGCCAACCAAGTATTGCATTATTGGATGCCTCCAATCTTGTTCTTGTAAGTCATTATGATTGACTTCCAAGACCACATTCCTTTTATTTAAGGGTGGTATTAATTTCTGATATGTTGTTTGGCTTATGTCCCTTTGAGTATTATCCCTTCTCTTGAAATTCGAAACTTTCTGAGCCACATCATTAGCTCTATTATTCAAGAATCTTGGGACATGAGTTACATTTGTTATCTGAAATTGAGAAAGCAGACGTAATGCAACAACATAGTATGGCAATATGCTTATACTTTGACATTTGAAAATCCCTTTCATTTGGTTAACCACCAATTGAGAATCTCCAAATATGTCAACTGCATGGACTTGTAATCCAATAAGAATTTCTAGTCCCACTATTAAGGCTTCATATTCAGCTTGGTTATTAGAACAAGTAATTTCATTCACTCTGAGACCATGTGTGGTTTCTACTCCTTGTGGTGACTTAATCACTATACCAATTCCAGTTAGGCCATTGGCTTTTGATCCATCAAACCACATTTGCCATGGCTCTCAACACTAGCCATACCAAGTTCCATTATCTCTTAGCTTTCTGTTTGAGATGGATGGTCTGCCAAAAAATTAGCTAAAACTTGCCCTTTTACTGCCTTTTGGGGGACATATTCTAAATGAAATTCTGATAAGGCTAGTATCCACTTGCCAATTCTTCCCCTCAATATAGGTCTAGATAACATATACTTAACCAAATCTGTGGTTGCAATTACCAAGACAGTTGTAGGCAAAAGATAGTATCTTAATTTCATTGCAGCAAAATACAATGCAAGGCACAGCTTTTCTACAGCTGAATATTTACATTCATAAGAATTTAAAAACCTACTAAGGTAATAAATAGCTTGCTCCTTGCCTTCTTCATTGTATTGCGCTAAGAAAGCTCCCAATGAATCTTCTGCTGCAGCTACGTACAACTTCAAGGGCTTATCACCCTTTGGTGGCATCAGCAATGGAGGGTTGGCCAAGTAGGCTTGGATACCTTCGAAAGTAATTTGATGCTCTGCTGTCCACACAAATCCCTCGTCATCTTTTAGCCTTAATAAGGAAGAAATTACTTTAGTTTTCCCTATAGTGTTAGAAATGAATCTTCGAAGAAAATTAAACTGTCCAAGGAACTTTTGTAGTTCTTTCTTACTTGATGGAGGTCTGGCTTCAATGATGGCTTTGGCTTTATTCTAGTCAATCTGTATTCCTTTCTTGTGTACTACATAGCCCAAGAAGTTTCCAGATGATATGCCAAAAGCACACTTAAGAGGATTGAGTTTCAATTTAAACTTCCTCATTCTTTCAGAAGCTGCTTCTAAGTGAAACAGATGCTCCTCAATGGATTGGTATTTCTCTACAATGTCATCAATATAACACTCTAAATACCCTCCAATGAGGTCATGAAAGATAGTGTTCATAGCCCTCTGATATGTAACCACAACATTCTTCAGACCAAATGGCATTTTAACCCATTCGAAGGTGCCAATATTCCCAGGACATCTGAATGCTGTCTTGTGGACATCCTCCTCTGCAATGAAGATTTGGTTATAACCAGAGTGCCCATCCATCATTGATAAAATTTGATGCCCTGCTGAATTGTCTACCAACAAATCTACTATAGGCATAAGATATTCATCTTTTGGAGTTGCTAGATTCAAATTTTTGAAATCAATGCATACCCTTATTTTACCATTCTTCTTAACTACAGGCACAATATGGGATAGCCATTCAACATACTTGGTTGTCCTAATAAAACCTGCCTTGAGTAGTCTAAGAATTTCCTCTTTAACTTTCTGAATCACTTCTGGACTCATTCTTCTTGGTTTTTGCTTGTATGGCTTAAAATTAGGCCTCATAGGGAGCCTATGTTCTACTAATGACCTATCCAATCCTGGTAGTTTATTATAAGACCATGCAAAACAATCTTTATATTTCTTCAGAACAACCAACAACTGGTCCCTGTCCAGAGCATTCAACCAAGCACTTATATAGGTGGGCTGTTGTATAGAACCTTCCCCTAAATTTACTTCTTCTAAAGGGTCTTGTGTCTGAGAACTTACTGAAGCTTCTTCTTTGATTCCTTCTGCCTTCGAAGCAATCTTCTCGCTTTGTTCTGCTCCTAGGTTCTTTAATTCAACATCTTTATCCTCCTCCTCATAGAAAAAGTCTGTCCACAAGGCTTCTTCTTCCTGTATTTCCTGGACTTTTGTTTCAATGTCCAATGCACAGTATTTATCAAGGGCTAAAACTCTGACCTGTTGCTGCTCCTGCTTGCAGCCAATTATCATGGCTTCTTTCTCTTGCTCCTGCACTTTATGGATTATTGATTTTACATCCAATGTTGAGAACTTGATTAGAGTCAAAGACTTGGCTTCTTGTGCTTCATCTCTTTGCCTATAACTAGGCATCATTGTCATCCTTAACGACAATCTCTTCATCAGAACTCTCCTGGACTAAGTGCTTCAGGTGTGTCACTTCCCCATCAGCCGTCACTTCGGCTGAGCCATCAGATTTCCTCAGTATACTGAGTGGTGTCACTCCCTCAATATACAATTTGGCCTCTGCGAAGTCTGCACAGGCTATGAAGGGTTGAGGATCTGCATCAATTTCCTCTGTCTCTCCATTGCCAAAGCCATCATTATTTTCTGATGCAAAGAGGAAGGCACACATTTGTTAGTGTGGATCGAATCTCTACCAAGTAAAGCATTGTACTTAGCATTGCTGTCGATAACGAAGAATGCTGTCATGCAGTCCCTGGTTCCCACACTCAGGTTGATGGGCAGAATTTCCTAAGCCATCTGTTTGTCTCCAGCAAAGCCAGCAATGGTTGTGCTGGTAGGGATCAACTTGGGGTTCCTTTTCCCTAGTTTCTTCAAGGAAGATTTCGGTAGTAAGTTCACTGCTGCTCCATTGTCCACCAAAACTCGGTTCAATTGTATCCCATCGAAAAAGGCCTTGATATATAAAGGCTTGACATGTTGTGTCATAGAGTTCAAAGGATACTCAAAAGGATAAGAGAGGTTAATGCTCACCTCTTCTTCACTCTCGTATTCAGTTTCCATTGGGGTAGCCATTCCGGATTCATCTTGCACCATACTCACTTGTGAGTCTTCACTAGAGACTGGAATTGGGTCAATTTCTTGCCCCTCTTGGTTCTCATCTCCAGCTTAGAATTCATGCGGTAGTATGTGTACCATATTCACTGACACTGAGCCAAATTGGATGGCTGGCTGTGCTTGTTTCTCCTCTTGGCCACCTTGTTCAGTTACTTCAGATGCATCCTCCATGCTGCATTGTGGCACTTCATTACTAACAGACTCCTTCGAATGGTCTTTTCCGACTGGCTTTTCAACCAAAAATGTTTGTTCAACCATGAAGGTTTCGAACATTTCTTCCTCAACCATTCCTTTCTTTTGGCCTAGGCCAACTTCTTCTTCTGTCTCGCTATCACTCTGCATCAAAGCCCTCTCCAATCCTGCTAAACTGGAATTCTCTCTGGCTTTTAGTTCAGAGTGAACTTTGGCCAACTGTTCTCTACTGTAGCCCATTTTGCCTTGTAGAGTTGGTTTTGGAGTATGCTCTGACTTTGGATTATTCTTTCTTTCTGTCTGGACCAATGAAGAGCTCTCTCCACTTTCTTTCAGGTCTTTCTGGTATTGAGCGTACCTACGCTGAATCTTTCTCCTTTGTGATCTTGAAATTATTGGGACCATATCTGCTTCCTTTGTTTTTGGGTGTTTAAGTAATACCCAATTGTTTGGGGCCACCAAAGGAGGTTTGACCATCATACTTTGGTTTCCAACATCTCTTCGGGTAAATACCTCCCTATGTTTGTTCTGTATAACAAACTAATCTGGAACTCCAGGTACCCACGAACTTACCGACCTAGATGTTGAACTGTTCTTTTCTTCCTTCGAAGCCATCTTCGAAGCTGGCTGTGAAGGCCACTACTTGGTCCTGACTTTATGTTTTGGGCCTAACTCAGGCCTTCGATGAAGGTGGCCACTTTCTGTCCTGCGTGAGGCTGGTCTGGGGGTCCAATCTCGGGATTTGATCCCATGAACTGAACCCTTCTCCAGTCTTTTTTCAGAATGACTGCTCTCCATTCTGTAATAATTAGGTGGCCTAGACTCATACAAAGGTCTCTTGCTTTTAGAATGCACTCTATTGGCGGTTGACTCAACCAATAATGGCTGCTGCCAACCACTAGTTGGATATGGCCTTTTGTTATAAGCATTGGTTGGTTCAGGACGTTTCTGCACATCCCTGTAATATTGCTTCCCATCAATTAGAAGCCCTTTCAACCACTTATCACTCAGTCTGTACCTGGGACACATCCTTTGCATTACAGCTGCCTCTAAGGAATCGTCATCCAGTGCTTTTTCATCAGAGTCTTCCCTCTGGTGTGAGAAACCTTGTCCAATAGCTGGTAGATTTCTAGTGTCTTTATTGATAGTTGTCTGGTTGGCAACATGCATCTGCACATTGACTTCTTCCAATTCTTTCAAGGACAAGCTCTGAAAGTCTGGCATAATGACATTGGCTGCCACCTCTCCAATTTCTGGAAATGGATTACTGTTGATCCCCATGGCCTTTTCTGCTTTGGCTGGGAATTTCAAACTTCTTTTCCGAATTTGTTCTTGGATCCTGTCTCGAAAAATAATATAGTTTTTAGTCAAGTGAGACCAAGAGTTATGCCATTTACAATATACTTTTTCTTTAAGTTCATATGGAGATGAAATTTTGACTCCCTTTGGTAACTTAAGGAAGTTGGCCGTAAGCAAATGATTAAAAATGTCATCTGCCTTAGTTAAATCGAAAGAGTATTTCCTATGAAGGTCTTTCTTTTTAAAGTTGGTCAATGGTTGTATCCTTATGAACTAGTGCTTCACAGATCACAGGTTCTTCCCCCATAATCTCTGCTGCATCGATCTCATAATTAGGATCTCTATAACATGTCTTGTACGATGCATTATTTCGATCTTGTTCCTCCTCTAGTAATGCTTCGTACCTAGACACCTTATAAGTCAGTTCCACTAAATCTCTGAACTCAGTTGAGTCAAACTTCTTTCGAAGACCAAACTCTAAGCCATTTTGAGCCAATCTTACGAATTCTGGCTCTGGTAGGATGACTCTACATTTATTTCGAGCCCTTTTAAATCTGGCAATAAATTGAGTAGCCTTCTCCTCAGGCCTTTGACTCAATCTTGCCAAGTCTGTCATGGAAACCTCTGGCTCCGATTAGAAGAATTGGGCATGAAATGCCTCTTCCATTTGTTACCAAGTTTGGATAAAGGCAGGTGAAAGGTTAATGTACCATACAAATGCTCCCCCAGTTAGAGAATTTTGAAATAACCTTAACTTCATATAGTCATTATTAGTAAATTCACCGCATTGAGCAGCAAACCTAACAATATGCTCTACTGTTGATTGGTTTCCATTCCCATAAAAAATGGCAAAATCTGGTATCCTAAAACCTCTTGGGTATTCATGTATCCTATCTACCTATTCTAGGTATGGTTTCCTGTACACATGAGTCTGGATCCCCCGAGCCATCGATCCACACATCTCTCTAACAATATCAACAATTTGGTTCCTAGGGACCATATTTTGTGTCTGCTGAACCACTACTGGAGGGACAAACACAGGATTCAGTGGACAAACTTGTACCTGTGGTCCTCTTGGTCCATAAGGTGGTAAATTTGGGACTGGTTGTCCCTGTGGTGCAGGTTGTTGTTGGGGTTGTGGGTAACCCCTTTGAGTCTATCTTGCGAAAGGACCTGCGAAAGGTGCTGGAACAGGCGTTGTGTCTCTTCCATTTGTAGGAAAACCTTCCAACCCCCAGGTATAAATTCGAACAAGGGATTAGTGTACCCCCTCGTGCCAGGTATGGCTTCGAACATGGGATTTGGAACCATTCTTATGCCATTTTCTTGTACTGGGCCAGATCCATCAATTTGCTTGGCTTCACTATTAAGTACTGAGGCATTTTGAACTGCTATAGGCCTCGAAATAGGTTCGTACCAAGACTGAGGTGATGGTATTTCATAGTTCTGATTACTAGTTTGACCATTAGAATGTCCATTAACTTGCATAAGCTGTTTATCTCTAGCCAATCTTTGCTGAGGGACATTTAAAACTTCCTCCATATGTTTTGTGTTTGTTGGTTGATGGTTATTCATTCGATCCAAAAAGGATGTTGCCTACCTTTCCATTGTGCTCATTAATTGCTGTCCCATAGCATCTACTAGGCCACCCCATGGATTTATTGGCTGAATAGATGGAATAGTGGACGGTCCAATTCCTTGGTCTCGTCTAATATTATGAACATGTGGTTCTTGTTCCGAAGTGCTGGTCTGTTCGACCATAGGTTCTGATAAAATGGGAGTTTCCACAGGATGTGTTATCATATTATCCCCTAGATTAGGTATCTCTACCTCTCCTTCCACGCCTTCTTCCAAGCGTTCATTTTCTCCTTGTCTCCTACGTTTAGCCATTTCAATTAGTCCCACCGGGTGTGCCAAAAATATATGTTAGCTTTTTGACTTTCCAAGGTTATTATTGTAATTGCGAGCGTGCCAGCAAGGATCAATCAGTCTTTACAGAAAAATAATTGCCAATCAATTATCAGACGATTGTTTTAGTTCTTTTAGCCTTAATGAAGAGGACTTTTACTGGTGGTGGCTTGATTTAGGAGAATTAAGCAAAATAACAATTAAATGAAGAGCAATTGAAGCATTTCATAAAAATGAAAAACTTACAATGATCCAAACTTAGCCTCGTAGAGGTTTACAGCGACAATCTATTTGAAACTACTCCTATGAATGAAGTGCAGTGCAAGAATTGTAAAGTGCAGAAATGTAAAGAACAGGAAATATAAAGAACTAGAAATGTAAGGCTGGAAATGTAAAGCTGGAAAAAAATAAGTAGAATAAGACTGGTTTTTTGGATCTGAGTCTGGGGCATTTTTCTGGGGCCTTCTCTGCTATTTATACTTCTCAAGGATGACCATCAAACTGCATTTCGAACCGTCGAACTGCTCCTCCATGATCGTTGATCATGTTGCCTTATAATTAGCTCCACTATGCCATCACTTGCAGTTAGGCTTTCCTCCTAAATTTGAATTTAAATGTGAGTAACCGTTGAAGCCACATCATCTTGCATCTCTTCGTTGATGCACTGTTACTCAGATCTCGTAATAACTAATACTAACTGCCACATGTACGATCAGGATCGAAAGTCTGAATTGTTTTCTCGTATTACCCTTAACCTGCCACATGTCGAATTGTAATTGGCTTGTACAAAATATGTAGCCAACAAGTACATAACTTTTTCCTAAATATTTCATTAAATATTTATTTGCTTACGTATAGTAAAAATAGTAAACCCATGGTTATGTGTTTAAAAAAAGAAAAAGAAAAATCAAGTTACTTAAACGTATGTTTGGATTTAAAATTTATTTGAAAAAGAAGAAGAAATTGAAACATGACAAACATATTTTTTTATTGGGTTAAGAAAAATGAATATCTTTTGGCAAAATTAAAAAAAAAATCAATTTTTTTTTGTTTGATTACATAGTTAATGAATATGTATTAGTAGTTTCATTTCTAATTCATTTTCTTTCACCTTGATAAATTTAATATCCAAACATAAACATAGCATAAATGAGTAAAAGAAAGTTAAAATTATTATTTTTTTATATATATATTTCAATACATTTTATACATATTTTTCAATTCTACCAATAACTTTTAACATTATGTTTAACATCTCTTGTATAATAAGATGGAGTTTGAAGTTTGGAAAATGACCATCCTGCAATATCATGTGTGGTGTAGTGTGGTACATTGGATCAAATAAAGCCAAAGCATGTGCATGATAAAAGAGGTGGGTTTTTTTTTTTTTTTTTGGCAGAGATGCTTGTGGAGCAGCCTTCTGCTCTAACCGTAGCTTTGGAATTTGATTTTGAGGGAACTAGTTCCTCCGTCTTGTTCCAGTTTAGTTTGGTTCTTTTTGTGTCTTAATATAGTATATTAAGATATATTAGGATATTATTTGTATATGTCTGTTATAATATATTTTCTGTATATACTTATCTTCTCTCTTATATAAAAGAGTGTACTTATTCATTTATTTAATGAATACAAGAGTTATCTTTTCTCTTATTTTTCTACTCTCATAACACGGTATCAGAGACTAGGGTTTTTTCTTAGCCTCCTCATCTTCTGCATCACGTTTTTTTTTTTTTTTTCTATCTGGCAAATTGCTTCCTTCTCACATTGGTTTCTACGTATCTAGTCCTTTTTTGTTTCACCGATTGGACTATACTAGCTTCTTTGTCTCTTTAATACGAAGCCAACGCCACCAGACTCATCTTTATCCGACGCTCCACGCGTCGCCCTAAGATTGGCCACATGCTGTCCCGTTATCCTAAGTGCCTTACACACCTATTGCATTTCTCTCGCACTATTGTGCGCTGCGGCCTCATCTGCTAACGTGAGCCGCGTGTTTCTGACGTTAGCCCTGGTTGCTTCTGTGCACTACTCCTGCTCCCTTGCTATCGTGCGCCGTGCGCCTCTCTGCTAACATACGCTGCGCCTGTTGACATCATTCCTCCTGCTGTGACATTAGCCTTAGTTAACCAGATTGGTTAACCCACTTTGACCAGCCAATTTATTGCCTTTCTGGATGTATTTTTGGTCTGTTTAGCCATATCCCCACTATTTTTGGCCTCTTAAATTTGCTGGTGTGTTATGTTTTGCCAAAATTAGCCTCTACAAAGCACTTTTTTCTTTTTTGGCCCTATTTGAGCATCATGGATCGTTCTGACAACATCCATTCTGTTTCCGTTACACTTGATGGGTCTAATTATGTTCTCTAGGCCCAAGCTCTCTCTGGATTCATCAAAGGGAAACAGCTTCAGAGTATTATCACTAGTGCTCTTTCTAAGCCCTTCCAGGAAGACAAAAAGATTGCATCTGCTTTCGATGAGCGTCTTGATGAATGGGAAGAGAAGAACTACCAAATTATCACATGATTTTGGGCTACTTCTATTCCTTCCATTAACCTTTAGTTTGGACACTTTTAGGATGATGATTCCATTGTCTCTCCTGCTAAGGCAATTTGGAATTTCTTGAAGGAATGCTATCAAACTACTGGCCATGCTCACCAATATCAACTCCTAAAAACTCTTCATCACATGCGCTAAAAACCTGGTCAGTCCATCAATGATTTTTTATCCCATATGTCATCTGTCTAGGACCAGTTAGCTCTTTCTGAACCTACTTGGGCACATTCGGAGGATGCACAGTTATTTATTGTTCATAGGAATCATCAGCAACTATTACAGTTTCTTATAGCTCTTCATAGTACCTTTGAACCTGTGTGTGCTTCCTTACTCCATCGTCTGCCCTTACCGGCTTTGGAGCAAGCCATTACTAAACTTTGGTCAGAAGAAACTCGTTTTGAGATACTCAAAACTCCAACTTTGGATTCTGCTCTTGCTACGCCATCATCACGAGGTTCTTCATCTGCACAGCCTCCTAGCTCATGCATTTATTATCGCAACCGTGGCCTACTTGCCAATCATTCTTTACTTCAGTGCCAAGTTCGTGACTGCTTGACTTGCCACAAGATTACTCCCGGTCATCTCCAAAGCAATTGTCCTCGCGCTCCCCCTACTTCTTCTTCCAAGAAAAGGTCTTCACATTCTAGGCCTCAGTCCAAAGCTGCTCATGGTTCTCGTCCTGCTGCTACATTAGAGAGTTCTTGCATTCTCCACTCTACTGATCCTATTGCTTCATCATTTTCTGTGGATGATGTTGAGTCCATTATCTAACAGGTGCTTGCCAAATCTGGTACTCTTCCTTCTCCTACTCTTTCAGTCACATCAGGTAATCTTTCATGGTATTTTGATTTTGCCTGCTGTAATTATATGACCTCTGATTCTACTATATTTTCTTTTATCTTATCATCCTCTTTTGTTCCCCCTATACATACTGCTGATGGTTCTCATATGCGGGTTAGTTACATTGGTCCAATTTCTACTTCCACTGTATCTCTTTCTAATGTTTATTACATTCCTACTCTTAAATTAAACCTTATCTCTATTGGTCCATTGTGTGAACTTGGTCTCATCGTCACTTTTTTTGCTAATGGTTGTTTGGTGTAGGACCCTCAGACGAAACAGTTCCTTAGGATAGGTCGTAGGCATGGACGTCTGTTTGAGCTTCTTAATCTTCGCATTCCATTTACATCATCCACTGCTGCTTCTGTTGCCTCTTCTGCTGCTTCTACTTCTATGTCTTCTTTTCACCTTTGGCATTGTCGTTTAGGACATATCTCTTTTTGTCGTTTAAAAATTTTGGTTTCTAATGGTTGGTTAGGTCGTGTTAGTTCTGAAAATGTTGCTTGTTTACCTTGTCAACTTGTTAAACAGCCTGCATTACCTTTTAATAAAAGTAATTCTATGTCTACTGCCTCGTTTGCTTTTGTGCATTCAGATATATGAGGACCCTCCCCCACCCCGACCATGGGAGGTCTAGATATTTTGTGATTTTTGTTGATGATTTTTCTTGTTATACTTTGATATTTCTTCTCAAAAATCAGTCTGAACTTAAACAGGTTTATTATGATTTCTCTATCATGGTCCATACTCAGTTTTCTCAAACTATTAAAACCTTTCATTCTGATAATGTTATGGAATACTTGGATTCTAATTTTCTTTCCTTTCTTCGGCCACATGGTTCCGATTCTCATCATTCTTGTGCAGGCACGTCCCAACAAAATGGTTGCGCTGAAAGAAAGTATCGTTATATTCTAAACATTACTCAAGCCCTTCTCATCTATCTCTGATCTCTTGACTCGTGCTGGTCTTACCGATTGCAAGACTACTATTACTCCAGTTAATCCTCAGACTCGTTTCACACCTCTTGATGGTTACCTATTGGCGCTGTTTGGGAAACACAGGTTAAGGCTATTATAGCCTCATTTAGGATATAAGCCAAAAAGCGTGAACAGTAGGCGGAGGTGCAAAATTCAAAAAAAAAAAAAAAAAAAAAAAAAGAGACTGCAGCTCAAGACAGTGTAGGCACAGCCTACACTGTCAGTTGACAGATTGTAAAATCAATTGAAAAATTACAATTTCACCCCTTTATATCAATTTAAAAATTATAATCTTAAGGACAAATTTGTCATTTTAACTTCAAACATCATTTCAACACATTTTTCAATACAACAACTCAAATAAAAATCTATCTCATCTTCCCAAATACAAAAACTAAAATAGCCTACTAAAATAGCCAAAAAGCCTCTAAAATAGCCACTTCCCAAACGAGGCCATTATCTGATGCTACTTTATATCGTCAGCTAGTTGGCAGTCTTGTCTATCTCACAGTTACTCGTCCAGACATTGCCTATGCTGTTCACATTGTCAGTCAGTTCATGACTGCTCCTCACTCTCCGCCCTATGATGCTCTAGTTCGCATTTTGCGCTATCTAAAAGGCACTATGTTCCATGGTTTTCACTACTCAACACACTTTTCTCTACAGTTACATGCATTTTCTAATGCAGATTGGGCTGGGGATTCTACTGACCGCCGCTCTACTACAGGATTCTACTTCTTCTTGGGTGATTCTCTCATTGCTTGATGTAGCAAGAAGCAAAATCTTGTTGCTCGTTCTAGTGCTGAGGCTGAGTATCGTGTTCTTGCGGATACTACTTAAGAGCTTGCATGGCTTCGTTGGCTTCTTTCTGATATGGGAATTCCCCATCCTGCTGCCACTACCCTCTATTGTGACAATCAGGGGTTGTTTGGGGTGTCCTAAATAAATGCACTTTTTGATTTTTTAGACTAAAAAGTTGAGAAAAAAATATGATTGTTTGGGATAACTTTTTAACTTTTTACGAAAAAATGTGTATTAAAAAGTTGTATAAATTAGTGCATAGAAGAAGATTGGGATGGAATAGGCAGTATGGTGGGATTAAAGGTGGGACAGCGTGTGAAGAGTATGGGGGGAGATGGTTCCTTGCTTTTCGGGCAGTGAATTGAAGGCGTTGTTCGACCCATGGGGGCCTACCACGGGTCCCGTTTTGCTAATTAAAACCGTTCAATGTGTAGAACTCGTCGACTATTATATGCTTGTAAAAAATCACGTTGATCGGATATCGATAGTTATCTGATCGGTTTAGTTTGTTTTTAACTGTTAACTATAACACCATCCATTTTATAAATTTTAACTGATTTGATCATTTAGTTACCGATATCTGATCAATGTGAATTTTTACAACTATATAGTACTCGACGAGTTTTACACATTGAAAGGTTCAAATTATTAAAACAGGACCCGTGATGGGCCCCTATGAACTGAACAACACAGTGTTATTTGTGCACCTAAATCAGTGCAATTTTTGCAAAAAAGTCAGCTGCGCCTGTGGGACGTCAGAGTTGCTTGAAAATTAATGTTGTGTAAAATTAATTTTTTAATATTTTTTTGGTGAATAGTGATAACTTTTTAACTTTTTTGGCTTTTTTTCATTATCCCAAACTAGGCCTTAGAGTGCTATTCAAATTGCACATAATGATGTCTTTCCATGATTGCATCAAGCATATTGAGATTGATTGTCACTTCATCGTGTAATACGTTATTAGTGGCACTTTCATCTTATCTTTGTGACCTCTGCTGGTCAGACAGCTGACATCTTTACAAAACTCATCTTCCAGGATGATTTTCTGATTTACTTACCAAGGCTCATCCTCCAGGACGATTTTCTGATTTACTTACCAAGGCTCATCCTCTAGGATGATTTTTTGATTTACTTTCCAAGTTCAACTTGATATCTGCATTACCATCTTGAGCGGGGGGTGTTAATATATTATATTAAGATATATTAGGATATTATTTGTATATATCTGTTATAGTACATTCTCTGTATATACTTATCTTCTCTCCTATGTAAAGAAGTGTATACCTATTCATTTATATATTGAATACAATAGTTATCTTTTCTCTTCTCTTTCTGCTCTCATAACATTGTGTATTGACTTTGGCGCTTTATTCACCCTAAAAAAAATGATAAACCCAATAAAAAGTTACTTAAGAAAAAGCTGCTATTCTATTCAAATATAGAAAACCCACTACAATGGTGTTGTTGGTATTGGATTATGGCTTGTTTTGGATCAAAACAGAAGCTTGAAGAAATCAGTTTCATGGAAGAGGTTCATTTGACTTTTTTGAGCTTCCTTGGATAACCAAAATGGCCTTTCATTCTAGTTCCAAAAATCAAATTCAACTGAAATAAGTTACCCTTATGACACCATAAAAATTCTCTAATTTAATTCCTCATATTCAACATCTGTAAATTATTAATAACTTACTGTAATTTAATTCAATTTAACATGGATGTGACTTTTCCAAGGTTAACATCACTCTAGAGATAGTCTACATACTTATTAATTATTATTTAAATATTAATTTTTAATTTATTATTTGAGATAAATAATTTTAAGAAGGTGGAGTGCTTGTGACCTTTGGATGTGATTTTTGATGGTGTGTAATTCGCTCTGTCAAATCATGCCAAAGTTACGGCCTTATGGAGGGAATTCAAATCAATATAGACTTGACTGGGCTGGCCCATATTTTGAAATATAGGTATGGCTGTACCAGCCCTAGCCCATTACTTATGTCAACGGGTAAGGCCTAGAACAGGGGTTAAAAAACTAGCCCGACTTTGTGGGCTCAGCCCAAGCTCAACTGGGACTAGGCTCTGGCATGCTTTTGAGGAAACATAAAACATGGGGAAAATTATGAGGTACTGCGTTTAGTAAGTGGGTGATTATTCAGTACTCCCGGAGTATGGACACGTGGTGCTCCATAAGGTTTTGATTGGTGGAGAGACACAAGGGCCCATGATTTATGTTGGACATGGAGGGACAACATGAGGCTAATTAATTGCTGATTGGTTTGGAGTATAGACACGTGGTGCTCCGGGAGTATTGAATAATTTCCCTTAATCGTGAAACATACTATGGAATAATTTTCTTGAAAAATTAGGTTGCCAAGTGAACAAACACAAGAAAATAATTTTTCTTTTATTTTATGTTACATTAATATACTTTTTCATAACTTTTTCCGAAATAATTTTCTTGTGTAAAATTTTTAATAACTATAATCATTGATTAAAAATACCACATAAACAATACAAAAGGACTCTAATAATTACTGTAAGGGGAAGAAATAATTCTCCTCGTATAATCCTGTTGACCAAGTCCACGCTCCTCCGTACGACGTCGCTTTGTCACCTGAAAACACAAACGTGAGCTAGCCGGCGGGTGTGTGCCGGAAACCTTTCCGATGCCTAAGTCAGAAAACTTGACAAATAGACAAAGCTCTATGTTCTCAGAAAAATTATGTTCTGTTACCTCCTCCAAGGTGATGTTTGTGAGCTTTTATAAGTTTCCAGTGGCATAATCCTAGTAGGACTTTTATTCCTCCATGCAGAGTCCTCCTAGGATTCATACTCCTAAGGATAATGCTTATCCTTTTACACCCTCCCCCACTGCTTAAACCAAGTGGGATGGTTTTTACTTTGGCCGAACTACTATATGACCGAAATAAGCTTGGCTATGCAGAGCCACTGAGTAAACCGAACTCATCCTTAGTTCGGTTCTTGTTTTTTCCCTTTCTTATCTCAGCTTTCCATGTAGAACCCATGGTACGATCTTAGACCGAACCAACGACTTTCGGCCGGTCTAGCCCCAATACCGGTATAACTCCAAAGATACTTCGGACCGAAGTATCTTTTACAGTCACTGTGCCGAAGTAACTTTGTCTCTCTTAGGCCGGAGTAGCCTTGCCTCTCCTGGGCCGGAGTAACATTGCGGCCTTTCCTGGGCCGGAGTAACATTGCGGCCTTTCCACCAAGTCTTTGGCACTTTGGGCCACAAAGCCCATCTCATAGCTCGGCCCAATTTTTACCAAAAATTACCCTCTCAATTGCCCCTTAATTCCATCTGCACAGCATGATTGGGATTACCAGTCCAACTGAGCTGAAGTTATTAAGCCTTTCCAGCCGAGCTAAAAACCCTTTAGCCTCTCCAGCCGAGCTAATTTTACTTCGGGCTTCACTTTGTCCGGTCAAAACGTCTCTTCAATCATGACTGTAACGCTTCCCTTTCCGTATACACGTGGCACGCTCCTATTCGTAGAAGGCAGCTGTCAACGCCGTCTTCGTGTTTCGCAATTTTTGAACAGTTCCCGCTTCTTTCCTCTCTCTCCTTTTTCACAAAATAACTCCTCTTGTTTTGGATCATTCACTCATTCTATTCATCTTCTCTCTTCGTGCCTCTGCTTTTCCAACTACCAAGCTTGTTTTTATTTGCCGTTGCTGTTTTCGTCTTCAGTCCTCTTTTCCTTCAATCTTGGTAAGCAAACTCATTCTGTTTCCTTTCATGTTTTTTGCTTTCATATTTGTTTTATGCATTTGGTTTACTGTACTTTTGCAGAACATGCTCTTCTATTTCTGCTTTGCTTCTGTATTTTTATGAAAAAACTAGTAGAACTTCATGTGTGTATGAACTATTATGTAGAAAATTAGTCTTAGATCCAAAATCACATAACAACCGAACTAGGAAACTGTTTGTCCAATATTGGTAGATCACTTTAGACAACAACCGAACTAGAACTTGTAGAAGTCTTAACAAATCACCCACTCCTGATTCACTGTAGCCGAAATAAAATTACCGAACAAAGTTTGAACAAACCAGGCTAGGAACCACGATTTTCAACCGAGCTAAGCCTTTGGGGCTAAGCCAGCTTTCTTAGTTTCTAAACCAAACACAGAAGGTTGCCCCTAGTGGCTTAACCGAAGCAAAAAACCCACTGTTCAAACCGAGATAACAAATCCTTAAAGGAAAATCGATCTTGCGCACAATAGGTTCAAACCGAACTAACGAGTATTGTGCAGAACCGAAACAGAACCAGCCCACACAGCCGAAATAGGGCTCATTTACCTTGCTTTTAATTTGTAGCACAGTCCAATGATCTGTGCTTAACCCCTCTGTTTTCTACTTTGCAGACTTAGGTTACCCAGGCACTCCTGCGTGCGCTCAACCGAGCTACTGGGCACAATTTTTGCACCGATATAACTTATTTGTAAATTATACAAATGGGTAAGTATAGGTACTTGGTAGAGACCCCTGGTGGTATGGCCGAATTCCGAAGGGATTATGGCATTCCAGACGATGTACACCTTACCCTAGCCAAGAAGGAAACCATTCCGTGGAATAACCAAGGCTTTGTCCCCTTTACTGTTTTATCCATTATAGAAACCGGACTAAGGTTCCCGGTCCAGCCTTTAATTTGTGAATTTCTTAGGCAAACCAGACTATGCCCAACCCAGCTATCCACCAATACATACCGGATAATAATGGGTATTGCCGAGCTAAACCGCCAAACAGGCCTGAACCTCGGTTTAGCCGAAATCTTCCACCAGTACTCCATAGGTTCCAAAGATGATGGCTGAGTTTATTACCTTAGGATACGCCGACGTAGAGAAAAGATAATAAAAGATACACCGGATAAGGATGTTAATGACGATGACTTCTTCTGGGTATTGGGCAATTTTGAGGATCACCAAGCCCAAATCCCAGGCCGAAGTATTAACTGGAAGAAAGGAGAACCTGGTAAAGTTACTTCGGTTTTATGCATGTTTTTCTTTTACTTCGGTTTCAGGCGTCATGACCGATCTAACAGTTGTATATTTTTTTGCAGACTCAGCTCATCTTGCATCCCATTATAGCTACCCAAATCTGAACATACTTCGAGCCGCACTACGGATTAAGGAAAGAAGTTGGACTAAACTTCTAAACTTTGAGCCGACCTACAGCTATAGCGGTCGTCGAAAAGCCCGAGTGACCGATTTCCTTCTTGAAGAAGCACCTGAACCGGACCCAACCTTGCCCGAAATACGACTTGTCCCATTAACCGCTGAAGAAGAGATGGCAAAGAAAAGCAGAGTTAGGGCCCTTCTAACCGCCACAACCAGGGCCGAAGTACCACCAACTATTGAAACGCAGCCCGCCGTTGTGGCCCTCCCTTCTCAACGGCCTTCTTCATCTCGCCCCTCCAAACGCGCCCGATCTACATCGACCGAACAGCAACTTGTCGATGAGGTTGAATCCATCCCCCAAAGTCCTCAACCTATCCTCCAACCGGAGCAAACCGACCAAGCTGAATCTTCCAATTGGGCTTTGAAACTAACCTTCAACGACCGAGATATCAAAGATTCTGATTCGGTTGTGGCTGAAAAAGATCATCAATTAGCCTTTAACCTGGCCAAAAGTGTGTGCCTCCCCAAGGACATGGAGCACCACCTAAAGCAGTTAAACACCGAAATGAAGTCAATCCGGTCGACATCGAAGTCCATGATTTTGGTAAGTTTCTCTGTCCGTTTCTTCTGTCTAAATTTTCAAACTTTTACTTCGGCTTAAGGAAAGTCTTCGTTCTGTCAGCCCTTACAAAAAAATAACATTACGTACAAGAAGGTCCAAGAGCTTAGAAAAACCACAAGGCAGGCAATGGTGGAAGCCGAGGCAAAGGTGGCCGAGCTAGAAGAAGCTGAAAAGAAATTGGCCGAGATGCAAGCAGAGAACGGCCGACTTGCCGATCTGGTTAATTCGGCTGAAGCGGAGAAGCAGAAAGGCGCCATCGCTATAAAAGACAAGTATCTGCGGGAGTTGGTGAAGCTTGAGAAGAGGAAAGACACCGAAATAACTCAACTAAAAAGGAGCGTGGAGGAAGCCGAAAATGAGGGGTACAAGCAGGGTTACAAGAAGGCAGAAGATGCCTATGTCAAACAGTGCGACGCTGCCAAGGAGCTGTTCTTCAAGTGCGGCTGGAGGGCGGCTGTTGAGAAGCTCGGTCATGATCAACAGACCGAGGTCTTCGACCCTCCAGCTTACTTTATACCGAAGTCTCTTACGGAGTATGCGGATGCCTTGCAACAAGAGTTTCTCGAAGACTCAGATTCTGATGACTCCTCTGCTCCTGAAGACATTCCGGTTGTTAGTGCAGACCCATCACTTCGGTTGGAGCCCATGGTAGAGGACCCACCTATTGATCAGCCAAGTGATACCGTGGCTCCAGCCGAAACCATCCTGGCCACCGAGAGCGAACTTCCGCTTGAAACCGGTCTCCAAGTTGATGGTGATGCGGCTTTTGACGCCGAAATTGAAGAGCTTTTTTCCTAATTTTTTCTCCTTTTTTGTTACCTTTTCTTTGTAACCGGGCTATGTTCCTCTTGTACTTGCTTTTCAATGAATGAAAATTTTGTTGAACTCTTGTTCCGGTTCTGATATGTATGTCTGTACTATGCTTACAAGCCAACCACTCCTTAGCCGATATATTTACTTCGGCTGAGGAGTACAAAGTGTTTAATCTAGCCAATCCAATTTCAGTCATACCCTTACTTTGGCTGAAGAGTAACAAGAGTTGGTTTATTCCAGCCAACCACTCTTCAGCCTTGCACTTACTTCGGCTGAAGAGTAACAAGAGTTGGTTTATTCCAGCCAACCACTCTTTAGCCTTGCACTTACTTCGGCTGAAGAGTAACAGGTTGGCTTATTCCAGCCAACCACTCTTCAGCCTTGCACTTATTTCGACTGAAGAGTAATAAGTGTTGGTTTATTCCAGCCAACCACTCTTCAGCCTTTCCCTTACTTCGGCTGAAGAGTAACCAGTGTTGGTTTATTCCAGCCAACCACTCTTCAGCCTTGCACTTACTTCGGCTGAAGAGTAATAAGTGTTGGTTTATTCCAGCCAACCATTCTTCAGCCTTTTCCTTACTTCGGCTGAAGAGTAATAAGTGTTGGTTTATTCCAGCCAACCACTCTTCAGCCTTGCACTTACTTCGGCTGAAGAGTAACAAGAGTTGGTTTAATCCAGCCAACCACTCTTCAGCCATACCCGTACTTCGGCTGAAGAGTAACAAGTGTTGGTTTATTCCAGCCAACCTCTAAGTTAGTTTTTCCAGCTAACTTAGAATAATGTTTGGTTGTTCCAACCAAACGTCCTGCAGCCTGGATCCTTATCCTGGGCTTAGGAAGGTGTTGGTTTAATCCAGCCAACCTCTAAGTTAGTTTTTCCAGCTAATCTTAGAATAATGTTTGGTTATTCCGACCAAACGTCCTGCAGCCTGGATCCTTATCCTGGGCTTAGGAAGGTGTTGGTTTAATCCAGCCAACCTCTAAGTTAGTTTTTCCAGCTAATCTTAGAATAATGTTTGGTTATTCCGACCAAACGTCCTGCAGCCTGGATCCTTATCCTGGGCTTAGGAAGGTGTTGGTTTAATCCAGCCAACCTCTAAGTTAGTTTTTCCAGCTAATCTTAGAATAAAATGCTTGCAATGTGCCTAACCTTAAGGCTAACTTTTACAAAGAACAACTTGTACTGAAAAGAATTTCTCGTTTTATTGAAGGAAGAAAAAATTACACATGTTTGAAAAAGGAAAAGCTAAAAGTAAAATAACTTGAGATTGGTCGTGTTCCATGGCCTAGGGATTGCTTTGCCATCCGTGTCTTCTAGGTGGCATGCCCCTTTGCCTGCTAACCCAACCACCTTATAAGGACCTTCCCAGTTTGGGCCTAACTTGCCATCTCCTGGGTTTGAGGTGTTTCCCATTACTTTGCGCAGTACCCAATCGCCTATCTTGAATTGTCTTGGATGCACCTTTTTGTTGTATTTTCTGATTAACTCTCGTTGGTATGCGGCAATGTGAACCAGTGCTCTTTCCCTTCTTTCCTCTGCAAGGTCAAGTTCCAATGTTATGGCTTCTCCATTCAAGTCAGGATCAAAATTCTCGCTTCGAATTGTGGGGAGGCCAACTTCTAGTGGGATTACTGCTTCCATTCCGTAGGCTAAGGAGAATGGTGTTTCTCCTGTTGATCGCCGAGGTGTGGTGCGGTAAGCCCATAAAACATGAGGAAGTTCATCCGCCCACTTGCCTTTTGCCTTTTCTAGCCTTTTCTTTAGTCCATCCAAGACGACTTTATTTGATGCTTCTGCTTGCCCATTTGCTTGAGGATATGCCGGTGTAGAATTGTAGAACTCTATCTTGTACTCTTCACAAAAGCTTCTGAAGATTCTGCCGCCGAACTGAGTACCATTGTCTGAGATCAGTGCTTTTGGTATGCCAAACCGAGTGATGATATTCTGCCAAACAAACTTCTTCATGTCTTTTTCTTTGATTGATGCCAATGCTTCTGCTTCCACCCACTTTGTGAAGTAGTCTGTTGCTGCGAGAAAGAACTTCCTGCCGCCGGGTGCTGTTGGAAGTGGTCCTACTATGTCCAAGCCCCACATTGCGAAAGGCCATGGGCAGGTCAATGGTAGGAGTTCTCTAGCCGGTTGATGTATTTGGTGCGCGAATTTTTGGCATTTCTCACACTTCTTCACATATTTCTCTGAGTCTGCTTGCATATATGGCCACCAATATCCTTGCGAAATGGCCCTGTAAGCTAGCGACCTTCCCCCTTGATGACTTCCGCACACCCCTTCGTGTATTTCGAACAAGAATGCTTCCACTTTGCTGGGATGAACGCACTTTAAGTAAGGCCCTGAGAATGACTTCTTGTAAAGTGCCAAAGATGGAGATAGCCAAAATCGCTGCGACTTTGCTCTTATTCTGTTGGCTTCTTTTTTCTCTTCTGGTAGGATGCCGTCTTTTAGGAACAGGATGATGGGATCCATCCAAGAGGGGCCTAATTCTGTGCAATATACCTCTTCTGCTTCGGGGTCTTCTATGCTTGGTCTTGGTAAGTAGTCAAGGAGTAATGGATGAGAGATGGATGTATCTGCCATTGAAGCAAAGCCTGCTAGTTCGTCCGCTCTGCTGTTTTCCTCCCTGCCAATTTGTTCTATCCTTACTACATCAAACTTCTTGATCTCTGTTCTGACCAACTCTTGGTACTTGGCCATTCTGTCATCCTTTGCTTCGTATTCGCCAGAAATTTGGTTTACCACCAGCAGAGAGTCACTGTATACCATTAATTCGGTGGCCTTCATGTAGTATGCTGACTTGAGTCCTACGAGAAGCGCCTCATACTCCGCTTCATTGTTGGATGCTGGGAAGCCAAGGTTGATTGCTTGCTCTACAACCAGGCCGTCTGGAGAGATGAGGACTATGCCAAGCCCTGCACCATGCCGGTTGGATGCTCCATCCACAAAGAGCTTCCACATCTCTCCAACGAATAACTTCCAGCAAGTGGAAGGATCAGATGATGTCGTGGGGTCAAGAGTAGTGTTTTCTTCAATGTCCATGCTTGCAGTCTGCCCCTCGCCATCTGTTTGGACTTTTGGTGAGTCTTGGTTTGCCTCTTC
Organism: Camellia sinensis; assembly: GCF_055761805.1. NCBI lineage: Eukaryota > Viridiplantae > Streptophyta > Magnoliopsida > Ericales > Theaceae > Camellia > Camellia sinensis. Next base: position 7,268,567 of record NW_028128989.1, on the reverse strand, counting down.
CTTGTTGTTTTTAGTTTGGTTTGTTTTGGAGTCTGACTGAGTGTCTTCTGCTAGGGGTTGCGCTATTCCGGCGTCAACTTCCATCCCTAGTTCGGTTGTGTCAGTTAGGTCGACTGGACAGATATGATGACTACCAGGAGTAAATTCTGCGACGAAGTCTGCCAAAGATTGGGCTTTTATTGCGGTCTTGGGTTGGAATTTGATGTCGAATTGCCCTAACTCTACTGCCCACTTCAAAATTCGCCCACTAAAGTTTGCCCTTTCAAACAGAGCTTTTAGTGGAAAGGCTGTGAGGACGACTATGGTGTGGGCATGAAAGTAGTGCGCTAATTTCCTGGAGGCCATCATTAATGCTAATGCTAGTTTCTCCAAGGGCAAGTACCTTGTTTCGGCTCCCAATAATGTCTTGCTGACATAAAAGATGGGCAAGTGTTGTATTCCATCTGCACGAACCAACACTGCGCTAACTGCGTGCTGAGAGACTGCCAGGTACAAAAAGAGTTCTTCACCAGGTACTGGAGTAACAAGTAGTGGTGGGGAAGACATGTACTCCTTCAAGCTTTCCAGAGCTTGGTCGCATTCTTCATCCCACTCAAACTTGGCTTTTAAAGCTTGGAAGAATGGTCGTAGTCTGTCTGATGACCTGCTTATGAACCGGTTGAGCACGGCCGCCATACCAGTGAGATGCTGCACTTCTTTGACTGAGTTTGGTCTCTCCAACTCCTGGATTGCTTTAATCTGAGAGGGGTCTGCTTCTATACCCCGGTTGGTCACAAGGAAGCCCAAGAATTTGCCAGATCCAACTCCGAATGCGCATTTGGACGCATTGAGGCGCAACTTGTGTTTCTTCAAGATCTGGAACATCTTGCTTAGGTCTTTAAGATGGTCTTTCTCATCCTTGCTTTTGACCACCATGTCGTCGATGTAAGCCTCCATTGTTCTGCCTAACAATGGTTCAAACATCTTGGTGACCATCCGTTGGAATGTCGCCCCTGCGTTCTTTAGGCCAAAGGGCATGACCTTGTAGCAATATAATCCCCTTGGTGTTGTGAAGGATGTGACCTCCTGGTCTGGTTCATGCATGGCGATCTGGTGGTAGCCTCTGTATGCATCCAGAAAGCTAAGTCGGTTATGCCCTGCCGTTAGGTCCACCAGTTGATCTATCCTTGGTAGAGGAAAACTATCTTTTGGGCAGGCCTTGTTGACAGTTTTGTAGTCGACATAGAAACGCCATTTACCATTCTTTTTTGGCACTACGACTGTGTTGGAGATCCATCTTGGGTAGTGCACTTCTCTTATTGCTCCTGCCTCCAGCAGGTTGCCTACCTCTTCTGCCACTATTTCGGCGTGGTGGAGTGCCGATCTGCGTGTGCGTTGAATGACTGGTCTGGCAGATGGGTGGACATTGAGTTGGTGACTGATGAAGTTTGGATCAATACCTGGCATGTCGTAAGGCATCCAGGCAAACACTTCGATGTTAGAGGTCAAGAATTCCAAGACCTCTAATCTCTCAGTGCTGGACAACGATGAGCCAAGCAAGAAGAACTTATCCGGGTTCTTCTCATCTATTTTTACCTCCACCAAGTCCTCCACCGCTTTCTGATCAGCCTCTTTACCGACGTCTGCGAATAGTTCATTACTTTCTGGTTCTTCCACCGAATGAACATATCCTTTGGCAACGCGGCTGCCATTCACCGTGGCGAAACATTGCTTTGACATGATCTGATCTCCATAGACCTCTTCAATTATACCGGTGTCATTGGGGAACCTCATTACTTGGTGGTAAGATGACGCCACCGATCGCATGGCATGCAGCCATGTTCTGCCCAGGATGATATTGTAAGTGGAGGGGACCTTCAATACCCGGAACTCCACTTGTTTTGTTACGCTTCCTGCTCTGACTGGAAGGATTATTTTGCCGATGGGCCACTCTGGCATGGAGTTAAATCCAATTAGGGGAGAAACTGCAGGCGTCAAGTCTTTATCTTGTAGCTTCAGTTGCTTGAATGTGTCGTAGTACATGATCTCACATGAACTACCCTGGTCAATCAGAATCCGCTTGACGTCAAAATCCTTGACTCGGAGAGTGATGACCAGAGCGTCATTGTGAGGACAGTATATTCGATCCAAGTCCTTATCCGAAAAGGACATGACATTTGTTGCCTCTGTCTTTCCCTTCTTGATGGCAGGTTGGGCACTTAGCACCTCTCTAAAGTGCTCAGCCTTCTTGATTGATCCCCTGAGTTCGCATACATGCTCAGGTTCAAAGACTCCATGTATTACATTGATAATTCCTTGAGGTGGGGCGTCGATTGGCATTCCGTTGGGGTTATTGTGATCCTGGGGGGCTGGTTGTGTCCCTCCTTCAATGTATTTGTCCAAGTGGCCTGCTGCCACCAATTCTTCCAAGTGTTGTCTTAGTGGCGTGCAATTCTCAGTTCGGTGCCCCTTTTCTTTGTGGAAGGTGCATCGTGATCTGTCATCATAGTCTTTCTGAGCTTCTCCCAGCTTGGCTGGCCACTTGACAAAAGGCTCATCTCTTATTTCGCTCAGGATCCGATATATTGGTTTTTTGAACACCGTAATTATGGCGGTACGGATTCTTAACCATCTTTTGTCTGGGTCCTCTCCACTATCTCGTTTGCCACGTCCGTTCTTGTTACTTCGGTCTACCGTGTTGACCTTCGCTGAGGTTTTCTTTTCTGGTACTGCGGCCGCACTCGATTTTGCTTTGGCACGTGCGCCATCCTCTTCTACCCTGATGTGCTGATGCACTCTCTCCATCAGGGCTTCCATGGTAAGGGGTGGTGTCATGGTGATAGAGTCCCTTAGTCTGTTTCCGACTGGAAGGCCTCTTTTATACTGCGCAGTGGTTAGATTGGTGGGGCAGTCTCCAATCTGGTTGAATGTCTCCCAGTAGCGACTGTTGTAAGATCTGAGGGTCTCTTTTTCACTCATGTCGATGGAGAGCAACTGGTCTATTTCCACCGGCGTTTTAGTGTTTGTTCGGAACCTTGTTACGAACGCTTCTGCCAATTGGGCCCAGGAGGCTATGCTGCCCTCTGGGAGTTTTTCGAACCAAGTCAAGCCTAGGTCGCCAAGGCTTGACGGGAAGAGTATACACATTAAGGCCTCGTTTCGCCTGTACACAGCCATGACTTGGCGAAAGTGGCTCAAGTGTGAATACGGGTCCGTCTTCCCTTCATATGTAGTGAATTTCGGCTGAAGGAAGCCTGTTGGTAGGGGCGCGTTTTCAATTACGGGAACAAACGGCGAAGTCTGTAGTCTTGCTAAGGCTTTGTCCGTTGGTTCATACGCTGGGCGCGGTATTGGCATTCCAACCTCGACGCTTCCATGCGTCCGAGGAGCCAACCGTTGTAAGGCAGAGACTCTGTGTGGATCGCGCGCCCTGGCATCCTCCTTGCATCGTGCTTTTTCTTCGAGCACGGTTCGTAAGTCGGATGACCTGAGCAGCTCTGTCTGTCTAGATCTGGTTTGGTGTGAGTGCGAAGGCCAATACGTGCTTCCTTCAGTGTATGATCTTTCGGATCTCGTCCTCTCAGGCCTGGAGTGACGAGTTCTGGAAGATAAGGAATGAGTGTCGCCTGTCCTGAGGCTTCTGCTCTCTCCTTGGGAGGGTGTAGTATTCCTACTACGATTCTCTGAGTGGCGAGGGGGCGTCTTGTGCTTGCGCCCCTCTCCTGTCGCCACATTTTTAGTCTTCATCTGGCGTTTCAAAGCCTCCATGTCCGCCGCCATCTTCCGAATTAGTTCATCTTGCTCCTTTACGCGATCTTCCAGGGCTTGAGGATCAATCCTCCTCCTTTGCCTGTCAGGACTTTGAGAGTGACGAGGGCTGTTATTCCGCCTTCCCTTGCCACTCCTCCTGGAGTTATGTTGTTGGGGCTCCAGATCTGCCATAGGAGGGACAAAGGGTAATCCTTCTCGCCTTGCGCCCCCATCTGGAGTTAGCCCGTCGACGGCGGACTGCGGTAGTTCTTCAATGTGTGCCATTGATTGAGAAAAGGAGAAGCTTAGTCAAGAGGTTTTTTGTTCTTGTCTGTTTGTTCCCACAGACGGCGCCAATTGTACGGGGAAGAAATAATTCTCCTCGTATAATCCTATTGACCAAGTCCACGCTCCTCCGTACGACGTCGCTTTGTCACTTGAAAACACAAACGTAAGCTAGCCGGCGGGTGTGTGCCGGAAACCTCTCCGATGCCTAAGTCAGAAAACTTGACAAATAGACAAAGCTCTATGTTCTTAGAAAAATTATGTTCTGTTACCTCCTCCAAGGTGATGTTTGTGAGCTTTTATAAGTTTCCAGTGGCACAATCCTAGTAGGACTTTTATTCCTCCATGCAGAGTCCTCCTAGGATTCATACTCCTAAGGATAATGCTTATCCTTTTACACCCTCCCCCACTGCTTAAACCAAGTGGGATGGTTTTTACTTTGGCCGAACTACTATATGACCGAAATAAGCTTGGCTATGCAGAGCCACTGAGTAAACCGAACTCATCCTTAGTTCGGTTCTTGTTTTTTCCCTTTCTTATCTCAGCTTTCCATGTAGAACCCATGGTATGGTCTTAGACCGAACCAACGACTTCGGCCGGTCTAGCCCCAATACCGGTATAACTCCAAAGATACTTCGGACCGAAGTATCTTTTACAGTCACTGTGCCGAAGTAACTTTGTCTCTCTTAGGCCGGAGTAGCCTTGCCTCTCCTGGGCCGGAGTAACATTGCGGCCTTTCCTGGGCCGGAGTAACATTGCGGCCTTTCCACCAAGTCTTTGGCACTTTGGGCCACAAAGCCCATCTCATTGCTCGGCCCAATTTTTACCAAAAATTACCCTCTCAATTACAATAATATTTACGTATCAATAGTGACGAATGTTTCTTAATTTCCTACTAGTAAAGACAGACAGGACAACATTGCTTACCCAACAAGGTGAGTGTGGGTGGGCCTATACTATAGAGGCTACGCAACTAAAACTTATCCCAAGGCAAAGAAAAACAGAGCATACAAAAGATAGAAAAAGTTCTCAAAGATTGTTGCCAAAGTCATGTCTCCGTCCTCATCTTCACTCTCTTCCACTCCTACTCCTACTACTACCACTCCCATTACTACAAATGTCTTTGATGTTGGAAAGTACACAACTCTTCTTCTAAGTGCTGAACCAAACACTTGCACCACCAAGTCTTCACTGTCTCTTCCCCCTCCAAAGCCACTTTTGATTGCCATACCAGATGTAGCTGGTGAATTCCCTCTTCTGCTCTTGCTTGCTTCATGGCTATGGCTATCTTCTCTACAACTCTTTCTACTCTCAACTCATCCGACATATCGCTTCCCACGGATTCATTGTTGTTGCTCCTCAGGTTAGTTCTTTTCTCTCTTTGACACAATCTAAATTCTCTTTTTTTGATTGATTTATGAATGGACTATAAAGTTTTTCTGTGATATGTTACAAAGAAATTCATATTCCTTGTTTCCAACCTCTCAATTCTATGATAATTCTTTAACCCAATTACGTCAATTTTGTCATGGCAATGCACAGAGGCCTAAGGCTATGATTTTATAGTATGTTTTTGGCTTTCAAGTTTATTGTTTTTCATGTCCCACACAGCTCATGATAAACCAAACCAAACCAAACGAAGCCTTAAGTCCCATCAAATGGGGTCGGCTACATGAATCCTTCTTCTCCACGCGGCCCTATCAAAGGCCATTTCATTGGTCAAATTAAGTAGATTCATATCTCTATTTATAACGCTAGTCAACGTTAATCTAGGCCTACCTCGTCCCCTAACACTTCCATCTACCGTTACAGCATCGCATCTCTTCACTACTGCCTCTGTTGGTCTCCATTGAATATGACCAAACCATCTCAAACGATTCTCTCTCAACTTATCTTCTATCGGTGCTACTCCTACCCATTCCCGAATACACTCATTCCTAATCCTGTCCTGTCTAGTCTTACCACACATCCACCTTAGCATCCTCATCTCAGCCACACTCATCGTATCTACATGTTGTTTCTTAGTTGCCCAACACTCCGTCCCATACAACATAGAAGAGAAAATGTGAATTTCATACGGTTTTTCAAGGCACTTTTTAAATTTTTTTTTTCTTTTACAATTGATAGAAGAGAATTAGGATAAAATTTTGTGTTTCAACTATAAAATTTTGTTACTGCATTTTCTTGTTTTCTTTCACGGTAAATTTTTTTTTTCTACTCCACAATGTAAAACAACCTACTTAGCAGATATTTATCTATTCTGCTGGCTGCATCCTGTTCCACTCACTTTGCAGGTTTAATTTTGTAAAATACATTTAGGGACTGAACTATTGAGTTTACTTATTTGCTGATTTGTGTTTACATTATTATGTTGAATTGTGTTTTTCGTTTCTATTATCCCACTCCAAAATATTTACTTCTTTCAATTTTCAATTAAGAAAAAAATAATCATATATAGTTCTAGACTTCTAGTAAGAATTCCCCTGACAAAGATCCTGACTCTGCCCTGGTTTCAAATTTTAGTCCATCAAATTTGTGCAAAATCAGCTAAACATTTGTCATAACAATTTCTTTTTGTGCACTGCAACAGTTATATACAGTGGCTGGACCAGACTCAACCGATGAAATCAAGTCCGCGGTTGCAATAACATACTGGCTACCATCAGGACTCCACAAGGTGCTTCCAACCCATGTTCAACCAAACCTAACCAAAATCAGACTGTCAGGCCATAGTTGTGGAGGCAAGGCTGCTTTCGCTCTAGCTCTTGGCAAAGTAACAACTCCATCCTTAAAATTTTCAGCCCTAATAGGCATAGACCCTGTTGATGGCATGGACAAAGGGATACACCCCCACCAGTCCTCACTTACATACCTCATTCCTTTGATCTCGACATGGCGGTTTTAGAGATTGGCTCAGGTTTAGGTGAAGTGAAAAAGAACCCTTTGTTCCCTCCTTGTGCTCCTAAGGGAATCAACCATGAAGATTTTTACAAGGAATGTTGTGAACTGGCTTGTTATTTTGTTGCTAAGGACTATGGTCATGTTGACATGTTAGATGATGAGACAAAGGGGATAAGAGGGAAGACAAGTTATTATTTGTGTAAAAAGGCAAGTCTAGAGAGCCCATGAGGAGGTTTGTTGGAGGGGTTATGGTTGCTTTCATGAAAGCTTATTTAGAAGGTGATTCAAGCTGCTTGGTGGGTATTAGATTTGGGCATGAAGTGGCACCTGTGGAGTTTCAAAAATTTGATTTTCTTTAGTGAAATTATATAGCACTTTGACAGTAAGCAGAGAAAAATTGTTATACTCGGAGCTTGGAGATGGAGATCTTGCTAGTTTGTCGATGAAACTTGATGGGAAGAAGTTGGGCTGCAGAGGACTATATCACACTCATTTTCTCTGCTTTTTGTTATACTTGTAGCTTTCAAGGGTTAAATATGGTTTTGAAAGTATGCATGTTATTTTGATCCTCTATGTTTTGATTGTATTAGTCCCAAACTTATTCAAAATAAAACTTCACTGGTGAATAGAAATAGAACTGAGCACAAACTTTGGAGAACAATAGCTTTCAATGGTGAATAGAATTTGTGATTACTTTATAATGTGTATGGTGAATTTACACTACCAAGCATTAAATTCTCATGTATTATGTATTTGGGGATTCAAATGTCTCAAAATGCTAGTGCAATACGTTCACGTGGTGTTCTTAGACTAATAAGAGCAGTAGTCACAAGATGAGTGGAGCTGACTTAAGTCATCTTAATCGGTTCAGTGAAAGACAATGTCAGTTCAATTCATTTCCTCTTATACATTCTCATTGAATAGACTAATAAGAGCAGTAGTCACAAGATGGGTGGAGCCGACTAACTCATCTTAATCGGTTGAGTGGAAGATAAGGTCAATACCATTCATTTCCTCTTATACATTCTCATTGAATAGGAACACCACGTGCACATGCTACGATGATAATTTTGAACTATTGAATAATTTGATTTTTGAGGGGCATTTGTTCTGTTTTCCAGTTTCTAGTTGTTGCAAAATTGGATTGATGATCAAAGAAGCTTTGTTATCTCTTGTGAATTGGTTTAGAATATTCAAGAGGGGAAGAAAAAAAAATTTGTCGCTATTAGTCTGTCAAGATATTTGAAAATTAATTATCACACCTCTTTTGTCTGAAAGCCGAGCAAAAAATTTAATTTAATCTCAAAGTGTGACAAAATAAAACCAATAAATAAAATCTATAAAACTCATCCTAATTATAAGATTATATATATAAATGAGTTTAATATTTTTTTTAAAAATGGCACAATGTAAAAAGAAAACAAACTAGTAAGTATTATTCAAATATAAAAAAAATCTCATTTGAGATTTTACTTTGAGTACCCAAGAGTATTAGGCTGGCATTGTCCTAAATTTGTAAGCTTTTTATCTGTTATTAGATTAGTCTAAAATAGTAAACAAAATCCTATTAAAAGTGAAATTAATTCTTTGGTTTTATTGATTTTTTGAAAATTGAGTTTTTTTGCACAAATATTTTACTTTTTAAATGCATCTAGAAAGTAAAAAATTTACTTAGAATATTAAAAAATCCACTAAAAAAATAATAAAATTTAATAAATACACAAGAATGCAAAAATGTATTCAATTTTTAGTGTTTTTTTTTTTTTTTTTTTTTTTTTTTGTATTTGATGAATTTTGTAAAGATTTTGTTCATAAATATTATCATTTTTAACTGTATCTAGGTGTATCCAAAAAATAAAAATAAAACATCTTAAAATATTAAATTTTTTGACTAAAAAAAATATATGAAAAATAAAAAATTTAATTTTTTGAAAAATAAATTTAATTTTCTAAAACCAAACGAGATGAATATTTGAAAATGTGTTCCTGAATCTCATCAAGGAGGGTCTAGAATCAGATCTTACTTCCCCTTAAATTGTTGTTATAAATTTTCATTAAAAATTTGAAGAGTATTATAATTTTTTGAAATCCAGGGGCTGAGTGTAATGTAGCATAAATTAAATTCATCTTGAAAGCTAGGCTAGACATTAATAGCGAGTGCGTGTTGTAGAGCTACTGAAAGATATACCACTGCCGCCGCGGGTACCACCGTCTGCTACGGTTGCTTCTGCCACCATTTACTATAAAAATTTATATTTTTAGCGATTAAATTTGATGATTAAAAAGAATTTAGCCACAAAAAATATCACTTTTGGCAACTATAAAATGTATTAGTCGGTGTTGATTTAGTGTATAGCTACTAAATTTTTTTAGTCGCGATATATTAGTTATTGGCGACTAAAATTTTTTTTATTCACCGAAAGTGACATTTTTGGCGACTAAAAATTGTATTTGTCGCCATTAGTCTATATTTTGGGCTGCAATTTTTTTTTAGTCATCGTGTAATAGTTTTTGCCGACAAAAGAAAATTTAGACCTTGTTTGGTTTAACTCTCAAAACACAATTTTTTAAAAAAAAATTCCAAAATTTTGTTTGATTGGAAATTTTTTTCAAAATCACTTTTCTCTTATACACATCAATCAATCATTTTTTTTCTCTCCTCTCTCTTTCTCAACCATTTTTTCTCTCACACACATCTACTTAATTATAACAAAATATCAAATCATCCCAAACCCCTATTTTCCAAAACTATTTCAAAAATATACAACTAAACAAATCAAAAAAATTTCTAAACTCTTTCTCCAAGATTTTTTTTGAAAACTTATCTTCCAAAACCAAACGAAACACACCTTTAGTTGCCAAATAACGGTGATATTTGTTATGATTACTCTTTGGCAACCAAACAATTTTGCAAGAAAATGTTGGCATTGTTTGGTTTGTTTTTAAGAAAGAAATTTTGGAGAAAAATTTTCTAAAATTTTGTTTGGTTTAGTGATTTTAGAAAAAAAAAAAATTCTAAAATCACTTTATATCTCTTACACATCAATCAATCATTTTTCTCTCACACACGTCTACTCAACTACAACAAATTATTAATAGGTCCTAACAGTTGAACTTAATTCCCATCAAGTTCTATTGAAAATAAGCCTTGGTAAAATTGTCGCTAAAAATAATTTTTTTGTGACAATTTTTTATATTTGTCGCTAAAAATTGACAATTAGTGATTTTTTTGTCATGATTTTTATAAATTGTCGCTAAAACTTACAATTTGTGACATTTTTTATGACAAATTTTTTTCATACAACCTATTAGACAATAAATCCGCTTATTAGGACCTATATGTAAGTATCCCAAATATCAAATCATTCCAAATTCTTACACTTCAAAACTATTTTCAAAATATACAACCAAACAAATCTAAAAAAAAAATTAAACTCTTTCTCAATAATTGTTTTTAAAAATTTATTTCTCAAAACCAAACTAAACACACCCGTTCAGTTTTGGTGACTAAAAAAAATATTAATCATCGTATATTCATTTTTTTCGACCAAAAAAAATTAGTTGCCAAATTAATACTTTTGGTGACTAATATTTTAGTCGCCGTTGATTGAGATTTGGCTACCGACAAAAAATAAATTTAGTCGCTAAAGGTGAATTTTTTTTTTTGGAGGGATTAGAGGGAAATTATTTAACATTGGCGCCCGCCCCTGTTCTCCGTCTAGACCAAAAAATTTGTTCGCAGCTCTCACACAACAAAAATTCTCCTTCACCACACCAAACCTCACCCCACTTCACCAGACCATAGACCACCGCCACCGCCTCAGATCGCCATCGCCACCGCCGCAGATCACAGGTTCTCTCTCTCTCTCTCTCTCTCTCTCTCTCTCTCTCTCTCCTTCCTCTATTTCCCCCTTTCTGATTGTTGCTCTAGGGTTTTATATTCTTGATTCAGTTTAATTTCGTATTGATTTCTGAAATGGGTTTGGTTGTTGTGGTTTGATTTCTAAAGTTCTATGGGTTTGATGTCCTAAATATGGGCTTGATTTTAGTGGTTTGATACATTTCCCCCACTTTTTCCTTTCTCTTTCATTAGTTTATTGAAAAGATGTAGCCACACATAACAAGTCAAAATGAGTATTGCGTATGAGTTTGTTGCTAATATATATACTTTGAAAGTGTAACTAATTTAGTTTTTAAAGTGCTCCATGTTTAAGAGGGTTGGAAACCTATGCATTTGTAAAATGAGAATCACAAACGGGGAACTCTTTGTAAATGAGGAGAAACAGGAAAATGGGTTGTCATGTATAGCAAATGATAAGAATTTTGGGTTACTAACCATTTGGACAATCCTCTCCCTGACCCTCTCACTTAACCAATAGGCATTTTTAACAGTGAACTGTATGTCCACCTTGCTGTTCCACTGTAATATATGGAACAATAAACAAACATAGTCTTCAATAAATACCGGCACAAATGAACCAGAAAGCATAATTTGCTATTAAAGGAACCAGAAAGCATGTTGTAGATACAAAAGACACTAAGGAATGACAAGCAAGCAAGCAATGCTCTTAAAGAGGGAGAGGGCAAAGGAAAATGTCAAATAAATTTATTCACCAAACACTAGGATGACCAAACACTTGTCTCCAAACACTTGTCTTCAAAGCTCTTCCTGGGTCATTGATGTCCCAGACTGGGTGGCTTCGTCTCGTAAATTGATCATCTCAGCCTGCAATTGTAGGAAAAAAAACCACAATAAGGGATATATATGAAGTCATTGTTTTCTAGATTAACATATCAGGTCATTGTTGGAACATTAATATATGAAGTCATTGTTTTCTATGACAACTTTTTTTTATCCTATTGCTAAGATGATTATTGCTCTTGTTATTCTACTTCTATGCCTTGTGATTTCACTTACTGATAAATTAGTAATCTTATCTTCACTAATGGATTTACACAGCTTGCGTTGTGCTTACTGTCATTAAATTTGTCCATTTCTCCTGTGCTTCATAAGTTTTTGGTGACAAGACTGGCACTGTTGGTCTTTTGAGTAGGCATGCTTTTCTTTTGTTTTTATTTCTTCTTTGTATTTAATTCAATGGTAGGAATGTGGATACCATTTTTCACTGTTGGTGGTAGTGTCACATGATTGGTTTCAATTCTCTTACAGAGCTTGAACAATCCCTTCATTACCCATCTCTGCTTGCAAATAGCACAGAAAGTATAAAATAAAATCTCTCATTGGAATTTTTTGTTGTTTGTAGCTGTGTTTATTCAGTTTAAAATGATCTCTGGACTCATATATGAATGCTTGGGCATGCCAAGTGGAGAGAACCACCTGGTTCTTTGCTTGCCTCAATGAAGAGCACTTAAAATGTGTTAGAATGTAAAGGGGACAAAGACAAATGTTGTAAGTAGCAGAAAATCAAATTACATTCAAAATGATCAAGAATGCATTCAAAATCGAAATGCAGTCTAAAATATGCAGAGACATTAATTCTTTCTCATAACACTATACAATCCTCCCCTTGAATGAATTTAATCCATTAGATGTTTAGAGTTGTGATTATAGGTTTTAACCTTTGTCATTCCAATCTTATTTTTGGGCATGCATGTTATGAGTTTGAGAGCAAAGGTGCTTAACTAGTACCAATTTTTGTGTATGAAAACTGGGCACAAATGCATATGGTTCATAAGTTTGTCTCAGATGCATATGTAAGCTTTTTTTTGTCTCAGATGCATATTGTCTTGATTTTTTACGCTTCTCATATGGTTCTTGTCTGTATAATATGTTTTTGGTGTGATCTCTGTTATACAGTAATTGGGTGTATTTTTTTTTAAACTCTTCAAAATTGTGCTATGTTTTCTCTTCTATTGGTGTGATTAGGTGATTCTTTTGGCTTTGGAAAGTCTGGCGTGTTCTGTTGTGGTAACAAACGCCTTCTCTTCCTTTCTTATGCTTCTTACATGTTGCTTGTCTTCATTTTTTGTTTTTTAAAGAATCTTTAGGTATATATATTTATCCTCTCTCTTAAAAAAAAAAAAAAAAGTGTTTTGTTTTCCTTTTTTTCGTTGTCCTTGGTATATTTATTTGACTGTTTTTGAGTTTACTAGACAAATCTAATTAATTTGTCCTTTTAATGTATGCCTTTGACCATAGTCACAATAAGCAATTTGTTAATAATACTCATCTCTATTTGTTCTATAATCTGTGTATGATATTCTCTCTCTCTCTCTTTTTTTTTTTCCTTTTTTTTTTTTTTTAGGTATAGTTATAGTTTTATAGATTTTCTAAATTTGTTGACTTTGAGTTTGTGTTCCTTGTTATTGATTTTTTGTTTGATTACTCATGGTTTGGGTTCATAATGGCCATTCACCCAAAAAAAAGGTTCTTAATGGCCTGGTTTTTAAGTGTAGGGATTTCAAATGTAACCATGTTCCTTCTGTAAATTTTGCTTGCTTATTTCCTCTTCTATGTTTAAGGTTTATCTCTTTCTTTCTTTCTTTCTTTCTTTTCATGCAAGTCTTGTATTTGGTAAGTCTTGTGATAAAAAATAAAAAAATTAAAAAAAAAAAAAGAGAAGGGGGGAGAAAATAAAATGCTTTCAATACAGTAGAAGTTGTGAAAAGTACAAAATAGGAATAGGAGCAGTAATAGACCCATCTTTCCTGTTGATTGTTTTCCTTTTCTTTCTATTTCTCTTTCTCATAGTTTTGCTTTGTTTTCTTGTTATATCAAAGGCAAGAAATTCTTTCTCTTACTGATGTTCAGGCTTTAATGCATCATTCAAGTAAGTTGCTAGCAGAACCTCACTTAGCTTTGAGTCAAGTTCATTAAGTTTTGACTTCATATCCTCAATATCTATCACTAACTGCAGCTCCTCCACAATAATATAAACTACAAATAGATAAGGGCAACAAACAGTCAGAAACTATGGTGTACAACTTTGTAAAAAAATGTCTTAATTAGCACATGTAGGTTGGGAGTTGGAGTGAAAAACGCCTTAAACTTAGTCGAGAAAGGCTGTTCGGGAGGCAAAAATGCAAACAGCCCCCGGACCACTCTATAGATGTCACAGGTAGCTTCCTCGTGACAAATAAGACTTGTGGGGACAGACGGGATATAATTAGCACAAGTAGGTTGGGAGTTGGAGTAAAAAACGCCTTAAACTTAGTTAGAAAAGGCCGTTCAAGGGAAAAAAATATAAAACAGCTCCCGAACCACTCTATGGATGTCACGGGTAGCTTACTCGTGACGAATAGGATATGTGGGGACAGCTGAGATGTAATTAGCACACGTAGGTTGGGAGTTAGAGTAAAAAACACCTTAAACTTAGTCGGAAAAGGCCGTTTGGGGGGGCAAAAATATAACCACTCTATGGATATCACAGGTGGCTTCCTCATGACAAATAGGACTTGTGGGGACAGCTGGGATGTAATTAGCTCACATAGGTTGGGAGTTTGAGTGAAAAACACCTTAAACTTAGTCGAAAAAGGCCGTTCGAGGGGCGAAAATGCAAAATAACTCCCGAACCACTCTATGGATGTCACGGGTGCTTCTTCTTAGCTTATTTGTTAAGTGAGGCACACCCATACACACAATGAACTACAACAATTTTCAAACTTCCTCTCAAATAAAAGTGACAATGCCATGCATGTCCCTATTTCAACATAAGGCAACAACCTTTGCCAAACATATTCTTTGTCTTTTTTTTTTTTTGTTTGTTTTTGGGACACTATGTTATGTGCAAGATTATTTTGTAGGAAATGCTTCTTTTATGCTAAAGCTTCTACAATGCTGTAGAAGTCTGCCGTTTAAATAACCATAAGTGAAAGATAATGTCGTGAGGCAGACAATTCATTCACCATTCAACTTGTGGGTTTTGAAAAACCATGAAAGTAAAATAAAAATTGACTTCCAGTTCATAATACACAGGTGTGTTCAGAAACAGATTATACGTACATGATCTTTTTATGTACTTTTGTTAGGAAAAATGCCTATGAGTGTTGGAGTTTCTCTAACCCATTGATTGGGTGTCTTCAAAAATAAAAATACTGATAACTGCATAACACATATATATATATTCACGTACAATGAAATTGGAGAGAGAGAGAAAAATTAGATAGAGAAAGAAGCAGAGAGATAATTGTAAATTTTTATTGAATTCACTAGGTTAAACAAAGGAGAATTTCCCAGCAACTCTCTCCCTAGCACAAAAATCCAATAAGTAACAAGCAGATAAACCTGTCTCCCTAAAAAATGTAATAATAATAGAGGCTAATCAATAAGGAAAATTGCATGCCATGAAAAAGTTGAAGAAAAGACAAATACACCAAAACTGTGAAATTATCTTCGAATGCTATATGGAACTAATGGATGTAATTTTTGTTTTCTAGATGGCTTTTGGCATGGACATGTGGATCTTTCATTTTTGTGTACGGATGACAATTTACACTTTTGAATAATCCTGTTTTTTTGTCCTCCTCTGCTTTTTGTGTGAATTTGGATGAATTGTACATATAACTTTTGGCGGGATACAGAATACTTTTGACATCGAACAAATATTTATTGCCGTGGTATATAGATTATCTTTTGTTGTGATACAGATTATTATAGTAATTTGTACCATGCTAAATGGTCATTTCACCTAGTAGTAAATATGATAGGCAACTAAAATTTTAGTAGCTAAACAAAAAAATTAGACTTTAGGCGACTAAACATTTAGTAGCTAAAAAAGTAAGATGAACAAAAAACAGAAAATTTGCGACTAAAACTTTGGTCACTCTACATAATTCAACTTTTGGCGACAAAAATTTGGTAGCTGAAAATGTGATGTTAAATTTAATTGTAAGCTTTTGGCGACTAAAAAATTAGTCGCCAATTTAGCCTTTCAGCAACTAAAGATTTTGTTTGTTGCCAATACCTTTACTTTTGGCGACTAAAACATTAGTCGCCAATTTAGTACTTTCGGCGACTAAATATTTTTTAGTTGCCAATACCTTCCCCGACAATCATCCGGTGACAAAGCCGGCGACCAAAAAGTTTAGTCGGGAAAATGTTTCGGTGACTAAATAAAATTTGACTTTTTGTGACTAAAAATTTAGTTTCCAAAAGTACAATTTGTTGTAGTGATTAACAGTATGCCCCACCCCTCTTCTTCTCCTTGTATTCTTTTCCATATATATATATACATATGTGTGTGTTTGGAATGGTTGTTTTCCATATACCTCTTTTCCAAATCCCTCAACCAAACACAGATTATTAGGAGAGCCTTGAATCCATTAGGGCTTCCATGAACTCCTTTTTATGTTTGTTTCTGTTTCATTTTTTATTGAAATTTCAACAACATTCAATGCTGATTCTCAAGTTTCGAGCAAAAACCCCCAAAATTTGCCTTTTCCCATTGTGTTGGTGGGTGCGAATATGAGAGAGAGAGAGGGAGTAAAAGAAGGTAAAATAGTCAAGAAAATCAATTTCATTTCCTTTATATTAGAATTAGCCATTCAATCTTGTGAACTTAAAAAATAAAGAAAAATGAAGTCAATGAACTTTTATTTTATTTTTATTCTATTTTTTTTTTGGGGAGGGGGGGGGGGGGAAGGGGTTTAGGTGAGCAAATGAGAAAAAAATTAATTGAAATTTAGTTTAAAAAAACTACTTTTTCTGTTCAATTATGCAAAATAAGTATAAGCAATTTCATTTCATTTGTCTTTTCTTCTACTTGACAATCCAAGATTCAAACATAGCCTCTATGGAGCACGGACACGGACACGGAATACTGCAATTTCTAAAAAATGGGGACACAGACGCGGCAGGGGACACGGCAAATTTTTTAATTTTTTTATAAATATTTTTATTTTAATACATATTAATTATTTTATTTATTTATTATATTTTTTAAATAATGTGTTCCAATTAATTTTTTTATTTTTATTTTACCTACATGTGTTTTTTTATTTATTTTATTAATATGTATAAATATATGTTATCTTATAATATGGATTATATATTATCTTATAAGTATATTATATGTTAGATAATAACTATTAATATATATAGTATATTATCTTTTGAGGTGGTCAACGAAACATTTCAGTTTGAGAAAGAGGGGCAGACGAAAGGGGGAAAGAAGAGAGGCAGACGAAAGGGTTAAAAGAAGACGAGAGAGAGAGAGAGAGAGAGAGAGAGAGAGAGAGAGAGAGAGAGAGAGAGAGAGAGAGAGAGAGAGAGAGAGAGAGAGAGGCGAGACGAAGTGAGCCAGACAAGGGAGAAGAGAGAGAGACGAGAGGCGAGCCAGAGAAGAGAGAGAATAGAGACGTACCAGGTCAAGAAGTGATGGAAGATCAACTGGAGACAGAGATCGATGGAGATCGAGATCGATCGATCGAGATGGAGATGAACAGGTTCGCACGCCTCTTCTCTCTTTTCTTCTTTTGATTTTGGATTTAGCTCTTCTTCTCCTCTTTCTTCGAGTTAGGGTTTTCTGTTTTGTTCCCCTTGCCGTGTCCTCTTGCCATGTGCCGACATGTCCCCGACGTGTCCCGTACCAAAAAAATAAATTAATTAAAGGGACACGCCAAATGGCGTGTCTTGTACGTGTCCCCGGCGTGTCCCCGTGTCCGACACCGCCACGGCTTCCATTTTGGCGTGTCCATGCTTCATAGCATAGCCTTATAGTGTATTGTACAAAGGCCTGTTTATCTGCCTGGAGTTTAATCAAAGCATTCAAAATTTTATTACTTCTAAGTTCCCAAATATTAACAACATTGCAGTCCATATGTAGAATAAATTTCAAGCACAAATATGTAATTCTGAAGTTGTTCAGCTACTTTTATATCTTCAAACCTATATGGAATTAGCATTAAGTATTATTTGACCGAGTGTATTTTCATTGGATTTGCATTCATTTATTATACAAAATTCAAATTTGCAGATATATATCAAATTGGTTCCTTCCGGTGGATATTTGGAGAGTGATATTGTTTCAAAGCTAGTTGGTCTTGATCTTTGTTTCCTTGGTGATGAAGATGTACGTAATTACCCTTTAAATGGATCAACCCCTAGAACCTATTGATTTTTGTTCTGCTAATGTAGTTCTCTTGTAATAATGAGCTGGCTCTCTACAAATTTTTGTTTTCATCTTTCAACTTTTGGGTGACTGTAATTTGTTTGATTGAATGTTTTGCAGAGTAAAAGCCAATGCTGGCACACTTACCAATTTCGAAGTGCTTGATTTTTTACAATCTAGAGGGGCTGCAAAGGATTCTGCACGGATTATTGTTTCTGTTGCACAATCAGAATTCAAAGTTGCATACTTGCGAAAAATCTTATTTTTGCTTCTATTAGGATACAGTATTGGGAAGCTTCATGTGGTTGATTGTTTGTTATTGCATTTTAGGTTTTTGATTATTTGGAGCAGAGCGCTGCTTGCAATCAGACGAGAGAGAGAATTACCGAATTTGTGAAAAAATGTAAAAAGTACAACCTAGCGAAAGCCGAGATTCTCAACATCATCAACATTAGACCTTCTTCTGTGGTTGAAATCGACCCGGTAATTCTTATAGAATGCTGTTACAAATTCTTTTCAGCATCACTGAACATGGTTAAAAAATTATATACTCTCAGTATTTTTCGGTGATTCTTGATGCTTCGCTTTTTGATTTTTTAATGAAGTGTATATGTTCTATTTTATTTTTATAAGTAATTGTGATCAACTGTGAATGAATATCTAGCCATGCTAGTTGATGAATAAGTGGCAAACATGTTTCTGGTGGACAAGCGGGGCTTGTCTGCAAATCTGTTTTTCAGTTGTTTCTCCATTGTTTTGCAGATTATAGAGGAATGTGAATCACGTTTGGGAGACAGTGTTGAAGAATTGGTAGAGTTGGTGGCAGAGGTATTGCCCGCTCCTCCAACACAAACAGAGTCTGACGATGCTGGTTTTGAGGACAAACAAGAAATTCCAGATGGGGCAACAAATGGAAACCAGTTGACACCATATTGCTCGGTTGAACTAGAAACTTGTTACAAAGACCTAGAAGGGATCAGGTGAGTAGCTAGAAACTGATGAAAATGAACTGTTAACATGAATGATGTCGACTTTCCTAGTCAGTATTAAGTGTATGCTTACCTTTGATGATATGCTTGGAAACACAGTTACAAGTAATGCTTTTGAAATCTACATGGGATTGGTTGAACCTAGTTGTTTGCTTCTGTAGGCTTCATGTGCTTTATTTCCATTTTATCTAACCATTATTCACATACAAGTCCGTATCATTATGTGCCTCATGTGCTTTATATGATTTTTGTATCGTTTCTTTTTTCTGCCCCGTTATCTTTGCTCTAGTTCAGATATAACAAGAAGCTTAGAGCCTTTATGGTTTTTTTTTCATTGTTTTTGTTGTAATTTTCTGTGTTTTTTTTTTTTTTTTTGTGTGTGTGTGTCTGTGTGTGAAATCAAATAACGGGACTTGGTAACGTTGTTGTTTTCCTGCCATTTGCATTTTCTTATAATTTTTAATGTTTGAGAATTTAGGGAACAGTTTGTAATACGATCTATTTTGGCAAATTTTCTCAAAATCAGTTTTCAAGAACAATTTTGCCAAACATTTTTTTTTTTGGGGTGGCGAAAACAGAGTTCTCAAAACAAATGCCAAATGTTGGTGATTTATGTATCATAAGGTTGAATAATCACTGCTTGTCTGAGTAATTTTCTCACTGATTGGATGAAATGTAACCTGCCTTATCCTATGGCACAAGAATCGGTAAATTACCCGTAGGTACTAATAGTTGGGCTTAATTTTTATCAAATCTTATTGAAAATAAACAATAATAAAATCTCTGTTAAAAATTATTTTTTGTTATGATTTTTTATACGTCGTTAAAAATTGATAATTAGTGATTTTTTTTTTTGTCACGGTTTTATAAATTGTCGCTAAAATTTATTGGTGAAATTTTTTTGTGATGAATTTTTCAAATGAAAGTTAAAAATTAAGTACTTTTTTTTTTATGATTTTTTTTAAACTATCACTAAATTAGCGACATTTTTTATGATAATTTTTAAATTGTTATATTAGTAACTTTTTTTAGTAATGTTTGATGAAAAACATCATTAATTATCCTAGGACTTATTGGATAATAAATTCACTTATTTATTGGATAATAAGTTCATTTATTAGGATTTACATGTAAGTCTTTTTTAAAAAAAATTAAAAAAAATCCTAAAGATTATTTTATCTTTATTTCACAAAAATAACGAAAGTAGTTTTTATATAATGAAAATTTTTATATAACTTAATAGTTTTTTTTTTTTGGTTAACGAGTAAACTTTTGAAACCTGTCCTTCGTTGACTTCGAAATCAATTACTTAATGTCGGTTAATTAAAGTAAGACGAGAGGTAAACTTTAGGTGTGCGTATTGACTCCACAACATACATATCTTTTCAGTTAGAGAATGCCACAACGTACACATCATTGTAGCTATCAGGATTCGATTTCACACCTAGGCCCTGAACATGGGTCGTCCAACCCTTAGACAATCGTCCTACGACCACTGCATCAAATTCCTAAGAGCTGGCTTTGAGAAGTGTGAAACTTACGACTTCAAGACTTATACCCCAAAATCTTATCAAAGTATGGCAACTCCTTGGATTAACATCATAGATTAATATCATCCAACTAACATAATCACACACCACACAAAACAACACATAATGCAAACTCACTACTAATTTGAATCACTGAATTCTATGATATACTCGTAGGCTTTATAGCTTTGGCTCAGGTGTAGATATATCAATCAACCGCAGGAGATGAGTGTTACTGATGACAGAAGATGCAATGGCTAGCTCCGTTGATCTACGTTTGAGCACCTTAGCTTTTGAAAGGTGTAGCTTTTAGTATATGATGATGGAGTCCAATCTCAAGTCGGGAGGACACTGGCACTGCTTAACAGAAACTAAAGAAGAACCAAACAGAGCATGGTATAGTATTCTCTTACATGGGTGACAGACACCCCCATATCATGTCTTTTAAGAAACGGGGACAGTTCCTAAAAAAAAAAGAAGAAAAAGACAGGCGGGCACGGACGGATTCAAGGAGGGTAAGGCCATGCTTGGAAAGTTGGGTTTAAACTAAAATAGTTAATAAAGATTAAATATATTAAAATAGTTAATAAGATAAAATGTTATATTCAAATTAAAATTATTTTATTTTTTTTCTCACAACTATTAAATCAACTTCAAAAAAAAAAAAAAATCAATTATCATTCCAAATACAACTTTTTTAGTCAAGTTAAAATAATTAAAAAATTAACTAAAATAATTTATTCTCAAACGGGACCTCTTTTCTCTCTCTCTAATTAAGGATTCCTCTCTCTTTGAAATATCTCCCGCTCATTTATTTTAAATTATATAAAAGTTTAAAAATATGTATATCTTAATACATATAATTGAATAATTGATCACGCTTGCTTGAAAGGTAAGAGCATCTTCAACCATTATTGCTATAATGTTATTGCTATTGTTATAATTTGGTAATGAATAGTGTTATTTTGTCAAATTATAGCAATGGTGCTCCAATGGTCATTTGCTATTTTAGCAAATCTCAACCAACTTTCCCTCCAAGTTTGTAGGTGTTGTTTGAATATAGGTTTTTTTGTAATTTTATTTTTTGTTTATTTTTTTGTCTTTTGTGACATTTTGCCAAATTATGACATTTTTTTGGCAAATCTCAACCAATTTTCCCTCAGTCTGTCTTCCTCATCTCTCTGTTTTCACTCTTCATCTACCTCTCTCTGTCTTCACTCTTCCTCTCCCTCTCTCTGTCTTCCTTCCATCTTCTTAAACCAGTGCCTTCTCCTCCTCCATGATCGAAACGTCTCTCTCTCTCTCTCTCTCTCTCTCTCTCTCTCTCTCTACCTATGAAGCTCCGATCTGTCTCCCTCTCAATCTTCACCTCTAATCTGTCTACTCTCTGTCTCTGGTACGATCGCCATCTATATACATACTCCCTCTCAGTCTTCATGTGTTGATTTTTTCTTTATTTTTCTGATTGTTGATGTGGATCTGAGGTGGTCGTGATTTTTGAAACTCAAATCTGGCAATGGATTCAAACCGGATCTTCAAAGAACTCAAATCTGGTATTTTTTTTTCCAAATTTTCTTAATTATTTATTTTGATCAATTTTTGTTCATCCATCAATTTTGATATCTGTCTTCATCAATTTTTTTTGTTCATTCATCAAATCTGGTATCTATATATATATATATATATCTATATGTTTTGATATCTGTCTCCCTCTCAATCTTCATCCATCAATTTTTGTTCATCCGATTATTTTATTGTGATATTGAATTATCTGATTTGCTTTGGTTTATTATGAATGCATACCATCTGATTTGGATTGACTGATTTGGTGATAAATGAATTAAAAAAAATAATAATAAAAAAATTGAGAAATCGAATTTGGGTTTGTCAATTTCATTCTGAAATTTGTTTGATTCTGAAAATTGGGTTTGATTATGAAAAATGGGTTCCCTACTGTTTCAATTTTGTTGTTTTTAACTGAGTTTGGTGCCAAATTGTTGTTGAGTTTTGCTGATCTGGCAAGCTTGGGAGCTGCTATTTCACTTGCCAAATTTGAGAACACATATAGCATCTGCTATCTTTGGCAAGTAAATTAGCAGGCCATTGGAGACCTCTTTTTGGCATTCATGTCATTTTTAAGCTTTGGCAGCTTGAATAGCAGCTCCACTAGAGATGCTCTAAGATCTTAGTTATTACATTGTATTTGCTTAAAATTTTAATTCACATAATAATTTACTTATTTTTAATAATTATTTGTTATTATATTGATAACAAAATTAAAAAAAAAAAAAAAAAGTGAGGTCAAATGGTTGTTTCCTCAAAATATATATATATATATATATTGTCCAAAATGTTGTAAAACAGAAGAAAACAAAGAAAAAAAGGGAAGCAATGTTGGTTATGTTACCTAACTTAACCCAACTTTTAATACTTTCAAGTTTCGTCAATCACCAAATATCGGGCTTGTTTAGTTTGTATTTCAAGATATAGGCTTTTTTTGGTTTAGTTTTGAGAGAGTAATTTTAAAGAAAAAATTTTAAAATTTTGTTTGGTTTAGTGATTTTGGAAAAAAAAATCCAAAATCACTTTTTCCCTTTTACACACCAATCAATCATTTTTTTTCTCTCCTCTCTCCTGCTTAATTATTTTTTCTCTCACATACATCTACTTAACTACAATAAAATATCAAATCATTCAAATCTTCTATACTCTAAAATTATTTTTAAAATATACAACTAAACAAACCAAAAAAATTTCTAAACTCTCTCCTCAAATTTTTTTTGAAAATTTATCTCCCAAAATCAAACTAAGCACACCCATAATTTTTGAGAAAAATTTCTAAAATTTTGTAAACAAAAATGATTGAGGCCTCAAATTTTTTGGCTCAAATTTGCCTCGAATTTGCTTTTTTTTTTTTTTTTTTTTTTTTTTTTTTTTTTTTTGCTGGGTTGATGCTTTGCTTATTATTATTATTATTATTTTTATTTATTTTTTTCTACAATGATTTAGCCCAGAAAAAACAAAAAAAAAAAAAAAAAAAATTGCATTCGAGGCAATTTCGAGGCAAACTTTCGAGGCCTCAATCACGGTTCTTTTGTAAAATCACCTTCTCTCTACTACACATTAATCAATAACTTTTTCTCTCTTTTCTCTCACTCTCAATCACTTTTTTTCTTACACACATCTACTCAACTATAACAAAATATCAAATCATTCCAAATTTTCAAATTCCAAAACTATTTTCAAAATATACAACCAAACAAACAAAAAAAAAAAAAAATTCAACTCTCTAATTTTTTTTTTGAAAATTTATCTCAAAATACAAACCAAACGCACCCGATTGTTATTTCCTGCCACTTAATATCAAGCCGTAAGTTCTATTTTTAAAAAAAATTACAGATTAAGAAAAATGTTTTTAATTATTAAATTATATAAGATTTATCATTGAATTGGATTTTGTTTTTGGAAAATTACACTCCATCGTGATCTTCTCATATTTTTAAGCACCACTAGTGCTGCTTTAAGCTATCAAATAAATTCTATGGAAAATATCAAATCAACAAGATAGATGTTATAATTTTATAGTGTGTTGTGTAAATTTTTTGTGTCTGGGGCAAGTCTTTACTATGTGGCAAAATTATCCCACAAAAATTTTCATCTCTAATATAATAATTTATCCACTGTCCCACGGGTTTGATATTTTTCCTATATTCTACCACTCTTAACTTAGTCTACTATCCTATCTGAAAAAAAAAACAAAAGCACTTGGCCAACAAGAAGGTATTTAGTGTCCAAGGGTATTGTTGTACATTACATAAATCAGGACATTTATCATGTTATTTTTTCATAAGAAACAAAAAATAATAAAAACGTTAATGAACTACATATTAGAGCACCATTTAAATTTACCTGAAGCAGACTATAATTTCTCCTTAGCCTACTGAGTGTCCGAAAATTGGACATGGAAGGATAGAAAGAAAGGTGATTGATAGAGGGGAAGAGAGAGACAGGTGCCATTAATAGTCTTGTATGCCACTTAACAAAAATGATTAAGAGATCTAAGAAAAGAGCTTTAGAAAGTTTTAATTGTGATAAGGGGTTGTTTTGGGTGTTCTAAATAAGTGTATTTTTTATCTTTTTAAATTAAAAAGTTGAGAAAAAAAATATAAATGTTTGGGTTAATTTTTTGACTTTTTATGAAAAAATATGTATTAAAAAATTGTATAAATAAGTGTGTAGGAGAAGATAGGATAGGAGGCCGTCCGGACTGACAATGGATTGGCAGTGGAGTCAGCTGGATGAGTAGATGAGAAAATATTGTCTCCTTCTCGGGCTTTGATTGGATGGTGTTGTTTGGCCCGTGAGGGCCCACCACGGGTCCCGTTTTTCTAACCGGAACCGTTCGATGTGTAGAACTCGTCGAGTACTATATGTTTGTAAAAAAAAAAATTAATTGGATATCGATAGTTATATGATCGTGTTAGTTTTTTTTGGTTAATTGTTAACTATAACACCATCAATTTTTATGCAAAACTGATTTGATCATGTAGTTAGCGATATCCGATAGACGTGATTTTTTGCAGGTATATAGCACTAGACGAATTTTACATATAATACGGTTCAAATTATCAAAACGGGACCCATAATAAGCCCACACGGGCCCAAATTTACCATATAATTTTGTGATTGGCCAGTTGTAATTTTTTTTTTTCGCTGTCACTAACTAGTTGATCACGTCCGTACCAACCTTGGGCCAAAAAGTTAATTTATTTTAATATTTGTATATTAATTTTTTAATATTTTTTTTATAAATAGTGATAACTTTTGACTTTTTCTAAAATTGCCCAACCAAGTCTTGTGATGTGATATTTTGTGTTAGTTTTTTTTTTTTCCCACATAAATAGAGTTCTTTTTAGAGCTTTACTATTAGAGCATCCCTATCATATTATCTAAATTTATCCTAAAATATTATTAAAAATTTATTTCCTATTTTAAGAATCATTTTTTCATTTATTTCCCTCAATAGACTCCCTATTATTTCCTATTCTATTAATAAACTCCCTATTTTTTCTATTTTATTAAAATATAATTTTTAATTATAAATTTTAAAAAAATAAAAATCATAAATGTGTATTGCAGTTCCTAAACAAAACAAAACAAAAAATAAAAATAAAAATAAAAATAATTATAAGAGAGCTACAGTGGCTCCCTACAAATAGGGAGTCACAGTAGCGATTCCTATTTTAGAGAAGTGTTTAAGGCCTTTAATGGAAAGGTATAGGGAGCCACTAATTTCTTAATATTAGGGGTAGGCAATGGTTTATCTGATCTGCAAAACTCGCCCAACACGTCCAACTCGTATACAAATGAGCGGTTTCACAAACGCAATATGGGTGGATGGGGTTTGAAATATGGCATGTTTGTGGGTTGCAGGCGGGTTGCGGGTTTAACCCACACCCGCAAGGATCCGTCCGCACTTTTTATTATTATTTATTATTAATTTTAAACGTTGATTTCATTCTTATATCATACTTAGATATTTTTGCCAAAAATAAAACACCTTTTATTCTTTGAACTTACTCTAACATTACATTTGTTAATAGTATTATATCAATTGAAATTGAATAAATATTGATCATATTATTATTGTTTCATAACTGAACTTGTCCCGGATGAAGTGCGATTTGAAATTTTAAATTCCTTAATGAATATGAAATTATAGTTTAAGATTTTGAAATATGTACTTGTGTTAGTTTATGATTTGATTTAGGATTTTGAATGATTTGTTTGTGTTACGAATTGATTTTGTTGTATTTTTAATTTTATAAATTTTAATTTATTAATTATTAATATTGGAGCATTTTAGAAAATAGGAAGAAAATGGTCCAAAATAAATATTTACAAAATGGAAAGAAAAAAAATGCTCAAAAATAAAATTTTGAAGAAAAAAATTCAATTCGCAAACCGTTCGCAACCGTCCGCACATTTGTAAACCTTATCAACACACACCGCAAACCGCACTGTGGACAGTTGCGGGTTGACTTTTTCCCAAACTGATCCGCAAACCGTCTAAATCCGAACCATGAATATCCCTACTTAAAGGAGTATTTTGGAAAATTGGTAAAAAGCTAAATTTTAGCTTTTTGACTTTTTTGGTGACTTTTTTGACAAAAAAATTGGATTCTTTTAGATAAAAAAATTGATTTTTTTGATTAAAAAAATTAAAAAACTAAAAAATTAACTTTTTAGCAATATTGTCAAAATGCTCCAAAATAGGTAAGAATAAAATTTAAGAATTTCATCTGTTATCTACATCATCACTAAACCACCAAATTGCCTGGCAACACCAACAATGTTGTGAATTCGAATATCACATCAAATCATTTATCATCTCTCTCTAATTTTTTTCATTTTTTTATTTTATTTTATTTATCTGAGAGCCAAAGTAAACATAGCCGTGCGAAGTGGGCAGCCAGCCAGAGTGAGCCTTCGTTTGGAATGAATTAAAATAGCTTGATTTTTTTTATTTTTTAATTATTTTATTTTAAAATTAAAAATTTTTATTTGAAATAAAATTTTTGATTTTTATAAAATAAAAAATAAAAAAATTATAGATTAGATGTGATATTTTGTCTTATTTGACTAAAATAGTTTATTTTATCTTATATGACTATTTTAACCCCAATCTTTCTTCTCAAACGGATCCTAAATTAACATTGTATATTTCAATCTTCAATTATAAAATTTATTTTACTTTTACAATGGACATTTTATAGTTTTTACAGTATCAATTAAAATAGGAAGATTTAGTAATACATTACTGTCCAACTTTAAGTAATAGAAGAAGTCTAATATATTTTTTCTTATTAGTTAAAATCCCTCAATAATATTAGAACTGAAATTTTTTTGTAAATTTTTCTTTAAAAGTTGAAATTTGTTCGTGAAAAAAAAATTTCTGTAAAAATGTTAAGAGACCCCAACTATTATGAATATGTTGCATATCCCTTATCTTACAAAATCCTAATATTAGGGATTTTAAATTAAAAAACTTATCAAAATATTTTGTCAATTTATACAAAATATATATGATATAGTATTTCATAGTTTGTAATACTTGATAATATGCCATCCATACAAAAAGTAGCATAATTTTTCTTATAAAAAATATATATAACTTTTTAGTAGTTATCAATTTGGAACACTAGAAGTAATTAGTTTGAATCAATGGTTGAAATATTAATAAATCTTTTAATCAGTCTTGATATCATGATGGGATGAATAATGGAGCCGTCCAACCCAAAAATAATTAGTGATGGATAAAAGGGCCTCTTATCTATATAAACTAAGGTTGAGTGATTGGAAACATCCACACCGATATAATTAAAATTGTGTGTTGAAGTGTTAGTTAATTGACAAAAAGTAATAAAAGTGAAAATTAAACTTTGTGTGTTAAGTGATTGTTAATATGATCTAATTATGATGATACTAATATTGAATTAACTTAATTATTTATACAAATAATGTCTTTAGTGAATACTAAAATATAAATAATTTAAATTATTGAAATAGACTTAAAATGGACTTACCGCCCATAAACTAGTTCCTTCAATTCAATTAGTGGACTAGAGGTAGACTTACTTCATTTATAAATGCTTATTGGAACTAGAAATATCAACTTGAACACATACTTACCTCACATAAACCCACCACCTCACAGAACTTGTTACAAGCTGAAGCTGGATTTTTGCTTTGTAAATTTGTGCTAAAAAAGCCACCCATAATCATCAAGAGATTCGATTTTATCCACAAATTGAGATATCAATGGATGAACATAGCCAATGGCAAACAAAAAATTAATATTGGACTCTACATTATGCTTCTAATATTATTCCAGAATATTGAGTTTATTCCATCACAAAAAAACAATCACTGAATACACATCAAAATCACATCCCAAACAGCTAAAAAACAAAAAAAAAAAAAGAGGAATTGAGACAATAACAACAATGGGTTGGCGGCGCGACTAGCTATTGTGTTTCCGTCTGGATGTGTTTGATGCCATAATTAATTTAATTAAATTCAGTCAACACACAGAAAGGGCTTCTATTAATGCTTACACGAAGATGGAAATCAAACAGATACATATATATAGTTTCTAGGGAATTTGAGAGGCTGCGGACATGGCTAGTTTGGCTCTCAGATCTTTTCTCAATATCTTTCCAGAAGGAGACTTTGGAATGGCATGAACAAAGTACACTTTGTGCAGTTTCTTGTAAAACACCACCTGTTTGTAAAATTCACCGTCAAAAATAAGAAACCGATTTGGTGAATTAATTGGTTTGGTTTTCACGTTTAGAATCATTAATCTCATCACTCACAATAATAGATACATAAACATAGACAAACCTGCTTTGCTATGAATTCTTTAACAGCATCTTCTGTAAGTTCTAACCCGTTTGACCGAACCACAAATGCTACGGGAACTTCACCGGCAACGTCATCTTTTTGCCTGATTAATTTGCATTAATTAAATTAGGCTCGTAGTTAATTTCCAGCTCAGATATTGGGTTTTTAATTAAGTTGGTGAACATTGTTCTGAGTTGTATATGGCTCTAAGATGACTAGTATGAGTGAATGAGCTTAGCTTCAACACAGCCTAGTCTACTCTCATCTCATCAACATATAGAAGCATAATAAAGCAAGGTATGTCTATTTGAACGCATTGGCTTAGTTCACTCCCAACCTCACTAAACACAACTAATTACATGTCAGTACTAGAGGCTCACCAAAAGTATGCTTATTAGTTGGGGTTTTTTTCACTATCTTCGCTAAAAGTAGACACCATTATGTTAATATATAAATTTTTTTGGGTACTCTTTTTTTTTTTTTTTTTGTGATTTTAATTATGTGTAGGCAGATTTCTTAAATAGAAAACTAATTAATAAGGGCTGCAAATGAATCTAAGTGTGCTTACGGGACAACAGCAGCATCCGCAATGGATGGGTGGCTCACAAGAAGGGCCTCAAGCTCGGCTGGTGGCACCTGTATACAAAAAAGAGTATGATGTTATTGGGAGAATCAAGGAAATAGTAATTAACTTGATCATGAAAACAAATTACTTCACATGCATATTAAATTGTGGGTAATTATATAAGAAAGAGAAATGTAGTAATGTGATGCTTGTGAATTTGAAGAGAGAAAGATAGAGGGGGAGAGAGTTTAAGGAAAGGAAGTGCAAGCTATATATAGAAAGAAAAGTAGTGAACATGCCTGGAAGCCTTTGAATTTGATGAGTTCCTTGACTCGATCAACAATAAAAACCTCATCATCGTCGTCTACATAGCCAATGTCCCCAGTGTGGAGCCAACCATCCACATCAATTGTTGTAGCCGTGGCCTCCGCATCATTCAAGTATCCTACGTACCGACCCCACCATAATAAAATCATTATAGAAATATGTTATTCCGAGAATACTGAATAGTTTTTGCATTTGTTGGGCATGATGACAATTGAGCAACTTGATGAGCAGAGGGAATGAATTATTAAAAGAGAAAGCAGCAGCAGCAGCAGCAGCAGTACCTTTCATAATTTGAGGACCACGGATGCAAATCTCGCCGGAGTGGTTGGGGCCAAGGGAGCAGCCAGTTTCAGGGTCAATGACCTTCAGCTCGGCGTTCCTGACCACAGTTCCGCATGAACCTGATTTTGTTGGGAATGGCTGCTTTGCAAACGCCAGGCACATTGATAATACTGGCCCTGCCTCTGTCATCCCATATCCCTATACTCACAATACCCAACCCAACCCAACCCAAACAAAATCAAAATTCATGCTAAAATTAAACACTCTTGCCAAATCAGTGCAAAATTTTATAAAAATTTATTATTTTGATTTTTTTTTTTGTGTCTTTGTTAAAAAAATAAAAATAAAAATAAAATTGGCCTCATTATTTAATAAGTGAGAAATTACAAATCAAGTGTGATTTTCAAAAATAATTACATGTCCATATCAAAAAATTTATATGGGTATGTTTGATTGAGAGATTTGACAAGAAATTTAAAAATAAAAATAAAAATAAAATAAAATGTATAAAATTAGATAAAATATAAGTATATTTTTTCACATTTCACCTATATTTTCTCTTTCTCTTTTTCTTTTTAAATTCCTTTCTAAATTTCTCAACCAAATACAACGCAAGAGTTTTTATATGGAATTTTTTTAAAGTCCCTCTTTCTCTTTTTCTTTATAAATCTCTTTTCAAATTTCTCAACCAAATACAACGCAAGGGTTTTTATATGATTTTTTTTTTAAGTTCTTAATATTAAGATTTTATAAGATAAATGACACATAATATTTTTATAGTAGTTGGGGTCTCAATATTTTCATAGAGAAAATTTGACACAAAAACATTTCGACCGACAAAGAAATTTCTCTGATTTCACAAAAAAATTTTATTAGGGGACCATAGCTAATAAAAAAAAAAAATTGGACATTTCCTATTATCCAAAGTTAGAGAGAGAAATTCCATTAATTTTTTCTTTTTATACTCGATTTTTTAATTAACATTTAATTTTATTTGTTTAAGTATCTTTAGGGTTCCCCTATTAAGAAAAAACAAAAAAAACAGAAGGTATTTTCAGGGATTTTTTATTTTTCAAACTAAAAGTTAAAACAATAAAATAAACTAGTAAAAATAAAGGTGAAAAGTCCAAACTTATGGCGTCCTGTGTTATTTCATCATGGTTAAAAACTATTTTTTAGTTTTTTTTTAGCTTTTTTGTGTAAGAGAGGAGTGGGTTAAAAGTTGGGAAGTGACTTTTAACCCACTTCTCAAAATTAGTATTGTGTTTGTTTTGGGAGTTGGAGAGGGGATTAGAATGGAAGAGGTGATATAGATGGAGGTTGGAAGGGGGATTGAGATGGAGGAGGTGGAGATGGTATTAGAAAAATAGTGAGGGGATTAGAAATTTTTTTATTTTTTATATTTTTTATATATTGGAATTTTTTTTTAAATGTTAATGTTTAATTTTTTATATATTTTTATTTGTTTTATTATTTTATATAAAAATAATTTAATAATTCCTACACTAACAACTATCATCAAAACAAACACAATTTTACTTTAATTTCCTCACTATGAATTCCCTCCATTCTATCTCTGAAACAAATGGGGGCTAAGTGTGTAGAGGGCCAAATGAATGGGACATAAATATCTCACGAGGAGTGATCTTTAGTTGCAATTTTAAATCATAACTTTCTAATTTTTTTTATATATTTATTTGACCAAAAAAAAAAAAAAAAGGAGAAATTCTTTAGATTGTGTTTGGTTCAAACGATTTGGGAAAGAATTTAAAAAGAAAAAAAAAGAAGAAGATGAAATGTGAATAAAATATCTTATATTTTACCTAATTTTATATATATATATATATATATTTCTTCAAATCTCTCCTCAAACTCATGAATTAAATATAAGCTTAAGGTACAATTTCTAACTCTTTTTTGTTTGAAACCTTAAAAAGGTATTGTATTACTGAAGTAAAAATACTTTTGAGAGTCTAATGAATTTTGTACAATAAGAAAACTATGTGAGGGTTTATTAATCAAACAAGTTTTACTTTTTTTTCGTGCAACAAATAAATTTAAATTTTATTTAGTTTTTTGAATTATATTATGAATTTTATAAGGGTAAACTATCAATAGGTGCTAACAATTAGACTTAATTCCCATCAAGTCTTATTGAAAATAAATCTTGATAAAATTATCGCTAAAAATAATTTTTTTGTGACAATTCTTTATATATGTTGCTAAAAATTAACAATTAGTGACTTTTTTGTCATGATTTTTATAAATTATTACTAAAACTTAAAATTAGTGACTTTTTTTATGATAAATTTTTTTCAAATAACCTATTAGATAATAAATTCACTTATTAAAACTCACACGTAAATACCTCATATTATAAATGTAATAACAAACTAATGGGATGATAGATTTCCATAAATTACACCTCAAAATTAGTTCGGGTGTCAACGCCATTGTCCCCCTGCTTTTAATTTTGAGTAAGGGAGGTGAATTAAGCAACACAATACAATATACTCATTCCGGTCTATTTTATTAGCTTATTATTTTATTTTACGATGTCTCAAAATGATAATTCTATTTAAAAAATCAAAATAAAAAGTATTTGATTTTTTAAAATTATTTCTTTTAAATAATTATAAATATATTAAAAATATTAAAAATATGAACATTAATAAAAAAATATTTTAAAATTTAAATTTAAATATAATGATTTCAGTTTCTTGTTGAAATTTTCAAAAAAGTCAACAACTTTGGAACGGAGAGAGTAGGTAACATGGGACAATTATTATTAAAAATCATGAGTGACGTGGCAATATGTCTCACAACAATTATTATTAAAAAAAAAAAAAAAAAAGTAGTTGTAGTTTGTTGTACGTAACCACCAAGTTTGTTTTATTTTATTTTTTCTACTATTATTTTTTAAAAATTTAATATTGTATTGTATGAATTTGTTTGGATAGATTAAATAAGAAAAATTGTAATACAATAAATTATTAATCTTGAGATAAGTAATTTTTGGATTATTCAACTGAAGATAATTTATATTTAACTATTAATTCGATTTTTACTTTTTAAATCGAGCGGTAGACTATCAAATTATTAGACATGAACTTCAATTTTATGATTCAATCCCATGAAACAATCACTATTGTAGAGTATTTTTTTTTTTAAAAAAAATTAGTGTTTATTTATTTTTTTAAATCAATGAGAGTAGAATAATGAGAGGAGATAATTTTCTATAGTGAGACTCAAATTTGAATACCACACTCATAACAATGAGATTCAAATTTAAACCTCATGTTTAGTTAAGTTAAGCCCTTAATTTTAAATTTATATCACGTAAAATATGTATATATATATATATATATATTATAATTTGAGAGAATGCATTCTGATTCCATGGTTAAGATAAGTCCACAGCATTGTTATTATCTTTTGCTTTCATTGTCATTACCTATGGTTTTCATATACATGGCCCACTGCAATTGGTGGACACGTATTGACCATTTTCACCAATACATCTTCGATTGTGCCTAGTTTGGGCTGTAACTCCAACATGAAACCATAAATAAAAATAATAACAGCAGCCTAGAAAAGGTTAAAAAAACAAAAAAATAAAATAAAATAAAATATTTTTTATTCCAAATTTATTTTAAATATGTACATCAATAGAATAAAATAATTATAAAATTATAAAAAGAACATAGGACCCATCACTGTCATCACTGTCAAAGACACACACAACTACATTTTTGCATATTTCTTAATCACTCAATATAAAATTGTAAGTTTTTTTTTTACTAAAATTTGAATTTAATGAAATATCTAATACAACGTTGGAAATGATTTGTGTGATTTTAAGATATATTCAAACTACTTGGTGAGGTTATGAACTTTTTAATGTATTTTATTGTGATAAAAGAAAAACAATAAAATTATTATAAAAAAAATCATGGGAGAAATATTGATAAGTTAATTCAAGGAGGATAGTGTGAATTGGGATCCTCCCCTTGAGCCCCCCTTCATTCCCTCCTTGCAGGGGTCTTCGGGTCCACTTTGAGACCCAATTTTGATAATCCGAACCGTTCATATTTTTAGATTTATTCAGTATATCATACTTGTAAAAAATCAAATTGATCGAATATCATAAAGTATGTGTTCGGAAAACTGTTTATTAAAAAATAGTTTGTAGTCCCAATTTTCTGAACGCATACTTTCTGATATCCGATCAACTTGATTTTTTACAGGTATAATATACTGAATAAATCTAAAAATATGTACGGTTCGGATTATCAAAACTGGGTCTCAAAGTGGACTCGAAGGCCCCTGCAAGGAGGGAATGAAGGAGGGACTCAAGGAGGGGATCTGGACTCGGATAGTGTACGTTTTTACTCATTGTTGACTGTATAAACTGTATGGTGTGGTGAGAAGCAGGAGGAAAACCAAGCAGTTTTGATTCTTGAAGTTTTTGTGTACAAAATTCACGACATTAGCATGAAATAAAGTTGAAAAAGTTAAGAAAGGCGGGCATTACTATGCATACATACATACCTGACCAAAAATGGCTTGCGGTACTCTGGTCCGGAGAGCCTCCTCCAGCTCCTTCCCCAGCGGCGCCGCCCCCGACAACACCATCCGAATGGAGCTCAAGTCGAAAGTGACCACCATCGGATTCTTCGCCAACGCCAGAACCAGCGGGGGCACCACCGCCGCCACCGACACTCTGTACCTCTGTATCAGCTCCAGCAACGCCCCTATCTCAAACTTGTGCATCAAAAGCACCCCTGCCCCTGCTCTCAGCGAGCACAACAGCACCGAATTCAACGAGTATATGTGAAACAGGGGAAGCACGCACAACACCATATCTTCCCCTTTCAAATGCAAATTTGGGTTCTCTCCATCCACTTGTTGAGCCACGCTCGATATCAAGCTCTTGTGCGTCAGGATCACACCCTTTGGTAATCCAGTCGTTCCGGAGGAGAATGGAAGAGCTACAGGGTCGTCTGGATCGATCGAGACTGTCGGGATTTCGCTCTCATTAGCCTCCGAAAGTACTGAGAAATGAAGGCAGTTTTCAGGTGGGTCATCGATTGTGATTACACTGAATTCTTCGCCCAGTTTTGGGAAATTATCACCGGCGTCGCGGAGTTTGTCGACGTATTGAGATTGGGTAATGATTAGTTTGGATTTGGAAGCATTGAATTGCTTGAAAACTTCGGCGGGAGTGTAGAATGGGTTGGCAGTGGTAGTGACTGCGCCGATCATCGAAGCACCCATGAATGCGAAGACGAATTCGGCGCAGTTTTGGAGGAGAAGCATGATGACATCGCCTTTTTTGATGCCGAGGAGTGATAATCCGGAGGCGACTTTGCGGGAAACGAGGTGGGTTTCGGAGAAAGAGTAGGATTTACCGGTGGAGCCGATGAGGAGACAGGGTCTGTCTGGGAATTGAGAGAGATTTTGGAAGCAGTAAGTGTGGAGGGGTAGGTGGTTGGAGATGGGTATGTCGGGAAGCTTTGATCGGAAAACGTGGGTTTCGGAAGATGAAGACTGTGGGTTCTGCGGCGGAGGAGGAGAGAGCTCCGGTTTTGGGGTTTCAGCAGAAGCCACGGACAACATTGTTACCCTATCTCTTTCAAGCTCTTCTTGCTAATATATATATATATATATATGTATATAATTGTTTGTTTATATGGATCAATGGAGGGGGAGAGAGAGAGAGAGACAGACAGAGAGGGGATAGAGAGGGAAGGGAAAGTAAGAAATAAATAAATACAGATAAAAGGGGTGGGAATGGGGATGGGGATGGGGATGGGGATGGGGGTTGGTAGGTAGGAATGTGGGGGAAGATGAGAAAGAAGGGGGGTAGCTTAGGGAGATGGAGTTGATGAGAGAGAGAAAGTGAGAGAATGGAAGAGGAGAGGAGAGCAGAGGAGCACGCCCATCTCGCGTTAAGAACCAACCCTCCTCTCTGTCTCTCTCTCTCAGTCATCAACACCTACCTAACCGTCTAACCAAATTGCCAATGATCTAATTATTAATTAATTATAATAATAATTGTCTCATGAGACCATTTAAAAAAATTAAACGGAAGAACTCAAACTTCCGATTGCCAATATTATACAGAGTGTTTTGAGAAATTAATTAAAAATTAATTTTTTATTTTTATTTTTTTATTATTGTATCTTTTTGCGAATAAAAAAACTAAAATTTAACTTTTAACTAGATTATCAAAACAACCCATAGTCTGTCCCTTGTAAGTTCTAACATCAAACATGTAAACAGCCTTGATTTACTGAGTTTTCAAATTTTGTTTTATATTATAATTTTGATATAAAAAATTCAATAATTTAAAAATACTCATCATTTTTATATTTGGTTATGAATATAAATTTTGAATAAAATAAATAATTCATTAATTAAAATGTTTTATTCTCACTTTTTGACTAAAAAAAATTAAAAATATATTTTGTAAATATAACTATTATATTATTAAAAAAATTATCATTTCATAAAAAAATTTAAAATTATAATTATATATATTTTTGAAGAAATAAAATAATAATTTCATTTCATTTCATTTCATTTCATTAAATTAAATTAAACATTATTTTATTTAAAGCTTACTTGGAATGACATATTGGCAGGTTGAGCTATGAGATGCTCTCTCAGCCAAGCATGAGGGGCGTGAGTTTCCACTTGCATTGCTGGATTTGATTTTCTCCCATGTCTTGGGCGTTCTCACACATTTTCTTTCTTTCCAAACGCAAATTCTGTCTGGATAGAACTTTTTTTTTAAAAAAATTGAAAATATGATGTACACGTTTACATCCTAAACTCATTTTTTAAATTTAATGATATGTAAGTAATATAATCAATTAATAATTAAAGAAGATATAAGTGAAAGTATTGCCTTTAATATCTTAATTAATTGTCACGTCATTAGGGTTGAAACGTGAGTCTAATTTTTTATTTGAGTAAATTACAAATACATTCCCTGAGATTTGATTAAAATACGAATCGCCTCCTATGGTTCTAAAAATTATATTCCACCATTTGAGATTTCTAATTTCATAACAAATCATTTATTTTATTAATAAATCATTAAGTCAATTAGCAGTCTTTAATAATGTTATAAATATATTTTAATTAATAATTTAGGTAATTTTATTATTGTATAAGAGAGTAATTATAAATTTTATTTTTTAGTTAATTTTGTTAAATAAAAAATTCTAATAAGGAGTATTTGTAATTTTTCAAATTATAAGGGATAATTTGTATTTTAAGCAAATCTCAAGGGTGTATTTTTAATTTATCCTTTTTGTTTTGAATAGCAATGCTCTAAATTTAATATAAACTTGACACAACTGTTGAATTCATGAGGTCTACTATGAGTCTTCTTTCGATTATCTAAATCGTTTATATTGTATGACTCTCCATATCTCTAATCTATGAAAAAATCTAAATCGATATAATAATTGTAATTTTATCATTTAATCATATTTGTGCCAAAAAAAATTAATAATCTATTTTTAAAAATACATTTATCATCAATTTCTTTGAATCTTAAATTTGTCAAGTAAAACGAAAATGAATCAAGAGTTTCTATGATTAAGTTATTAAATTAATTATAAAGTAGTTACAATTGGTCTATGTGAGATTAATATTTTAACATTTTACAAAACATGAAGAGGATAACAAACCATTTTATGTCGATGATATTGACTAAAAAAACAAACAACTATGTTACATCCCTTAGGTCTATTTAGGTACTTAAGAAAAAAGTTAATTTTTTGAGTTTTTTTGATTTTTTTGAAAAGATATGTAAAAGAAAAATAAAATTAGAAAGGTAATCTGCGTCAAATAAACCCAATAAATTGGCTTTTTTCTAGTTGCCAAAGTAGCCTCCGTTTGGAAAGTGGGTTGACTTTTTGACTTTTTTGACTATTTGAGCCTGGACTCAAAAGTTTGGTTTGGGAAAGACTTTTTAGCTTTTTGATTTTTTTAACTTTTTTTGTGAGAGAAAAGTGTAATGATTATGGGTTGGATGTGATGTTTTGTCTGTTGTGGCTCAAATAACTTATTTTGTCTTTTGTGGCTCAAAGAGCCAAAAGAGCCTAAATGAGCCATTCCAAACGACACCTAACCATTTTAACTCCTAATTAGGTGGAAGACAGAGAACAGAGAGAGATAGATGGAGGGAGGATGAGAAGTGTAAGCCCACTCTTTCGCATGGTTCATTCCATGTCAGTAGAGGTGAATTGAGGGTACTCGATTAATTCTCACAAATATTTTTCAAAAAAAAAAACAAAAAAATTAAATTACTTGTACACATTCTTTTTTATATGGGCAACTAAAATCCTAAATTCTAAACTAAATAAACTTTTGAGCATTACTATTCAATACTAAAAATTAGACTCAATTTTTAAACCAATTGATATGACCATCAAGTAAGATATTAAATGCAGTACTCTCTTCCATGTATTATATAAGAAGAATGCTACGTACCTCGAAATATTAAAGGCGCGAATGGCTCGAAATCTCAAAACGACGTCGTTTTAAGGGTTTTTTTTATTCTCTTACCGGTAAGATAATATTTTCCGTACTATTCGCGCCATTCGCGCTCCACACATTCGAGGCCTCAATCTTTAATGATTATATAATTGTTAACCAATCAAATCACCTACACATCATTAAATTTAGAAAATGACTTTAAAAAGTAGATTTATATATAATTTTCATAAATTCTTAGCACTCTCATAAATTTTTTAACATCTTTTACTTTCTTACAATTTTCTTTCATTCTTCTATCCATTTACAAATCTCAGGTCGAAAGGAAAAAGAGAAATTGAACCTTAACGTATAATGAGAAATGTTAAAAAAAATTAAGATATAATTCTTAAATTCATTTTTAATAATATGGCAAAGGTTGGATCTTAGATATTAATTGATTTTCAAATCAATAAATAACTAATACGGAATAATTCACATAATTATAATTAAAAAAATGCTTGAGACACTTAATTTATCACTCCTAATAATGTGTCTGACAAATGTCAAGTTTTAATTTGTCAAATATTACATCATGTGGAGTCTAATCTTAATGCCACACCATTAAGGGTGGCAAATTAAGAGATGTAGCATTGTTATAATTATAAATAAATTTACGAGTTATATTTTAAAGCAAAAATGCTAGAAACCTCCCAAAATTATTAAGTATTGTGTATAAATTTTAGTAATTTTTTGGGTCCCTAACATTACTCATTATTCAATAGTTGTAAAGCACAATTGATTACATAATATTCAAAATTAATTGCGCGATGTTGACTCACATTTGTTATATAATTGAGACAAATGATATCTATTACCAAAAAATAAAGAGATAAATGATGTCTAATTTAGCATGAGTTGTGATTTCTTATTTCTCGAAAGTATCATAAATAATCTCATAAAATATTTAAAATTTAAATAATATTCATCTCGGAGAAGGCTCATATACCTCTATTATTTAGGTCCCTTCGACAAGTATACTTTTAGTCAAAAAGTAAGAAAATCTACTAAAATTGTCTTTAAAAAAAATTTAACTCATAAACAAGTTAAAAATTCTCAAAGTAAAAGGTTCTTTCTATTTACACAATTTGTGCACTTTTTTCGTAAAAAATAGTGTAAGTCTATTAATGTGTTTGGTGTAAATCAAAATTACATAAATAACTTGTTACTCTATGACTATCCCACTGATTTACAATTTTCTCATATTTTAATAAAAAAAAATTAAAAATCACTAAAATAGAGTCACCTTCGAAAACCAACCGTT
This sequence comes from Camellia sinensis, assembly GCF_055761805.1. Lineage (NCBI taxonomy): Eukaryota > Viridiplantae > Streptophyta > Magnoliopsida > Ericales > Theaceae > Camellia > Camellia sinensis. The sequence continues at coordinate 7,228,671 of NW_028128989.1, read as the reverse complement.
TGAGAACCTTAGCTGGAAAATGCCATATTCTCTATAAAATAATGTTTAACCAGATTTTAAGCATTGCATTGAAGAAGATCAAGATGTAAACACTTTAATATGAGTTTCTCTCCCATGAATTGGAGTTGCTTCTCATACAATACCATAAATAACTTGTTTATTGATTTATTAGCTTATTTAAGTCACATTATCTTACTTTTTTGCACAATTTTTTATTTTTTATTTTTTTTTATAATAAGTAAAAAAGTCAACTTGTAAATCATACCCAAAACAACCCAAGTTTGTAAATTTATTTATTTATTTTTTTTTACAAACTTTTTTTTTTTTTTATATTTTTTTTACAAACTTTTTAATATGACTAAATTGATGCGAGTAACAAAATTATAAGTAGTTCACCAAATAGCTCTAACGTGTACCGATTCATAAATGAGAGAGTAATGAAATATTCACAGTTGAGGAAGTCTTGCAGTAATTAATTTTAAATTAATTAAATTTATAATAAATAAAGAAAACAAATGCTTGGCTAACTAACCAACGTTTGGGTGGGGTTGGTACACTTTGGGGGGGGGGGGGGGGGGGGGGTTTGGTTGGCAAAATGCATACATAGACACATACAGCATATACAACCACCGTTCCAAAATGCATCTTGTTTTGCTTGTTCTTTTTTTCTTTTTCTTTTTCTTTTTTTTTTTTGGTAAGGAACGGGTCCAAGCCAAAAAAGAAAGATCACAGCCTAACAATCCTGGAGGAATTGACCCCCTGTCTATCATTCTCAATAACTTGTGCCAATCTAGACGGTGTATTCTGTGTTTGTTCTTCTTTTCTTTATTGTTCTTTGAACTTTCCGAAACACCGAAAAAAAAAAAGAAGTGAATTGGATCTCAAAATGGATCTTCGTTTTTTTCCCTTCTCCTTCGGTTTGGGTTTGAGTCATATATAATTGGCAGCAATGATAAAATATAAAAATCAAACATAGAATGAGATATAGATATCTCATAAGGAGTGAAGTCTAAACATAGAATGAGATATAAACACCCCCAAAAGGGATTAAGTTTCTCACGGATGTGCCGTAAATACCAATTTTATGGACACCCTATCAAGTATTGACACGTCATGTACAATAAAGAAATAGTGAGATAGTTTATTTCATACTAGAGAGAGAGAGAGAGAGAGTTTTGGGGTTTTTAAATAATATAAAATAAATTATAATGAATTGAATAGGGTTAAATCCACTTTCAAAAGCTGCGCAAAAAGCCGTTCGTCTCCTCCGACGATCAAAACTTAGACCTCAACTCCATCTTGTCCAGCAACAAAAATTTGAGACCATCAAACGTGCATATAATCTAGTGAGTTGTTTGATTATCTCAGTTCTTCTCCTTTTCTATTTTTTGAAACAATTTTCCAAATCGTCATATAAATTCATCATTCTATGTCTGGAACAATTTTGATTGGATCATGGGTTTGGGAAGAGCAAAGGATGAACCATCATTCACCATTAACTAAATGATCATCTCAATATCATTTTGTATATTGGATTACAAAATTACTCTCAGCCTCTGTTTTGGTTTTTTTTTTTTTTTCCTTTTCTTTATTTTATTGTTTTTAGATTAAAGATTGGAGGGGTGATAGAAAAAGCAAAAGTGAAAGATGAGAATCAAATATACTTTGAAAAAAAAAAAAATGCTATGAACTCACCCTTGAGAACCTATAATTTACCTTAAATTAAATGTGTTTGTGTAGTGGAGATTAAGTTGATAAATTACGGGGTCTATGGGTAAAATGAATTTAAACCATTGATTTATTTTTCTAAGTAAATTTTGGATTGATAAGTGTGGATTTGTAATGTTGTTATTTAAAAATTGAAAATAAAATAGTTTTTATTTATTTATTAGAAATCGAAAATAAGAAAGGTTAATCAAATTTATTTTTTTGAATGTGATCAAGGTTATACCGTACATTTTTAATTTTGAATCAGTATAGATATAATAGAAACACAAATCAAACCCACTTAGTTAATGGTGAATGATGATTTCATTTGTTCATTACTTTCTTTTATATTATTTTTTAACGAGTACATAAATTTGAATAATGTTAATTTTGTATTATAGATTTGATATGACAAGCACATCAAGTGAAGGGATTGATATCCTATTTTCTAGTAACTGTTCAGAAGAAGAATATTTTATGGATTTAGAATTAGGGGGTGATTTGAACAATGCAAATTTGTTAGAAAATCAAAACACCAACCTGTCACGATTCAAACTCGCCCCTATAAGTTTGGCGTCATAACCGGCTAGTAATCCGAGATTACCAAAGGCCTTCCTATACAATCAAAATAATCGGGGCTAGCAGAAGCAATATACGAAAATACCAATAGTCCAATGAGCTGTGCATTTATATGAACAAACATGTACATACATAATCGTTAATTACCCACATACATATACCTATCTTATAACATAATTTATCATACAAAACATATGCATGTGCCGAAAATGTACATCATGATCAAAAGCTTGACAACGACCTTCCAGGCCTAGCCCCAACTTGGAGGGACTCAAAACACTCTAGAACGTTCATCTATACCTATACAAAAAAAAAAAGAAAAAAAACAGTGAGCTAAAACCCAGTAAATAGCATTAAAGTAAAAGGGTTAGTGAACTAATTCCAAGTATAACGTATCCGTAAAACAAATCATGACACAATCATTCATATCAGTCTTATATCAGAACGTAACATAATGGTACATCCAAAGGAATATTTCGTAATGTCTTTCGACTAGAGTAATCAGTCCCAGAAACCAATTAAACACATATCACCACAATAAAGTGGCTAACAAGATCTCGTAATCACATGTATATCAGGGATCTGCACTAACGTGCCGTCCCCCATGACTTGGGACTATGCTTGGATGCCATATTAGATTCACAAACCGGATATTCGTTCACAGAATCAAAATCACATTTCTGAAACATATCATATCATACAGCATATCGTATAACATTTCAAGTATAGTGCATATCAATATATCTTTACAGAAATGTTACTTACAGTGGGCGTCCGATAATGATTGCGCGATCCCCGACTCATGACCTACAAGCACAATGCACATAACACAACCTATGTCTTATCAATACATTTACAACTCGTACAGTTGGTTGCTAACTTATTCAGTTCATCATCTACTTGTTCATTCAATTATCTATCATTAACTTCCTCCATGCCCAAGAAATATGAATGCACATGAAAAACACGTCAAAACCATGCAAACGGAGGCCCAGAAAGGAGGAAAACGGAAAGAAAACAATTCCGAAACCACCCTGAAAAATCGAACGTGCGGGAGTCCTGACCGTATGTACGGAAATGCCACCGCACGTGCGCTCGCACATGCAATTTTTGCAGAATAAAACCTCACTTTTGCCCTGTTTTCAACACATGTGGGGCCTCAGGCCGCATGTGCGGTTCTGGGTAGCTTTGAGTCCGAAAATTTGTGTTTGAAGGACCTAAAATCCATAACTTTAAAACAAATCCCATTTCCAAATAAACAACTAAAAATCAGAAATTAAATGTCAAAACTCAAACATGTAATTAAAAGCTTCAACTCAAGCTTTCATGGAAGAATTTCTTTCAAATCTTAGAAGCCATGAAAGAAAGCAAGTTTATGAACATAAATTACATGATTTGATGTCATACATGGTGAATATATGAGCTAATTTCCACAAATCTAACAATACATGTTCATATATGCTTTCTCCTTCACTTTACCCCACAAACACTCTCAATGAAACATGAATCCCCCTTAATGCAACTTAAATTCCATAGATTGATGAGCATCACTTCAAACTCATGAAATTAGAGAAAGATCCTTACCTTTGTTGGTTGGTTGATTTGGCCCTAATCCCTTTTCTCTTCTTCTTTCTCTTCTTCTCTTAGCCTCTAGAAGTTTCTCTCTCTCTCTCCCCCTCTCACAGATATTTTTTCTTCTCTTTGTTGAGTCTAAGCAATGTATATGTATATATATACACTACATCATATATATCTATTTAGGCCAACCAAACATAACTTAATGAATCAGACGGAATCAATTTTTAATTAAACTTCCCAAATGGCTTTAAAAATTATCATTAGTCTAACTATGTGCTCAATTTTGGTTTTTGAACCTATTAAGGTCGTCAATATCAGTTCTGAAGTCGTAGCTCCAACAGATATTATTCTAATTCAGACAAATATTCTCAGATTAATTCATATTAACGCATAATTAAATAAAGATAATTGTGACACACATTTTGGGGCCGTTACAGTCTCCCCACCTTAGGAAGTTTGGTTCTCCAAACTTATCTTACATTGTAACAAGATCAGAAACCTCAGTCTCATATAATTTTTTAACTCAGTCACATATGGTCAATGCAATTCAAAGATCCATTTCAATCATTCAAAATTCGAAATCAACTCCATATCTCATATCAGTGAAGGTAGTAGCAGTCAAACACATAAACATTTCTCGCAAGATCAATTGTAAGATAAGGTAAGACAGCAGTAATCAATCGGAGAATGTATACAAGTAATATATTTCCCAGTTGGCAACGTTTATAATCACAATGGTTTCCTATCAACGAGTTCCATAGGATCAATTTCCAAGTACAGTAATACGGTAACAGTTATTCTTTTAAGCACATAATTCATATATTCACATAGCATAGGTCATTTTCCAATTACAGTAGCACAAAAGCAACCATTTTCTAAACGACCAATCCCATGATAATAAAAGTAGTATCCAAGCAATTCTCAAGCAATCATTCTTTAACAATACATGCAGTCCCCAATCAGTCGAAGATAAAAAGGAAACAAGTTTTCGGTTTACCACCCCATTAGCAAAGATAACACGGTCATTCGTCCAATAACAATTCATAGTCCCCATAAACAAAAGCAAATCAAATAAAGGTTCCATTTCAAACACAGTGTCGTCCCAAAGATCACAATCAATTCATTAGATAGACATTCAACTGTTCTAAAATACGTCCCATATGTGAATATACAAACTCACAGTTATGCATAATATCAAGTTTATTGTCCGAGGTAATCAAACGGGTTCCGTCGCCACAAAATCATGGTCTTGAGACGCTAATTCAAAGGGTCAGATATCATAACAAATCATTCCGAGGAAAGACACACACACATATGAGCCCAGATTCAATTATCACGTAAGTATTTGGTTGTAAATTTGTAAGTAGTAGGGTTGAATAATAAACATTCGTTCTCCCATAATCAGCATAGGTTTCCAATCTCGAAAGTTCTATACGTTGAATAATTCAAGATATATCATGCAAGGCCATAGTTCTAATTATGCAGTAAGTTTCCAACTGTATATCCAATCAAAGAACATATAATTTCACACTAGTATTCACATAAACAATTTGCACATGATTAAGAAAATTTATGCATCAACTGTCTCATTATGTTGGGTCTTTTCTGCAACTAGGGTATAAACTCTTCCCTACCTAAGATTACTTCTCTCCACAGTAGCAGTTGCATTTGTTCTTGGTGTCATTGTTGATCCAATCCCACTGGTAAACGGTCTTTCATTGCTTGGGTGGGCTTGTGAACAAGATTTGGCTAGTGTCCTTTTTGTCCACATCTAAAGCAAGCTCCAGAAAGGCGACGACAAATGCCTCAATGTTGCTTCCCACATTCTCTATAGGTGGGTATGTCATTGTTTCCACTACTTCTTCGTCTTGTGTTGTCACCAGTTCTTGAATTTGATTTCTCATTCACGGAGGCCATTGATTCACTAACCATTTCCATTTTCTGTTTCTTTAATTTCTTACCTTCTCCTTCGGTTGTTGCTATTGGCTTAGACATTTTCGAGGCAGCAATATTTGCTTCGAACATCAAGGATCTATCAAGTAAGTCCACATACTTTACCAATTTCAAAACATTTACCTGGTCAAACATTTCGACATCCAATCCGCCCTCAAATTTCCTTGCCTTTTTGTAGTCAGTATTAACCATATGAGGTGCATATCGGGCTAATTCAATAAATTTTGCTTCATATTCTGCCACAGTCATGTCACCTTGTTTTAGTTGTTCAAATGCAGATACCTTCCTATCTCGGATGCATTGCGGGGAGTACTTTTTGTAGAAAATTTCTTTGAATCGATCCCATGCCAAATCTCCATTCTCATCCCGGATGAGCATCCACCATCTCCTAACTTCTTCTTTCAAGGTAAAGGTTGCTAACCAAACTATATGTGTTTCGGTACACGAAAATACTTCAAAGATCTTTTCAGTTTCCAGTATCCAAGCCTTTGCTTTTAATGGTTCAATACCCCTCAAAAATTCTAGTGGCTTCATTTTCTTGTATTTCTGTGTAAGAGCAATGATATCATCTGTATTTGGCTCACTTGAACCGGAGGTGGTGGATGAGGTACGGGTAGTTGGCTTTGCTCTTGTTGTTGTCTCACTAGTTCAGTTAAAACCTCTACCATTCTTTCTAACCATTCTATTCTAGCAGTAGAAGATTCTGTCTCATCTACATTTCTTGCATTCTTCATTGGTCTATATAAGTAAGGGTAATAATAAACATAGGAGCTTTCATGTTCACATAAGGCACTTGTGTTATATCAAAATCAAAGTTGCATGTGAATCCACATAATTCCACATTCTCATAGAGGTTATCCACTTTTATGTATCGAAATTAAATTATATCTCATTTCTTTGCTTACGATATCACATAGTCACATACTTACTTGCTTAGTCATGTTGGAACAGTAATCATGTTCATTAAAATCAAACTTGCATGTTCATTCACTTAATTCTTTTATTCATGCTCATGGTATTCATTTTCAATTCCTTATCACACATGTACAAAAAAATGCACACATACCCACACATGACAATGCAATGTCCCTATGTCTTTTCTTCCTGTAGCTCAATTGGACACGTGTGTGGGTAAATTAACTTGTGCTCTGATACCATTCTGTCATGACCCAAACCCGTCCCTATAAGTTTGGTGTTATAACCGGCTAGTAATCTGAGATTACCAAAGGCCTTCCTGTACAATCAAAATAATTTGGGCTAGCGGAAGCAATATACAAAAATACCAATAGTCCAATGAGCTATGCATTTATATGAATAAACATGTACATACATAATCGTTAATTACCCATATACATATAACTATCTTACAACATAATTTATCATGCAAAACATATGCACGTGCTGAAAATGTATATCATGATCAAAAGCTTGATAACAGCCTTCCAGGCCTAGCCCTAACTTGGAGGCACTCAAAACAACTCGATAGGCTTCAAAACGGTGACTCGGCTAAAGATCCCTTCTAGACTTGCCCTCCAGAACGCTCATTTATACCTATAAATAAAAAAATAGTAAGTAAAAACCCAGTGAATAACATTAAAGTAAAAGAGTTAGTGAACGAATTCCAAGTATAACGTATTCGTAAAACAAATCATGACACAATCATTCATATCTGTCTCATATCAGAATGTAACATAATGGTACATTCAAAGGAACATTTTGTAACGTCTACATATCACCACAATGAAGTAGCTAACGAGATCTCGTAATCACATGTATGTCACGGATTCGCACTAATGTGTTGTCCCCTATGACTTAGGACTATCTTTGGATGCCATACTAGATTCACAAACCGAATATTCATTCACAGAATCAAAATCATATTTCTGAAACATATCATATCATATAGCATATCGTATAACATTTCAAGTATAGTGCATATCAATATATCTTTACAAAAATGTTACTCACAGTAGGTGTCCGGTAATGATTGCACAGTCCCCGACTTGTAACCTACAAGCACAATACACATAACACAACCTATATCTTATCAGTACATTTACAACTCAAACAGTTGGTTGCTAACTTATTATGTTCATCATCTACTTGTTCATTCAAATATCTATCATTAACTTCCTTCATGCCCAAGAAATGTGAATGCACATGAAAAACACGTCAAAACCATGCAAACAGAGGCCTGGAAGAGAGGAAAACGGATAGAAAAAAATTTCGGAACCACTTTGAAAAACTACACATGCCGGAGTCCTGGCCGCACATGCGAAAATGCCATAGCACATGCGTCTGCGCGTGCAATTTTTGCAAAATAAAACCTCACTTTTTCCTTGTTTTTCGCACATGCAGGGCCCCAGGCCGCAAGTGCAGTTCTAGGTAGCTTTGAGTCTGAAAATCTATGTTTGAAGGACCTAAAATTCATAACTTTAAAACAAATCCCATTTCCAATTAAACAATTAAAAATTAGAAATTAAATGTCAAAACTCAAACATGTAATTAAAAGCTTCAACTCAAGCTTTCATGGAAGAATTTCTTTCAAATCTTAGAAGCCATGCAAGAAAACAAGTTTATGAGCATGAATTACATGATTTAATGTCATACATGGTGAATATATGAGCTAATTTCCACAAATCTAACAATACATGTTCATACATGCATTCTCCTTCACTTTACCCCACAAACACTCTCAATGAAACATGAATTCCCCCTAATGCAACTTAAATTCCATAGATTGATGAGTATATCATTTCAAACTCATGAAATTAGAGAAAGATCCTTACGTTTGTTAGTTGATTTGGCCCTAATCCATTTTCTCTTCTTCTTTCTCTTCTTCTCTCAGTCTCTAGAAGTTTCTCTCTCTCTCTCTCTCTCTCTCTCTCTCAGATATTTCTTATTCTCTTTGTTGAGTCTAAGCAACGTATATGTATCTATTTAGGCCAACCAAACATAACTTAACGAATTAGACGGAATCAATTTTCAATTAAACTTTCCAAATGGCTCTAAAAATTTCCATTAGTCTAACCATGTGCGCAATTTCAATTTCTGAACCCATTAAGGTCGTCAATGTTAGTTCTGAAGTCGTAGCTCTAATAAATATTATTCCAATTCAGACAAATATTCTCAAATTAATTCATATTAACGCATAATTAAATAAAGATAATTATGACACAAATTTTGGGGCCGTTACACCAACCTATCAAGTCTTCTTTATGTAATAATCCTTTAGAGCCATGTGAAGGCATGATTTTTGATGAACTAGAAGATGCCATGACTTGTTATAATGCATATACAAGGAGAAAAGGTTTTGACATTTGAAAAAACCACACTCAACTATCTAGTAAAGATAATTCATTGATTGGAGAAGAATTTGCTTGCACGAGAGAAGGATACCGTCAACCAAGTTACTAAAAGAAAAATAAGAATGTCACAACTCGTCCTATGACCATGATTGGATGTAAAGCAATGATGTGTTTGAGAAAAGACAAAGGAAAATGGGTTGTAAGTAAATTTGTAACTGAACATAATCATGATTTGTGCTTTTCGAAAAGTACACTTCTACTTTGAGGACATAGAAAAATGACTCTTGTTCAGAAAAATCTCATTGATATGTTTAATGACACTAGTGTACCCACTAGAAAGATAACGTTATTGTTGAGTCAAGAATTTAGTAATGATTGTAATGGTGGTTGTGTTACAATGAATATTCAAAATTATTTGGGAAGTAAAAGAAGAAAACTTCTAAAAGATAGAGATGCACAGAGAATGTACAATTACTTTATAAAGAGTCAATCAGAGAACCCATACTTTATTTACGCAATTCAAGTGGATAAAAATAATTGCATGGGAAATTGTTTTTGGGCCGACGCAAGGTCAACGTTAGCTTACCAACACTTCGGGGATGCAGTCACATTTGATGCTACATACTTAACTAATCGCTATGGTATGTCCTTTGTTCCTTTTGTAGGTGTTAACCACCACTACCAATCAATTATGTTTGGATGTGCTTTACTTGTAAATGAGACGGCAGAGTCTTACATATGGTTGTTAAAAACTTGGCTTGAAACAATGGGTGGGCATAATCCTACTATTATTATTATTGATGATGACAAAGCCATGGCTAAGGCAATTTCATATGTATTGCCTAATAGTATTCACCATTTGTGCACGTGGCATATCTTACAAAAAGTTCCTGAACATTTGGCTCATCTTTATAACAAGTATTCCTCATTTCAAGGAGAATTTCACCATTGCATTCATGACACAGTCACAATAGAAGAGTTTGAAAATGAATAGGATGAATTGGTTTGCAAATATGAGTTAAGGGAAAATGAATGGCTGAAATACTTGTACATGCGGCGTGAAAAATGGGTACCAGCTTATTTGAGAACAGTGTTTTGTGCCGAGGTCAACAACACAAAGAAGCGAGAGCATGAACAAAATTTTCAAAGATTTTGTCAATTCTAGTACATTGGTTAGTGACTTTGTCCATCAATGTGACAAACCATTGGATAGAAGATACAAGAAGGAGAAAGAAAAAGATGTTAAAACAAGAACAACCAAAGCAATTTTAAAGACATGTTACAAAATGGAGGTAGAGGCCGGAGAAGTGTACACAAGGAAAATATTTTTGTTGTTTCAAAAGGAACTATTTTCCAGTCAAAAACACAAAGCATCTAAATATCTAGAGAAAGGAACAATGAAAACTTAAGGTAATGACAAATGGGAAAGAAAAACAAATCTATGAAGTAGTATTTGATGGTGTTGAAAAGAAAGCTACTTGTTCATGTCATATGTTTGAATTTGTTGGAATTTTTAACAGACACATTCTTATTGTCTTTGTTAAAAAATCTCTTGTTGATTATCTCCCCAAACAATATGTTCTTTGAAGATGGACAATAAATGTGAAGGATCATGTTGTAGGACAATCTTCACTGTATTACGAATAAATAATGTTTGTGTACTTAACAACAAACAGAAGAAATAAAGGAAAGGGCAGAGATTTTTTGATTATAAAAATCAAACCAGCAAATAAAAATAAATAAACAAAAACAATTTTTTATTTTGTTACAAAAATAAAATCAAAATCTGATATAAATAAATAATAAACAGAAAATAAATTAACAACTTACTTTATTAATTTCTCGAATGAAGTTTTGATCAAGTCTAGTGTTTAACACTGTGTCCTTAAGACAGATTTGTCCTCTCCACGGTGCTTTCAGATTGTGGATATTTATCTCCCAAGATAAAATGATCAACAGTGAATAGTAGCAGCACTACAAACTATTCATATGATGAACACACTTAGTGTTTACACTCTTTCTCACAAGGAAAATAATGCAACAAAATGCAGAGAGAGCAAGCAGGATTTTGGATGAAAATTGAAGTGAAAAACCAAATGAGGGACTGCCTATTTATATAGGAAAATGGTGGCTGTTTGGTTTGAATCCAACAAGTATGGTACCTGTTTGGTTTAAATTAAACAGATACAAATTTGTTTGAATTTAAATTAAAACAGGTAAGGGTTTTTTGAACTGAAACTGTTCGGACAGATTTGAAATCTGTACAGAAAAGTGCAAATTTTTCAACCAAAATTTGAATTTAAACAGTCAGATTTTATTTTACCAAAAAATATAATTAAATTCAAATGTTTTTTTTTCTTAAAAAGATAGGTATTGAGCTGGACAAGCCCAACCCAACCTCACGCCACGCACCCGCGCCCAAGCCCAGGCCCAGCCCGACCGGCCGGATGAACGGACAGCGGCGGCGCGCACGTGTTTATTTTTGGGTCCAATGGGTTTAGCTTAATTTGCCTATAACCTCTCCCTTCTACAAACTTGGGGTGCCCCTTGAGGCCCTCCCCAAGTTACAAACTCAAGCTTTTATAAACCCATAAAATTCTTCCCACCAAACCAATGTGGGACAAGCCTTTATTCAAACCTTAAAGAATTTCCACTAAAAACTCCATTTCCATGGAGCTCACTTTGGCTTCAATTTTCCATTCACCCGATAATAGTTTTGAGTAACCAAATATACTACGTGAATCACAACGCGGCATTAAACACGTTACTACTTAGACTCGCCAAATTTGGCGCATGGGTCCCACCTAAAAATTAGACCAAAGTTGAGAAAAAAATCTGTTTTTCCAAAACTTCTTAAACCATTCTAACAATCCCCCACATGAATGGAATTTGATGACAACGGAAATGCAACAAGATGCAGAATTTGTCGAAAGAGTACAAATTAAAAATATCTTACAACAGGATAGGTAGCTTTTAGCCTTGAACCTTCCCTGGTGATAACCTATCGGATTTACTAGCTAACTAATGGATGCGATGCCTTGAATTGTTCAGCCGTTTGTGTAAGCCAAGACAATAGACTTCACACAAAATATCTTCTGACATATCGTGGTTCTCACGGTTGTGTTCATTTTGGCCTTGAACTCTCCTGGTTATTCATCAGTGTTTCTAGAGAATTTAGCCTTTTCATTCTCATAGAACCGGTCCCAATTCGACACTCATATAGATGATTCTTATTGTGAGTATCTCCTTATACTCGTCTTGATTTTTATGCCTAAATCAAGATATAAGTAATCATTAAAAGCAAAGCTTAGCCTCAAACCCCCACATACAATACATGTTGCAGCTATCACTCTCACCATAGGAATGGATAGGAAAATTTTAATCCCTTGGTGATTTCTGGCGAGCCACACATAACTTAGTTGTCCCTTTGAACTTAGTTCTTGGGATCTCCAGTCATTTAAGTAGGGTTACCATTATGATGACTCTTATGTAATAGGCTTTAATCACATCCCTTTGATGAACTATACACTTGCTCTTTTGTCAAACATTTTGTTAACGAATCTGTAATATTCTCTTTAGATTTTGTATAATCTATTGAGATAATTCCATTTGAGAGCAATTGCCTTACGGTATTATGTCGACAACGAATATGTCTTGGCTTACCATTATACATATGATTTTGTGTCCTGTCTATTGCAGATTGACTATCACAATGAATGCAAGTAGCTAGCATGGGTTTTGGCCACATTGGAAAGTCTTCTAAGAAGTGGCGAAGCCATTCTGCTTCTTCTCCTACTTTGTCTAAATCAATGAACTCAAATTCCATTGTGGATCATGTAATGCATGTTTGTTTCATAGATTTTCAAGAAACAACAGCACCTCCAGAGTAAAGACATATCCACCAATGGATTTTGAATCTTTAGTATCCGATATCCAATTGGCATCACAATAACCTTCTAGTACTATAGGATATCGAGTAAAGTTCAAACCATGATCATGGGTAAATCTTAGATATCTAAAAACCTGGATGATCGCTTTCCAATGGTCTTCTCCAGGATTACTAGTGTACCTACTTAATTTACTGACATCATAAGTTATATCAGGACGAGTACAATTCATTAGGTACATTAGCCTTCCAATGATTTGAGAGTACTTTAACTAAGACACTGCATCACCTTTATTTTTTAATAAATAAAGACTGATGTCTACAGGTGTTCTAGCTACATTCATATCATCCTTGATAAATTTATCAAGAATTTTCTCAATATAATGAGATTGAGATAATGCATACCCATCAGATATTTTAGTAATTTTCATTCCTAATGTAACATCTATGACCTCCATATGATAAGCATGTCATCCACATAAAGACAAATGATGACATAACCTTTGTTAGTGTTTTTAACATAGACACACTTGTCACATTCGTTTATCTTAAACCCATTAGTAAACATAACATGATCAAATTTTTCATGCCATTGTTTAGGCGCTTGTTTTAATCCATAAAGAGATTTTATAAGCCGACAAACTTTCTTTTCTTGCCCTGGCACTACAACCCCTTCGGGTTGCTCCATATAAATCTCTTCATCTAGATCACCGTTTAAGAAAACTATCTTAACATTCATTTGATGTATTTCTAAATTATACAACGCTGCTATAGCAATAAGCATGCGAATGGATGTTATTCTTGTCACAAGAGAATATGTGTCAAATTGGTCCAGACCTTCCTTTTGTCTCTAACCTTTTACTACAAGTCTTGCTTTATACTTGTCTATTGAACCATTTGCTTTAATTTTTCTCTTGAATATCCATTTATATCCAAGAGGTTTAGAACCAGGTGGAAGATCCACCAATTTCCAAGTATGATTTTGCATAATGGATTCAATTTCATTATTAACAGTCTCTTTCCACAAAGGCGCTTCAAGACCTATCATTGTTTCCTTAAAGCTTTGAGGTTCATTTTCTAATAGGTATGTCAGAAAATCTGGACCAAAGGATTTTGATGTTCTTACTCTCTTACTTCGTCTTGGTTCATCATCAGTTAAATCCTATTGGTCGAGACCATTACTAGTCTCTTGTATTTGATTGTCATTAGTTTCTTGACTTTATATATGATCATAAGTTCTTTTATGTGAACTTAATTCCTGTCCTTTCTTGTAAGGAAAGACATATTCAAAAAATACGGCATTCCTTGACTCTATAATAGTGTTCACATTTATGTCAGGTATTTTTGATTTATAAGTCAGAAATTGATATACACTACCATTCTGAACATAACCAATAAACACACAATCCACTGTTTTCGGTCTTATCTTAGTCTTTTTTGGAACAAGAACTTGAACTTTTGCCAAATACCCCCACACTTTTAAGTATTTGTAGGAAAGTGGTCAACCTTTCCATAATTCATAAGGAGTGCTGTTGGTTTTCTTGTGGAGTATTCTGTTAAGAACATAATTAGCAGATAATATTGCTTTCCCCCACAAGTTCTGTGGTAAGCCTGAACTTAGTAACATGGCATTCATTATTTCTTTTGGAGTTCTATTATTTCTTTCAGCAATTCCATTTTGCTGTGGAGAATAGGATGCTATAGTTTGGTGAATAATGCCTTGTTGTGTGCAAAATTCATTTAATGGTGCATCATATTCACCACCCCTATCACTTCTAACCATTTTAATGGTTTTATCAAGTTGATTTTCAACTTCAGTTTTGTAGAGTTTAAATATTTCCAAGGCTTCATCTTTACTTCTAAGTAAATATACACAACAATATCTTGTGCAATCATCGATAAATGTTATGAAATACTTCTTACCTCCTCTACTTTGAACAAATTTAAGATCACACACATCAGTATGAATTAATTCTAGAAGTTCGGCTTTTTTTTCAAGCGATTTAAATGGAGCGTTAGTTAGTTTCGCTTCTACACAAATATCACATTTGTGATTAAGATCAATTGCAAACTTTGGTATATAATCCAAACCAATTAATCTACGCAGAGCATCAAAATTCACATGTCTTAATCTACCATGCCATAAATTTGACTCAAGAATATAAGTAAAAGATATATTATTCTTATTAATAGCAAGTTTTGGTACAACCGTCATTATATTCAACTTGAAGAGACCATCACTCATGTATCCCTTACCAACATACATACCACTCTTTGATAATACAAATTTATCAGACTCAAATACAAGCCTAAAACCATTTTTCCTTAACAAAGAACTAGAAACTAAATTCTTCTAGATGTCTAGTACATGCAGTACGTTGTTAAGTGTAAGTTCTTTTCCTAATGTCATCTTCAAGATCACCTTGCCTTGTCCAGCCACAGTAGAAGTAGAAGAATTTCCCATGAAAAGTTGTCCATCATTTGTAGCCTCATTGTAAGTAATGAACATCTTCTTGTCCACACAAATGTGACGAGTTATCCCAGTGTCAACCCACCATTCCTTGGGATTTCCAACCAAATTAGCCTCAGACACCATAGTAGAAATATTGATGTCATTTATCATGTCAGACATGTAATCTAATTCTATCACATTGGCTTGATTGGTGCTCTTCTTGCTTGTACTTCCGCGATCCTTCTTAGGGCGGCAACAATCAGAAATTTGATGTCCAATCTTGCCACAATTATAGCATTTTCCTTTGAACTTCTTATTGTCATTGTTGTTGCCTTATTTATGACCATCTTCACCAAACTCCTCTTTTTGTTATGTGGGTTGTGCGCTTGTTTAACCACATTAGCCTTGGACTCAATGGAATTTTTACCATTCCTCTTTTCAGCCTTTCGATTATCTTCCTCAATTCTCAGTCTTACAATAAGTTCATCGATGGTCATCTCTTTGCGTTTATGTTTTAAATAATTTTTGAAATCTTTCCAAGTCGGTGGTAAATTTTTCACTAAAGCAGCGACTTGGAAAGATTTGCTAAGAGACATACCTTAAGAATGAATATCATGTAAAATTAATTAAAAATTTTGAACTTGAGAAATTATTGTCTGGGAGTCTACCATAACGATGTCTAGAAATTTACCAACAACAAATTTCTTTGTGCCGGCATCCTCTGTCTTGTATTTTTTCTCCAAAGAATCCTACAATTTTTTTGCTGTTTTTAGAGAGGTGTAAACATTATATAGTATGTTGTCAAGGCCATTGAGGATGTAGTTTCTACACAGAAAATCAAAATGTTTCCAGGCGTCTACAACGACAACAATTTGTTGATCACTTTCATCCTCTTTAAGTACTGGAGCCTCTTCACAGAGAAATGAGCCAAATTTAGAGTTATAAGATAGAACAACATTTTTTGCTGCCATCTCTTAAACTTAATGCCATTAAATTTTTCCCGTTTTTCTCCATGATTTATTAGAACTTGAACATAGTTCTGGATAGAGACCGGAGTCGTTGTAACGATCGGATTTGAAGTACTATTTTCAGCAGCCATAATATCTTATTACAAAAATCAGAAAAACCAAAAAATAAATTAATTTTCTAGTAACTCAAACCAGAAAATAAATTATAACACAAAATAATTTTACTTTTCTTGTTACTAAAACTAGAAAAATAAAATACCACAATAATTTCTTATAACACAAATTGATGTTCTGCAATTGTTAATGACACCAGTATATTACTACTAGTTGTCAAAGAAAATAAACAGTATATTATTACTATTTGTGAAACAGTATATTACTACTATTTGTATTTTCCAACCAGAGTATCACTTGGTGTAGGCACAAAAAAATAAATACAATGAAGACTCCAGAAAATGGTTTGTCTTAAGATTGTAGGACAATCTTCACTGTATTACAAATAAATAATGTTTGTGTACTTAACAAAAAACAAAAGAAATAAAGGAAAGCAGAGAGATTGTTTGATTACAAAAATCAAACCAGCAAATAAAATAAATAAATAAAAATATATTTTTATTTCGTTACAAAAACAAAATCAAAATATGATATAAATAAATAATAAACAGAAAATAAATTAACAACTTACTTTATTAATTTCTCGAACGAAGTTTTGATCCAGTCCAGTGTTTAACACTGTGTCCTCAAGACAGATTCGTCCTCTTCATGGTGCTTTCAAATTGTGGACATCTATCTCCCAGGATAAAATGATCAACAGTGAATAGTAGCAGCACTACAAACTATTCACACAACGAACACACTTAGTGTTTACACTCTTTCTCACAAGGAAAATAATGCAGCAAAATATATATAGAGAGAGAGACAGAATTTTGGATGAAAATTGGAGTGAAAAAATAAATGAGGGACTACCTATTTATATAGGAAAATAGTGGTTGTTTGGTTTAAATCCAACAAGTATGGTACCTGTTCGGTTTAAATTAAAACAAGCAAGGGTTTTTTGAACTGAAATTGTTCGGACATATTTGAAATCTGTACAGAAAATGTGCAAATTTTCCAACCAAAATTTGAATTTAAATGGTCAGATTTTATTTTACCAAAAACTAAAATTAATTGAAATTGTTCAAAAAGATTTGAAATCTGTACAGAAAGATGCAAAATTTCCAACCAAAATTTGAATTTAAACAGTCAGATTTTATTATACCAAAAAATAAAATTAAATTCAAATATTTTTGGCCCAAAAAGATAAGTATTGGGCCAGACAAGCCCAACCTCACACTACGCATCTGCACCCAGCCTGCTCGACCGAGCGGACAGACGGTGGCAACATACGTGTGTTTATTTTTGGATCCAATGGGTCTAGCCCAATTTGCCCATAACCTCTCCCTTCTACAAACTTGGGGTGCCCCTTAGGATCCTCCCCAAGTTACAAACTCAAGCTTTATAAACCCACAAAATTCTTTCCACCAAGCCAATGTGGGACAAGCCTTTATTCAAACCTTAAGGAATTTCCACCAAAAATTCCATTTCCATGGAGCTCACTTTGGCTTCAATTTCCCATTCACCCGATAATAGTTTCGAGCAACCAAATATACTACGTGAATCACAATGCGGCATAGAACGCGTTACTACTTAGACCCGCCAAATTTGGTGCATGGGTCCCACCTAAAAATTAGACCAAAGCTGAGGAAAAATCTATTTTTTTCAAAACTTTCAAAACCCATTTCTAACACATGTTGCACATGAAAATTTGAAGGATGTAGCACAAGAAGGCAAAAAAATTTCTTATACTATGATGAGAAATAGTTTAATGATAGAGTTTTTGAAAGTTGTTGAAGAAAGGCAGAAAGCACAAAAGAAACATGATTATCTTGCACTTGCTTTGTAAAAGACACATTGCTTCACTTTGCCAATATAGAATTCACTTTGCAAGATCCCCTACCTGTTGCTTCAAAGAGGCAACCCAAATCGCTTAGACAAAAACATCCTAAAGAAAATCATGTGGGCAAAAAGCGAAAATGTAGTGTTTGCAAGCAAACAGGGCATATCAAGACTAGTTATCATCGGCATAACCGATCAAGGTGATTTATATGATTGCCTTATTTTTCTTCTTCTTCTTCTTCTTCTTACTTAGTAAGTTAAATTTTATGTAATTTTAAGTTATAGTTTTTTTTCCCTCTTTCAGAGATAATGCCAATGTAAGTTTGTCGCCTAACAATCAAATATTTCATTAGGTAATTTAAAAGTTCTATGAATTTTTGTTTCTTCTCATAGATGATTATAGATGATTAGTTGTTTCTCATAAATGAATTTTTTGTTTCTTGAATTTTCTCACATGAAGGACTCCATGCCAATAACTTTGGATCTTCCATGTCCTCAATTTACTATGTCTCAAGATCCTAAGCCTTCTACATTCGGGGTATTAATTTTTTAATTTAGTAATAAAATTTTAAAATTTCAAATTTAATCAATTTACAATTTCATCGATTTTCTTATTTCTTTAATGATTATTCTTATTATAGGATCTAATGATGGAGGTCGGAAAAAACATATACAATTGAAAGTATCGAAACAACATACATGTCAGGATTGATTTTGGATTACTGATGAACATGATAAAAATAACCACTTTGATGCAATTGGTATTGAGTAATGATAACCAACTGGTAGATGTTTGATATTATTTGAGTGTGATAACTATTAATAACTAGTGCCACTTTGAGTCTTTTTTGAGTTCAATTAACTATGATATTGGTAATTTTTATGATTGAATTTAGTTATGCATTACTTGGAGTATACATGATCGATGAGTGATTTTATTAGAATTTATTTATGAAGGTAGGGAGAAAGTTACTAGACTCAAAAGAATTCACATGTATTTCGTCTAGTAGCTGGAACAAAAAAAAAGGTACACAGGTGGAGTTCCCTTCTATTATTTTGGACAGAAATTCCATCCCCCATTTACAACTTGCTCCTAAAAAATTCACAATACATCTAAAAATTCCCACCCTCCATTTACATCACTTTTGTTACAAGCTCTAAAGAAACAGTAACTTCACCAAATATATATATATATATATAATCAAAGTTTCAAGTGAATTATTGCAATACCTTGAATATGCCTTTGATGTCAATGCTCACAGTAAGATTTAACAAACAGCACCAAAATTTGATTTTTCTTTAATGCAAATAAAATAGTACTTATATTTTTTGATTCACGAAATAAAAATTTTGTTGATGAAATCTTATATACAAAATGATAATGAGACAAACATCAATAAAAAGAAAGCTGAAAAATAGCATCGTAGCCAAAAAAAAGAAAGGAAATAAAAATAAAAATAAAAACAAAATCCTAACAAAAAAGCTAAGAAACACCAGTCACAAAATTGAACTCTTTAAAGAAGAACTATATCATTCCCAATCCTAAGACTTGAGCAAACAAGACTTGCGTAAAAAAAAGACCAAAAATCTGCCTGAATTGGTGTTTTAGGGAAAGAAAACACTAATAACTAAAACTTTTACAAGCAACAAATAGGATCAAAAAATTAATTTTTTAATCAAAAAACAAAAATAAACTACTTTGGAGGGTCAAGAACAAATTTCAACTGAGCAAATCCTCGATCCTTGCTTGGCCACTATAGGCGAAATCCCAATCCCACGAGCAGAGTTTTCTGAAACACATTCCCACCACATCAATACCAATATCACTATCCTCGATCGGACCTCTGGCTTTGAGTCCTTGACGCCATATTACTTGTATTTTTCACTAGATTTCCTTTGCTCTAGTTGTGACCTGATCAAAATCGTTCTAGACAGAGAATGATGGATTTATATCAAGATTCAAAAAATTGTTTCAAAAAATAAAAAAGGAAAAGAATTGAGATAATCAAACAACTTACTAGATTATATGCATGTTTGATGGTCTCAATTTTTTCTTGCCGAAGAAGACGGAATTGAGGTCTAAGTTTTTGATCGTCGCTTTTGAAAGTGGGTTCAAACCTATTCAATTCATTATAATTTATTTTATATTATTTAAAACTCTAACTGTAGTTAAGTTATTGGAAGCTCCAACTCTCTCTCTCTCTCTCTCTCTATGGTATGAAATAAATTATCCCACTATTTCTTTATTGTACATGACGTGTCAATACTTGATAGGGTGTTCGTAAAATTGGTATTCACAGCACATCTGTGAGAAACTTAATCCCATCTCGTAAAGGGTGGGTCTCATATTATGTGAACCTTAGGCCTTATCCCTTGTAAGACATTTGTTTCTCATTTTGTACTTCTTCTTTGCAATTAGACTTATTAATATAATGGATAACTGACTCCAACTTCAATTGATAAAACTTTTTTACTAAAATTTAAAATATGTTCCCAACCCAACCCAACCCATCACATTTGATTTGTATTTTTCACATCATCAGATTAAAAAACAGATCTAATTTTTTAGTTAGATTAGAATAACACTTTGTTTTATTAGTCAAAAGAAAAAAAAAAAGAAATAAGTAATTACTACATGTTCTAATTTTTTCTAGGTTAGCCTCATATTTGCTCCCTATATAGTTTCTCAAAAATTACATTTCCCCACTTGTGTGATAAAAAAAATTTATACTTTGTATTCTATACATTTACAAAAATTGCACTTTACATCTTGTAAGATAAAAAGAATGTACTTTGCACCTTATAAGAGCATCTGCAATGATGTATCTTTTTTTTTTTTAACCAAATTTAAGTAAAAATTTGAAAAAAAAACTTTATTTGATATCAAGTGCACCAGAGGAGGATTTTGAACTTTCATCAAAATACTGCTCGACTGGGCAGATGTCCGACCGGTTAACCGGCTAGTGTATTTTTTTCACAAATTTTTGCCCAAAAGGGACATTCGGTGGTGAAAATCCAATAGCTAAGAATAGTGATTTGATGAAACTTCCAAGTATCCTCAATTTGGTGAAATTTTTTTAATATTCTCGATTTGATACTAATTTGATGAAACCATCGGAGCAGGAAAAAGGTGATTATTTTATCAAATTTAAATTTGATAAAACAATTAATGAACCGTTAGAGATGGTCCAACAATTTTGTAAAATTTACACTCTATACTTTTGGTTTTTACCATTTTTTTCAATATTTTTAAAATTTAAGAATGCAAAGTACAATTTATACAGAACTAGGTATGAACTGCAACTTTTTTATTTTACAAGAGGCAAAGTACAACTTTCACAAAATTATAAAGAGCAAAGTTGATAAGGTTTACCACATATTTATTTTTTTTCTTCTAAAAACATATACTTAATTGCAGTTTCTTTTTAATTTTATTGGATAAATTGCAAGTTGTGTTAAGTCAAAGGTGCCATTTAACAATTTTAGGAGACTGGAAATTAACTTTGATATTGACCTAGTGCGGTGTGTACTGTTGAGTTTGACACACTGGTGAATCCAAAAATACAACCTTTATTGATAACAATCTAGTACACAAAATACTTGTACACAATCACTCACTAATACACTTCACTTATCCACTCACACATACATCCAAGCACTCACACTTTATGTGTCTTCCTTACACAATACCTTGAGACACCTCACACTAAATCACTCTTGTAGTGCTTGACTACTCACTTTGGACTCACTCTTATTTCACCAAATTGTCCAATTGCCTAGTACTTGCACTCATCTTATATTTATACTAATTAAAGAATTTTCTACAATACACTCATACTTTCCCTGCACTATAGAACAATCTAGATTACTGTAATACATGTTAGGGCTTTCTATACTTCTCTAAAATATTCTAGAACCTTTCGGAACTTTTTAAATTTCTCTAGATTTCTCCAAACTTCTCCAATGTTCCGGAACCTTCTAGGATGTTCTAGAATCTTCCGGATTTCTCTAGATCTTTCCAGAATCTTCTAAATATTTCCGGAATATTCTAGGTTTATGTGGAAACTTCTAGAATATTCTAGAGAAAATATTTTAGAGAGAGAGGAGAGTTAATGATGACTCTCAACATGTACAGTCTCCATCTCTTAATTTTTTTATCCCTACACTCTCCTCTAATGAATCAATCAACTTTTTTCAAATTTTTCTCTTCTTTCAATTTTTTTTATGATATCATTGGGAGAGGGTTTGGGAGAAGGAAAAATTGAATGATAAAGCATTGCTCGTGTACTATAATGAACTTTTTACTATATAAACACTGAGCAAAGTATGAGAGATTATTGTTTGGTCTTAGACTATTGTTTCACACCATTCATTGAAGGACAAGTGTCCAGTAATCTCTTAAAAAATAAAAAAATAATAAATCTTATTATTTTAATCAATAAAAATTAAGTACAGTACCACACCGCCCTATCCCAAGAATAATGAATAATTTTCGACAAAGTACTTAGTGTGTGTGCTGTTTTCTGACCACACTACCAAACAGGTACTCAGCTGGAGAACATTGGCAGAATAGATTGCGCCCAAACGACCTGTCACAGAAAGCAAAAGACTCCGGCGGTGGTTCGTCCACCTGGGGGCACTCCGACGATCAAGTCAGTTATCTCTCAAAGATAGCAAAAGTGCTTTACTTACTATCCAGAATACCAAAAGCGTACCTTAGACCCACGAGGGTGCCTTACATTTATAACCAACACTGACCTGATCCCTCTAGAAGCCTAGCTTCAATGGACTCTTAAATAAATAAAGATGAACTCTCTAAGAGCTTTATCCTTATCTAAGCTGAAGTCCTCCCTCATTCTAGGACTCTTGTAACTTATCCGCTCATCTCGGATTCCGGTATCTCCACAGATAACCTCAGTCTAGCTGAGATCACTTCGGGGCCATGACCAAGACACGTGGCACCTCGGCTGGCACTTCGGTGCCACCTTGGCCATGTGTTGTCATCCAAAAAATATGTCCCCACAACTGCCCCTAGGTTCTATTACCACGACATTCTAAGGTGATGGAACATATATCATTTGAACACATAGCACGTCGGCTACGCTTGCTCTATCATTCACTATCGAGGTTATCGCACATCGGCTTCTATATGATAAACACTTCAGTGTGTTCACATCAATGCTTTAGAACCAATAACTAAGTTTGTCCAAGTTCATTTAGCCGAGATCGTCCTTCTAGCTGAGGTCTTTGCTTCATTAAATCAAGAACTCCAAGAGTTTTCACATGCCTATGAGCTGTCACGCACAGTAATTCAACCGGTTTTGCCATGCGTCTCTTCCCCATTGAACCGCACCTGACACGCGCCACCAAGTCGCGTCGCTTCTACATGCGTCGCCTGATAGGCACGTCATCCAAGGCACATTCAATACCATTTTGCTGCCTTTTCCGTGTTTTGACAAAAAAAACCCTTTCCCTCTTTCCGTTTTTTCACTTCACATCTTTGATTTTGCACAAGTTTTCTCTCTCTAAGCTTCTTTCTCCCAAAACCGCCATTATCGTCTTCCCAAAGCTCTCTGCAACTACTCCGTTTGTCTCCTCCGACGAAACACTCACCGTCTTATTACTCATTTCACCGTAGTTTCAACTTTGGCATATACTACTCTGGCGTCACTCCCTCTGGTAAGTCATTGTTCCTTTTTATTTCAATTTCTTGTTTTGCTCCAAACTGCTATGCTTGTACACTGCTATGGTGTTCTTATTTGTGCTCTTAATTTGTTACTTGTGTGTTAATTTCCACCATTCATCATCTATTTCACGATTCTACTCTTGCACAATCTGCTGGTGGTATACACACACACGCACACACATACTGTTTGTGTACTTGACATTCTTAATAGCTTGTCATCGTTTTTGATTTTGCTTTCTGGTCTCTAAACCACATTCATACTCGTCATTCTGCCACTGTTTTTGGTGTTTTGTATGCTTTTGAAAAATGTTCTTGGGTTCTTGTTTGTCTTCTTGAGTCTGAATTATACTCTTGTTTCTATTTTCTTGTTGTGTTTCTCTAGATTTCTGCCTTCAATTCTTATTTGCATAGTCTTAGGTTCTAGGATTTGTTTTAGAACTTCCTATCCTTAGGAAAAATTGAAACAAAAACTCCTCCTTGATTCTGAAAACCCTTGCCCCAGCATACGTCTAGGTTTTGCTGAGGTCCTTCAAACCCTAGACAAAAAACACTTCCTTCTGAAATCCAACACCTCATCCCTCTAGCCGACATCATGGGTATGTTCAGGTGGAGGGTAAACACCCAAACTAAGTTAGAATACTTTAGGCAGGAGTTTGCTATCCTTGCCAACATTCATCTTAGGTTGGCAGGGAAGGAGGACTCCATCGTGAAGTGCAATGCAAGACCGATGAGTCATCAAAGAGTCCAAATCCGGCAAATCGTTTTTGAAAATAGATTTTTTGAAAGAAGTGCCAAACATGGACTGCTTTGCCAGATACAGAGTCGCCACCTAAATATTTTATTTTGGGGGAATTTAGGTAACCCTAACTCGTTGCCTAAGGCCACGTGTCCGTCATCACCAAAGTTGCCTTAGCTCGGGAACTTGGGTACGATCGGGGAAGGTCACTTCGTGAGCACCCCTGCTCGCCCGATCAAAGATTGGCCTCTACTAACCATGATATCTAGTTTTGAAAACATTGTGCGTTCTTATTCCAGTTATTAGCCTAGATTTACTATGTGATGCGCACAGTATACAAGTATAGACTGGGTCGCCTGAATTGGAACAAGACATTTCATGTTTGTTTATTTGAAAACAGTTTGATGGTGCTACCCGCAAGTAGGCTAAGACGTGGATTTGCCACCCTCGGGTGGGCTTAGAAAAACATGATTTTGCCACTATCTAGTGGGCTTAAAACTCACAATTAATGAATTGTTTCAATTCAAATAACCCAACCTTCACCCACAGGCACTCAGGCAGTTATATCATATAAGCACTTAGCCTCATGGTAAGCATGCTATCATGGTAGTCACTCACACACATGCAAGGATGCTAAAGCAAAAACACTTACCGAGTACTCCAAGCCAAAACAGAAGCTAATTAAAAATCCATACATGGTCCTAACTATACAGTAATGCCTAATGCAACACATGCAAAATGCAACTAAGATAGGCTCGGCTATTCTAAGATGGCATATGAAATGCTACAACTAACACGTATTCAACTTGGAATTGAAATACAAATGCAGTTAGTATGATGCGCCGAGCCCGGTGCATGCAAGATAGATGAATGCAAACATGCTATCATACTGTATGCTAATTGAAACATGCCCTAATCTAACCATCATAAGCTGGTAAATAAAAGGGAGAAAGACGTGGGGTTGGAAGACATACATCACACTCACGCATACTTATTACAACATTGTCCTCGCTCGGAAGGTCCGAAAGAATAATACAGTCTGAATGAATAATACAATCCGAATAAATACAAAATCCTAATTAATTAACAAATTAATCTACGAAAGCAGGTAAATTAGCACGCAAATCCATGGACCGCCTCAGCTCTGTTCCAACTAATGAATGATGCATGCTTGAGTTGCCTTGCGCAGAAATCCATTACGATGCCCCAGTTTGCCTCTGTTTGCAATTGTTTTCGGAATATTGCGCAACGCTCTAGAAGACCGCTGATTTCTAATTTACTGCAACAGAGAGCAACAAAGGGGCATGGCAAAGTATTTCACATATGTATGCATGACTACTCATCAGGGAGTGTAGTCTTCGATCCTCGTACCACCAATCACGC